>NC_139977.1:27254504-28454504 GCF_963993115.1 Abramis brama | reverse complement strand
TAATCCAAACCTGTGAATTATTCTCTTCAAACTAAATGCAAAATGGGAAAACTTAAAACTATAGCACATTGTTTAATTCAGACAAATTTGCATAATAGCGTATATAAATCTACATGACAGTGTCACTGAGTTTACCTTCACCCACACTAAACACTTGCATGCAAATACATCCTTCTATCACACAGTCTAATGATTATTCCAATGATGCCAGCGAGAAACTGCACCCTAAATGGCATGAACAAGACCAGTGCGGTTTCCATAGCAACATCAAAAGACAAACACATCTAGAAATGGCCAGGAAGCTGTGAAGTCAAGAATCAAGAATCTGTGTGTGTGAAATTGGATCATCGGAGAGAGAGACAGCGTGAGAAAAAAGAGTGAGCGGAAGAGAGAGAGAGAGAGAGTGTTTGCGTATCTTATTTGAGTGTGGTTGGTCACAGCCCAGCCTGAAGGCTACATATATCTGACCAAACACAATTCTCACCTGAGATTGGGGAAATGCAAATGAAATGAGTGAGATGAATGGACACTTTCTATTCTTCCACTCTTCATGGAATTAATACTACCCGAGGGGCTGGTATATGGAAGTCCGTTTTAACCTAGGAGTTAAAAAGGTAATGGTGAGATACATTTGAAAACAAGAAATACAGTCACATTGCAAGATATAAAGTCACAATTAGGAAAAAAAAGATATATCATAGTCATTGTAAGATATATCAGACCAAATTAATACTTTTATTCAGCAAGGGTGTATTAAATTGATCAAAAGTAACAGCATTTATAATATTACAAAAGATTTATATTTCAAATGAATGATCTCTTTTGAACTTTCTATTGATCCTGAAAAAAGAAATCAAAGTTTTCACAAAAATATTAAGCAGCAAAACTGTTTATCATTGATAATAATAACAAATGTTTCTTGAGCAGCAAATCAGCATTAGAATGATTTCTGAAGGATCATGTGACACTGAAGACTGGAGTAATGATGCTGAAAATTCAGCTTTGCATCACAGGAATAAATTACATTTTACAATATTTTACAATAATTAAGTTATTTGAAATTGCAATAATATTGCTGTTTTTTTTTTTTTTTTTTACTGTATTTCTGGTCAAATAAATGCTGCCTTGGTGAGCATAAAAACACTTACCTTCCCCAAACTTTTGAACAGTATAAATTCACAATGATAATAAATAAAGTGTGACTGAGAAACAGTCAAACATTTGTTTTGTTTTTTACTCTAAGGCAGAAATGGGCTTTTATAAGTAGAAGCCAACTCAGGCCAATAAAGAAGTTAATCAGTTTCATGTATTATTAGTAACTGGCATTATATTACTATTGCTCATATATGGCTATTTTTTTTAACTTAATATTTTTAATTGCTACAGAAATTCATAACTAAGAACTACTTGCTGAACATGAAGTGTGCAAGCAATTTTCGAAGAAATCTGATTCATATACTTTTCAACTGGTGGATGATAAACATTTAAAAACATGTTTGAAATAAATTCTATTACATTTTTTTAAGTCCAAAAAAGTCACTTCCTTCCCTTAGAAAAGAAAAAAAATCTGTGTTCAAATTTAGACTGAAAAGGCTAAAGCTAGTTAAACAGGTTTAGAGGGTTTCTATTGTCAGGTTTACAACAATTCTATTGAATTGTTAGAGAAATTATAAATATTTGCTAAAGCAGGGAGTGGACAGTGTCGCACTACACTGTAAAAAGTGAACAGTTCGATCAACTTAAAAAAATTACTTCAATTGGTAACACCTAAAGAAATTAAGTTTTTCACAATAAAATGTGAGAATTTAAGTTGAGAAAACTTAATTTCTTTAGGTGTTACCAATTGAAGTAATGTTTTTAAGTTGATCCAACTGTTCACTTTTTACATTGAAAAATCTCTCACTGTATATGTAACTGCTGCTGTTGTGAATTCACAATGTGCTTCTTTGATCAGTGATATATCACTGATCAAAGAAGCACATTGTGAATTCACAACAGCAGCAGTTACATATACAGTGAGAGATTTTTCAATATGAAACATGCTCATAATCAAAACAGCATAGACTTGCGCATTTAAAAGAGTGCTGTTCATTAAACATGAGCAGAATTTGTGAAAATGATTATATCCTCCTGGGACCCAGAATTTTTATTTTTTTTTGAATTTAGTTTTTTTCCATGTCATCACATTGTTTAGAGCACAATAAACAAATGGTAAAAAAAACATTTTTGAAAAAAAATATTTTATTCATACGTTATGCTATGTCCTCTGTAGTGGACGCCAGGACTAAGTTGTTTAAAAAATAAAATGACATGAAATTATATGTATAGGCAAAAACAATGGGATTTTTTTTTCAATCATCAATAAATTTGGGGGTTTCAGGATTTTTTCCACCAAAATTTGTATAAAGATTATTCTCAACTATGTTATGAAAGAAATAACGGAATGAATTGATACACCATTTTACTTTATGCAATATGTGGGTAAAATGTTCATAAATTAATATTCCCATTCAATGCAATGTATCTATAAACTGTATCTAATTTGCACCTTAATGTGTTCTTGGAGCAACATTTAATGAAAAAAGAAGTGTAATAATTGGAG
Source organism: Abramis brama (assembly GCF_963993115.1). NCBI lineage: Eukaryota > Metazoa > Chordata > Actinopteri > Cypriniformes > Leuciscidae > Abramis > Abramis brama. The sequence continues at coordinate 28,451,902 of NC_139977.1, read as the reverse complement.
TAATAATTGGCAACATTTGAATAATAATATCTAATATTTCATAGGAATATTGATGTATAATTTATTTCCATATTCACTTGTTGTGTTTCACAAAACACAACAAGTGTTTTTTTTTTTTTTGAAACCCCTTAACATTTTCCTGAGATGTTATTTTATGAAATACAATCTGAAAAGTAGTCCAATTTAAATTATAATTACAATATATTATCATATTTCCATAAGAATGCTACATTTGATCACTAAATTAATGTCAGACATTTTTAAAGACCAAGGAGAAGTTGTTTTCATGGTGAAACCTCCAAACATTTCGTATCTCTGAAAAGTCCTGAATGTGCTCTTTACAGGACACCCAGGTTGTGTCATGTGACATGTATGATGTCAGAGAAATTCACTAAAATATAATGTCCACTACAGTGGACAAAAGTCTATTCTTGGGTCCCAGGAGGATATAGGTTTTACATATGTATTTAGCAAATGCTTTTATCCAAAGCAATTGAATGAGGCCCAGTTTGTCTCCACAAAACAGTTACTAAAAGAGTTCAACCAAACAAACATTAACAGTTTATAGCCTCCAAGATATCATCATGAAGTCTTGTGTCACGAGGTTGGCTAGTTTCATAGATCGCGATGATCACAGTGTTTGTCATAGTTTCTAACGACAGCATATGACTCACCCACTCTTTAAAAAACTGGTTCCACGAAGAACCTTTAATGAAACCTTTACATTCGGCAAAATGCTCTTTATAGTGGAAAAGGTTCTTTAGAATTTTAAAATGTTCTTCACACTATTAAAAAACGGTTATTTTAAGTACTGTTTACTGAAAGGTTCTTTGGGGAACCAAAAATGTCCAGGCACTGCTGTGAAAAAAAACCTTTTTGGACCTTTATTTTTAAGAGTGTAGACATACATAACATACTCTACATTCAATTATTCATAAGAAACTAACAATTCAGCAGGAAGCAAAACAGTTTCAAAGCAAACAAAAGATTTGTTGAAAAGGCATTGTGCCTTGGGGGGTAAAACAGTTACAACGGTTTTATTCGCTGCATTTTTTTAAAAGACTTTTAAAGAGATTGTGATATTTGATAAGATAAACAACATGTGAGAGAAGGATTTGTGCAAAACAACTTGCACAGACGTACACGGAACCAATCTCTAGAATTCCAATGTAGAAATAAAAAAGGTTTGTTGCCAGAGATACAGCTGTTTTGTTTGAAACTATCAAATATGCATGAATTTAGGAACATAATTTAAACGTTTATCACACGGCTGACCTAATTATATAATACAGTGAGGTACAAGAAGAAATAAAAAATAGTCATTGTGACTAACTGGCAAGAATTGTTGCTAATCAGGTATTAACAACAGAAGAAATTCTGGCTGGATGACAAAGTTAAAACATAGCTACTTAATTTTTACAGCAGAGCATTTAACCATTCACAGGCTGACAAATTCACATTAAAAATCTTTTTGCTAGGACCATCTGAAGAGTATCAAATGTAACAACAGAATGACCTGACCTGGCTGAAGTTTTACCAAACTGCTTTGACTTCACGGCCCTGAGCTTTAGACTAAACGTTGCAGTCATGTGATCAAGAAACAGGTTTTTCTGTTCAAACTCTTTGTGGCTCCTTCAGCTTTGGGTTAATGAAGGTCTGACAGCTGATACAAAATATCTTCACAGACACCTTTCATGTGTTCTCAGACAGTTTATTCAGTGAAGAACACGAGATCCACGGTGCCAGCGCTCAAAACTTAAACTCCTGTCCATCATGGTCCTTGTCGCCCCGCTCTCAGCAGGTGCTGCTCTCCGTGGCGCCTGTGCTAGAAGTGTACCTGTTGTTCTTTTTCGAGTACTTCATGGAGCTGAACGACACCCTCATCCTGTCCACCGTACGACTGCTGCGGCACAGCAGCGTGTTCTTGACTTGCTCCCTGAACTCGTCCGAGACGTAATAGTAGATGAAAGGGTCCAAGCAGCTGTTGAGGCTGGCCAGGCACAGCGTGGTGATGTAGAAGCCATAGCTGTTATTAGCCCAGCTTTTTTCCTGGACAGAATAGTGAACCACCAGCATCACATTACTGGGGATGAAGCAGACCAGGAACGTTATGAGCACCGTGACAATGAGGACCACGGCTCGTTGGCGGGTTTTACTGGCACTGCCTTCAACTGCGGAGCTCCCAAGCGAACGAAGGAGAAGAACGTAAGCAGCTATGATGACCAACATTGGGATGAAGAACACAAGACCTGCCATTACCATGAAATAATAATAGGGCAGCTGAACGTCCAGGAACATGTTTCCCGTCTGATAGTTATTCTGACTGACAAGGGTGATGTCATGGCAGGTGGTGATGTTGAGTTCTGTGGAATTAAATGTTTGCTGGTAGAGGTACAAAGGCGTAGTGCTGACCCCTATGAAGATCCAGATACACACAGATACGATGATCGCAAACTTGTTGTTTCTCCTCTGCTGGGAGAGCGGGTGAGCGCAGACCCAGTACCGCTGGACGCTTAGACAAGTGATGAAGAGGATGGAGCAGTACATGTTGCCGTAGAAGAAACCCACCAACACTTTGCACATCCCTTCCCCATAAGTCCAGTTGTTTCCTTTTAAATGGTAAGCGATCTTGAGAGGTGTCCAGATAACAAACATCAGGTCAGCCAGCGCCAGGTTGCCCATGTAAATGGCAGCAGGGTGAATTTTCTTTGACCTGAACAATAAAACCCATATGGCCATCGCGTTGCTTGGCAACCCCAATACAAACACAATTATGTAAATAATTGGCAGGAAGACTGTAGTGAGGCTGCTCTGTAGTATATCTTTAACGACCTGGTCAATGTCGGAACCCTGCACGACTACAAGAACCCGCCCTTTGCTTCTATCTGAAACAAAACAAATTGATTCATATTAAAATGAGTGAATTACATACAAAAGTAAACAAGTAAAAAACAAGTAAATAAAAATATGGACGAATTAAAGCGACTCACCTGGCTGCTGTGCCGACGCAAAAATCACACACGCGGAAAGAAACAAGATCCGGTAACTCGCGGAGACAGCCATAATCCGTGTTTTTCAAACTTTTCGTTTAGTTCTCAAACTAAATAACAGTTTGTCTCTTGAAGCGGTGTATGAGCTCTGTGTTCCTCTCCGTGAAATGTTTTTAGTCGATCTGAAAGAAGGGAGGACACACCTTAACCCTCAGCGTCGAGTTTCCACCTGCATGACGTCACACGCTTGACGCATTCCATAGCCTACCAGTCAGATCCTAGCGAGTAAGTTTCGAGTTTTGATCGAAATCAAACACATGAGCTGCGCGTGGGAAGAGAGAGAGAGAGAGAGAGAGAGAGAGAGAGAGAGAGAGAGAGAGAGAGAGAGAGAGAGAGAGAGAGAGAGAGAGAGATTGACCAAGATTGTGTTGTGTGGGTCATATGAAACTAACTGCAGGGTTCTCAAGTCTCACGCATTGGCCGTAAGACACACGCAATTCAACCAGTTCACACGCTCACACGCAACACCGTGTATTTCTCACGCTGAAAAGGCAGTGCCAACCAAGTTGTCCTGCAAGCTTAATATATAACGTAGTCATTTTTCAGTTTTAACAACAACAGTGCTGTTTAAAGGGTATTTACGTGCTATTTTTTATAGCAACATTCTTTAATGTTCTTTCAAAATTCAAGATTGTCATCTGTAGGCTACTTTAGCTTATTTTGTCCATTCCTTACAAGAAAGATGGGGAAGAAATGCATAATAAACAATAAAATTCAAATAGGCCTACATTAAAATAAGAGTAGCCTATACACAATAAGGGGCAATACACTAAGAATAATACAAATAAACAATACACAATAACATACAAATTAATAATACATTAATAATAAACACATCACAGTCAATACACAGAATCATCTTTATTTGATCAAAATGACATTACAAACTTGCATTGTTATTGTTACCTAAAACCCAAACTAAAGTGAAGCAAATTGAAATAAAGTTGAAATAAAATAAAATATTAAAAGAAAAACTAAATCTTAAAAATGTTGCCTTGTCAACTAATATGATAATAATAACCTAATATACTAACACTGAAATAAAAAATAAATAGATGAAGTAATTTAAAAAAAAACTATGTATAAAAATACTAGAACAAATTACGAAAACTAAAATAACACTGAACACAATTCAAAACTTGTCAAATATATTAATCTTCCTAAAAACATTAGCATATGGCATTTACGACAAACACTACAATGTACTAAGGTTAATTTAAAAAATAAATTGGCTACCTCTTTGATAAAGTTGTACAACTGATTAATCAGATATTCATAAATAATATAAATAAACCTATGATTTCATCAAGGTCACAGAAGCTCTGGATTTTTTATCATTTTGGTCATTATTCTTATATATTCTGTTCAACCGTTCTATCAATGGTTTATTTTTTAAATAATTTCTTGCCACATAATTTTTTTGTAGCTCCATATCTTTCAAATAACTGCAAATCGATGTTATGATTTAACTGGTCATATAAAAAGTTGCTCCGTGGACCATTTTCTACCTGCCGTCTGTCTTGTTAAGAGGACAAGACCAACAAACACACACAGAGCAAATCACAGGGAACATAGGAAGACAAATTTATTGATAAATACATTGAAAATTCTTTTAAAAAACCCCACACAAATACAAAATAAACTCAGATAAAACATCATTCGAACAGATGTGCTTTGAAACCAAGTGTGGGCATGAGTGTGCAAAGAGACAAAAATGTCTAAAAGAAAACATTGTGTATAAGATTGAATGGTGCTGCCATTTCAGCATTCAGTGCTTTAGAACAAATCTGGACAAGGTTATTTTTGCTGGTCATACATTCACACGTCATTGAACACATTCACATTCTTTTAGAGCTCCTTCTACACACATTTAGACAGGAATAAATGCAAAATGGTTTCTGTAACAGGTGCTCCAAATCTATTAACAGCTCTAAGTTATTCAGTCAGCTTCCAGTCAACTTTCACAGAACTAGATTAAAGGTCATTTGAGAGAAGATTCTGAGAAATCCCACTAACACAGAGAGACTTAAAGCAACCTGTATCTAGAGGCACAATGGCAAACATAATGATAACAATGCTTCAACATTTCCATGGTGACGATGTCGTCAATCAGGAAGACAATTTGGAGTTCCAAAAAGTGCTGGTATGAAACCCCTATGGTATTTTTACATATGGGTGAGATTTCATGGAATAATATGTTTACCTGTTGCTTGAATTACATGTGAAATGTCAACTATAACTCAGTGCCTGTTTCAGAAACTTGTCCCTCCAGCCCTTACATTTTATAATATAATAACAAGAGCTCATACAGTTTTCAAGAGGTATTATAGAGCATATCACAGATTTATAAAACAATTTATGGTTTTCATACATCATTCTTAGTAGGAAGTACTCTGCGTGTTTTCAGTGTCTGATGTGTAGGTACTCTTTTTCCTTGAATACTTCAATGCGCTGAAGGAAACTCGCATCCTCTGCGCGGTGCGCTCGCTGCGACAAAGAAATATGTTTCTGACATGTTCTCTAAACTCATCTGAGATGAAATAATACACAAACGGGTCGACGCAGCTGTTCAGGCTGGCCAGGCATAGCGTGGTGATGTAGAAGCCGTAGCCGCTGTCCTGTACTCCCAAATAGAGCAGGGAGTAATGCATCAGAACCATGATGTTACTCGGGGTGAAACACACCAGGAACATCACCAGCACCGTGACGATGAGGATGACAGCCTTCCTCCGCTTCTGAACGATGTTAGGGTCTGTCATCGAGCTCTTCAAGGCACGTAGCATCAGCACATATGCCACTATATTTACTGTGCAGGGAACTACAAATCCCACAACTCCCATAGTCAGGAAGTAGATAGAAGGGTATAGCGATTGGCTAGGACGAGTGACATCATGGCAGGTGACAATATCAAGGTTGGTGACCTTCACGGTCTGGTCATAAAGATAAAGAGGCACTGTGATAACCCACACAACCAGCCACACACACACAGACACACCTGCCGCCAATTTGTTGTTCCTTTTCTGCTGGGAAAGAGGATGTACTATGGCCCAATACCTCTGGACACTAATACACGCAATGAAAGCAGTTGAACAATACATGTTCCCATAGAAAAAGCCCACCAGCACTTTGCACAGGGCTTCCCCGTAGATCCAGTTATTCCCGTTAAAATGGTACGCAATTTTAAGAGGAATCCAGATTATGAACAACAAGTCCGCCAGTGCAAGGTTGGCCATGAAAATGGATGAGGGATGTTTCTTCTTCGTCCTGAAGAGGAACACCCAGATGGCCAATGCATTGGCTGGCAAGCCCACACTGAAGACAATGATGTACACCACTGGGAGGAAGATCTGGGTGAGCTTGCTGTTCAGTACATCAACAGCAGTGGACGTCACCGATACACCCTCCTTAGTTTCATCACCAGTAAAGCCTCTTTCCAAGTCAGAATCTAGACAGATAGATAGACAGATTTACTCCACATGCATCACTTCAGATCTTAAATGAACCAGACACAAAGATTCAGCATGGTCTGCATGCATCAGCATGTAAGCTACATTATTAAATCTGTCTGCTGTAAAGGAACAAATGTCTGTTGTGATCCACATATCACAACAGACATTTGTTCCACATATAGGTAGGCAGGTTTAAACAATGTGAAATCAAATTTTTCATACCTAAAACGGCAAGGTCCTTAAATATTATATGAATATTAGCCTAATATATGTAGGCTATATACTTTTAAATATATTTTTAGACAAATCAGAAAGTAAATCTACATTTGTAACTTGTGGTTATCAGTAGGAAATAAACAAATAAAACGTTTTCATATATGAAAGTATTGAGACACGTTTCGTGAGAAACATAACAAATTCTTACTTTGACTTGACAGGTTCACGCTGATTAACAGAAGCACGGCGTAAATCCAGGTCAATGGGTGAGCCATTTTCCGGTGAAATTGACTGGAAAGACTGGAATTAGTTGAGCTTGACTGTTTTCATCTTGAATGTAAACAGAATCAGCTCTTTATAGACAGGTGCGGAGCTCCGTTAAGCAAAGTCATATGACCTTACCTGGGACACGCCCTTCAGAGCGACGCATTTACAATGGTAGCCTATTTCATGGGGACACAGTGTTGCCAGATTGGAAATGTCCAAGTATCGTACCAGAAGCTCAAAATTATCGTATTTGGAAGAAAATTATCGTACACGAGTCAAACCTGTACAGAATACAGTCAAGAAATCTCCAACGGGGGGGGGGAATCGGTTCTGATTAATTCGGTTCGGGAGTATAGATAAAAGCCCTCCCGCACTTACAATTGATTGGTTGGGTCCTTGTATGCGCTTCGTGAGGCACACTAGCACACACACACACGCAAGGTCTCTCGCTCGCTCCCTCTCTCTACACGTTCTTCCGGCCGGTACACGTAGAATCCACAGCTAGATCAATGAGAAGCCCTGATGATTACAACGACGACCATCATTTGAAGTGTCACACAGTTCTGAAATTATCGTACATTATACGATTTTTTCCATTATTGATCGTACATCGTACAGAGGTCAAAATTATCGTACAAATACGATAATTATCGTACATCTGGCAACACTGTGGGGACAGTTTAAAATATGTAGCCTATATATTTCGTCAGTTACATGCTTAAAATACATAACTTCAATGCACCTGACATTTCCAAAAACAAAATGTGCTCTTCCTTTCTATGAGCTAACCATTCCGCTGTATTATTGTGAAGCGTCAGTTTTTCTCTCTTGCCAGAATTCTTTAAGAATATGACGTAACAGTTCAAGACTCTTAAGAATTTATGTAGTATCAGTAAAGATATAAGTAGAAGTGATGACTGTCTTTTAAGGTAGGGTAAGTGAATTCCTTACAAACAACCAATCACTTAGGCTTATTGTTACTTACTACGCTGTCAACATAATTTTATAGTTTCTATCACCCACGTTCAACGGTCAACATGTAGCCTATGGTTTCTGCAAAATTGCCATACAGCAATTATTGTCTACACATACCATTTAATTAATTAAGTAACATCTTCAAAATGTATAAGAACCGTTTGAACATAATTAACGATGGACTAGTTATATTTTGGTTGCCTAATTTAGACGGCATTAAAACAGCATACAGTAGCCTAGTCTGCTAGGTGCGTTAGACATATGGATAAACACCGCCACCTAGAGGATTGCATAATCACAGCCTCAGTGTGTCATGTAAAAAAAAGTGTGTTTAAAAATGTTTAAAATAAATAAACGATCAAATGTTATTACAGTTTTTATTCATTATTATTGTGGAATCACACAAATCCATAGATAGATAGATAGATAGATAGATATATAGATAGATAGATAGATAGATAGATAGATAGATAGATAGATAGATAGATAGATAGATAGATAGATAGATATTTAATTGGCACAGCATGACATCATATTATAAACAAACTGTATGTATGTAGTTGTAGTTAAATATTAGAATACATTAATCTATACATGCATCATGCAGAGCCACTGAATACATACACTTCATATATTTATTAATACTGACAAATTAATACATTGTTATTGAATGAATGAATACATTTATTAAATGCATGAGCTCACCTCTGATGATGATAATGATGTTGATATTAGATCCAGAGTCATTCAATGCTTAAATACAGCTTTTAAACAGCTTTTGTTTTAAATGTCAAAGTGTCTACTTTCATTGAATTATTATTATTATTATTCAGATTTCCTAGCATCACAATCATGTGTTTGCTCTTTCTGCCTGCCTACATCTCAAAACAGAGCTGATTTTCTGTCTGTACTGAGACGAGCCATAATAGTACAGTAGAGGGTCCAGGAAAACACTTGAGCTCCCCAAACACACAGCCAACAGGTAAGCCGGATAGGTATTCACTCCTCTGTTTCTTCCAGTAGCTAAACGAACACAGTGATACAACAGGATGCCATTGGATGGTCCAAAACACACCACAAACTCCATCAGCACGGCAGTAGCCATAATCACGGCTCTTCTTTCCTTGTCTAAGGAAGAAGATGATGTCGTTAAACGAGTAGGTTTGACACTGAGCACATATATGATGGTAGAGTAGCTCACTAAGATGACGACCAACGGCAGGAAGAAGTAGAGGCAGGGGAGGATGGAGAACAGGTACAAGTAAAACAGCATTGAAAAGTCATTTTTTGGCAGCACATCAAAGCACGTGACCCCCACCTTGTCGACATTGAACGTTTGTCTCACTGAGAGAATCGGCACCGTACCAGCGAGCGCCAGCAGCCAGACCAGCACACATACACACGTGGCTTTCCTTGCACTCCTCCAGGTTAGAGAGGCGATGGGAAGCGCCACAGCCAGCAGTCTGTCCACACTCATGCACATCATCAGCAGTATGGAGCAGTACATGTAGCAGTAGTGAGCAGCACTGAGCACACGACACACCACCTCACCGAACACCCAATCTGAAGCGTTCAGCTGGTAGTGGATCTTCAGAGGCAGCAGCAGGGTGAAGAGCAGGTCCACACACGCCAGGTTAGACATGTAGATCACAGATGCATTCTTCGCTCGAATCCTACAGGTGAACGTCACCAAGGCCAAAGCGTTCAGGGGCAAACTAATGAGGATGATGAAGATGTTGAATGAGGGCATGACGCGTGTGACCATCAAGCCTTTAAATAGCAGAACTGCCTCCTCTGGTATGCCCAATCCTCCAGAGAATGAAATAGTTTGGTTATTGTATGTATCTGCACTTAGATTATTTCTATTAAACTTTGTCACATGGTTCTGATTTGTCTGGTTAAGTGAGCCAAATGGAAAAGACTTCACACGGCCAGAATCTGTAACCAAAACACAAACACAATCAGTGCTTTAATTGATTGACTTTCGAGCAAAACAAACCCATCTGACAAAAACAGACTTCAGTCCCATAAACAGCTGTTGCACTACATTACCTAATATACATTTAAATTCATCACATCAGCTAGACACAACTGAAAGTCATGACACTCATGAGATCGCTGATGTACTTACCATTTAATCCATTGAATGTTTGATTAATGGTAAAGGAAAGAAAGTAATTTATGTTCTCCATGAATACAGATAAGCTGAGATTCGAACTCTAAAGTATTTCACAACTTTAACATAAAAGATGGATAGACGTGGACGTACAGTGTTCTTCACTCATGAGTAATTTCTTCTGAGTGAAAATGACAGGATATGGTTTCAAATGTGGTGACATCACCAAAGCCTTCGGTCATGATAGATGAGAGGAACACTGATTGGTTTGAGTGTGTCTGAAAGTTTAGACACAGGGATATATATATATATATATATATATATATATATATATATATATATATATATATATATATATATAGTCCATTACCATTACAAAATGGTGCATCTCCAAGAAATAGGGTGAAAATTTGCTTAGGCATACAGGAATATTTTATAACATTATAGTGTTTTACTCGGTTTGTGGAGCAAATTAAAAACTGAAATACTTGACTACACATATTGAACAGACTGAAAGTAATGATAATTATAACAAATGCTAATGATAAATACTCCATATTAAGCACTTCTGTAAACAAAAACCCACTGGAGAGTTCACAATGCAAGGTCTTGCGGTCTAATAAGGCAGCACTCTCCAAATTGATGCATGTGGTTAGGACATAAATCTCCACAGAATGTCCAGTAAGTGCTCAAGTGTTGTTGCCAGTAAAGCTCGGATCTAGAAATGTTTCACTTATCACCGTTTCTTTGTGGATCCATTATTGTGTAAAGGGGTTTGTGGCTTCCTAAAGTGATCTGCACGTTCTGCATATTAAATATTGATAAATGGTACAGTAGGCTAGTTATTAATGAATGGATGTAGGATCCTACTGTACCGGTATACAGGGGGGAGGGGATCAGGTCGTGAGTGCAGAGACGGCTCTGCGTGAGTGGTATTTACGAAAGTAACGTTAAATACAAGTACTCCACAGCGACTCTAGGGGTCGCTGTTTGACAAAAACAGAAAACTGCACAGTGTGCCTTTAATAAATGCCTTCTGAAGCAAAGAAAAAAAAAAAAAAAAAAAAAAAAACATATTTAAACCTTTATAAGCTATAATCACTGGTTTCAAGCATCGGCCGTACGCGTGTTCACGAGAGAGTTGCGTTTTGGCAGAAGGGTTGGCCTCTGACCCAACGTATAACATAGCTCCTCTTCTCTTATATCGAAATCCTCTGACATTTTTCTTTAAAACGTCTTGTTTTAGACTTCAAATTCATGACCTTCGTTTTGTCTGAGTAGGGGGAGGCTGCAGACCTGGAGCCGGTAGATATACGTCCCAGGCAGTTTTACGCCTCTGTTGTTCCTGATGCGTCCAGTAGGGGGAGGCTGTACAGCGACACGAATTGAGGTCGGCCTATGGTAAATAATCTGCTCAAGTTATTGTTGTTTAGCATGATGCAACATTTATTATTTATAAACGATTAGCTAGATAGAGCTAGGGTAGGTAGATATCAATTAATTTCTATACATCAATGGATGGGTCTATCTTTTATTTCGAGAGACAAAAAGTTCTTAACGGTCAGGTTGATGTTCTGTCTGGCTCAAACTTAGCTAACCACGTGTAGGTTTAGCTTCTCTACTCACTTTCAAAATTAATTTTCTTTTTCATTTTCTTTTGTTGACTGTCTTTAGCTTGCATGAGATGCCTCTTCTGGTAAGACCCTGTTTACTCCTTGCATTAAAACATACTCCACATGGTTTCTGGGGCAACATTACAGTAGGCTAGATATTGGAAATATGTAAACTTGTTTTTTTACAGTCTATGGTGTGAACACACAAAAGACACATTTATAATAGGCATATACAGTGGGTATGGAATGTATTCAGACCCCCTTAAATTTTTCACTCTTTGTTATATTGCAGCCATTTGCTAAAATCATTTAAGTTCATTTTTTTCCTCATTATTGTACACACAGCACCCCATATTGACAGAAAAACACAGAATTGTTGACATTTTTGCACATTTATTAAAAAAGAAAAACTGAAATATCACATGGTCCTAAGTATTCAGACCCTTTGCTCAGTATTTAGTAGAAGCACCCTTTTGATCTAATACAGCCATGAGTCTTTTTGGGAAAGATGCAACAAGTTTTTCACACCTGGATTTGGGTATCCTCTGCCATTCCTCCTTGCAGATCCTCTCCAGTTCTGTCAGGTTGGATGGTAAACGTTGGTGGACAGCCATTTTCAGGTCTCTCCAGAGGTGGTCAATTGGCTCTGGCTGGGCCATTCAAGAACAGTCACGGAGTTGTTGTGAAGCCACTCCTTCGTTATTTTAGCTGTGTGCTTAGGGTCATTGTCTTGTTGGAAGGTGAACCTTCAGCCCAGTCTGAGGTCCAGAGCACTCTGGAGAAGGTTTTCGTCCAGGATATCCCTGTACTTGGCCGCATTCATCTTTCCTTCGATTGCAACCAGTCGTCCTGTCCCTGCAGCTGAAAAACACCCCCACAGCATGATGCTGCCACCATCATGCTTCACTGTTGAGACTGTATTGGACAGGTGATGAGCAGTGCCTGGTTTTCTCCACACATACCGCTTAGAATTAAGGCCAAAAAGTTCTATCTTGGTCTCATCAGACCAGAGAATCTTATTTATCACCATCTTGGAGTCCTTCAGGTGTTTTTTAGCAAACTCCATGCGGGCTTTCATGTGTCTTGCACTGAGGAGAGGCTTCCGCTGGGTCACTCTGCCATAAAGCCCCGACTGGTGGATGGCTGCAGTGATGGTTGACTTACTACAACTTTCTCCCATCTCCCGACTGCATCTCTGGAGCTCAGCCACAGTGATCTTTGGGTTCTTCTTTACCTCTCTCACCAATGCTCTTCTCCCCCGATAGCTCAGTTTGGCCGGACGGCCAGCTCTGCGAAGGGTTCTGGTCGTCCCAAACGTCTTCCATTTAAGGATTATGGAGGCCACTGTGCTCTTAGGAACCTTAAGTGCAGCAGAAATTTTTTTGTAACCTTGGCCAGATCTGTGCCTTGCCACAATTCTGTCTCTGAGCTCTTCAGGCAGTTCCTTTGACCTCATGATTCTCATTTGCTCTGACATGTACTGTGAGCTGTAAGGAGTGTGGCTTTCCTAATCAAGTCCAATCAGTATAATCAAACACAATATAAATGTATGAGTGTCACAGCAAAGGGTCTGAATACTTAGGACTATGTGATATTTCAGTTTTTCTTTTTTAATAAATGTGCAAAAATGTCAACAATTCTGTGTTTTTCTGTCAATGTGGGGTGCTGTGTGTACAATAATGAGGAAAAAAAATGAACTTAAATGATTTTAGCAAATGGCTGCAATAAGAAAGAGTGAAAAATTTAAGGGGGTCTGAATACTTTCCGTACCCACTGTATGTATATGTAAATCTCTCTCTCTCTCTAAGTAAAGAGTTGAACTGCACACTCACTCAAATATTTTGATTATTTCCAACATCATACATGATAAAACCCACATTAAAATCTTTTCCCATATGGTTTGAATGTAGATTCTAGTTTGAGTTGTTTCATAAATGAGATGATCTAATTATCTAATTTATATCTTAATATACATTTTTATTAAAATAGCTTACTGATCTGGACTAAGATTTGGCTATATGTGCACTTAATGTGGGTTTTTAATCATACTCTGTCTTTACCAAGTTCTCTTTAACATTTATAGTCAATATTTAAAATTGTGAATTTCTCTGAATTGATTATTTCTTAGAAACATTTTGGATAATGTAAGATCACAATTGAAATAAATATATAACACTGTGCAAGTGGTTTTTGTATATTTTAATAAAAAATCTTACATATTGTACTTTTAAGACATGATGAGCCAAATCAAAAACGTAACATAAAAGAAAACAATAGCCTAGATCAAACTGCCAGAACAGTGTGCAAAATCTTGCATGCGTTTTGGTGTAATTCACTTTAGGAAATAGCTAGATAAACAGATTATATTTGTCTGCCTGAAAAGTACATGCTGTTAGTTTATTTACGTTGGGTATTACATATGATTGCATAATCACAGCCTCTGTGCAATGATCCAATGGCTTCAGTCAAATGGTAGGCTATTACAGCTTTTATTTATTTATTTTTATTACTATTTTATTTATTAATATAGATGGATATGGGAGACATATATTATACATATGTTTGTATGATAATATACAGATACTATAGCCTATTATGCATTATAAACACTGATCCAAAACCTTCACTGACATAACACGGTAGCTACTTATTGTTAATATACTGCATGATATAGTAAACTGAATAATATATGAGTACATAAAGATAAATTGAACACTAAATCTTCATTTCATGTCGATTAATATTGGCAGATAAATACAATGTAGTGAACTTGTCAAGCAAGAATATATATGGCAGTTGTTATAAGAGAGATCCACTTCAATTTTGTTTTGTATTGTGCAGCTGTAGTGAGAGCATTTCATCAGTTTGATGGTGTGTTTGCTCTTTTTGTCTTCCTGCACAAAAACACAGATCTGATCTTCTGTCTGCACTGAGACGAGCCGTAGTAGTACAGAAGAGGGTCAAGAAAAACACTTGCACTCCCAAAACACACAGCTAACAGGTAAACAACATATGATGAATCTCCCTCTGTTTCAGTAGCTAAACGAACACAGTGGTACAACAGGATGCCATTGGTTGGAGCGAAACACACCACAAACTCCATCAGCACGGTGATAACCATAATCACAGCTCTCCTTCGGTTGCCTGAAGATGATGATGTTGCTAGAGATTCAGACTTTACACTGAGCACATATATTATGGTAAAGTAGCTCACTAAGGTGACAACCAGTAGCAAGAAGAAGTAGAGGCAGGAGAGGATGGAGAACAGGTACACATAATTCTGTGTTTGATACAGCACGTCATGACAAGTGACGCCCACATCCCTAATCTCTACCGTTTGTGTCATTGAGAGAAGTGGCACCGTACCAGCGAGCGCCAGCAGCCAGACCAGCACACATACACACGTGGCTTTCCTTGCACTCCTCCAGGTTAGAGAGGCGATAGGAAGCGCCACAGCCAGAAGTCTGTCCACACTCATGCACATCATCAGCAGTATGGAGCAGTACATGTAGCAGTAGTAAGCAGCACTGAGCACACGACACGCCACCTCACCGAACACCCAATCTGAAGCGTTCAGCTGGTAGTGGATCTTCAGAGGCAGCAGCAGGGTGAAGAGCAGGTCCACACACGCCAGGTTAGACATGTAGATCACAGCTGGTTTCTTCACTCGAATCCTACAGGTGAATGTCACCAAGGCCAAAGCGTTCAGGGGTAAACTAATGAGGATGATGAAGATGTAGAACGAGGGCATGACGCGTGTGACCATCAAGCCTTTGAGGAAGAGAACAGTCTCGTTTGAGATGTACAATGTAGTGTTGTGACTATATGCTGATGTATTGGCCTTTTTTGGTGCTTGCGGCATGATGTTGCTTAAAAACCCACCACCAAGAATAAATGTGCAGCCAGAATCTGTAACCAGCACAAAACACAATGAGTGAAGGTCAACTTACAATTATTAGAAAAAAGGTAAGCATGAGATCCAGCACTAAACATTACCATGACTGGAGTGTTAGAGATTGTACAAAAACTTTACAAGTGAAATATGAATTGTACGAATTGACACCAATTCTGCAAAATGTAAAATAGTTAGAAATTGTTATTGAGACTGTGTTGCATATTACTAGTAGGTACTGTTGAAGAACTCTGAATAATGGTTTCGTAGTAAGATGAAGCAGGCGGACCACAGTCTGAATCTGTAATCAACACAAAAGATAATTAGTGAAAGCTCTCATAATACCACCAGAGAATAAATAAGAGAACCTGGACATATTTGAGAAAAGGCTTTGATGGAGATTGTTGTATTGGATGGAATTTATTCCAAACTTGGATATATTTATATTGTAGTCTATGAATGCTACCTTACATGTGCAGATAAACACAGAACCTCCACACACAGACACATATTCACTCATGCCCTTTTGTTAAAACATTCTATTTATGAGGGATTCTATGAAATATGATCTACAGCAATTAGCATGACCTTTGCAATGTTGAAATGAAACCTACCACTAATAGAAACCAACTTCCTTCCAACAATATACTTCCTTCAATGCAATCATCCATGAAGCAATATTTTAACAACAGATCACCTCATATTTCAACCCAATTAAAATTAAGCTAAAATTAAGATTTTATTCACCCATCTGTATTATACACAGCACAAAATTAAAACTATTAAAAAATGTTTTGTTATTGAAATAACACTGGAATAAAATATAAGCATTAGATGAAAATGTAAACTTAAAATTTTTTTAAAAAAAATTAGACTGAAATAAAATGTTTAAGTACTAAAATAACTAAAACTAAAGCTGAAATCAAAATTTAATTTAATTAAATAGAAAAATAAAAAACTAAAACTAATAAAAAGCCAAAATCACATAAAATTACTCAAACTAAAAATAAAAGCTAATTTTAAATATTAAGAAATTCTATAATAGATAATATAAATATACTAAAACAACACTTGTACAGCACATCAGCAGGACATAAAAGTCTTGCGATTCAGAATGATCAGATTATTTTTTTAATGGCTCATGGTTGAGCTGATGTAGCCTACTTAGCCTACCACTCACTGCAGTGCATGTCAGCGCAACTATAATTAAAACTAAAAGCAAGACACTTTTCACTCCCATGATTACAGATCAGCTGGCAGTTTCTAACTTCATAAAATGTTCTTCAGAACAACTTAAAATGGTACCATTTCTAAATATCCACAGCCGCACATGTAGTCGTTCTTAATTTCTGAGTGTGAAAATGCTGACATCCTTGGCGCCTTCAGCCTCAGTAAAATGAAATGGTAAATTATGAATAGATGCTGATTGTTTTGTGGGAGTGTCTCTGTATGCACTATTTATTTATTTTGCATCTCAATAAAAAAAAGGGGTGCGAATTTGCTCAGTCCTTGTGTTTCAGAGAGTATTATCATTTCAGACATGCAGAAATACAACTGAACAAACTAAGTTTTAACATGTACAGAGAGGTAAGGAACATTGCTTGTGTGTTTGTAGGCTCACCAGAGTTGTCCACAATAATAATAATAAAAAAGTATGGTTTTACACAGACTGCTGACCTTGGCTAGACATATGAATAAACATCGCCACCTAGATTATCCGAAAATCTGTGTTAAGATTGTTAGGGAATTTACAGTTAAAGGCCCAAGGACCAGATATGATTTATTAAGACCAGGAGTTAGAAGTGCAGTCAATTTAAGACAAGAGTCAGAATTATACTAAATTGAAGAATTGTTTTACTGAAGATTGCAGTTTCATCAGGCAGAAGTCAGTGTCAAGACTCACAAGGAGTTTGTAGGCATATAATCACAGGAATTATACCCTACCAAGGTCTAAGGTACGTCATTGCTTCAGGTTGAATGATTCTGATTGGCTAAGAAATAGATCAACATAGTAAATTTCCACACATGGACTGATATGCAGTAGCACATCTCCATGGTCTGTACAGCTGCCACCAGGACTGCGTTAGGTACCAGTGTCCCTCCGAGGTCACAAGACCTAGGTCTAGGCGCCACCATGTCGAAGAAAACAAGTCAGTCCATTTCCAATTATGCCACTTGTTCCTTAACCTGTACTAACACACACACTCAGACACACAGCTTCTTCAAGGTTGGATTTGGTTTGGCTCTAAACAGGAGACTCTTCCCAAAACATCAACATAACATGTTCTTTCTCTCAATGAGAGGACACTTTAATATAGAATAGAAAAGTAAATGCTAAGAAATGGTCACTTAAACTATTGGTTCCAATGACCCTTGTGACCTATAGTTGTCATGGTGAGCTAGAAGAACAGATATATGTTTTAATACATTCTGAAGACATTTCTCAAATGCAGACATTTTGCTAAATGAGCAAGCACTATTACTGCATTCCTGTCATGGGCCAGACCCTCAATCACCTCTCAGATATCAAATACAGACATTAGAGAATACATGAAAAGAACATTTGTGACCCTGGACCACAAAACCAGTCACATGGGTAAATTTGAGATGTATACATCACATGAAAGCTGAATAAATAAGCTTTCCATTGATGTATGGTTTGTTAGGATAATATGTGGCCGATATACAACTATTTGAAAATCTGGAATCTGAGGGTGCAAAAAAATCGAAACATTGAGAAAATCACCTTTAAAGTTGTACATTTATGTTAGCGATTGTGCTGCATTCACTCACAAAAATGTGTTATATATTTACAGTAGGAAAATGAAAAAATATCTTCATGGAACATGATCTTTACTTAATATCCTAATGATTTTTGGCATAAAAGAAAAATCGATAATTTTTACCCATACAATGTATTGTTGGCTATGGCTAAGTCACAGACTTGTGACTGGTTTTGTGATCCAGGGTCACATTTCAGCAATCACTGGTAACTAATATAACTAAGTAAAATCGCATAAGCTTAGAGAAGTTATTTAGAAGGAAAAATATTGATTAATACCTTGATTATAATCACTCATTAGATGTACATTGAAGCAGCAGTGAATTCCAAAATCCACTCCCTTCGAGACCATAATAAAGGCATTTTGGTCATATGCAACCCAAAAAATGCTGACAATTTCTACACTAAAACTTAAAAATAAAAACAAGGGGGGAAAAAACAATTCATGAAAAAATATACTGAATTCAAGATGTGTTTTCTGAAAAAAAGTCTCATGCAAAGTGTTTTAATTACCAATTAAGACAAATAATACGCCCCAAAAGCTAGCCTGTAGTCAAATGAGATGTGAATTCTTCATTGAAGAAAAGAGATCTCACAACACCTAATTGCTTTCTAACTTCTGGAAACCATCTGAGATTCTCTAGACTGACAGAACACAAGTACAGTTTCTTCTTGCTCAGTATCTTCTATATGGAGATAACAGGATGCGTGTTACCACCTGATGACATCACTGACTGTACACTTCAGCCTCCATTTGGAGTCCATTTGGTGCCATTATTCAATCCACCGAGCTCAAAAGAGTGGATGCTGTAATAAACATGCATCACTCACAGCTTACAAAATGGGTGGATTGGGTGTTTATAAAATCATAATATCCTGATGATTGCAAATATATCACAGGACTCAAATAACAATATCAACATATTTGTAATCACATCTGTGGTATTGCAGGGTGATGATATACATTAACAAACATAATACATTTCTATTCTTTTAATTGGCAAATATTTTCTTATTTGTCCCCCGGAAGGAGTCTTTGGACTACCTGTGGTGTGAATAAACATAAGAACATGTTTCAGTGTGTTCCCAACTTTACAAAACATCTAAATATAAATTAAATATAAGCATATTTGATGCTTTCACTTTAGCATTCAAGTGCATCCCAACTAAAGAAATGGTAAAAGTAGTAATATGCTAATATCTTGAATACAGCAAACCTGCGTTTCTTTTGAAAATGAGCATTTTTGAGCAAACTGGGAACTGTGGATATTGATGATACTGTGATAGTTCCACACATCAAGGCATTGTGTCATGAATGAATTATGAAAATGAATAAATGTAGCCTTGTACTGTTTGCTGCTTTTATTTGCTGTTGTTGTTTGTATTTGTTGACAGTTTCAGTTATTCGTCATGTGGTGATTATTAAGTCACTCTTTATTTCTGGAATGCACATTTGAATGTGATGCATTACAGGTGGTGCGTCATAATCAAAGATTTCACACTTTCGAAAGAACAAAAAAATAATAAAGAAATGCAGCATAATAAAATGGCAAGAGTGAGCATTTCCAGTATTTAAAACACTGTTAGTCTATCTAGACTGTGCTGATTATGTGTACACATTTACATAATGTAAAGCATGTGAATCTCAGTCTGTCAGTGGCAACAGTGTTTGACCTTGTCTAGACATATGAATAAACATCACAACCAAGAGGATTCATTTATCACAGCCTCTGTGTGATTATACTGTATAATAATGACCAATTGTAAGTTGAAATTAATATTTGATGTGTATTCTGTAAGAACTAGCCTACCTATTATCTATTCTGGAATTGCCTTTTTTATTATTCTGGAATGTCTCCTAATTTTGCATTTGTTTTTCCCCCCTCATTTCTCTTTTTTCTCTTATAGATTTCTTTGAATGTTTTAAATTGAAATTTATCATCGTTAAAATAGTCCAAGTGACGTAAAACCCAGAAGCGCTGCGCTGTTACACTACATGAATTCACTCAGACCCACACAGAAGAAAATTAATAGTTGAATAAAGTCGTTATTTTGTTTGTTTTTCCACACACAAAATGTATTCTCGTCGCTTGATAAACTTATGGCTTAAACGATGCCTTTACTAACGTTTCTGGGCCGGCAATTTTCAGTCCCATAGAAGCCAATGGAGGAGTGATCCAGCTCTCAGATTTAATCAAAAATATCTTAATTTGTGTTCCGAAGATGAACAAAAGTCTTACGGGTTGGAACAACATGAGGGTGAGTAATTACTGACAGAATTTTCATTTTTGGGTGAACTAACCCTTTAAACTAGCAAAAGTGGATTTAGTCACACCCTAAGTGCACTTGCGCCATGGGCTTTATACCATGCGCTTAGATCATTAAAATAGGGCCCGCAAGAACAGCTAAGGTCTAATAGATCCATTGCGCTTTTTGGCTTTCTTTTCCTTAATACAGATCAGAACTGCTTACTGTACTCAGACGATCTGTAGTAGTACAGAACAGCATATGATAAATCTCCCTCCCTGCTGTTTCCTCCAGTAGCTAAACGAACACAGTGGTACAACAGGTTGGAGCGAAACACAAACTCCATCAGCACGGTGATAACCATAATCACAGCTCTCCTTCGATTGTCTGAAGATGATGACGAAGTTGCGAAGAGATCAGACTTTACTCTGAGCACATATATTGTAGTAAAGTAGTAGCTCACTAAGGTGACAATGAGTGGCACAACGTAGTAGAGGCAGGAGAGGATGGAGAACAGGTACATGTATAGCTGATCTGTAGGGTCGTCATGGAACAATGCATCATGACAAGTGACGCCCACATCCTTAATCTTGACTGTTTGTCTCATTGGGAGAAGTGGCACTGTACCAGCGAGCGCCAGCAGCCAGACCAGCACACATACACACCTGGCTTTCCTTGCACTCCTCCAGGTTAGAGAGGCGACGGGAAGCACCACAGCCAGCAGTCCAAACTGTATTTGAAATGACTTTATAATCTGATTTCACACCATTACTATTAATGGACGTTGAACAGTCATGTAAAACAAGCATAGAACATTACTCTGTCCTTGTAAATGTGTGTGTGTGTGTGTGTGTGTGTGTGTGTGTGTGTGTCTGTGTGTGTGTGTGTGTGTTTAATTTTTTTTGGTGGTGGGGTTACAATATGCTCAGCCACCCACCTTCAACCCTAGCTCATCAGAGCATGCTGGGAACTAGCAGTTCTTTCCAGTTTCTGTTAATGGGAAACAAAATGATTAATGAACTCCCAACACAAACTTCTGTTTCATATGGAAGTAAATGTCAAATGTTTTTGAAATAAAAAGCCTATTGAATTGCACTACTTGAAAAAAAATAGGCATTGCATTAACCATGCTTGCATTTTAATGCATTGTATTTTTAGGGCTTGCATTTTTATGGGCTGAAATTCAACATGGTTGAATATTTAAGCTGTGAATATTTCAATTAAAAACATTTCAAACACCTTTTCATTATTAAAAATTATATAATCCATATTCACCTTTCATATTTCACTTCCAAAATATTCAAACTGTTTAAAAATACAACCAATAATATTCAACAGGCAATTTTCGGGCCATTTTATTTCGCTTTGCAAAATTCGCTTCCACAAATTCAGTGGTTCAAATTCGACAGTAAATTCAACATTGACGTCCACGAACTGCAGGAAAAGCAATAGATTACCGAGCATACTCTCCATCTGCTGTTAGTCAACCACCATCAGATGGCGCAAAAGCGCTTGTTGTTGACGAAGACATTCATTCATAAAATGGAAATGATTATCTGTGTCAGTATGTGCGGAAAAGATGATAAACACACAAAAGCTGTGTGTTTATGTTTCATTCAATAACTTCATTGTTACTTTCCCTGTGTATCCTATGTCATCAGCTTTCTCTACCATGAACAGGATTATAATCGGTTTCCCTCAATACCTCTCAAGGATTCCCGTTCAGTTGGGACAAAACGCTTAACGTAGCTTAATGTAGCCTACTAATACAGTGATATGAAAGATCAATCTTGCACCTTATTGGGGAAGTAGGCTGTAGGCTACTATATAGGCAGGCAAGCATGGACTCAGAATATGAACTTGACGCGCAAAGTTTCATGCTGAGCGTTTCGTGATATACTGGCGATATAACGTACATATAAGCCTACTGGTGATATACATATACTGATATAGCCTACTATAGTATGCCTACGTGTATTGCATTAGCTTAAACTGTCATAGCACTTGCATATTGTTGTCCTATTGTTAATTTAACTGTAAATCACTTTGGATAAAAGCGTCTGCTAAATGACTAAATGTAAAATTGGCTTGACATTGGACATTCGCACATTTAGGGACCGTCTCTAAAGTTGCATACAACATTGGCATACATGTTTCTAACTTCAATAGCAAACTTAAATTTATTTGAATAAATATCAAAACTCCAAAGGGTGCGCATTATGCCTGACACTACATGAGCACTTAATAGTTGGTTTTATGACTGTAAGTCGTTCTATTCAAATGCTATCGGAGTTAGAAACGTGTATACCAAAGTCGTATACACTTTAGAGACGGTCCCTAAATGTGCGAATGTCCAACATCAAGCCATCTTTATGCCAGTCTATCACTGGGAAACGCTCAGCTTTGCGCGTTATTCTGAGTCCATCTGCTTGCCTGCGAGTTTGGTCTTTTACATCACTGTAGTCCATTAATCTACGTTAAACGTTGTATATGTCCAGAAGTATTGAGGGAAACCCTAATAGCCTGCATGCAGCACATCGCCACAATATAAAGTTAAGGCAACTAAACAACCATGTCATATATATATATGTCAAATATATGTCAACCTCAAACATGTAATATTGGATCTGTACATCCGCATCGGGGAATAACATAATCTCGTTCACGGTAGAGAAAGATGTAGGCTACACAGGAACAGTAACCGTGAAGGCACTGAATTTAACATAAAACAGCCGTCATAATAATCACAAATACACTTACATTGCTGTAAATGAGTTTTATGAATGAATGACTTGCTCTAATTTTGCTGGTCTTCGTCAACAACACGCACTTTTGCACCATCTGATGGTGAGGTCGACTAACAGCAGATGGAGAGTATGCTCGGTAATCTATTGCTTTTCCTGCAGTTCCTGGTCGTCGATGTTGAATTTACTGTCGAATTTGAACCACTAAATTTGTGGAAGCGAATTTGCAAAGCGAAATAAAATGGCCCGAAAATTGCCTGTTGAATATTATTGGTTGTATTTTTAAACAGTTTGAATATTTTGGAAGTGAAATATGAAAGGTGAATATGGATTATTGAATTTTTAATAATGAAAAGGTGTTTGAAATGTTTTTAATTGAAATATTCAAAGCTTAAATATTCAACCATGCTGAATTTCAGCCCATAAAAATGCAAGCCCTAAAAATACAATGCATTAAAATGCAAGCATGGTTAATGCAATGCCTATTTTTTTCAAGTAGTGCAATTCAACAGGCTTTTTATTTCAAAAACATTTGACATTATTTTACTTCCATAGTTTCAAATATGTCAATGGATTGCATGCAATGATATTCATTTTTGCTGAAATGTTAAAGAATGGTTGTGCTTTTTGTTTAACAGCTTAGAAAACACCTTTTCCAGTCAGAATTTATTGTGTTATTCATGTTAAGACCAAGAAAAAGACTTAAAGACAGGCTTCAGATAACAATAGTACAATTTTAATGAAGTAATTAAAGCTTGAATTTGACATTTGAGCAGCCAGCTAAACTTACCATCTTCTAGCTGTCTCATATCACAGAAGTCAGATAAATCCCAAGACATAGAAACTCTTTCACCTAAATATCATCATATAGAGACTGTGTCTGTTCCCCGAATTATTAAATGCAAAAAACAGATATAATACAGATGAACAAATGATAAAGCTCGGGTTGCTGAATATACAATCCCTTTCTTCAAAACACTTATTGTAAATTAAAGGGCCGTGGGATAGCGGCGCGAGGCCGGTTGTGTGATTGCTGATGAGGGACACCTGTGCGACGCACCGTTCTCGTATCTCGCCACAAGATCATAACCTAGATGTGCTGTGTTTGACATAAACCTGGCTAAAACCAGACAATTACATTACTCTAAATGAGTCCACCCCCAAGATTACTGTTATAAAACATGAGCCTCGTCTGAAAGGCAAAGGGATTTATAAGGGACTTCAATTTATAGTAATATCTTCAGTATTACTCAGAGGTCTAGTTTCAAATATAATTCTTTTGAAGTGATGGTGCTTTATGTAAAACTTCTACCACTAAAGTTTCTACTCCTCAGCATCCCAGATAGCTTAGAAGAACTCGATGTTACAACAGAAAATATTCACTCTCTCTTCTCCAGCACATTAGACACAGTTGCTCCTTTGTGCTTAAAGAAGACTAAAGAAAATAGTCTTGTCGCCATGGTACGAGGACACTCTGGCCCTCAAGAGAGCGGCCAGAGAGATTTAGCACAGCTGGAAGAACACAAAAACTAGGTTTTCCCCATTTCTTTTTTTTTTACCCTCTTAGAAGAAAACAAATACAACCCTAGGTATTTATTTGATACAGTGGCTAAATTAAGAAGAAATAAAGCTAGTGTCTAAATTAATAAAGCTTCAACCCTAGACGTTTACAAACAGCACAGCAGTTATGACTATGAACTTCTTTACTTGCAAGATTGATAATATTAGAAAGGAAATTATAACCATGCAACCGTCTACTACAGTATCACATGCATTGTAGTGTCCCTGAGTACAAATTCCATTCATTCAGTGCTATAGGAGAGGAAGAATAATCTAAACTCTTTAAATCATCTAAATCAACAACATGTATATTAGACCCTATACCAACTAAGCTACTGAAAGAGATACTTCCAGAGGTCATACAGTAGATCCTCTTCTTAATATCATTAATTCATCTTTGTCATTAGGAATACGTACCAAAAACTTTTCAGCTGGCTATTATTAAACCTCTTAAAAAACAAGCAACATTAAGAAACCTGAGAACATTTAGGAACCTGGGAAACATTTAGAAACAGTTAGGAACCTGGGTGTGCTCTTTGATACCAATCTTACATTTGAAAGCCAATTGACCAAATAAGTAAATTACAGGACAATCTCGAATTTACATTTTCTGTCAAAAATACTAGAAAAGGCAGTATCCTCAAAACTATGTATCTTTTAGAAAGAAATGATATCTGCGAGGATTTCCAGTCAGGATTTAGACAGTATCAGAGTACTGAGATTGCTTTTGTTAGAGTTGCAAAGGATTTGCTCTTATCATCCGATCGTGGTTGTATCTCTCTATTAGTGTTACTGGATCTTAGTGCAGCATTTGACACTGTAGAGCACAGCATTCTTTTGAACAGACTCGAAAATTATGTTGGCATTAGTGGAATTGCATTGGCATGGTTTAAATCATACTTTTCTGACCGTTATCAGTTTTAGCAGCTAAACAAAGAGGTGTCATATCGATCACAAGTTCAGTATGGAGTACCTCAAGGCTCAGTATTAGCACCGTACTAGAGTACATGTTACCCTTGGGAGATATCATTAGGAAGCATGGCATTAGCTTTCACTGTTACGCTGATGATACTCAGCTCTATATTTTTTCTATAAGGCTAATGTTAGTCTCTCTGTTCATCCCAAGATTTACCGTACTCAGTCGGATCTGGGCCATATCCAAATCAGATGAAGGACCTGCGCCTAGACACGACCACAATGCAGCCCTGATATGTCAGCAGAGACCGTGTCAACTAGACTATCCCGTTAAGGCCTCATCGACACAACAGACTTTTTCCTCTGTACAGATGAAAACGTTATTATAATGATTCTCATTCACACGCATCTGTGGAAATGACTAAAAACACTGTATTATGCATGCCAGACAAGTATTTGGCAATGTCACTTTGTGCCATCACCGTTTTCACAAATTCACGTTTTTGAAGTTTACACAGAGATGATAACGGTATCGCTGTCAAAACCTGTTTCCAAAAACTTTGAAACCTACTTCAAAGTTTGCGTTCTCTAGCTACCAAAACACAGTTGTAGTCTAAATGAACAGCCAGAACTACTACTGCATGATATACCATTTTAGCATTGATATCGCGATTTGCGCATCCACAATAGTCACATTGCAGGATGTGCGATGTCAAGTATAGGGATCGTAGTTGATCCATGATCCGTACGGGCCAGCTGCACCCCGGTTCAGAACGAGTGTGATTCTCAGATTATTTGCAAAGTTTAACCATCGTAGAGTAAAAGTTTATCATTTGCATGTGTTGAGTCAGGCATCAAGCGCAAGAGGACTCGTGCACTGTTTTCTGTGCACACACACAGAGCTGCGCAGACAGCATGTGAACGGCAAATTCAGTACTCTTTCTTTTAAGCTTAAACGGACACGTGCACGCAAAATGAAGTCAAAATGCCTGTCTCGGCGAGTATCCTCGTAAACAGAGTCGGTTTCGTGTTGTAAACAATTGAGAAAGAAAACGGATGAGTCATTTGTATTAGGTCCGTGCATTTGTCTTAAAGGGACAGCAGCCTAATGTACCCTCAGTTGTTCGTGTCACCAATGGTGATCAAACAACAAAAAATAAAGAGAAAATTAGAAAAATTAAGACCTTGTTAGTTTGCAAATTATTTGGCCTTTCCTCATGTTACATATCAATGCTTTGTCAGAATTCAGCTAAATTGATCGCAGAAGAATGACAGTGTGAACTACAGTCACAGATTCCAGCCATTTACATATAGAAGCCTTAATAATAATAACCATCCAAAAACATCCTGCTGGATTCTATAAATCAGAGTATAAATACTACAAAAACTAAAATATCAGTGTTTTTGGTGAAAGAAACATTTTTTAGATCTTTGGCATTTCTATTGAATATGGAAGTAAAACTTAGCAGTACATATCTAAATATGGACAACATTTTCATGACCTTTCTTTACACAATTATTGAAATTAATCAAAACTGAACTGACTTAAGCTGAAAAATGCTTTTAAAGCTGCTTTACAGCAAAATGTGTTTCTTAGAACCTCCCACCACAGATAAACAGAATACAGAATACATATACTGTATAATATAATATACTGAAACTGCCAATTAGGAAAACCACATACCTGATCAGTTTTTTTTTTACTTCACACTCTTCTGCAAGCCTGGTTTTAGTGACAGCTGTGGATTTTGTCTGCATGTTACTTTTCCCTCTTCAACACAGATCTGATCTGCTGTCTGCACTGAGACGAGCCGTAGTAGTACAGAAGAGGGTCCAGGAAAACACTTGCGCTCCCAAAACACACAGCCAACCGGTAAGCAGCATATGATGAATCTCCCTCCCCTCCAGTAGCTAAACGAACACAGTGGTACAACAGGATGCCATTGGTTGGAGCGAAACACACAATATACTCCATCAGCACGGTGATAACCATAATCACAGCTCTCCTTCGGTTGCCTGATGTTGCTAAGTGTTCAGACTTTGCACTGAGCACATATATTATGGTAAAGTAGCTCACTAAGGTGACAACCAGTGGCAAGAAGAAGTAGAGACAGGAGAGGATGGAGAACAGGTACACATAATACAGCACTGTAGGGTCTTTGTGGTGCAGTGCATCATGACAAGTGACGCCCACATCCCTAATCTCTAACGTTTGTGTCATTGAGAGAAGTGGCACTGTACCAGCGAGCGCCAGCAGCCAGACCAGCACACATACACACGTGGCTTTCCTTGCACTCTCCCAGGTTCGATAGGCAACAGGAAGCGCCACAGCCAGAAGTCTCTCCACACTCATGCACATAATCAGCAGTATGGAGCAGTACATGTAGCAGTAGTGAGCAGCACTGAGCACACGACACGCCACCTCACCGAACACCCAATCTGAAGCGTTCAGCTGGTAGTGGATCTTCAGAGGCAGCAGCAGGGTGAAGAGCAGGTCCACACACGCCAGGTTAGACATGTAGATCACAGCTGGTTTCTTCACTCGAATCCTACAGGTGAACGTCACCAAGGCCAAAGCGTTCAGGGGCAAACTAATGAGGATGATGAAGATGTAGAATGAGGGCATGACGCGTGTGACCATGGGACCTTTGAGAAAGAGAACAGCCTCTTCTGAGATGGACAATGAGTAACAGCTGAGCTCTGCTTGGTCCAAAGTACAATTCTCATCTTCTTTAGCAGCAAAAATTGAAATGTAGTCTGTATGAACATACAAAAGCACAACAACATTAATGAAAGGTTACATAACCAGGGTGTTTCTCACCTTTTCTTAAAGTCAAGTGAACAATAAACACTTGATTTGGCCTTGTCCCACTCAAATGAGCAAAGATCCAGGGGATTTTGGATCTTACATTCTGACATCCTCAGATCAAGTGTGCTCCTAATAGTTCATATTAATGTCAGACTGAGCTATTTTAGGTCTATCTTACTTGTCGCATTAGAAACCTCTCTTTTACTAGAGTAATATTTTATTAGTATTTCTCTGCATTAACTTAAGTACAGCGTTTGTGTACACCATCCACCACAAATAAACATTTCAAAATTAATTTCTCTTGCCATTGCAGGATGTAGGCTGATGTTGTAGTATCTGTGCATTATAGTGAAGAACTCTGAACATGTTTCCTATCATATGAAAGACCACTGAGCCAATCAGAATAAATATGGGGCAGAGCAACACATGTAGCCCCTCCCTGCAGCCTGTAGTGAAGTATAGGGAAGTATAGTGTTATTTGGGAGTGTGACCATTAGAGGGTGTGCCCTACCCTTGTTGTTGATACCCAGGCTTGGTTGTGGATCCCACTTGTATGTTTCTCTGTAGACATCTTTAAATTATGTCTATGTCTAAATTACTCGCTATGGAGCTGACAGCGCATTGAAGAGCTATGGGCACTGGGCAGGACGCTTTAGAGCGTGTCAGTGACCACTATGGGACGCAGAGGGGTGTAGCTGCGCCAGAACAAAACAACTGTCACGAAAAGATGCGTTTGATTATGCACAGACGAGAACCCAGTTTAAGTCAATGCGTACCCGGAGGAAGATTTGAGTTCAGGCAGATAAGCCTACAGAGCATCGATTAAATGTAGTTCAGTTAATTTTTTTATGGTATGTCTATGTTCTTATTGTTGTCGGAATTATATTTTGTAATATATTGCTTTGTTTATAAAAAGGTTGTTTTAATTGCCTCCACTGTCGGTGCGGAAAAAAACATTCTGCATCCTGCTTTTTCACGAGTTGTAAAATAGTAAAATAGTGGCAGCCACGGCCAGAATAAAATCAGTCATGTTAGATTTTAAGTGATTTACCCAAATAGCACACAATTCCTAGCCTGGGTTTCCCCATGCTGCCTTGAGCGCAGCGCGATTTTATTCACACTGCTAGGCAGCCTGGACACCATGGACCAGATTTTCCCCTCAAAAAGGGAACCAATCACAGAACGGGGAGGGAGCAGCAAGACGATGACGACGTCTATGCGACACACCGAAGCAGTTTGTTTATTTCTATGGATCCGACATGGCATCAGACGTGAAGTTACCTTTCGATGCAGCAGATAGTGTTCTAAGTAGTTTAGAATGCAAGTTTATTTCGTCTTCTTCCTCGTCGAATTTCTGTCGCTCTACATATGTCATCTGGTATAATTGAAACGATTGGCTATGAGCTACATGCAGGCGCATTTGATAGACATTCGTAGCGCCCAATAAACGGCTCTGGGCATTCGTAAACCACGCCTCAAATACGAGAAAATGAACATGTGGTTCCCAGACCACGTCTCAATGAGAAGAGGTCTGACGTTAGCCAGGCTACACAATTCTGGCAGTAAAGCATTAGCTTCTTGATTGATGCTGTTATTCAGGGGTATCGCTTAATTTCTGTGTTTGAAATCTTCTAAAAAGCTTAGACTTTCTGCACAAAATTAAGCTCCGGTGTGTATATGTCTTCTTTCGACGTTTTTCTTTAAAAGTGAATCTTGAAAACGGCGTGGATGATAAATTTGCAACAATGTCCTCCTCATTAATGCTGCTTGAGGTTTCCATGATAGCGAACAGAGCTAGCTATTTTATCTGCGAAGTTTTTTTTTCCAAAAAGCCGACAAAATGTGAAGGTGATGTAGTGAATACATAGTTCCTACATGACGTCACAACATACGGGCATTTGACGACCCGGCGCCATTTCTGTGGGCATGCTGTGGGCAGAGCATTAGAAGAAGAAGCTGTGTTTCGAGTTAATTTCGTGATAAAAAGTGAAAATGGTCATCTCCTGCTGGGTCAATGGATGTTCAAATCGTGCCAGAGGTTCAGTTAAATTTGGATTTTACAGTATACCCGTCATTAGACTTCATGAATGTGAGAAGTCAGAACAATGACGGAGGTTATGGCTGGCGAGGATAAACAGGAAAGAAACTTGATGTCACATATTCAAAATGACGAGGTATTAAAAACATACAAAAACAATGTTTCCACTGTTCGATCGCGCCCGCGCCTCTCTCTCTCTATCTCACACACACACACATTCCAGCATTGCAATCTCAGATTATGTCCCTAAAGAACCCGCGTATAAAGTAGTTCCGCATTACATTAATTAATTTGCACGCAAGTTTTATTTATTTTTATACCGTGTATATTCATGCTACTTTTCCATTGATTGCACTTGAGCAAACGTCACCAACCCAACCCTCGGCAAACTGATTGTACGCCTCCAGTGATTTCCAGGCTCGGAATTGCTCACATGTGTAAAAACTCCTAGCCAATACCAGATAATGGTACACATGATAATACTGTATCTGAGGCAAAGCTGCATAATCAGTGCTCAGTGCTTCCTTCGTTAGCGCATGAATTCACACCATTTATGACTGAAATTTTCGCATTGTACCTCTCTCTGTCTTGTGTTAATAGAGTCTCTTTATAATCTCTGTCACTTTGTCTCTTCATGATTTTCGTAACATTATAAACAGAAAGAAATATTCGAAATTTGCTTGTAAAACTTTGTAAACACAGCAGCTTATGCCATCAAAGATGGCGTCTCTGGTGAGGTCACGTGACATTAATTGGCCTGTGGCAGAGCTATAGAGAGAAAGAGTTGCGACACTCTTTGATGTCGCCGCTATGGCTGTCACGTGGTTCATGTAAGCCCCAATAGTTCCAAAACATACGCTGGCTGTCATGTTCTTCTATGGGACAGACAGCAGCGATTGCATTATTGAACGGTAAATATAAAATAAAACACACACCCAAGTACTTTTTCAGCTGTTATTGCATTTTGTTAATGTCAGTTTTGCATTTGGAGGTAAGTTTTAGGCTATATTTTTGGAGGGAAAAGCTTAGTGTTCATGTTCGCATGGGTAGTAGCACTGGCTTTAGCGGCTCTAACTTAACTTTTCCATATCATTCATCTGATGATGGACGTCTCATGATATTTATTTTAGCACAACTGGGCTGTATTAGGCTATTGATTCCCGTGATTTTGCTTATAAATTTTGATTCAGCCATTAGCCTACCTTCGTGATCACGCAAAGAGGTCTGCCGTGGCGGTCCGTTCAGAATTCGCTTAGAAGCTAGCTCACTTCTTCTGATGAAAGTGGCCACCCCCAGGACCACAACGTGAAACATGATCATGTTAAGACTAAGAATATCAAAGATGGCGTCTCCGGTGAGGTCACGTGACATTAATTGGCCTGTGGGAACTATACAATGTTTTTTGGGAGTGTGAACATTAGAGGGCGTGCTTGTACAACAATCCTTACCTGTGAAGTTGTAATCCGACCTGTTGTATGATGGGCCATCTGTAAATACAGACATGTCAAATATACATAATCTCTCCTTCTCCATATTCTGCTGCACAAAAGCAGCCATGCTTGTACAACAAGCCTTACCTCTCAGATTTATCACAGTGTCGTTGTAATCCGACTCGTCGTAGTATTCTGTATCATCTGTAAATAAAAACATGTCAAAACAGAATCTTTCCTTCTCCATCTTCTGCTGCACAAAAGAATATCACACAGTCCCGCCCCGTTCTGCAGGCTGCAGCCATTTCCATCTCCTGTATAGTTTTTGTAAATTAGAGTCGGCGTAGCCTAGCGGAAGTTGCGATAAAAAAATCAAGACTTGATTTTGTCCAACGAGAATAGATTGGATCGTTGCAATTTGCTATTGTTGTTTATTTGCTCGTGTTTTTTTTTTTTTTTTTTTTTATAGAAAAAGCAGTTTTTCAGGAAAAGCAAAGATGTTTTCTTTTTGACAAAACCTAATTTTGTTTGGTAAACCTATAGAAGAAAAAAAACTAATTATGATTAAACTGATCAAAATAATCTAAGCAAGACCGTTTTATAAATTTGTATGAAAACAAATTATGCAATAAATAAGTTCGAAATAAATAAGATATATACAATGGTACAAAAACATTATTAATTGTGAAAGCAAATACAAATTCCTTACACTCATATTATAGATCAAGGTTTCAGTCACACTGTAGGCAATTAAGTTTCGCATCAGAAAAAAGTCACTTTTTATGCATATTGAATTGTTGATCTACTTACCGTCAATGGTGGCAGTGTACATTTGTGCAATTACAACTGAAAGCAAGATCATTTTAATCCCCATGACGATCAACTGTCTATATCTAACGTCAGACTTTTTACTCCAAATTATAGGCTCTGGTGGATTCGCAACGTCCGATTTGTGCGCCAGACTAGTCGTTCATCACTGAATCAGATGAACCGGATGCCGACGGGTTTATAGCGGCTGGAAACTCCCCTGGTCGTTCACACCTTAAAGTTAAAAAGTCAAAATAAGTCAAAAAAAGAAAAAAAAAAAAAAAAAAAAAAAAAAAAAAAGAAAGAAAAGGGGGCGTGTAAAGCTGTGGAAAAGTGGGAGAGAAGGTAGGAAAAGGGGAGACAGCAATCAATAAAACACCTGGTAGCAACACACTCATTTATACAGACACAATGATGAATATTAAAATATGAACATGAAGAAATAAAAAAATGTGTTTGGGGTTCATGACCCTTTAAAGCGGCTATGAGCTTGCATCATTCCTCAACTCTGACACTCAGCACAGGAGTCCCACAAGGCTGTGTGCTGAGCCCATTTCTCTATTCTCTGTATACTCATTAGCCTACTGTATACCATATTATAACACACCATTATCCAATTCACGGATGACAAGACTGTGGTGGGGTTGATCACCAGAGGCAATGAGTCTGCCTACAGAGAGGAGGTACAAAGGCTGATGGTCTCTAAACATCAAGAAAACAAATGAAATCATTATTGATTTCAGAAAGAAACAGGATGTTCACACATCACTGCACTTTAACAGGGAGATGGTGGAGAGTGTCGAGCTTTAAATTTCTGGGCACACACATCTCATGGACGATAAACATCATGGCACTAGTCAAGAAGGCAAAAAAGTGACTGTTCTTCTTAAGAACGCTCAGGAATGTAAACCTGTCACAACGGCTCTTGGTGTCATTCTACCGCTGCTCCATTGAGTGAGTCCTCCTCACACATGGCATGCTGGTGTGGTACAGTATGGAGGCAGCTCTGCAGCTGATAAAAAGGCCTTGCAGAGAGTCATAAACACTGCAAAGAAAATCATCACAAACCAACAGTTACTTGCCCTGGACGACATATTTACTTCATGTTGCCTGCAGAAAACACAACATTCTGAAGGACTCATATCACCCTGCTCAACATTTATTTGAACCGTTGCATTCTGGAAAACACTACAGGTCAAAACACAGGTTTATCAGCATACTGAATACTGAACTAAAAACACAGCCTCCAAACACAATACATTCTGTAATAACATTATGAGCACTTTATTTCCTGTATCATTTATGTGCAATAACATATGAGCACTTTATTTAATTTACTTTCTTTCAAAATTATGTGCAATCTCATTTGTAAAGTTTTTGTACAATGCTTTCTTAAGCTTGGGCTCCTAAACAAGATCGCTCCCACTAAAGGCAGTTATTATAAATGAAATGATAGTTTTGATGTGCTTTGCCTTACTGAAACCTGGCTTAAACCAAATGATTATCTCGGTTTTAATGAGTCTATAACACTAGGATACTGTTTTAAGCACAAGCCCTGTACGATTGGCCATGGTGACATCCATCTATAGAGATGTTGCAACAATATATAGATATTCTTAAAGGAATAGTTCACTTAAAAATTAAAATTCTGTCATCATTTACTCACCCTCAGGTTGTTTCAAACCTGTATGAGTTTCTTCTGCTGAACACAAAAGAAGATATTTTGAAGAATTCCAGTAACTAAACAGTTGATGTACCCCATTGACCTCCATAGTAGTTTTTTTCTTACCATGGAAGTCAATGAGGTCCATCAACTGTCTGGTTACCAACATTCTTCAAAATATCTTCCCAGTAAGCAATTCTGCGTTTAAAAGATGTCTAATAGCCGTCCAAACACGGCCCAGACGTCTAGGCTAAAACAAGGCAAAGTTTGGGCTGTCAGTGAAGGTTTAATACATGTATAACCAGAGGTCAAGCATACATCAAGAGAACATGTCAAAGAAATGAAACTAAACATCTTGTAATCACTGTTGACTTTGCTTACATGATGGAATATCATACATCTCGCAAGTTATTTTGGCAAAAACGACATTTAACCAATTTTGTCTGGAAGTGTGTTACTCATAGCCGGACTACATGGGGTCTATAGTTAACCTAGACGCTGACGGATATTGCTTGCTGGGTTCCTTTGTGTTCAGCAGAAGAAAGAAACTCAGAGCCCTATGTTGATTTCCTAAAAAGAGTTTGCGGATTTTCTCTCAGACCTATTGGTCAACGTTGATAAAGCATTGATTGTCCGAGATTTTAACATTCACAGATAAAACAAAGGATGCGTTAGGGGTTTCTTTTACTAAACTCCTTTGGGGTCAAGCAAAATGTCACTAGACCCACTCATCGTTTTAATCATACACTAGATTATATCACATGGAACCAATCCTACTGATATAGATATTCTACCACAGTGATGATCACTACCTTGTAACATGCATACTGCGTACTGCTGATATTTGCAGTATTTACATATTTACAGTGTAGTTGTAATGAACTTATGAATTTCTTCACTTAGAAAATCAAAAGCATCCGAAATACAATTGTAAATGTCCATTTTTTAAAAGCGTTTTATGATCCAGCCTCAGTTATCACCCCTTAAGAACAATTGCAGTGCTTTACAAGTGGTGGGCTCTTCAGCTCCATTCGGGTCTCCATCGTTAGTGGCTGAATCTCCGTCATTCGTCCCAAGGGTGCATACCATCAAGTCAGCTACACCATGGCTCCTCCCGCCTTCGACTCGTCCTGGCTGGTCTCTGGCCTAACATCTGGCTCCTCCTGCTCCTGGCTCCTCACTGTCTCCTCCCACCATCCACTCCTCCATGGACTTCTTTTATGTTTGCCCTGAACTCTTTTTGTTTTCTGCCTGCTCCACGCCGTCCTCCAGAGCTCCCTCCCTCCTCAGTTGGACTATTTACAGCGCAAGGACGCGCCTTTTTGGGAGGGGGCGTACTGTTACATGTATAGTCTGTCTCCCTTGTTTCATAGTGTTTTTGGTTTAGTCCTGTGACCCAGTTAGTCATCTCCTTCACCCGTGTCCTGTTAATTATCTAATTTAGTTCCTTTTGTTTGCTCTGTGTATTTATACCCTGTGTTCTCCCTCAGTTTTCGTCTGTTCTCTTTAATGTTTAGTGTGGTTTTCTCCTGGTTCTTGAGTTTTGTCATTAAAGATCATCATCATCATCATCATTATTATCATCATCTTCATGCTACTGTA
Source organism: Abramis brama (assembly GCF_963993115.1). Lineage (NCBI taxonomy): Eukaryota > Metazoa > Chordata > Actinopteri > Cypriniformes > Leuciscidae > Abramis > Abramis brama. The sequence continues at coordinate 28,415,727 of NC_139977.1, read as the reverse complement.
TTTCCACTACCACGTTACGTAACAACCTCTAGACTTTAATTATGTTAATTATGTTCACAACTTGTAATAATTACTTAACTGAGCTCATTGTTTCTGCCTTAAATTAATACATTGTTAGCTAACTGCGTGATTTGTATATTTAATTGGACATTTCTGAAATACATTACTTGGACACAGTCACCTCTGATAACAGATCACTCTAAATTGTAATGTAGACATGCATTTTTGTAAAGCTGCTTTGAAACAATATGTACTGTATTGTGAAAAGCTTTATACAAATAAATGTGAATTGAATATGACCTTCACTCATTGTGTTTTGTGCTGGTTACAGATTCTGACTGCCTTATACCTGCTCCATTTGGGTTTTTAGCCTTTTTTGGAGGTCTCAAACACCAAATAAGGGCAATACATCAGATGCAGCAGCATATAGTCACAACACTACACTAGTCACAGAGACACTGAACATCTCAGTCTGCTGTGTACATGTAGCAGTAGTAAGCAGCACTGAGCACATGACACGTTCAGCTGGTAGTGGATCTTCAGAGGCAGCAGCAGGGTGAAGAGCAGGTCCACACACGCCAGGTTAGACATGTAGATCACATCTGGTTTCTTCACTCGAATTCTACATGTAAATGTCACCAAGGCCAAAGCCATTAGGGGCTACCAAAAGGTAAAGGGCCAAAGTTTTTTCCTTACCTCAACTGGAGTTGTGAATTTTAGATGAGCTGTTGGTACATGTCCTGACTTTTTTATGAGCACTTTATCCCCTTTTTGGAAATAAGAATGACATACTCGATGCTTGTGCTCAAAGCGAGATTTCATGATATCCTGACGTGCTGAAACACACTTCTGCAGTTGTTTATGCTCATGACCAGACACAGTGAGGGTTTAAGGACATTGAGGAGGGTACGCATTTTCCTTCCATGAAGTAATTTGAAGGAGGAAACACCTGTCAATTCAATTCAATTCACATTTATTTGTTTAGCGCTTTTCACAATACATATCGTTTCAAAGCAGCTTTACAGAAAATGCATGTCTACATTACAATTTAGAGTGATCTGTTATCAGAGGTGACTGTGTCCAAGTTATGTATTTCAGAAATGAACATATACAAATCACACAGTTAGCTAATAATGAATTAATGTAAACAATGTATTAAGGCATTGAATTAATGAATACATGTTTGTTAACAAATGATTCGGATACATAGAAAAATGTAGCCTTGGTGCTTGATTCAGAGCTTGATTCATCTGAAGTCTTCGCATGGGTTGGCGCTCTCTCTTCACAGGTGTTGGGCATCATCATAAGAGGATGGATCCAAACTGGAGCTGACGGTCTCTCTAGTTACCTCAGGATGGGCATCCCGAGATAAAACAGAAAAGCCAATGGAAAATAATTAGCATAGCTGCTATTCATAACATTAAATGATGTTTTATAAACAAAGTTCGGGAGGAGCACGTTCAGATAATCAATCCAATCTACTTGTCATCAAACAATTACGTCTACCCTAATCAGCATGACAAGAAGTATATATATATCCACTCTGTCAACTCACCTAACATTCCTTGACAGTTTTCCAGCATCCCTCCACCACCCCGACTCCTCACTCTTGGCTCTTTCTTCACAGCCAGGAATACGGGGGGAGTACTCTGGGTTCGGGCCGAATACCGAGCCCGGAGCCCTCTCCTCGGACAGCACGCCAAATACGCATTTATTCTATCTGACTTATTTGTAAGTGTGAACTCATGAAACAAAGATAATTATGTGGATTTGATCTGATATGACTGGAGTATAAGGTTATGAGATACATTGTGTAAATGCTTGGCTAAAGAGATCTGTCTTTAATCTAGATTTAAACTAGTGAGTCTAAGCCCAGAACATTATCAGAAAGGCTATTCCAGAGTTTAGGAGCCAAATGTGAAAACTCTCTCCCTCCTTTAGTGGACTTAGATATTCTAGGTACTATCAGAAGCCCAGAGTTTTGTGATCTTAAAGAATGTGATGGATTGTAGGGCGATTGTAGGGCGATAGAAGATCAGTTAAATACACAGTTTAGAGCTTTATAGGTCAGTAGCAAAACTTTGTAATTGATACAGAACTTAATAGGTAACCAGTGTAGAGATGATAAAATTGGTGTTTTTCTTGACCTAGTAAGAACTCTAGCAGCTTCATTCTGGACTAATTGTAGCTTGTTTATTGAGGATGCTGTAATTCATTACAGTAATCTAGTTTAGAGGTCATGAATGCTTGAACTAGCTTTTCTGCATCAGAAACAGATAGTATGTTCTGGAGCTTATGTTTCTGAGGTATAAAGGCTGCTTTTGTAACAGAAATATGATTTTCGTAAGACAAGTTGCTGTCTAATATAATAACTGTAGAGGATGAAGTTACAGTCCATCCTTCTTAATGCAAATGATTATATTCTAAGATATTCTGTTTACAGATTTTGGTCCAATAAGTAATACCTCAGTCTTATCTGAATTTAATAGAAGAAAATTACAGGTCATCCAATATTTTATATCTTCAACACACTCTGTCAACTTGGATAATTTAGAGATTTCATCTGGTTGTGATGAATGCTTGATCATGCTCCTGTAGTGAGCGTCCCCACACGATGATGACGTAGATCATTTGTAACATTCTGGAGTCCTTTTAGAATGACAACCATCTTTTGAAATGCAGTTGGAGCAGATGCTAAGCCATAAGGTACCCTGCAGAACATGAAGAGGCCCTTGTGTAATGAAAGTAGAAAGGTACCGGCTGACTTCATGAAGAGGTACCTGATGATATGCACTTTCCCAGTCTAAAAACAGTTGCACCTTGCAGTAATGTCATCATCTTCTCCATGTGTGGCAATGGGTAGCTGTCCACTATAACTGCCTTGTTGGGCGCCTCGCAGCCCCCGTTTTCTTTTGGACCACAATAATCAGAGAAACCCATGGAGACGAGCCAATCTTTTCAATTACATATGCATGCAAGAGTCGATCCAGTTCTGCGGAAACAGTATCTCTCACAGAGTCAGAAATGAAATCAGTAACTTTGTGTGTAAAATGAGTGGAGAGATCACAAACTGAAGCAGATTGTGGAGGCGGCAGAACAGTGTGTCCATCAAATCGAAACTGGAGTCCCTTAATCAGGTCCATGCCTATGCCATATTTTGTACTAAAATTGCCTCTTGTTGTAAATAAGCAACTAAATGGGCAGTAGGAGCTTGTAACGGCACAGTGCGAAAATGCTGCTCATACGATTATTTAGACAGGATGGACACTGATGATGAGTCCACTGTGAGTTGAGGAGACACAGGTCTACAGCAGGTGTAACATTTATGGTCACATCACACATCAAATAGTCAGTTTCTCCAGGTAGAATACAGACCTCTGGTAATTTACTTGAATGCACTGAATGAGTAGGAGCAGAGCGGCAGACTCGTGCAAAATATCCAGTATTATTGCAATTCTCACTTTTAGCAGATGTAGCAGGGCAGTTCCGTGTGTTTGCAAGACATCCAGTGGAGCCACAGCAGAAGCATGTCCGAGCTGACGGAGCAGAAGCAGAGGGTTTTGATGAGGTACGTGCTTTGAATTAGGCCATTGGATGCTGTCATCCGGTCGCAAGAGTGGCATGTACAGCTTGTACTGGAGCAGAATTGCTTGTAGCCATTGATTTTGCCTGGGCATCAGCAGCCTCTAGCTGTTTGGCAATTGTAATTGCAGTCTCCAGTGTCAATTTAGATTCCACTAATAATCTTTCGCGAATGCAAGGGTTAGCAATGTTTTCAACTAGCTGTTCACGCAGCATATCATCCAGATTATCAGCAAATTCACAAGTAGTAGCCGAATCTCTCATGCAGTAATATATTGCACTACTGTTTCATCCGTCCTCTGTACTGCTGTTTCCTGGAGGCATGTCTTTCCATGACCACATTTCTTTTTGGAATGAAGTGTTCTTCTAAAGCTTTAACAGTATCTGCCAGATCATCACCGGTTTTGGGCAATGTATAAACTTTGACCTTCAGTTTCGAGGCAGTGAAGAAGCAAAGCTCTTTTTTCTAGCTTCTGGCCAGGAATCTCAAGTTGCATTGATGAATAAAATATAGTGCTGAAACATCTTCAGTCATGTTACTAGCGGTATAGCGGGCTCACCGGGACAAGGAAAAAAAAAAAAAAAAAAAAACCTTGGTAACGGAGCACTTACTGATGCCATCCTCAGGAAAATACAGGGATACGCACAAAAAAGCATATTCCTCTTTAAGCATATTCCTCGCTATTTTAATAACTATTTTGAACAAGCAGGATAACATGCACGCACATGCTCAGCATTCTCTCTCACTCTTCTTCTCTTCACATATATCCAACTCAAAATGCTATCTAGTGGTGCATTAATGTTAGGACATCACAATTACCATTAATAAACGTTCATGTACAACAAGCATAGAAAATTACTCTGTCCTTGTAATTGTTTGAGTGTTTTTACAATATGCTCAGCCACCCATCCTCAAACCAAGCTCATCAAAGCATGCTGGGAACTAGCAATATCCTGCCCTGTTTCTGTTAATGGAACAGAAATGATTAATGTCCTCCCAACACAAGCAAACTTCTGTTTCACATATAACAGTGGATTGCATGCAATGACATACATTTTTGCCGAAATCTTAAAGAATGGTTGTGCTTTGTGTTTAACAGCTTAGAAGAGAGATAAACAGATAAACAGGATATATATTGTAATATAATATAATATATAGAAACTAGCAATTAGGAAAACCACATTGCTGATCTGTTTTTTTAAATGTTACTTTACTGCAAGCCTGGTTTTGGTGAAAGCTGTGGATTTTGTCTGCGTGTTACTTGGTGTGTTTGGCTTTTCCCTCTTCAACACAGATCTAATCTGCTCTCTGCACTGAGACGAGCCGTAGTAGAACAGAAGAGGGTCCAGGAAAACACTTGCGCTCCCAAAACACACAGCTAACAGGTAAACAGCATATGATGAATCGCCCTCCCCACTGTTTCCTCCAGTAGCTAAACGAACACAGTGGTACAACAGGATGCCATTGGTTGGAGCGAAACACACCACAAACTCCATCAGCACAGTGATAACCATAATCACAGCTCTCCTTCGGTTGTCTGAAGATGATGAAGATTTTGCAAAGTGATCAGACTTTACACTGAGCACATATATTATGGTAAAGTAGCTCACTAAGGTGACAACCAGTGGCAAGAAGAAGTAGAGACAGGAGAGGATGGAGAACAGGTACACATAATTCTGTGTTTGAGACAGCACGTCATGACAAGTGATGCCCACACCCCTAATCTCTACCGTTTGTGTCATTGAGAGAAGTGGCACCGTACCAGCGAGCGCCAGCAGCCAGACCAGCACACATACACACGTGGCTTTCCTTGCACTCCTCCAGGTTAGAGAGGCGATGGGAAGCGCCACAGCCAGAAGTCTGTCCACACTCATGCACATCATCAGCAGTATGGAGCAGTACATGTAGCAGTAGTAAGCAGCACTGAGCACACGACACGCCACCTCACCGAACACCCAATCTGAAGCGTTCAGCTGGTAGTGGATCTTCAGAGGCAGCAGCAGGGTGAAGAGCAGGTCCACACACGCCAGGTTAGACATGTAGATCACAGCTGGTTTCTTCACTCGAATCCTACAGGTGAACGTCACCAAGGCCAAAGCGTTCAGGGGCAAACTAATGAGGATGATGAAGATATAGAACGAGGGCATGACGCGTGTGACCATCAAGCCTTTGAGAAAGACAGCAGCCTCTTCTGAGATGGACATTGAGGAACAGTTGAGCTCTGCTTGGTCTGGAGTAAAAATACAGTCTTCTTTAGCATAAAAACCGCTAACGTTGAAATCTGTAGATGAAAATACAAAAACACAACACCATTAGTGAAAGTTCACACAACCTGGGTGTTTCTTTTCTTTCATGAGGCCCCCCATCAAAAAAGTGTCCTCATATTTTGATACCATTATGAATATATGGACATAAATTTGTCTTACCCTGCAGTAGAGTCATCCACAAACAATAATGACATGGCCGAGAAACATTGCTCTGCACCATTTCATTGCTTAGACAGAGAAATTGCCAAATGTACAGCAGAGAGCGCTGAGGACCTTCTCTCCTTGCCTTATGTGGTTTGTCTAATATTGTTATGTGGGTGCATGCAACATCTCTTGAATTCTTGAATACCAGCTTTTTTGATTACAGCTATTTTTTTTTTTTTTTTTACAATGCATCTGATACTATACCATGGTTCAGCTATAGGTGAGACCGGGGATGAAAGTAACACCTTTTGTTTGAGCATTGGTAACTCGGTGGTTGTTTGTGGTAGATCTCTCAAAAATGTATGCATGTTAGCCACATTTGTTTACTACAAATATAAATTACTTGGACATGTGCTACACAATCACAGATTATGTTAGTTCATTTCAACATAAATAGTTCCGTTGTTACAACCTACCCCACTACTCGGGTGAATTGTAACACAGATTGGGGATAGATGTAACAATTAGAGCTAATTTTCTGAAACAAGATCCACACAATCTAAATGTATGCAAGGACATCACTGAAGAACAAAGAATAATCAGTTTTGAATAAATAAGTGAGCAATTTAAAGTGACAAAAAACATTGTATTCTGTTACTTTTATTATTTAGCACAAAAACAACTACATTTGAGTGTCTGTACAGTATTCATGTCACAGTTCAGTCACTAGGCCTATATGTTGCCATCCACCTATTTTTATGTGAATTTTGGGATATCACAAAAAAAAAATACTGGATGGAAATGCCAAGATGATTTTTTATGGTTAACGCATACATCCGGCACATAACATACAATAAAGACGGAAGTTAAAATGTGTGTTCGAAACGCAATAGAAAAAAACTCATTGGTTCTTGTGCATCATGCATGCACATTTGTTTACCATATTAATGCACTTTATGTAAGTGTGTTGATCATTGTTTATATGTGAATAAAAGCTTAAATTAAATCTGTTCATCATAGAAAGTGATCGTGTCTCTAAACAAGATTGGATGGATTGTTTTTACAATGCCTTTTATGACCTTTTTGGATCGTCCATCTTTTTGGTTGCATGGATTTTCAAAGGAGGGACATAAACTTCTCAGATTTCATTACAAATATATTACTTTGTGTTTTAAAGATGAATGAAAATCTTATGGTGTGCATGAGGGTGAGTAAATGCTAAAAGAATGTTAATTTTCAGGTGAACAGTCATAGATTTCAGTAGGGTACAGTACAGGTCTGGTTTGATTTCACCCAGATCAGTGCTGTTATACTCACATGTTTTGGGATCTTCCCAATTATAAAGTCCATCAGAATGGTTGTTGTAGTCTATTGGATCATCAGCCTCTTCAAAGCTGCTTACATGACTCTCTGTAACCAAACATGACAAAACACTATCAGTGATAGCACGCAAGCTACTAAAAGCAAGAGGCCTAGATTAAGATGTCCAGCTAATTAATTTCCTGCGAGCACTATTAGCAGCCCATCTCTTAACAATCTGATCTCTGTCATTGCCATGAAGATTCAGGGATAAAACAGAAAAGAAATTCTCTCAGACATGCATGCACATAGAAAGCATTGCTAAGAGTCCAGTGCCCGCAGGAAACAGCCATATGATGCAGAGGGAACAGATGCAGTAATTGGCCCTAAATGCAATGAAAGCCCACTTATGGAAAACATAATGTCAGAAAGAACCTAATGACATAACAGAAACACATTACAACTTAACGTGCATAAAAAGGGCAACTAGCATGCAATACTACTGTATTTTGAAGAATGTTGGTAAACTAACAGTTTTTGTTACCATTGACTTTCATTGTATGGACCTTTCTCAAAATATCTTCTTTATGTGTTGCAAAGATGAAAAACAGGCATACAGGTTATCATTAACATGAAGGTGAGTAAATGATGACAGAATTTTCCTTTTTGGGTTCCCTTAAATGAATTCAAATTTCACATTAAATTTGTTGTTTACACTTTTTGTAGAACCACACCTATGTTAACCTGTGAACATATAAATTGTTATGCCATGATCTTTTTGTACCATGTTAATATTGTATGTGAAGTTAATATGGTAACTGGAGTAGCCTACCATAAAAAATAGGGGGTGACTCAAGTAATTATCCTCTTAAAGGATTAGGTCACTTTAAAAAAAAAAGATGTCCATGTCTTTCTTTCTTCAGTTGAAAAGAAATTAAGGTTTTTGAGGAAAACATTCTGGGATTTTTCTCCATAGGCTAGTGGACTTCAGTGGCAACCAACTATCCAAATCTTCAAAGAAGGTTCAAATGTCAGTCTCAATAGCCCCTTTCACACAGAGATTCCGGAAAATACACGGATAAAGTGACCCGGGATTTGACCTGGGTTCGTTTGATTTTGGTTCATTCACACTGCCAGTGATTTTCCGTAATCAGAGAGTGCGTTCACACACGACCCGTAAAAATCCCGTAAAAGCCACGTGACATCGATGTGACTTGTAATGTCTCAGCAGGTCTTAAGTTTGCTCATGAGCTGCGATTTCTCTCTCAAGAAACCAAGCTTGTCCATTTTTTTCTCTGATTCGATCATAAACTTGCGCATTACGTACCGTTACACAGCTGGCGAACGATCCCGGCTTCAGCGTCATCACTACGACATGGCATTATTTCGGCTTTTGTTCACACAGCGCGCGTTCCGGGACTGAACACGGCAATGTTACTAGGTCCCCAACACGCCATCGATCCCGGCATAAATCCCGGGTCGAGTTTGCGTTCACACAGAAGGTGCTCTGGCAATTTGCCGGCAATTTCCCGGGTTCAAAGCGCTGTGTGAAAGGGGCTTATGCAGCTTCAAAGGCTTGGCACGCACCCAGTCGGGAAATATAGGTCTTATCAAGCGAAACGATCTGTAATTTTCACACAAAAAAACAACTATATACTTTTTAACCACACATGCCCGTCATGTACCATCTCTGAGATGCGCCACGCATTGCGTCATCATCACGTTGGAAAGGTCTTAGTTTAAGGTCACCTAGCTTAAGGGATGGTTCGGAGTAAAATAAACCTAGGGTCCTTTGCACCATGACCTCGAGCCAAACACCCCCGAAGCCTTTTTTCCCTTGGTCGAACATTATTAAAGTTAGAGCTTATTTATATCAGCCGAATGGCTTAGTGCAGGCGCTAATGGATCCTATGATGTATCTCGTAAATTACCCCACTAATAATGCCCAGAATGGTACCAAACTTCTACAGTAGTACAGATAGGTTCTGTACTCATAAAACGAGGCATTGGAAAGTTTGTAAGTACATCAGCAGTTTATTTAAATAACACTTGTCTGATGGCTCATGCTACCGCTAACCCGGATGTCAACGTCACTTTCGTTATTTGGGAAAAGCATGTAAAAGTCCTGGCAGAAAGCGATGCATAAGGATGTAGTGTAACGATGCCCAGTTCCAGGAATGCACTAATATTTTGTTGGTAGTACCAGTTTGCAACAATTATTAGTTAACACTAAGTTGTCAACACTTCGGAAAAAATAATAATTCATTGTTACCTACAATCACTGATCACAAGATCAGCTTTCTTAGCCTCTTAGGCTCTTACTCTTTTAGTCCTTTTCTGGAATCCTGATGTGAAGATGATGCTGAACTAGAAGTTTTCTAAGGACCCCCAAGCTTGTGCCAGGCTGCGACCTTGTGTTTCCATTCACCAATGGAAATAGATCCTCTGACTTCCACTGGTTCTCTCTCATCCATACAACATCAGCAAAGATCAACTGGAGCCTCAACAAATTGCATCAGGACAGTTTAATTGAAAGACATGCAAGCAGGGGCGTAATTTGTGGGGGGGTTGGGGGGGAGATAACCCCCCCAATATTTAAATCTATGCATTACAACCCCCCCCAATATTTATACCATGATCACATGAAAAATATGCAGACCCAAACTTCAACCCCCCCAATGTTAAAACCAAATCTACGCCCTTGCATGCAAGTGTCGAACTTAGTCTCATAATTTGATACATTAAGTATCCTTACCCCTTTTAAAGAAGGGCGTGTTAGAACTAAACTGATGGTTAGCTCAAGGCTGTTGATCTACTGAATTTCAAACAATGCTATAACTTCTTGCTTTCCTGTATTCTGCTTCAGCTCTTATTCCCTTGGTAAACTGTATGCATGTATGTATGTGTATGTTAGAGTAGTTTAAGTGTTTAGTCTAGTTAATAAAATCTTGTTCATGTCACACATAAAGTTGTCCGTGTCTCAAGGTCATAGTCTCTAATCATAGATCTTGACTACTTGCTCTTAGTAGTAGCCTACTGTAAGTAAGAAAGACATTTCATGCCCTGGAAATGTACATTTCTTAGAATTAATAAACAATTAACACTGAGTGTTCACGGGACAAACAGGTTAATTGATTGTAATATTAATTTACAACATTAAGTTAATTATATTAACTGATCCAAATATTCATAATCAATTATAACAAGTGATTATTGATTATTAATATTTCATAGAGCATATTTGCTACATAGCATTATTAATAACAACATTTAAGGTATAGCTGCAGTATTTCCACTACCACAACCTTGTGGTTTTGTTCCACACATTTCCATTGTGCAATGCTGGTATTCATCCAAGACAGAATTAGTTCCTGTTATTTGCCTTCAGGGTAAATGCATGTGTATCAAAGTGGAAGACAAATTATACAATTGCAGTTTTCCACACATGTGTGTGTGTGTGCTGGCTGATGTTAAGTCAAGTTATGTTATCTAAAGATGTTTTGTCAATAATTGGAAGTAAAATGCAGTATGTATGGAAACAAACGTAAATGCCAGGTAAATGTTCTTGAGACATTCTTTTTCTGTACTATTTTGGCTTTCATAAAATATTCGCTCCTTTTTATCTTTATCTTTGATTTAAAGCAACCTGATGTAAGTTTTTTAAATAACTAGTGGTAGTATACCACGGAGCGAACTTAATAAAGTAATGTCCACAGTAATATCATGCATTATGTGTATTACTTAAATAACCTCCTTCTGTATACCTGTCCGATTGTATTTTTTCTTTTCTACAAGCCTGCTAAATTGAAGTTTGAAGTTTCTCTATTAGTGTAAGTGTAACCAGTGGACCAGGCCTGACTGATGTGCAGTGTGATGACTGTGTGTTTCTCTCATGCACTTACAAGGCAAAAGGACAGAGGAGACTGAATCTTAAATTGAGTAAAGAAAAATCACTTTAAACAAGAATATAGTATAAAACAGAAAACATACAACAAACAAGCAGACTCTTTGAGTGAATTGCCCTTGAAGTTCTCTAAAAATTAAATATGATAAACTGATCACCATGAGCTCTCATTTCCACGTTGAGACAAAAATATAGGCTAACGCAAAAAATGGTACAATTACAAAAATAATCACACAGGCAAGTAAAATAACATTATACACACGAAGTGAGGCAAAAAATATGTATAAAAGCCATAATTACAATAAACATTAAATAAGATTATCAGAATGTCCAAATAAAAATGTACCTCTCCCATAATAGGAGTAATATGCGGGTGAGACATGTCGACACAACTTTTTGCCTGGGTTGATATTGTCTCCACCACTTTACAAAATGTATCAGAGACATCAATGAAACATCTCTAGTTGACAAGCAGAGTTAAATAAGAGGCAACCTGGCGCTGGAATGTGTTGTTTTTGAAATCATGCAGAAGTAGTAGATGTAAAGATGAAACTATCATAGTAAACATGAGTTCTATGTCGATAAATTAAACTTAATGTGCTATTGAAATTGGTTTCTGGATATCGTAATGTTATTACGTGAGCATGCGCGCACATAAACACACACACACACCTGTCCCACCCACTTTTTAAAACAAAGTTACGTCAATGTCTCCCATGCGGTTACAAGGCAAAAGTTATGTTGGCCAATGACCCAATAAATGAACATTTTGTGTGAATTCTAATAAACAATGCACATATTTAACAATATAATTTATTTACATTTTACATATTGATAAACTTAACCGTCACATTATAAAACTGATTTTTTTTTTATTTATGTCATTTTTAAATCTATTTTGGTGATGTAATAATTGTACAAAAACAATAATAATCTGCATCTAGCCAATTAATTATGTGTACATTAAAACATTATCATCAAACCAAAGAAAACACTACATTTATGAGTCTTAATGGTTCATACTGGTGTCCAGTAGATACCAACATGTAACCTCTATATAAGTTCCCAAAGGTGTTCTATTGGTCCTTAATGGCATCCAATACAAAAACATGCCACCAATAGAAAAAGCTAATTACCAATAGAGACCCACTAGGACCATTACAGTTTCCATTAAAAACCAATACAGTTCCCTTTATAACCATTAAAACCATTAGCAATTCTGTAATGGTTTCTATTGTTTTTGTTCAGCAGGCTGTCAGCTGGTATTATTATTAAAAATAACAACTCAAATTAAATATAATGTGGTTTTTACTAGGCTATAATAACAATGTTACAATATTTTAATGAATAAATATTTAATATAGTGCACATATTTAGCCAAATACTCCTCTCTCTATAATTTGTCGTGCTATTAAATGGCTTTCCGGAGGTAAATGTAACATTATGTGACACACTGTTCTCCAGCTGTTTTATTGACCTCTTTGTTGACCTCTACACATATTGACCTAGCCACTGTTCTGGAAAAGGAATGGCTCAAAATCCCTCTGGACACTGTGAAGCACTTCTATCTGTCATTTTCAAGTCTAATTGATTCTGTACTGCAAAAGGAGGCCTAAAAACACAATAAATCAATGTGGTCTAAAACCAGGTGTTTCAGTTTCATTGTTTGTTCAACCCCTAAGCATTCTCGGGTTGAGGAACAGTTGGTCTTTCTGGGGTCTGAGGAATAAATACTGAATATTCAGATTCAGATAACTTTATTAGTCCCCAATTCAGTTTTACAGCCAACCCATCCATTAAGGGTTAACGTTAAAAAGTGCATAGCATACAATGTATATAATGTAATGTTAAAAAATAAAACAAAATAAATAATAAATAAGTACTACAGCTGTCATACATACCCCTGTATACAGATTATTCTCTCTCTCCCATAACATCCACACATGTACACACACACACACACACACACATTCACATTCACCTGCCAGTGACAGAAAAGAGCAGCGGAGTGCAAGAACCAGATTTGTTGTAGTTATGTGTTTTCATTTAACAGTCTTGTATGTTGTTCATTTAACAGTCTTATAGCAGAGGGAATGAATAAGTTGGCATAGCGGTTAGTTTTCCGTATTGGCACATAATACCACCGACCTGACTGCATGATAACAAATCCATTACTGAGTACGTGATCTGGTTGGCACAATATTCTGTCTGCTTTCTGGACAACTCGTGTTATCCAGAGAGAACAGAGATCTCTTAACTGGGTACCAGTGATTTTTGAGCATACCTTAACAATGTCGCCCAAGCTCTTTTTGTCCTTCACAGATAGTCCATTAAACCAACACAAGAATAGGCTCTCAATGAAGGCTTAATAAAATGTGCATAGAATTATTTTACAGACCCCAAAAGAGTTAAGCTTCCTCAGTAAGTATATTGTTTGAATTTGCTTGCTTAATAATGATATCAGTGTTCTCACTGAATTTCATATTTCATATGGAAATATTATATTTCAATATGAAATATCATATTGAATTTCATATTTTCTCACCAATCTCTGTTCTTCTAACAGCAAAATCACCTGCAGATATATTTGTAATATAATTATTGATTTTGCCTTGTTAACCAATAAAAAAAAAAAAAAATCTAATTGTGATCAAGATCAAAATCTGAGCAAGACCACTTTATAAATGTGTATTGAACACATAGTAAAATATTTGTGTTAGGCTACTTGGTGATTTGTGTTTGTCATCCACATTGCATATGACTTTAATATACTTACATTTAGCATATTTAAACTATTTTAATAAACATGTATGATAATTCTAAATTATATCTCGCATAAAAGGAGTTAAAAGGAGCACATTCTGCTTTGGCAACAAAGGCAGGGAAACTCTGCAACGTATAATTGTTTAGACTGACACATTGCCAAACATATACGGTGAGCACCTAATCTCATTTCCTTATTTGGTCTGTCTAATATGTGTGTTTAACATCTCTTGAATTCTTGAATAGGCTACACGATTTTTTGAAAACAGCATTTTTACAAAGCATACCATCACAGTAGGCTACCATGGTTAAGGTATGACACTCATGATACAATTTTAAAAATTCCTGACACTCATAATATGAAAGATCAAGGTTTCAGTCACACCACTGGCCATTAGCTACATTTCGCATCAGAAAGACATCAAATTACAAGTCACTTTTAAGCCTACTTACCGTTAATGGTGGTAGTGCACGTGTGTGCCATTACAAATGAAAGCAAGATTATTTTAATCCCCATACTGATTCTAACTCCAGACGTTTTACTCCAAAATCTGGACACTATAGATTTGCGACGTCCGATTTGTGAGCCAGTCATTCATTTGAATCTTTCACTGCATCGGATGAACCGGTTGAGCAGAGCCGATCCGATGGGTTAGGCCTATGTCCGAACCAATTCAAGTTTTGAAGTCAACAACTCAGTCTGGACTCTGGACAAAAGTAGATCCCTTTCTAATCAACAAAGTTGTTTTAAAACCTAAACACCCGATGATGTGTGAGGCGGCGATACGCGTTCAGTTATGACAGCATCCCTCACAAATGACTCATTTAAATGTGATTCATTAAGACATTTCATGACGATTTGATTGATGTGGGGAAAGTTACGAATAAAATGTAGTTTTTGTAGCCTTGGTAGCCACAATACTTCTTGAAGTTGTATATTTTGAATAGGTTCTTTAAAATGAACCGACTCGATAAAGTGCTAGAGATCTTGCAGATTTGAAATGGGAGAATAAGTCTGAGACCTGAACATTCTCAGGAAGGCTCCAGAGTTTAGATGCGAGGAGAATCAACTAATGCATTACAGTAATCTAGAGGTCATGAATGCATGAACTAGCTTTTCTGCATCAGAAAGAGTTTTGGTCAGATAGCATCCCTTACAGAACAAAATATACGGGATTATACTGCAAAATATAATGCTTATAATTTTCAATATTACTGCAATATATTGACCAACCATGGTTATAATATATGAATGAATATAAAATATTTATAAATGAAGACAAAATAGCATTACATGTAATATTCACAAAGTTTTATCCTTTATTGTGTAGGCTACATATATTGCACATACATTGTGGGGACATGACCAGAGCAAAGGCAGGAGACATTTGATTGACTTCAGAAAAATAATAACAAATCAATAACATAAACAAAGACACTAAAGGTGACCCTCACAGAGGTCCCTCACCAGAACTGACTTGAACAGAGAAAATACATTATTTTATACTGAAAGGTTCAACCATTTCATATTAATAGGGAATTTAAATATGTACACATGCATAATACATAAATAAACTTAAATAAAATGTATATATATATATACAAGAGTAGAGCCTGTGGTTTGTTTGATGATTGGCTTAATAATACTATTAAGACTATAATTATTATATTTTAAAAGTAATGGTTGTGCACTTCTCATCACAGTAATAATATCATGGTCAAATATTTTAGTATATGCAGATGTGCTTGTGCTATTGTCAACTAGCTTAAAAAATATATGTTACATTTAAGATGTAAATTAAATTAAAAAAAGAAATATATTACACTACATTTTTAAGTGTGTTTATGTTGCATGAGTAAATATATCTGCTATAAATTACACATGTAGTATATCTGATATCATATACATCTATATATTATGAAGTCTATTACTGAATATAAAATTACATTCATTATGATATATTAATAAATATATTTGTCACATATTTTTCAATATATGAAAAGTGACAATTCCTTATCTGTTATTCAATATATTGTAATATATTAGCACAATATATTATTCTGTATATTTTCAAATTTACTGTTAAACCATTTAATATATTGATCATTCATATATGGGAAATATATGTTCGTTCCGTAGAGGGATGTTCTGTAGCTTTATAGCGATGTTTCTGAGGTGGAAGAAGGCTGTTTTTTAACATATGACATATGATTACGTCATTCTTTTTCGATATACCTTGACGTTTCAGTGACCACTATAGTTAGATAACCATTAAAGAATGGTTGTGCTTTGTGTTTAACAGCTTAGAAGACTTATTAAGTCTGAATTTATCTAATGTTAAAAAATACACCAACCTGATTAATTTATCACTGCTTCAGTGCGTTTTGTTAAAGTCCAACTGAAATCAAAATTGACCCTATTTGCTTTGTTAGCGCATATTACTAGTCTTGTGGTGAAAAAATAATCCGTGCAAGTTAATACACAGAAAAAAATTGTTTGCTGTTGTAATCTTTAATCAAAGTCTGAAAAGTTACTTCCGGTCTGGAATGGCTGATGATGTAGGTTTGACGGCTTGGGTTGGGAAACGCTTAACCACTCCCCTCAAACCGTTAGTCTGCTATGAGTGAGAGATGGAGAGGAGGAGCGCTAGAGTAAAACCCTGCCCTCTGTTCAATATTCCGTTAATATTCAATATTCAGTGTTGAAATACGTCACAACACTGGAGAAAAGTCATTTGCAACTTCCGGTTCACGCGGACTTTAAGACCTATAAAAATACTTAAAGATATAGGATTCAGATAACAATAGTACAATTTTAATGAAGTACAGCCTGACATTTGATATACCATACATTTATGCATAAAACATTTTTACTCTTATTGCAAGTTAGCCTGACGTCATCATACTCAGATTCTAGTGAGTCTGATACTGCTCCATTGGGCTGTGTATTATGGGGCGTGTTTCATCCGAACCAGGAAGGAAAATGCCTCTGCACTCAATTCGATAGACCTACAACCAATCAACGGAGTAAGTGACGTATGTTCTTTATTCATCTTTCCGATCGACAAATGCCTTGATCGTGGTTCTCTGTTCCTCTTTTATAATGAATGCGCTGTCGATATCTTCTATAACAGACGCGATGGCGGAATCTACACATGATGTTTCATAAACAAAGTTCGGGAGGAGCACGTTCAAATAATCAATCCAATCAACTTGTCATCAAACAATTACCAGGTCTACCCTATCAGCATGAGAGGAAGCATTTATTCACTCTGTCAACTCACCTAACATTCCTTGACAGTTTTCAGCATCCCTCCACTCACACTTGGCTTGTTCTTCCACAGCCAGGAATACGGGGGTAGTTACGTTACTTTGTGTTCGGGCCGAATACCGAGCCCGGAGCCCTCTCCTCGGACAGCACGCCAAATATGCATTTATTCTATCTGACTTATTTGTAAGTGTGAACCAGAAGTGTCTCAATTCTCCAGCGGCAGTCATCTTTGTTGTAAACGAACCCAAGCTCTTTGGTGACGAGGATGATTATGTTACTGTTGATCATCTGTCCATCATCTTATAAAGCCCACCCTGACAATTTGATTCGTCCGAACAGCTTTTGTTCGGGTATAATCGGGTATAATCATGTTAGCAATCCATTGACTCCCATTCATTTTGGCGTCACTTTGACAGCGAATAACTTTACATCTGAGGCGTTTAAAGACTCCATTTGTTTATTATTTATTTCTAAAGAAACACGAAAATGTATATAAGGCTCCATTACCTTGTATCTTACGTTATGGCCCCGTAGAAGCAGTTTTTGTAAAAATAGGCTAACGATTGCGTCATAACCACGCGACTCTCTGTAGAGAGTAGAGAAATTACAGTAGAGAAATTACCATATGGACAGGAGGAGAAGCTCGCATGCAATCAGGGGGACGTGGAGGCAAAATGACAAAATAATTAATCAGAATACTTAGCAAAAGTTTCTCCTGCTCCTAGCTTATGGACACCTCCTACTCACGCTCTCCATCTCTGCAAGTTTCGGAAGGGAATGATTCAGATTTCTCTTGGCACAGCTACTAGAAGACAGACGGGTTGCTCACGTCACATCTACGTCGTCAAGCTCAGTTTGAGTCTGCGCAGTACGCTCAGCCATCAGGAAGTGAGAGCTTCTAATTGACTTCACTTTTCTCCGTTGAATCCAATGGGGTCGCTGTGACCATTTCTTTTACTGTCTATGGGCATAATAGCTCCACGACCTAAAAATGTTGTGGGCGGGGCTAAGTTTGGCTGGCATCCAGGCTAATTGCAAGTACTCTTTTTTATCCTCCAAAAAAAACTTTACATGGACTATTACTCACTAGGCTGTTTCACACAGCAATGAATCACAAAATTAAGACTTGTTTCTATGCAAATCATCTGGCCTTTCCTCATGTTAACGAGTTTGTTTGCCAATCAAATCTTTAAGATATTAGGTTAAACTTATTTGGCTTGCTGTCCACTAAAGAGGGGCTCGATGAAGCAGCTTCAACTCGAGCTCTGATATACCCCCCCAGTGGCTAAATGTATGATAACTGAAGGGCAAGGTACCTGAGATGAAGGTGGAGTTTGGGGAGGTGGAGGGATACTGGAACAGCTGATGCTAGAGAGAGGTAAGAGGCTGCTTATATACTCAGGCTGTTGATTGAAAGATTGGCTCACTCCTCCCTAACTTACGTTTAGGAACTTCATTTATATAAATGCTTTGTCAGAATTTAGCAACATAATATGAGTGTTATTGGTGAAAGAAACATTGACTAGATATTTGGCATTTTTTATTATCAAGAAGTAAAACTTAGCAGTACATATCTAAATATCTATGACTAGACAAGCTTTGCATGATCTTTCTTTACACAAGACTTTACACAATTTATTGAAATTAATCAAAACTGAACTGGCTTAAGCTGGATAATCACCATGCTTCTTAAACACACTCAGTCACAAACAGGAAATGGAGTCCCTTGATGATGTGATAAAACTGGGTCAATTTGTCAAAAGCAGCCCTGGATTTTTAACACCGGAAGGGAAATGGATCCTGCTTTATCATGAATCAGGATTTGTGGCCAGAAAGAGACTGTTTCGGATTCAATTTTCTGTCAATGAGCAGCAGTATAAAAAAAGTATAAAAAGTATACACTTGATGAAACAAAAAGTTAAAACAATTTTCTGAATAATTCAATTCTTTAAACTAACACTAGCCTGACTATATTTACAACTCACGAAAGAGGATCCTGTCTGAGTGTTTGTGTTTGATAGTTTAGTTTTTGCTCTTCTCCACCAAAACACAGATCTGATCTTCTGTCTGCACTGAGACGAGCCGTAGTAGAACAGAAGAGGGTCCAGGAAAACACTTGCACTCCCAAAACACACAGCCAACAGGTAAGCAGCATATGATGTATCTCCCTCTCCACTGTTTCCTCCAGTAGCTAAACGAACACAGTGGTACAACAGGATGCCATTGGTTGGAGCGAAACACAGCACAAACTCCATCAGCACGGTGATAACCATAATCACAGCTTTCCTTCGTTTTTCTGAGAGTGATGATGGTTTTGCTAATCGATTAGACTTGCCACTGAGCACATATATTATGATAAAGTAGCTCACTAAGGTGACAATGAGTGGCACAAAGTAGTAGAGGCAGGAGAGGATGGAGAACAGGTACATGTATAGCTGACCTGTAGGGTCGTCATGTAAAAGCACATCGTGGCAAGTGACGCCCACATCCCTAATCTCTACCGTTTGTGTCATTGAGAGAAGTGGCACCGTACCAGCGAGCGCCAGCAGCCAGACCAGCACACATACACACGTGGCTTTCCTTGCATTCCTCCAGGTTAGAGAGACGACGGGAAGCGCCACAAGCAGAAGTCTGTCCACACTCATGCACATCATCAGCAGTATGGAGCAGTACATGTAGCAGTAGTGAGCAGCACTGAGCACACGACACGCCACCTCACCGAACACCCAATCTGAAGCGTTCAGCTGGTAGTGGATCTTCAGAGGCAGCAGCAGGGTGAAGAGCAGGTCCGCACACACCAGGTTAGACATGTAGATCACAGCTGGTTTCTTCACTCGAATCCTACAGGTGAACGTCACCAAGGCCAAAGCGTTCAGGGGCAAACTAATGAGGATGATGAAGATGTAGAACGAGGGCATGACGCGTGTGACCATCAAGCCTTTGAGGAAGAGAACAGTCTCTTCTGAGACGACGAATATCTCCAGGAATGTGGTCCGGTTGCATTTTTCAGCATTCAGATCAGTGTCGTTACATGGATATACAGGCCAAGACTCCTCTGTATAAGCAAAGCTAAAAGAAATCTCTGTAACCAAAAACAACAGCATCATTGACATCTCTCATACCATCAGAAGACAACAGAACATGACTAAGAGGTTTTAATGAAGATGTTAAACTAAAGAATCAGAGTCAAAACAAACACATGGCCATTTCCTTCATTGTAAAAGTGTTGTTGGCAGTCTGTCTATGAGGATTTTGTACCTTGTTTATGGGTTTGTACTTCAATCAAGGAAGAGTTGGGTAATGTCTCATCCATATTGAAGTCAATCGGTTCATCGGTTTGGGCTATATAGACACGATTAAGAGCAAAGCTGCGTCCAGATGGGGCTGTAACCAAACACAGAACCATCAGTGATAGCTATATAATTTGATAAGTTAGTCCTAGCTAAATGCAAACAGCCATTTTCTTTATAGAGCTCTCTACTCTAAGAGCAGCCTTCTTTAGCCTATTGTGGAAATATTAATTAAAGTTCAATACAAATTTATGGACTTTCTTTGAAAAACAAAAAAATCTGTCCAATGTAAAAAGCAGTGAGTATAGAAATAATAATATACTAATACTTTATTTATGCCGATTCAGAGTTGTAAGGGCAAACAGTTATTTCTTAAGACTGGTATTGTCCGGCTGCTCTTAGGTCAAAAGTATAGACAGTATTTAGAGGATCTCTTGATACTATACCTCTGGGTTTCTCATGATCCGGTGGATAAACTGGATTAACAGTTACTGCAGTATCAGCGAAACTGTATTCAGCACTGACTGTAATCAAACATACAAAAGAAATACATTTTTATATAACACTATAAATACAGGAAAACGACAACATCTGAGATCTCGATAAAGGCTGAAATTACTCCCAGCCAAAACAAACACAGGACGCTTCTTAGGAATTCTGTGAACAGCCTCTCTATTGGGCGATGCGCCTGGAAGGATTAAGTTTGAGTATAAATTTAAATGACAAGTTATATATATATATATATATATATATATATATATATATATATATATATATAAATCCTGTTGGTTGGTACTGGTGTTTTGGAACATTTATAGATGCTTTTAGATGTTAGTTTTCTTAAGAGCCTGGAGTAATGCTGGCACTTTGCTTTCACAGCTTCATTTATTTATTTTAATATCTAAAAATAGCCCCATTATGGACTGGCCATCCATTCGGGGTGTTTTTAAACCATTATTTCAGATATAAATAGTATTCTGTTTTCATCTAGTATCACTCTTTTTTAATTAACCGAAAGGTTATAAAGTAGCCTATAACATATATACACACCAGCAATAATATACAAAAAGTCGTCGCTTTTTAAAATCATAAGCTCATTTTCTTCCTGCATAATTGAACTTACCGTTAAAGATGGCAGTGCATGTGTGCGCATTTAGAATTAAAAACAAGATAGTTTGGATTTCCATGATGTGTGAACTATTGTCCGCTTCTTGAACAAAAAGTGAATTTCAGTACGAAAAAAACAAGCTCTTCAAACTGAAGAAAGGAAATGTTGTTTTGAGAATCAAACTCGCGCGTGAAGTCTTCAGACCCTACGTCCCATATGGCTGTTATTATAAAACCCACACAGTGTGTCTGACTGTCCCACAGCGCCCCTGGGAAAGTGGGCTGTCACTTGCACTTTACAGTTCAACATACAGACAGACAGACGCTTACACCAATAACTCAAATACACATATTTATATTTATACTAAAAATTGGAGCACCTCTTAATGAAAATAACATCACAACATGTATTTCCATCAAGAGGTACATACATTTTTGGTCAAGATCTTGTATCTTGTAAAGTCTCCTCCAGTACATCCCAAAGACTTTCAATGATTTTAAGGTCTGGACTCAGAGAAGCCAATTCGTCTGTGCAAATAGTTCTTCATGCTCCCTATCTTTCACAATTTGAGCCTGATTAATCTTGGCATAGTATTTTTTTTCCTATGGAGGTCAATGGGGTTCATCAACTATACTTCATTCAACAAACTATCACGTTGTTGTTTTTTCTTTAATTCCACATACTTCATTCTTTCTCTCTTCTCAATTGTGTTATGTAAGTACCTTGAGCTTCTGGAAACCAAATTCCTTGAGTGCTTGTGCACAGTTGGCGAATAAAGTGCATTCTGATTCTGCATGATAATATGATCACATTTGATTTTTTTTATGCTGCTCTATAGACACGAATCATAATGCCAGAATGTTATAGAAAAACGGCATATTCACTTATTCATGCGAGACTCTCAACCTCCGATAACAGACACACACATATGCACAGTGGCTGTGGCTGTTTCCGGTTTGTACGGAAAAGGCAGTGCTGGGAAGGAAAAGGAATGTGAACATTCCTTCAAAATTGCTCACCTAATTAATAGGAAAAGAAAGTAGTCTTTTTCAGATGTGTGTACAATATGCCGTTTAACCATATTTCTATGTTGTATTGGCTACTTGTTTTACACTTTACTTTACTCTAACAAATATGTATTACAGATATTGCTGAATAATCCCTAATCTGTTTTGTCTCCTTCACAGGAATCCTTTCATCTCTCATACACACAAACTCTGTTTCTCATACACATACACAAGCTCTTTCAAATGTACACACACACACACACACACACACACACACACACACACACACACACACACACACACACACAAGCCATTTCCTCCTCTTCCTCATAAAACTCTGCTGACCTGCTCCCAGAAGATGCCCTGAGAACTGTGGACATCAAGTTTAATGTCACACGATAGCCTAATAGTATGCCATGAGGATTTGTGTTAATGCAAAATAGTTTCAATCTTGATTCAGGAGTTGCACAGCTGAGTGGTGCAGCCTACTCTGCTGAGTAGTGTATCTTACACTGCACCAAAATGATACTCCCTGACTAGCTGATATGCTGTCTTGATAGTTTTATATTAATAATGTTGTGTGTCTGTCTTAATGTTCTTCTGTTTGTTTCCATTTGTTTTACAAATATGACCTAATATATGTTGTTTTACTTAAAATAAATGTTTAATTAGCATTTATTATTGTATAGTGTTATTTATTCTGGACATTAATGAGCCAATGTGTTATGATGTGGGATGTGGTGGACTGCTGTGGGCCAGAAAGTCCAGGGCCACTTTTTGGTCCCAGTCCGCCACGGCTTGTAATTGTGCGAGTGTTTTTACAATATGCTCAGCCACCCATCCTCAAACCAAGCTCATCAAAGCATGGTGGGAACTAGCAATATCCTGCCCTGTTTCTGTTAATGGAACAGAAATGATTAATGTCCTCCCAACACAAGCAAACTTCTGTTTTACATTTGTCAGTGAATTGCATGCAATGAAATACATTTTTGCTGAAATGTTAAAGAATGGTTGTGCTTTGTGTTTAACAGCTTAGAAGACTGATCAAGTCTGAATTTATCTAATGTGAACAAAATACACCAACCGGATTAATTTATCACTGATTCAGTGCATTATTGCCCAGCAACTAACCCAGCCATGTCACCCTGTAGCCTAAGACTGGTTGCCCACTGAAGCTAAGCAGGGCTGAGCCTGGTTAGTACCTGGATGGGAGACCTCCTGAGAAAACCAGGTTGCTGCTGGAAGAGGTGTTAGTGATGTGGTTTCATCCCCATATACTGATTGGTTTCATCACTGTCTCCTCTTCACCAGTAAGCTGGTGGGCGTTCTGGCGCAATATGGCTGCCGTCGCATCATCCAAGTGGATGCTGCACATTGGTGGTGGTTGAGGAGATCCCCCTTCTATGTAAAGCGCTTTGAGTGCCGAGAAAAGCGCTATATAAATTAATTATTATTATTATGTTAAAACCTATAAAAAGACTTAAAGATATAGGATTCAGATAACAGTAGTACAATTTTAATGAATTAATTACAGCTTGACATTTGATATACCGTACATTTAAGCACAAAACATTTTTACTCTCTTGGCAAATACTATTTTCTCTTTTTTCCTCCAAAAAAAAAAAAACTTTACATGGACTACAACTTGCTACATTGCTATACACAGCAATGGATCACAAAATGAAGACTTTGTTTCTATGCAAATCACCTGGCCTTTCCTCATGTTATATACATGCTTTGTCAGAATTCAGCAACATAATATGAGTGTTATTGGTGAAAGAAACATTGACTAGATATTTGGCCTTTTTTATTATCAGGAAGTAAAACTTAGCAGTACATATGTGTCACAGTTGTGTTCTGTTTGTGTTAGTAACATGTCTTGTTCTGGGGTGCGTTTCCCGAAAGCATCGTTGGCCAACTATGGTCGCAAGTTCATCGCAATGTCCATTGAACTCTATTGGTAACGACGGAACTTGCGACCATAGTTGGCTAACGATGCTTTCGGGAAACGCACCCCTGTTTGTGTTAGTAACATGTCTTGTTCTGTTTTCCCACCACTCATCCGTTTCCATGTCAACCTTTATTTGTTCTTCTGTATCTCCTGTTCAGTTAATTGTCATCATCTGTGTCACCTGTTTTCAGTTAATCATGTTCATCAGTGTTTGTATTTAGTTCCTTCAGTTCAGTCAGTCCTTGTCCGCAGTTAGTCCTATTTTGGTGAGTAACCTTCTGCCTGTCTGTACCCGTTGTATATAAGTAAAAGTTTGCATTGGAACTTTTGTCTCCTCATCTTCTGCACCACACCGTGACAATATCGAAATGTCTATGAATAGACAACCTTCGCATTATCTTTCTTTACACTAGACTTTACAGTTATTTAAATTAATCAAAACTGAACTGGCTTAAGTTGGATAATGCTTTTAAAGCTGCTTTACAGCGGAATGAACCTTCCACCACAGATAAACAGCATATATAATGTAATATAATATATAGAAACTGGCAATTAGGAAAACCACATTCCTGATCTGTTTTTTTAAATGTTACACTTTACTGCAAGCCTGGTTTTGGTGAAAGCTGTGTATTTTGTCTGCGTGTTACTTGGTGTGATTGGCTTTTTTGCTTTTTCCCTCTTCAACACAGATCTGATCTTCTGTCTGCACTGAGACGAGCCGTAGTAGTACAGAAGAGGGTCCAGGAAAACACTTGCGCTCCCAAAACACACAGCCAACAGGTAAACAGCATATGATGAATCGCCCTCCCCACTGTTTCCTCCAGTAGCTAAACGAACACAGTGGTACAACAGGATGCCATTGGTTGGAGCGAAACACAACACAAACTCCATCAGCACAGTGATAACCATAATCACAGCTCTCCTTCGGTTGTCTGAAGATGATGGTGTTGCTAGAGATTCAGACTTTGCACTGAGCACATATATTATGGTAAAGTAGCTCACTAAGGTGACAACCAGTGGCAAGAAGAAGTAGAGGCAGGAGAGGATGGAGAACAGGTACACATACTTCTGTGTTTGAGACAGCGCATCATGACAAGTGACGCCCACACCCCTAATCTCTTCCGTTTGTGTCATTGAGAGAAGTGGCACCGTACCAGCGAGCGCCAGCAGCCAGACCAGCACACATACACACGTGGCTTTCCTTGCACTCCTCCAGGTTAGAGAGGCGATGGGAAGCGCCACAGCCAGAAGTCTGTCCACACTCATGCACATCATCAGCAGTATGGAGCAGTACATGTAGCAGTAGTAAGCAGCACTGAGCACACGACACGCAACCTCACCGAACACCCAATCTGAAGCGTTCAGCTGGTAGTGGATCTTCAGAGGCAGCAGCAGGGTGAAGAGCAGGTCCACACACGCCAGGTTAGACATGTAGATCACAGCTGGTTTCTTCACTCGAATCCTACAGGTGAATGTCACCAAGGCCAAAGCGTTCAGGGGCAAACTAATGAGGATGATGAAGATGTAGAACGAGGGCATGACGCGTGTGACCATCAAGCCTTTGAGAAAGACAGCAGCCTCTTCTGAGATGGACATTGAGGAACAGTTGAGCTCTGCTTGGTCTGGAGTAAAAATAGTGTCTTGGGGTTTGGAGTCTACTTGAATAAGAAAACTTTCAAGGCCATCTGTAGATGAACACACAAAAACACAAAACCATTAGTGAAAGTTCACACAACCTGGGTGTTTCTTTTCTTTCATGAGGCCCCTCATCAAAAAAGTGTCCTCATATTTTGATACCATTATGAATATATGGACATAAATTTGTCTTACCCTGCAGTAGAGTCATTCACAATCTGAATGGAATAAAGTGCCTTCATCACTAACAAACAATAATGACATGGCCGGGAAACATTGCTCTGCACCATTTCATTGTTTAGACAGAGAAATGTACAGCAGAGAGCGCTGAGGACATTCTCTCATTGCCTTATGTGGTTTGTCTAATTTTGTTATGTGGGTGCATGCAACATCTATTGAATTCTTGAATACCAGCTTTTTTGATTACAGGTTTTTTTTTTTTTTTACAATGCATCTGATACTATACCATGGTTCAGCTATAGGGGAGACCGGGGATGAAAGTAACACCTTTTGTTTGAGCATTGGTAACTCAGTGGTTGTTTGTGGTAGATCTCTCAAAAATGTATACATGTTAGCCACATTTGTTTACTACATACTTGGACATGTGCTATGCAATCACAGATTATGTTAGTTAATTTCAAACATAAATAGTTCCGTTGTTACAACCTACCCCACTACTTTTGTGAGTTGTAACACAGATTGGGGATAGAAGTAACAATTAGAGCTAATTTTCTGAAACAAGATCCACACAATTTAAATGTATGCAAGGACGTCATTAAAGAACAAAGAATAATCACTTATGACTAAATAAGTGAACAATTTAAAGTGACAAAAAACATTGTATTCTGTTACTTTTATTATTTAGCACAAAAACAACTACGTTCGAGTGTCTGTACGTATTCATGTCACAGTTCAGTCACTAGGCCTATATGTTGCCATCCACCTATTTTTATGTGAATTTTAAGATATTATAAAAAAATACTGGATGGAAATGCCAAGATGATTTTTTATGGTTAACGCATACATCCGGCACATAACATACAATAAAGACGGAAGTTCAAATGTGTGTTCGAAGCGCAATAGAAAAAAACTCATTGGTGCATCATGCATGCACATTTGTTTACCATATTAATGCACTTTATGTAAGTGTGTTGATCATTGTTTATATGTGAATAAAAGCTTAAATTAAATCTGTTCATCATAGAAAGTGATCGTGTATCAAACAAGATGGATTGTTTTTACAATGCCTTTCATGACCTTTCTGGATCGTCCATCTTTTTGGTTGCATGGACTTTCAAAGGAGGGACATAAACTTCTCAGGTTTCATTACAAATATATTATTTTTTGTTTTAAAGATGAATGAAAATCTTATGGTGTGCATGAGGGTGAGTAAAGGCTAAAAGAATGTTAATTTTCAGGTGAAAAGTCATAGATTTCAGTAGGGTACAGTACAGGTCTGGTTTGATGTCACCCAGATCGGTGCCGTTATACTCACTTTTTTTCGGACCTTCCAATTTATAAAGTCCATCAGAATGGTTGTTGTAGTCTATTGGATCATCAGCCTCTTCAAAGCTGCTTGCATGACTCTCTGTAACCAAACATGACAAAACACTATCAGTGATAGCGCGCAAGCTACTAAAAGCAAGAGGCCTAGATTAAGATGTCCAGCTAATTAATTTCCTGCGAGCACTATTAGCAGCCCATCTCTTAACAATCTGATCTCTGTCATTGCCATGAAGATTCAGGGATAAAACAGAAAAGAAAAACTCTCAGACATGCATGCACATAGAAAGCATTGCTAAGAGTCCAGTGCCCGCAGGAAACAGCCATATGATGCAGAGGGAACAGATGCAGTAATTGGCCCTAAATGCAATGAAGGCCCACTTATGGAAAACATAATGTCAGAAAGAACCTAATGACATAACAGAAACACATTACAACTTAACGTGCATAAAAAGGGCAACTAGCATGCGATATTACTGTATTTTGAAGAATGTTGGTAAACTAACAGTTTTTGTTACCATTGACTTTCATTGTATGGACCTTTCTCAAAATATCTTCTTTATGTGTTGCAAAGATGAAAAACAGGCATACAGGTTATCATTAACATGAAGGTGAGTAAATGATGACAGAATTTTCCTTTTTGGGTTCCCTTAAATGTGTCCTTTATCCTTGTTGATACAAGACATTGAATTTGAATTCAAATTTCACATTAAATTTGTTGTTTACACTTTTTGTAGAACCACACCTATGTTAACCTGTGAACATATAAATTGTTATGCCATGATTTTTTTTGTATCATGTTAATATTGTATGTAAAGTTAATATGGTAATTGGAGTAGCCTACCATGAAAATAGGGGGTGACTCAAGTAAGTATCCTCTTAAAGGATTAGGTCACTTAAAAAAATAAATAAATCCCTTTCCATGTCTTTCTTTCTTCAGTTGAAAAGAAATTAAGGTTGAGGAAAACATTCTGGGATTTTTCTCCATATAGGCTAGTGGACTTCAATGGCAACCAACTATTCAAATCTTCAAAGAAGGTTCAAATGTCAGTCTCAATGCAGCTTCAAAGGCTCGTCACGATCCCAGTCGGGAAATATAGGTCTTATCCAGCGAAACGATCGGTAATTTTCACACAAACCACATATGCCCGTCATGTACCATCTCTGAGATGCGCCACACATTGCGTCATCACGTTGGAAAGGTCTTAGTTTAAGGTCACCTAGCTTAAGGGATGGTTCGGAGTAAAATAAACCTAGGGTCCTTTGCACCATGACCTCGAGCCAAACACCCCCGAAGCCTTTTTTCCCTTGGTCGAACATTATTAAAGTTAGAGCTTATTTATATCAGCCGAATGGCTTAGTGCAGGCGCTAATGGATCCTAAGATGTATCTCGTAAATTATCCCACTAATAATGCCCAGAATGGTACCAAACTTCTACAGTAGTACAGATAGGTTCTGTACTCATAAAACGAGGCATTGGAAAGTTTGTAAGTACATCAGGAGTTTATTTATATAACACTTGTCTGATGGCTCATGCTACCGCTAACCCGGACGTCGACGTCACTTCGGTGATTTGGGAAAAGCATGTAAAAGTCCTGGCAGAAAGCAATGCATAAGGATGTAGTGTAACGACGCCCAGTTCCAGGAATGCACTAATATTTTGTTGGTAATACCAGTTTGCAACAATTATTAGTTAACACTAAGTTGTCAACACTTCAGAAAAGTCATACATTTGTGAGAAAACAAAACGGGGATTAACGTTAACTAGCATGAGCAGACATGAGAAAATTTAGCAAAGAAACAAATGAGATGACAAATGAAAGGAAAAAATAAACAGTTGTGCGAGCAGTTACAAACATTTTTTTTCTCTGTGCGTTTCCAAAAAAAAAAAAAGGAAAAATCATTAACGTGCAACAAGTAGGCTACGCGCTGAAATCAATTACTCATCATTAAAGTCATTTTGGCTACATACTTTTGGCATAAAGTTATTAAATATTTGTCATCCCTGACCAGAAGATGTTCAAATAAATGTCACATTAGACAAGGAAGTTGTAGGTTGTGTTTGAATAAGTACGTATCTTATTTAGCTGAGGTAAATTAAACGCAATTCTCACGTATGATCGGATTGCTCGATGAAGAATGAGACAACACAATGAGCCCATGGTCAGTTGAAATTTAAAAGGCTGATTTTCGCGCTTCAGGGCAGTGACGAGTACATGTTGTCCAGAGATTGTCCAGACACCCTACGCACAACCTTAAGCAATGGCCCTGAACGGTGGTTCAATGTCAACATTGTGACAACGCTGTAACAACCTTCACCACACAACGTAGTTATAGCAACCTTTTGGCCATGTTGTTAAAACGTTGTTAGAAGGTTGGGTACGTTGTGCCAGTTGTGCCAACGTTCTGTGTTTGCTGGGTTCTTCCTGCGACCCAATGTTCAGCAGGCAGCAGTCTCACTCACTCACACACACTACAACTCTGGCTGACGTGCCCCCTAACCTCACAACAGACGGGTTCCGGCAAGATGGCGGACTAGTACCCAGCAAACACAGAACGTTGGCGCAACATACCCAACCTTCTAACAACGTTTTAACAACATGGCCAAAAGGTTGCTATAACTACGTTGTGTGGTGAAGGTTGTTACAGCGTTGTCACATTAAACCATCGTTCAGGGCCATTGCTTAAGGTTGTGCCTAGGGTGTCTCGACAATCTCTGGACAACATATGTACTTGTCACTGCCCTGAAGCGCGAAAATCAGCCTTTTGAATTTCAACTGACCATTTGGGCTGTCTCTCATTCTTCATCAAGCAAGGATACGTGAGAATTGCGTTTAATTTACTTAAGCTAAATAAGATACGTAATTATTCAAGCACAACCTACAACTTCCTTATCTGATGTGATTTTTTTTTTTTTTTTTTTACATCATCTGGTCAGGTATGACAAATATTTAACTTTATGCCAAAAGTATGAAGCCAAAATGACTTTAATGATAAGTAATTGATTTCAGCGCGTAGCCTACTTGCACGTTAATGATTTTTCCTCTTTTTTTTTTTTTTTTTTTGAAAACGCACAGAGAAAAAAAATGTTTGTAACTGTTTGCACACCTGTTTATATTTTCCTTTGATTTGTCGTCTCATTCGTTTCTTTGCCAGATTTTCGCATGTTTGCTCATGCTAGTTAGTCCACTCTCTGTATAATAGGTTTTTTTCGGGGGGATTTGATTACCATATACAGTTTTAATAAAGTTGAATTAGGTAACATTCTATGTCATTTTTACTCTTCAAAGTGTACACTTGCAGATGGTGATTATAATGAATTTACTGTTAGGCCCATAAATAATAATAGGGATAAACAATATTTAAAAAGTAGGCTATATCATTTTTTTTTAACATATGACTAATTAAAAATTAACCACAAAACATAACATGCTAAATGGTGGATATCTATATCTAGCATTAAAAAAATGGCCAGAACGTCGTCTCTAAGTTGCTGAATGTCGCGCAACAACGTTGCTACAGCCCTGTCACGTCCAGGGGGGTAATTGAGCGCTCGATTTCCGTATCACCCCCGGGCGCCGCCATTGGCTAGCGGACCCCCACCTGCTGTTAGCATCCCATTGACTCCCATTCATTTTGGCGTCACTTTGACAGCGAATAACTTTACATCTGAGGCGTTTAAAGACTCCATTTGTCCATTATTTATTTCTAAAGAAACACGACGATGTATAAAAGTCTCCATTACCTTGTAGATTACGTTATGGCCCCGTAGAAGCAATTTTTGTAAAAATAGGCTAACGATTGCGTCATAACCACGCGACTCTCTGTCGCACAGTAGGAAATTACCGTATGGACAGGAGGAGAAGCTCGCGGGCAATCGGGGGGACATGGAGGCAAAATGACAAAGTAATTAATCAGAATACCTACTAAAAGTTTCTCCTGCTCCTAGCTCATGGACACCTCCTACTCACGCTCTCCGTGTCTGCAAGTTTCGGAAGGGAATGATTCAGATTTCTCTTGGCATCTACGTCGTCAAGCTCAGTTTGAGTCTGCGCAGTACGCTCGACCCCCAGGAAGTGAAAGCTTCTAAATGACTTCACTTGTCTCCGTTGAATCCAATGGGGTCGCTGTGTCCAGTTTATATACTGTCTATGGTCACGTCTTACAATTCTACGTCGTTACAATGTTGCGAGCACGTAGACAGCGACGTTTTTTTATAACAGTATTTTTACAAAGCATACCATCACAGTACCATGGTTAAGGTATGACATTCATGATAGGCTACAATAAAAAAAATTCCTGACACAATATGATAGATCAAGGTTTCAGTCACACCACTGGCTATTATAGGCTATACATTTCACTTTTACAAGCCACTTTTAAGCCACTTACCGTTAATGGTGGTAGTGCACGTGTGTACCATTAGAACTGAAAGCAAGATTATTTTAATCCCCATGACGACTAATTCTAACCTGATTCTAACTCCAAAACCTGGACACTATAGATTTGCGACGTCCGATTTGTGAGCCAGTCATTCATTTGAATCTTTCACTGACTGAACCGTTTGAGCAGAGTCGATGGGTTATCTCCGAACCAATTCAAGTTTTGCCAGATTGGGCGGTTTTGCGGGCAACAATGGGTTTGGGCGGGTCGATAAAAATTGAGCTGGTTTCGGATCAGTTCGGCGGGTTTTTGTTGCCGAAACACCGGCACTTCAGATCCTTCCCAGCAAACACATTTGCGTTGTGGCAACGTCTGTGGCACGTTGCATTTCTGCTATGGCAAGGTCGCTGTCTACGTGCTCGCAACATTGTAATAACGTAGAATTGTAAGACGCGCCAGGGCTGTCGCAACGTTGTTGCGCGACATTCGGCAAATGAGAGATGACGTTCTGGCCATTTTTTTAAATGCTAGATATAGATATAGATATCCCCCATTTAGCATGTTTTGTGGTTAATTTTTAATTAGTCATATGTTAAAAAATTATATACTTTTTAAATATTGTTTACTATTATTATGTATGGGCCTAACAGTAAAATATGTATAATCAACATCTGCAAGTTTACACTTTGAAGAGTAAAGGTTACCTAATTCAACTTTATTAAAACTGCATATGGTAATCAAATTGCACTTCCAAAAGTCATACATTTGTGAGAAAACAAAACAAGGATTAACGTTAACTAGCATGAGCAGACATGAGAAAATTTAGCAAAGAAACAAATGAAAGGAAAAAATAAACAGTTGTGCAAGCAGTTACAAACATTTTTTTTCTCTGTGCGTTTCTCTGAGAAAAAAAAAAAAAGTTTGTAACTGTTTGCACACCTGTTTATAATTTCCTTTGATTTGTCGTCTCATTCGTTTCTTTGCCAGATTTTCGCATGTTTGCTCATGCTAGTTAGTCAACTCCCTGTATAATATGTTTTTTTTTGTTGTTGTTTTTTTCCCCCTCTCTATTAGTGTTACTGGATCTTAGTGCAGTATTTGACACTGTAGAGCACAACATTCTTTTGAACAGACTCGAAAATTATGTTGGCATTAGTGGAATTGCATTGGCATGGTTTAAATCATACTTTTCTGACCGTTATCAGTTTTAGCAGCTAAACGAAAAGGTGTCATATCGATCACAAGTTCAGTATGGAGTACCTCAAGGCTCAGTATTAGCACCTTACTACAGGGCTGCCAACTTTTGAGTTTAGCTTGGAGTGAGATTTTTTTTTTTTTTTTTTTTCGGGGTTATGTAAAAACAAATATTGCATCACAATAAGTGTAATTGTGATTGTCAAAACATTTGGTAACTAAAAAGAATTTTATGAAGTTTAGTGACAACATGTTACAATGTTTACATTGTACAATGACTGGTAGGATACAGTTTTTATTATTGCTTGACAAAAATTTCAAGATTTCAATTCCATTCTTGTGATTTGATTCCGATTTTGATTCAATATTGACTAATTTGGATACATGATTATTTTAAATTTATGACCTCACCTAATGCTGTAAACATAGAGGTCCCAATCTGCTGGTATTATTAAAGGTTAAAAATAACAAATTAAATTAAATATAATGCAGTTTTTGTTATAATAACAATTATTTAATGACATAAGTAAAAATATAATAAATATGTAATATAGTGCTCAGCAAAATCTCCTCTCTTGCTATTTTTCTATTCAATTAACATGGTCATTAAATGGCTTTCCTGAGGTAAATGTAACGTTATGTGACATAATTGTTCTCCTGCTGTTATATTGACCTCTTTCCGTGGTTGAAAAACACTAATTGGTCGATATTATGTATACTTTCGGTAAGTTGTACTGCATCTTTAAATAAAAAAAGTAACAAATGATCGGTTCACGTGGACTTGAACTGAGGCGCTCAGCGATCTGTCACGTCACATTTACAAGCGCCAAACGTTTTTTTGTCTGAATTTCGTAATAAAATTGACGGAATCTAAGAGCTGAGAATTAGTTTAATATTAAAAGTACCTCTTTGCTCCGTAATTTTTCTGTGCGTGAGAAAATGGATGTGTGGCGTGAGAGCGTGTGAAAAGTGTCAATTGCGTGAGTCTCACGCTCAATGCGTGAGAGTTGGCAGCCCTGGTACTAGAGTACATGTTACCCTTGGGAGATATCATTAGGAAGCATGGCATTAGCTTTCACTGTTACGCTGATGATACTCAGCTCTATATTTTTTCTATAAGGCTAATGTTAGTCTCTCTGTTCATCCCAAGATTTACCGTACTCAGTTGGATCTGAGCCATATCCAAATCAGATGAAGGACCTGCGCCTAGACACGACCACAATGCAGCCCTGATATGTCAACAGAGACCGTGTGAACTAGACTATCCCGTTAAGGCCTCATCAACACGACAAACTTTTTTCCTCTGTACAGATGAAAACGTTATTATAATGATTCTCATTCACACGCATCTGTGGAAACGACTAAAAACACTGTATTATGCATGCCAGACAAGTATTTGGCAATGTCACTTTGTAAAGAAAGACTATATGCCTATATAGACTAAACACGTAATATGCATGTGCATGCCATCACCGTTTTCACAAATTCACGTTTTTGAAGTTTACACAGAGATGACAATTGGATCGTTATCAAAACCTGTTTCCAAAAACTTTGAAACCTACTTTGTGTAAATGAACAGCCAGAACTAGGACTGCACGATATACCATTTTAGCATTGATATCGCGATGTGCGCATCCACAATAGTCACATCGCAGGATGTGCGATGTCAAGTATAGGGATCGTAGTTAATTCGTGATCCGTACGGGCCAGCTGCACCCCGGTTCAGAACGAGTGTGATTCTCAGATTATTTGCAAAATTTAACCATCATAGAGTAAAAGTTTATCATTTGCATGTGTCAAGTCAGGCATCAAGCGCAAGAGGACTCGTGCACTGTTTTCTGTGCGCACACACAGAGCTGCGCAGACAGCATGTGAGCGGTGAAGGATTACAAATTTAAGAAGTCAGATATGCTTTAAGAATCTTGTATTTAGCTTTTAAGGTTAAGATGATGATATCACATGAATGATTCTGCTAAGCAAAGTTGCAATTCCTGTTTCTCACCTTTTGTCTTTAAAGCCCCAGCTCCAGACGTTGAATAGTTAAGCTGATTGGATTAGCATATATGCATTTGAATAGTTATGCTGATTGGGTCTGTTTCTCTTGAGCAAGCCAGATAACCTGCCTAACCAGTTTTCACTTGATAGAATCAAATCATGCCTACATTTGCATGCTTTGTTTGGATTTGTCTTCAGCTTTTTCAGTCCCTCCTCCTTGTAAATGTATAAAAAACTATACTGTATAGAACTAAGTTAGATTGTTGGATGACTGCAGCAATGCTCAGTGAAGTCCTCAATAAAGAATAACTTCCGCTTGAACGATATCCCAACGTCTCCTGCTTCGATGAAGGAATAAAGTTTCCAACAAGGCAAATTCAGTACTCTTTCTTTTAAGCTTAAACGGACACGTGCACGCAAAATGAGGTCAAAACGCCTGTCTCGGCGAGTATCCTCGTAAACACAGTCGGTTTTGTGTTGTAAACAATTGAGAAAGAAAACGGATGAGTCATTTGTATTAGGTTAGTGCATTTGTCTTAAAGGGACAGCAGCCTAA
The DNA here is from genome assembly GCF_963993115.1 of Abramis brama. Classification (NCBI taxonomy): domain Eukaryota; kingdom Metazoa; phylum Chordata; class Actinopteri; order Cypriniformes; family Leuciscidae; genus Abramis; species Abramis brama. The sequence goes on along the minus strand of NC_139977.1, from coordinate 28,379,873 downwards.
TGTACCCTCAGTTGTTCGTGTCACCAATGGTGATCAAACAACAAAAAAGAAAGAAAATTAGAAAAAATATGGAAAAAATTAATTTTCTTTGCAAATTATCTGGCCTTTCCTCATGTTACATATCAATGCTTTGTCAGAATTCAGCTAAATTTATCGCAGAATAATGACAGTGTGAACTACAGTCACAGATTCCAGCCATTTACATATAGAAGCCTTAATAATAACCATCGCAAAAACATCCTGCTAGACTCTATAAATCAGAGTAAAAATATTACAAAAACTAAAATATTAGTGTTTTTGGCATTTCTATTGAATATGGAGGTAAACCTAGCAGTACATATCTAAATATGGACAACATTTCCATGACCTTTCTTTACACAATTATTGGAATGAATCAAAACTGAACTGACTTAAGCTGAATAATGCTTTTAAAGCTGCTTGTGTGTTTCTTAGAACCTCCACAGATAAACAGAATACATATACTGTATAATATAATATACTGAATCTGGCAATTAGGAAAACCACATACCTGATCAGTTTTTTTTTTTTTTTTTTTTACTTGACACTTTTCTGCAAGTCTGGTTTTAGTGACAGCTGTGGATTTTGTCTGCGTGTTACTTTTCCCTCTTCAACACAGATCTGATCTGCTGTCTGCACTGAGACGAGCCGTAGTAGTACAGAAGAGGGTCCAGGAAAACACTTGCGCTCCCAAAACACACAGCCAACCGGTAAGCAGCATATGATAAATCTCCCTCCCCTCCAGTAGCTAAACGAACACAGTGGTACAACAGGATGCCATTGGTTGGAGCGAAACACACAATATACTCCATCAGCACGGTGATAACCATAATCACAGCTCTCCTTCGGTTGCCTGATGTTGCTAAGTGTTCAGACTTTACACTGAGCACATATATTATGGTAAAGTAGCTCACTAAGGTGACAACCAGTGGCAAGAAGAAGTAGAGACAGGAGAGGATGGAGAACAGGTACACATAATACAGCACTGTAGGGTCTTTGTGGTGCAGTGCATCATGACAAGTGACGCCCACATCCCTAATCTCTACCGTTTGTCTCATTGAGAGAAGTGGCACTGTACCAGCGAGCGCCAGCAGCCAGACCAGCACACATACACACTTGGCTTTCCTTGCACTCTCCCAGGTTCGATAGGCAACAGGAAGCACCACAGCCAGAAGTCTCTCCACACTCATGCACATAATCAGCAGTATGGAGCAGTACATGTAGCAGTAGTAAGCAGCACTGAGCACACGACACGCAACCTCACCGAACACCCAATCTGAAGCGTTCAGCTGGTAGTGGATCTTCAGAGGCAGCAGCAGGGTGAAGAGCAGGTCCACACATGCCAGGTTAGACATGTAGATCACAGCTGGTGTCTTCACTCGAATCCTACAGGTGAACGTCACCAAGGCCAAAGCGTTCAGGGGCAAACTAATGAGGATGATGAAGATGTAGAACGAGGGCATGACGCGTGTGACCATCAAGCCTTTGAGAAAGAGAACAGCCTCTTCTGAGATTGACATTGAGGAACAGTTGAGCTCTGCTTGGTCCAAAGTACAATTCTCATCTTCTTTAGCAGCAAAAATTGAAATGAAGCCTGTATGAACATACAAAAGCACAACAACATTAGTGAAAGGTTACATAACCAGGGTGTTTCTCACCTTTTCTTAAAGTCAAGTGAACAATAAACACTTGATTTGGCCTTGTCCCACTCAAATGAGCAAAGATCCAGGGGATCTTGGATCTTACATTCTATGACATCCTCAGATCAAGTGTGCTCCTAATAGTTCATATTAATGTCAGACTGAGCTATTTTAGGTCTATCTTACTTGTCGCATTAGAAACCTCTCTTTTACTAGAGTAATTTTTTATTAGTGTTTCTCTGCATTAACTTAAGTACAGCGTTTGTGTACACCATCCACCACAAATAAACATTTCATAATTAATTTCTCTTGCCATTGCAGGATGTAGGCTAATGTTGTAGTGTCTATGCATTATAGTGAAGACAACTCTGAACATGTTTCCTATCATATGAAAGACCACTGAGCCAATCAGAATAAATATGGGGCAGAGCAACACATGTAGCCCCTCCCCAGGTGCAGCCTGTAGTGAAGTATAGGGAAGTATAGTGTTATTTGGGAGTGTGACCATTAGAGGGTGTGCCCTACCCTTGTTGTTGATACCCAGGCTTGGTTGCGGATCCCACTTGTATGTTTCTCTGTAGACATCTGTAAATTATGTCTATGTCTAAATTACTCGCTATGGAGCTGACAGTGCATTGAAGAGCTATGGGCACTGGACAGGACGCTTTAGAGCGTGTCAGTGACCACTATGGGACGCAGAGGGGTGTAGCTGCGCCAGAACAAAACAACTGTCACGAAAAGATGCGTTTGATTATGCACACAGTTTAAGTCAATGCGGACCCGGAGGAAGATTTGAGTTCAGGCAGATAAGCCTACAGAGCATCGATTAAATGTAGTTCAGTTAATTTTTTTATGTTATGTTCTTATTGTAGTCGGAATTATATTTTGTAATTTGCTTTTTTTTATAAAACGGTTGTGTTTTAATTGCCTCCGCTGTCGGTGCGGAAAAAAAAACATTCATCTGCTTTTTCACGAGTTCACACTTACATACAATTTGAGGGGGTAAAGTTTAATGCGTATTTGGCATGCTGTCCGGGGGGAGGGCTCCGAGCCCGAACCCAGAGTACTCCCCACGTATGTAAGTGTTTAGGACTAGAAGCGTGGAGAAGGGGAGGTGGGGGGATGCTGCAAAACTGTCAATGGATTGAGGTGAGACTGCTGAATGTATATATAGCCTACCTCTTACCATTTATTGCTGAGTGCTCTCCTTGTGTTATCTGAACGTGCTCCTCCCGAACTTTGTTAATAAAACATCATGTGTTGAAAATTAAATTTCAATTTCAAAGTTTTTTCATAAAGAAATAAATAATCTAGCTGTAATCAACATCCACTGGAGGCAAGCTTGGAGAATCCAAGTGCAGCTTTATTTTCAAAACATGATCAAACATAAAACAAAGAACCTGAGGGTTTGTCCCTCCTAAAAATATCATTAAAATATGTGTATTGTAAATAATATAATGATATATACTTAAAATAATTGTGTAAGTAGTAAACCAATACAAATGCAAACGTGGCAACAACAAAAAAACGTTTTAAACATTTTGAGTCCCCCCTCCCTTACCTCACAGTGCTCAGGAGTGCAGTGTTTCTCCAGATATTAGCATGATAACAAATGTGAAGTTTAATAAACAAGAAGTTAATATTAATGACTTACAACCATATTGCCTGTTTTAGCTCTATTTCACCAACAAAATAATTAAATAAATTTAACTTAAATGCATGCATCATCTTTTGCATGCATCATCTTTATAAATTTATAAAGGTAAAAATGCCAATAAAAGGTAAAAAAAATGATTTCCGTCACTGCTGTGAACTGACTGCCACTCAGCTGACAGAGTCAGCTGTCCACGGTAATCCTAAACGTGCTAAGGTACCAGCACAATAACACACTCAGCAAAATGTTGGCTAATTATCGTTATCGATAAAATCCCCAAAAATATAGAGATAATTTTTTTGTCAATATCGTACACCAATGAAGAATATTTTGGTCACTTTAGTCAGCTTTTTCATTGAACCAGAGAGAAACTTTGAGAAGAAGGATAATGGTACAGCCTCCATGCTACGCTAATAGTAAGGCTTCCCTCTGTGTACACATATCCTTTACAATTTTGCCTGTATTATTGGTGTCCCCTTCAAAAATTGCTCTTGAGAAATGTTGTTTATTGCCCCAAGAGGTTTCTCAAGTCCCAAGTCCAACTATCAAACAGAAAGTGAATGTAAATGGCATGGAAGTGGAGTTTGAATTCAACAACGGTTGTGGAGTTTCGTTCATCAGCAAAGAGCAATATTCGAAGTTGTGGAAAAAACAGGCATGTCAGAATGGAAACCCTGCAGTTTGAACCAGAAGACGTATACTGGTGAAAAGATGGAGATGCTGGGCCAGACTGCAGGAACAGTGGAAATCAAAAATGAAAATAAAAAAAACTAACAATGGTCATGGTAGAAGGAGAGGGGCCTAACATGTTGGGGAGAAGCTGGCTAAAAGACTTAGGGTTGTTGCCAGAGGTGGTGAATCAAGTAACGCCAGTGCCAGCACTGAAGTTTGCAGACGTGCTAGACAGACACGCAGAGGTGTTTTAAGAGCTGGGGCAGATTAGAGGCACCACGTCTGAGATTCATGCCAACCCGAGGCCCAACAACAATTTTATAAGCCCAGACGTATTCCAATTGCTGTTCAGCCCTTGGCAGATGTCGAGCTCCAGGGACTCCAGATTTGTGGAGGTTACAAACTCATGGTAAACAGAGCATCCAGTGTAAAACAATATCGTATTCCAAAAGTAGCAGATTTGTTCGCTCAGCTACCTGGAGGCTAACAATTCTCCAAACTTGAGTCATGCATATCAGCAAATCATGCGGGATGAGAGTGTGCATATCAGCAAATCATGCGGGATGAGAGTGTGCATATCAGCAAATCATGCGGGATGAGAGTACCAAGACTATTAACACACGCAAGGGACTGTACAATTACTGTAGGCTGCCTTTTGGAGTGGTGTTGAGTCCAGCCATTTTTTCAATCCACCATGGAGGGAATCCTGCAAAACATGAAACATGTCACGGTTTACCTGGATTACATATTAGTCACAGGGGCCAGTGAAGAGGAACATCAAAGAAATGTGGAGGAGGTTTTGAGTAGACTAAAGAAAAGTAGATTGAGGCTAAAGAGGAGCAAGTGTGAGTTCCTGGGAAAGGAAGTGGTTTTCTTGAGCCACAGAATCAGAAAACGTGCAGGCAATTCAAGAAGCGCCCGCTCCTCAGACAGTGAGTGAACTGAAGGCTGATGAATTATTATCACAACTTCCTGTCTAGCCTGTCCACAGTGTTGGTGCCATTGCACACGCCGTTGAGAAAGGAGACAAAATGGATGTGGGGCTGTGAGTAGGAAGAAGCCTTTGTCCTCTGTTATATTAGTGCACTACAATCCTACCAAACTGCTCATCTTGGCTTGAGACGTGTTGGGTGCTGTCGCACAAGATGGAAGATGGAACAGACTGGCTGATAGAGTTTGTGTCACGTACATTAAATGCAGTCTCAATTGGATAAGATTACATTTTTGGGGTAAAGAAATTCCACACATATGTATGTGGCAGACTGTTTGCATCATAACAGATCGCAAGCCTCTGATTTCGCTGTTTAATGAACTGAGAGAATTTCCACAGATGGCCTCACCACGTATCCAGGGATGGGCAGTATTGTGTGGGTACAACTACATCATTGTGTATCAAGCAGCCCGGGAGCATTAAAATGTTTATCGATTGAGCCAGTTGCCGTTGTCTGAAAAAGGAGTGGAGACTCCAGCTGAGGAAGAGAGAGAACAGCTGCTGGATGAAAATGATGTGTCACTGTAAAGCAGACCAGGTGAGGACATGGACTGATAAAGATCCTGTTTTAGCATGGATGAGAGAATATGTTCTTAGAGGATGACCCAAGAGACTAGATGATCCATTTTTCAGAAGGTTCACACATGAATGTTTATTTTAGCACACTTCAACAAAAGCACACCTCAAAATAATTGTGTAAAACAGTAAACCTTGAGATTATTACTTGTGAAATTAGAACAAAATAAATGGATATGATAACGTAGCCTATAGGCTACAACTAAATTAACAATATATTACATAATTTCACTAAACACTTTCATTTATTTGTTAACATTTTTATAAAACATGGACCTTTATTTTTATTAAAATGGGTTATGTCTGCTATTGTAGGCTAATTAACTAATTTAGACTCACAAACTGGGTGCCGGTGCGGTGAGACGTAGTGGTGTGCTCTGTCAGATTCAGCTCGAAGTCGTGTATCTTCGGATGTGGAAAGTTAAAAAAAATGGTGTGCACACCGCCAATGGCGCCACGCGAAATGGTGTCTTGCACACTCAATGCACATAACCGCACACACCGCGATGGCCCCATTTTTGCCACGCGCACATTCGCACTCGTGCAGACGCAGTGAGTATAAACCAAGCTTTATAAAGCCACTTTTGGGAATGGTACTGCACTGGCACATTGATCAGGAGAGGAACAGACATGTGGTACCTCCAGTTGAAACATCTGTGTTGTTGCAAGATGTTGATGTGTTTCCATCACCTGAACCAGCTAATTCTGTACCTTCAAATGACTGTGTTGTACAGCAGACAAGTGGAATTACACCAGAGGTTACAGTGTCTGAGACTTCATGTGTGGAGGAGCAGCCTGAGCTCAGAAGGTCCAAAAGGACAAGGAAGCTGCCCAGTTATTTGAAAGATTGCGCCCTAGAACTCATGGAGATGGATGCAGTCGAGGTCCCTACTGTGTCCTCTTCTATAATACTACGTTACCTTTGACAAGAAATACCACAAGCAAACATCAGAGTGAGAGTTATCACCAAACCTAAACAAAAAGTAATAAAATGCAAATCAACATTACAAAGAATTGCATCACACGATCAGTGTGTCATTTCAGCGGAATATATGGTGACAATTAGCCACAAAACCAACAAAATTTAATGTAAGCTGACACATCATGACAGCAATCAGACCAAAGCATATTTGCCACATGCAGTTCCGCATGTTGATAATAAATCCTAGACTGTCATAGCAGCCGATTAAATGCATGTAACGGACAGTATATTCAAATTGTGATTTGGGAAAATGTAACTATTATGCAGAATTACAGCAAATGTACATGGTGGCTAAGTTAGAAAATTTACAAATTGACCAATAATTCTGCAAAATAACTGTTTTCTCAACTAAAGCTTAACATGTAAAACAGTGGCAGCCGCGGCCAGAATAAAATCAATGTTAGATTTTAAAAGATTTACCCAAATAGCACACAATTCCAGCAGTAAAGCATTAGCTTCTTTATTGATGCTGTTATTCAGGGGTATCGCTTAATTTCTGTGTTTGAAATCTTCTAAAAAGCTTTGGCTTTCTGCAAAAAATGTGTGTAGCCTATAGGTCTTCTTTCGCCAATTAACTGCTTTTCTTTAAAAGTGAATCTTGAAAACGGCGTGGATGATACATTTGCAACGATGTCCTCCTCATTAATGCTGCTTGAGGTTTCCATGATAGCGAACAGCTAGCTATTTTATCTGCGAAGTGTTTTTTTTATTTTTTTTTATTTTTAAAGCCGACAAAATGTGAAGGTGATGTAGTGAATAATGTTATTTGGGAGTGTGAACATTAGAGGGCGTGCTTGTACAACAATCCTTACCTGTGAAGTTGTAATCCGACCTGTTGTATGATGGGCCATCTGTAAATACAGACATGTCAAATATACATAATCTCTCCTTCTCCATATTCTGCTGCACAAAAGCATCCAGTGCTTACCTCTCAGATTTGTCACAGTGTCGTTGTAATCTGACTCGTCGTAGTATTCTGTATCATCTGTAAATAAAAACATGTCAAATATACAGAATCTTTCCTTCTCCATATTCTGCTGCACAAAATAATATCACACAGTCCCGCCCCGTTCTGCAGGCTGCAGCCATTTCCATCTCCTGTATAGTTTTTGTAAATTATTAGAGTCGGTGTAGCCTAGCGGAAGTTGCGATAAAAAAATCAAGACTTGATTTTGTCCAACGAGAATAGATTGGATCGTTGCAATTTTCTATTGTTGCTTATTTGCTTGTGTTTTTTTTATAGAAAAAGCAGTTTTTCAGGAAAAGCAAAGATGTTTTCTTTTTGACAAAGATTTTGTTTGGTAAACCTATAGAAGAAAAAAAAACTAATTATGATTAAACTGATCAAAATAATCTAAGCAAGGCCGCTTTATAAAGTTGTATGAAAACCAACTGTGCAATAAATAAGTTCGAAATAAATAAGATATATACAATGGTACAAAAACATTATTAATTGTGAAAGCAAATAAAAATTCCTTACACTCATAATATAGATCAAGGTTTCAGTAACACTGTAGGCTATTAAGTTTCGCATCAGCAAAATTTCAAGTCACTTTTTATGCATATTGAATTGATGATCTAGCCTACTTACCGTCAATGGTGGCAGTGTACATTTGTGCAATTACAACTGAAAGCAAGATCATTTTAATCCCCATGACGATCAACTGTCTATATCTAACGTCAGACTTTTTACTCCAAATTATATAGCCTAGGCTCTGGTGGATTCGCAACGTCCGATTTGTGCGTCACTGAATCAGATTAACCGGATGATCCGAGCCGACGGGTTTATAGCTGCTGGAAACTACCCTGGTCGTTCACACCTTAAAGTTAAAAAAGTCAGAACAAGTCAAAAAAGAAAAGAAAAGAAAAGAAAAAAAGGTTGGGCGTGTAAAGCTGTGGAAAAGTGGGAGAGTAGAAGGTAGGAAAAGGGGAGACAGCAATCAATAAAACACCTGATAGCAACACACTCATATACAGACACATGAATATTAGTATATGAACATGAAGATAAAAAAAAAAAAATGTGTTTGGGGTTCATGACCCTTTAAAGTGGCTAGCCAGTAAGGATGAGCCTGCATCATTCCTCAACTCTGACACTCAGCACAGGAGTCCCACAAGGCTGTGTGCTGAGCCCATTTCTCTATTCTCGGTATACTCATGCTGTATACCATATTATAACACACCATTATCCAATTCACGGATGACAAGACTGTGGTGGGGTTGATCACCAGAGGCGTCTGTTCTTCTTATGAACGCTCAGGAATGTAAACCTGTCACAACGGCTCTTCTCTTGGTGTCATTCTACCGCTGCTCCATTGAGAGAGTCCTCCTCACACATGGCATGCTGGTGTGGTACAGTAAGGAGGCAGCTCTGCAGCTGATAAAAAGGCCTTGCAGAGAGTCATAAAGTCTGCAAAGAAAATCATCACAAACCAACAGTTACTTGCCCTGGGGCCCGTTCTTCGTACGTCGCTAACTCAGTTAGCTGGATTTGATTGTTGACGATTTGGCATGATCTTGGATTGTTTGGTTCTTCGAAGCTCATCCTGGACTTGCTGTCATAGCAACAGGTGCGCAAGCTTAAACCTGCTCGGGAGCAGGCTTATTTCATGTAAACAGGATTAGATCCCGGCTTCATAAGCGGAGCTGATACGGGAAGCGCGGTAGTGCACTTTCTGAGAGATATATTTTTTTCTCGTGACTCGTGAGATTGTCGTTATTAAATTGTTGGAAACGCACATTTATTTTCGACTTGTCGGAGTCGGGCTTTAACTACAGCACAAACTGTACCCTAAGATTATTTGCGAGTGGCTCTTTCCTTTACACTATTGGAGATGTGGAGAACTTTATGGAAAGTGCTGTCTATCGTGTCATTCGGAGTTTACCTGGCGATTTAGGTTTAAAAAACAGTTTTAGTTTTTTTTTTTTTTTGTGGCATTTCCAAGCCACTTAAGACCCAATGCTGTAAAGCAGTATTTTTAAGCAGTTTTATTTTTTTATATTTTTTTTAGACTATCATAATTTTTTATGAAGATCATGCAATCATGACCATGCTGATTACAGTATATATGTCACTCAGGCTTATAGGCTAGACCAGACTGCCATCAAGGCCTCAGTGAAGGGGATTATGTGAACAGAAAGGGGGTTCACAATGTAAATGTGCAGCCCAGTTACTATTGTGATTCTTAATATTCCAGATGAATAATATATCAAATAAAAAAAAGGCAGTTGACAAATCTTCCGTATCACAAATGTGAAAGCAAAATGGCCAGGATCTGTGCATGACTTAAGAATTTTCAGAGATTCACATTTATGCACATTATTTGAAAGTGGTAAGAAAAGTTCCACAATTAAATATCAAGCTCACTGTATTACACACACTTATGCTGATCCTAACAGAACTGCATTTTTTCATAGGTGATTATGACATGTTCCTGCTTGCAGACAGGTGTTTTATGACCACATTCCCTGACCCAAACCAGTTACAATGCAGCTCTAGCTCATTGAACAAGGGCACACAATGAAATGAACTTTGGCTTACTAAAGGGAAGATTTCAGTGTCTGAAAAGTCTGAGGGTTGCACACCTGACAGGGCCTGTGACATTGTTGCATGTGCCATATTACACAACACTGCCCAAAAAAAAAAAAAAAACACTTTTCATTAATGTTTAATAAAAGACAAATATGCTTAGTTCCTTGAGTTTTATTTCAATTGTTCTTTGTAAAGAAAAGCCAGTGGTCAAGTGCCTGCAACAAGAGATATTAGAAACAGGATTCGAAATGACTTAGGACTCTTGGGGGGTCCCCTAAAATGTAATTATTAAATTATTAAAAATTTTGAAGACTACCTTGCTACACTATATACTGTAGGCAAAATTATATGGACCAATGTTGAAGGTGGGATAATGGTCTTGGGATGTTTTTCATGGTTTGGGCTAGGCCCAGTATTGTAGTGGTGTCTGGAGAAGTGGCTATAATCTAACAGGTAAACCTCTAACTCTGGAGCAACAAAGTTACAAGTTATTTTTCTCTCCATGATGCAGGATTCTAAATTAAGAAAAATAATATTAGCTTCCTAGATAGCTTACCAAGCTCTCATGTATACTCATTCATGCTCAAATCACATTCACTTTAATCAACTCACAGATCTGGTTATCTTTCGTAATCACTGACTGGAAAAGTAGGTTGTTATGCTAGCTTTGAATAACTAGTCTAGCTGCTAGGTCTTCTATGGAAGCTTGTTTCCGCCACAGAATAAAACATTTTAAAAGAAAATTGCGACTTTTTATCTCACAATTGCGAGTTTGCAATTCTGAGAAATAAAGTCAGAATTGCATGAAATAAAGTAGCAATTGCGTGTTATAAAGTCAGAATTGCGAGATATAAAGTCAGAATTGCGTGTTATAAAGTCAGAATTCTGACTTTTTTTCTCGCAATTGCGACTTTAGGCTATATCACGCAATTCTGACTTTATAACACATAATTGCGAGTTTATATCTCGCAATTCTGACATCTTTTCTCAGAATTGTGAGATATAAACTAACAATTGTGATATATATAAAGTCCAATTCTAAGGAAAAAAAGACAGACTTTTTTTTAATTATTATTATTTTTTTACCTCAGAATAGTTTATATCTCACAATTCTGACTTTATAACACGCAATTGCGACTTTATATCATGCAATTCTGACTTTATATCTCCCAATTGCGTATTAAAGTCAGAATTGTGAGATATAAACTGAAAAAAAGTCAGAATTTCAAGTATATTTCTCGCAATTGCGGGTTTATATCTTATAACACGCAATTGCGACTTTATATCACGCAATTTTGACTTAATAACACACAATTGCAACTTTATATCACGCAATTCTGACTTTATAACCTGCAATTGTGACTTTATATCTCGTAATTCTGAGATAAAAAGTCAGAATTGTAAGATGTAAACTCGCAATTGTGAGAAAAAAAAGTCAGAATTGTGAGATTAAAAAGTCGCAATTACCTTTTTTATTTTTCACTCTGTGGCGGAAGCTTCCATATTCTGCTGTTAGCTGGCAGATCATTTGGCTTCATACACATAACGTTACAGCTAGCAAGAAACGTTGACAAACGTACTCTTCTAATCATTACACTGGGTATCTAGTTAATGCAACTTTTGATATAGGAACTCGAACTCCTGATATTTTACTATAAGCAATTATGGAGATATAAATATAATCGAAGCACTTACAGGATTTTCATTCAGGATTTCACTCTTTGTTTCGTTTTGCCGCGTTCAGCTACAGCACGTATCTGCGGGAGCACCACAACAACAATCTGTGACGCTGTATAGGAACTCACTCGGCTAATAGCTGCCCTGATTGCTGCCTCGCGCTAGGAAATAAATTAATTACTGTTATAAATATAAAACGTCACTAAAGACCTAGAATTTTCACAATCATTTTTAATGTTAAAATATATTTGTCGGGGACCCCCCAAAATCCAAAAATAAATTCTTATGGGGGGTCCCTAATGACTTATGGAGGGTCCGGGACCCCCCCAGACCCCCCTCATTTCGAACCCTGATTAGAAACATGCCTCATTCAACAAATAAAAATAAAAAGTTGGCTATACACTGCCCACCTGTGTCTCATCTGTCTGTGCAGACTCTTCTGTAGGCCTTTCTGTAGATGTGGAATCCTGCAACTTATATTGCAGCCATAAAGCATACAAGTATAAATTAAGTAAAGTTATTTATGCACTTGCAGGTAGGCTAGTTCCTCCATATGACAGTTATCTGAGAGGGTTTATTCACTGTCCAGTGCAATGGAAACAAATGGACATTACAGAGTCTTATACTTTCTTTCTTTTGGAAAGTTAGAAAATGTCCATTTACTGCACATATTTCAGCCACCACTTTCTTGGGAACAGATACAAGTGTTGGTGTATTATGTAAAAGTGCACAAAAGATGAAAACACAATGTCATTACAATGAACTACACTTGGGAAACATGTGATCAATAACTCATGGCAAAATATTTTTACATTAACATAAGTTTATCAGTTTTCACTTTCACAAGTCAAAGCAATTCATCATTACTCAAGATTTAACAGTTGAAATGACTATATGGCCTTAATTTAATGCAGCAAAAAATATTTTACAGTGTAGGCTACTAAGATCTTTTCTCTTTTTTTCTCAGCCTTTTTTTTTGGTTGCTTTTATAAACAGACAACCATTTATTTAACAGTGCCTTTTATAGAAGAGAAGAGACTATAATATAACTAAAAAAATATGTAGAATATTTTTGTTCTTCACTTTTATTTGTTCCCTGACTCTGACATTACAATGAACAAAGTAATTATGCAATTATTAAAATACAAATAAGGCTAATAAGTGATAAAAACAAATAACATGGCCACTTCTAACGGATTTAAATTGTCTGCTACTTTTTGCGAGCCCTCTCTCCTGGCTTTTGCAGACTTTGAGGTGTTCCCTGGCGTTTTGATTAAACATTAAAATTCCGAATAAACTTCGACTATCTTGCTCTGCTGAGGAGAAAAACTGAGCGCGCTCTTTGGCCACGCTGAGCAGCCAATAGCAGCGTTGCTGATCAATGTTTCTACTATCGATACATATCCCCTTTTAAACCAGCGCATGAACGCGCAGTTATCTCAGATAACTCAATCCAGCGATACTAATCATAAACAACAGGTGTGTTCGAAGAACCCAATTAGCCGGATCATGATTAGCACGATGATATCATCTTGGATGTGTCATTTGATCTCGGATGTAATAAGCAACGTACGAAGAACGAGCCCCTGGACGACATATTTACTTCATGTTGCCTGCAGAAAACACAACATTCTGAAGGAATCATATCAGTTCATTTATTTGAACTGTTGCATTCTGGAAAACACTACAGGTCAAAACTCGCAAGATACTGAATACTGAACTAAAAACACAGCCTCCAAACACAATACATTCTTGACATGCAAGAACCATTCATGTGTAATAACATTATGAGCACTTTATTTCCTTTATCATTTATGTAATGGATCTCATTTGTAAAGTTTTTGTACAATGCTTTCTTAAGCTTGGGCTCCTAAACAAGATCGCTCCCACTAAAGCCAGTTATTATAAATGAAATGATAGTTTTGATGTACTTTGCCCTACTGAATCCTGGCTTAAACCAAATGATTATCTCGGTTTTAATGATTCTACAAGCCCTGTACGATTGGCCATGGTGACATCCATCTCTAGAGATGTTGCAACAATATATATAGATATTCTTAAAGGAATAGTTCACTTAAAAATTTAAATTCTGTCATCATTTACTCACCCTCAGGTTGTTTCAAACCTGTATGAGTTTCTTTTGCTGAACACAAAAGAAGATATTTTGAAGAATGCCAGTAACTAAACAGTTGATGTACCCCATTGACCTCCATAGTAGTTTTTTTCTTACCATGGAAGTCAATGAGGTCCATCAACTGTCTGGTTACCAACATTCTTCAAAATATCTTCCCAGTAAGCAATTTTGTGTTTAAAAGACGTCTAATAGCCGTCCAAACACGGCCCAGACGTCTAAAAACAAGGCAAAGTTTGGGCTGTCAGTGAAGGTTTAATACACGTGTAACCAGAGGTCAAGCATACATCAAGAGAACATGTCAAAGAAATTAAACTAAACGTCTTGTAATTACTGTTGACTTTGCTTACATGATGGAATATCATACATCTCGCAAGTTATTTTGGCAAAAACGACATTTAACCAAATTCAAGGTTATTTTGTCTGGAAGTGTGTTACTCATAGCCGGACTATATGGGGTCTATAGTTAACCTAGACGCTGAAATGACGGATATTGCTTGCTGGGTTCCTTTGTGTTCAGCAGAAGAAAGAAACTCAGAGCCCTATGTTGATTTCCTAAAAAGAGTTTGCAGATTTTCTCTCAGACCTATTGGTCAACGTCGATAAAGCATCGATTGTCCGAGATTTTAACATTCACAGATAAAACAAAGGATGCGTTAGGGGTTTCTTTTACTAAACTCCTTTGGGGTCAAGCAAAATGTCACTAGACCCACTCATCGTTTTAATCATACACTGTAAAAACTAAAGGAGCCTCAAATATCCTGTCGGATACTCAAGGAACTTCAAAATGTAATTTAGGTGCCTCAAAGCTCTTTCTCCTATAGTAGGGTTACTGGAGGAGCATTGACAATCTTTGAGGTTCTTGCTGGAACTTATGGGATCCTTTAAGCACTTTTTATTTAGTTCAGAGGTTCTGGAGTCACCTTTTCATTACCATGAGACCTCGAAGTGCTTTGGGGGAAAATAGAGGAACTTGAACGCGATAAAAGGGTTATTGGAAGATCTTTTAACATTTAAGTGGTTCCTGGAAGATCTCTTATGTTAAAGCCAGCATCTGGAGGAACCCAATGGTTCAGTGAGTCCAGAGTGAGATTATTATCCTATTATTATTATTATTATTATTATAGGCTACTTAAGTTTGATTCAGTATACATACCCAGGTGAAAAAGACGTACTATTCGCGCGCAACAAAGCTCAGCTGATCGACGTCATCGGGAAAGTAACAGCTCCTCTCATCAAAGCTTCCGCCGTTTGTTCGGCTCTCCGTTACAAGGTTTGTAAACTCGCCAAATAAACATAAATACAGAGTCTACTCACTATATATTTAAACACACACATATATATAAACTAAATTTATTATACATTACTACGTTTTTACAGTGTTTATCACTCGTTTATTGCACAGTATCTGGTATGAAGGTTTTAGCCGCGATGCTAACTACGTTGATCTAATGTAATGAACAAATGGAAATTATTGACTTATTGTCTTAGATTGATTTAGTCATTCAATTCAACATATTCTGTACAACTGTGTCTTCAAATTGCTGATATAGCCTAACTAATTTAGCTGATTCCTGCTGTCGTCATTGGCGTTTGTTATGAATAACAAAAGCAGGTTAATATAGTTTGGTCTGTTTTTGTTTAGCCTAACTTTACTTACTACAGGTGGCCTCATTCTCTCAAATACCATTTTAAAGCCATTTACATCCCTAATCTCTTCCGTTTGTGTCATTGAGAGAAGTGGCACCGTACCAGCAAGCGCCAGCAGCCAGACCAGCACACATACACACGTGGCTTTCCTTGCACTCCTCCAGGTTAGAGAGGCGATAGGAAGCGCCACAGCCAGAAGTCTCTCCACACTCATGCACATCATCAGCAGTATGGAGCAGTACATGTAGCAGTAGTAAGCAGCACTGAGCACACGACACGCCACCTCACCGAACACCCAATCTGAAGCGTTCAGCTGGTAGTGGATCTTCAGAGGCAGCAGCAGGGTGAAGAGCAGGTCCACACACGCCAGGTTAGACATGTAGATCACAGCTGGTTTACCAAAAGGTAAAGTGCCAAAGTTTTTTCCTTACCTCAACTGGAGGTGTGAATTTTAGATGAGCTGTTGGTACATGTCCTGACTTTTTTATGAGCACTTTATCCCCTTTTTGGAAATAAGAATGACATGTTAAGTTATGTATTTCAGAAATGTACATATACAAATCACAAAGTTAGCTAATAATGTATTAATGTAAACAATGTATTAACTTAAGGCATTGAATTAATGAATAAATGTTTGTTAATAAATGATTCGGATACATAGAAAAATGTAGCCTTGGTGCTTGATTCAGAGCTTGATTCATCTGAAGTCTTCGCATGGGTTGGCGCTCTCTCTTCACAGGTGTTGGGCATCATCATAAGAGGCTGGATCCAAACTGGAGCTGACGGTCTCTCTAGTTACCTCAGGATGGGCATCCCGAGATAAAACAGAAAAGCCAATGGAAAATAATTAGCATAGCTGCTGTTCATAACATTAAACAAAGATAATTATGTGTATTTGATCTGATATGACTGGAGTATAAGGTCATGAGATACATTATGTAAAAAACTAGTGAGTCTGAGCACTGCACATTATCAGAAAGGCTATTCCAGAGTTTAGGAGCCAAATGTGAAAACTCTCTCCCTCCTTTAGTGGACTTGGATATTCTAGGTACTATCAGAAGCCCAGAGTTTTGTGATCTTAAAGAATGTGATGGATTGTAGGGCGATTGTAGGGCGATAGAAGATCAGTTAAATACACAGTTTAGGGCCTTATAGGTCAGTAGCAAAACTTTGTAATTGATACAGAACTTAATAGGTAACCAGTGTAGAGATGATAAAATTGGTGTTTTTCTTGACCTAGTAAGAACTCTAGCAGCTTCATTCTGGACTAATTGTAGCTTGTTTATTGAGGATGCTGTAATTCATTACAGTAATCTAGTTTAGAGGTCATGAATGCTTGAACTAGCTTTTCTGCATCAGAAACAGATAGTATGTTCTGGAGCTTATGTTTCTGAGGTATAAAGAAGGCTGCTTTTGTAACAGAAATATGATTTTCGTAAGACAAGTTGCTGTCTAATATAATAACTGTAGAGGATGAAGTTACAGTCCATCCTTCTTAATGCAAATGATTATATTCTAAGATATTCTGTGTACAGATTTTGGTCCAATAAGTAATACCTCAGTCTTATCTGAATTTAATAGAAGAAAATTACAGGTCATCCAATATTTTATATCTTCACTCTGTCAACTTGGATAATTTAGAGATTTCATCTGGTTGTGATGAATGCTTGATCATGCTCCTGTAGTGAGCGTCCCCACACGATGATGACGTAGATCATTTGTAACATTCTGGAGTCCTTTTAGAATGACAACCATCTTTTGAAATGCAGATGGAGCAGATGCTAAGCCATAAGGTACCCTGCAGAACATGAAGAGGCCCTTGTGTAATGAAAGCAGAAAGGTACCGGCTGACTTCATGAAGAGGTACCTGATGATATGCACTTTCCCAGTCTAAAAACAGTTGCACCTTGCAGTAATGTCATCATCTTCTCCATGTGTGGCAATGGGTAGCTGTCCACTATAACTGCCTTGTTGGGCGCCTCGCAGCCCCCGTTTTCTTTTGGACCACAACAATCAGAGAAACCCATGGAGACGAGCCAATCTTTTCAATTACATATGCATGCAAGAGTCGATCCAGTTCTGCGGAAACAGTATCTCTCACAGAGTCAGAAATGAAATCAGTAACTTTGTGTGTAAAATGAGTGGAGAGAGCACAAACTGAAGCAGATTGTGGAGGCGGCAGAACAGTGTGTCCATCAAATCGAAACTGGAGTCCCTTAATCAGGTCCATGCCTGTGCCATATTTTGTACTAAAATTGCCTCTTGTTGTAAATAAGCTACTAAATGGGCAGTAGGAGCTTGTAACGGCACAGTGCGAAAATGCTGCTCATACGATTATTTAGACAGGATGGACACTGATGAACCAGAGTCCACTGTGAGTTGAGGAGATACAGGTCTACAGCAGGTGTAGCATTTATGGTCACATCACACATCAAATAGTCAGTTTCTCCAGGTAGAATACAGACCTCTGGTAATTTACTTGAATGCACTGAATGAGTAGGAGCAGAGCGGCAGACTCGTGCAAAATATCCAGTATTATTGCAATTCTTACTTTTAGCAGATGTAGCAGGGCAGTTCCGTGTGTTTGCAAGACATCCAGTGGAGCCACAGCAGAAGCATGTCCGAGCTGACGGAGCAGAAGCAGAGGGTTTTGATGAGGTACGTGCTTTGAATTAGACCATTGGATGCTGTCATCCGGTCGCAAGAGTGGCATGTACAGCTTGTACTGGAGCAGAATTGCTGTCTCCAGTGTCAATTTAGATTCCACTAATAATCTTTCGCGAATGCAAGGGTTAGCAATGTTTTCAGCTAGCTGTTCACGCAGCATATCATCCAGATTATCAGCAAATTCACAAGTAGTAGCCAAATCTCTCATGCAGTAATATATTGCACTACTGTTTCATCCGTCCTCTGTACTGCTGTTTCCTGGAGGCATGTCTTTCCATGACCACATTACTTTTTAGAATGAAGTGTTCTGCTAAAGCTTTAACAGTATCTGCCAGATCATCACCGGTTTTGGGCAATGTATAAAACAGTCTCTGACCTTCAGTTTCGAGGCAGTGAAGAAGCAAAGCTCTTTTTTCTAGCTTCTGGCCAGGAATCTCAAGTTGCATTGATGAATAAAACATAGTGCTGAAACATCTTCAGTTATGTTACTAGCGGTATAGCGGGCTCACCGGGACAAGGCAAAAAAAAAAAAAAAAAACCTTGGTAACAGAGCACTTACTGATGCCATCCTCAGGAAAATACAGGGATACGCACAAAAAAGCATATTCCTCTTAGGAAATTTTAATAACTATTTTGAACAAGCAGGATAACATGCACGCACATGCTCAGCATTCTCTCTCACTCTTCTTCTCTTCACATATATCCAACTCAAAATGCTATCTAGTGGTGCATTATAGGACATCACAATTACTATTAATAAACGTTCATGTACAACAAGCATAGAAAATTACTCTGTCCTTGTAATTGTGTGAGTGTTTTTACAATATGCTCAGCCACCCATCCTCAAACCAAGCTCATCAAAGCATGCTGGGAACTAGCAATATCCTGCCCTGTTTCTGTTAATGGAACAGAAATGATTAATGTCCTCCCAACACAAGCAAACTTCTGTTTCACATATAACAGTGGATTGCATGCAATGACATACATTTTTGCCGAAATCTTAAAGAATGGTTGTGCTTTGTGTTTAACAGCTTAGAAGAGAGATAAACAGATAAACAGGATATATATTGTAATATAATATAATATATAGAAACTAGCAATTAGGAAAACCACATTCCTGATCTGTTTTTTTAAATGTTACACTTTACTGCAAGCTTGTGAAAGCTGTGGATTTTGTCTGCGTGTTACTTGGTGTGTTTGGCTTTTCCCTCTTCAACACAGATCTAATCTGCTCTCTGCAATGAGACGAGCCGTAGTAGTACAGAAGAGGGTCCAGGAAAACACTTGCGCTCCCAAAACACACAGCTAACAGGTAAACAGCATATGATGAATCTCCCTCCCCTCCAGTAGCTAAACGAACACAGTGGTACAACAGGATGCCATTGGTTGGAGCGAAACACACCACAAACTCCATCAGCACAGTGATAGCCATAATCACAGCTCTCCTTCGGTTGTCTGAAGATGATGAAGATTTTGCAAAGTGATCAGACTTTACACTGAGCACATATATTATGGTAAAGTAGCTCACTAAGGTGACAACCAGAGGCAAGAAGAAGTAGAGGCAGGAGAGGATGGAGAACAGGTACACATACTTCTGTGTTTGATACAGCACGTCATGACAAGTGATGCCCACACCCCTAATCTCTACCGTTTGTGTCATTGAGAGAAGTGGCACCGTACCAGCGAGCGCCAGCAGCCAGACCAGCACACATACACACGTGGCTTTCCTTGCACTCCTCCAGGTTAGAGAGGCGATAGGAAGCGCCACAGCCAGAAGTCTCTCCACACTCATGCACATCATCAGCAGTATGGAGCAGTACATGTAGCAGTAGTAAGCAGCACTGAGCACACGACACGCCACCTCACCGAACACCCAATCTGAAGCGTTCAGCTGGTAGTGGATCTTCAGAGGCAGCAGCAGGGTGAAGAGCAGGTCCACACACACCAGGTTAGATATGAGGTAGACAAGATCCACACAATCTAAATGTATGCAAGGATGTCACTGAAGAACAAAGAATAATCAGTTTTGAATAAATAAGTGAACAATTTAAAGTGACAAAAAACGTATTCTGTTACTTTTATTATTTAGCACAAAAACAACTACGTTCGAGTGTCTGTACAGTATTCATGTCACAGTTCAGTCACTAGGCCTATATGTTGCCATCCACCTATTTTTATGTGAATTTTGGGATATCACAAAAAAAATACTGGATGGAAATGCCAAGATGATTTTTTATGGTTAACGCATACATCCGGCACATAACATACGATAAAGACGGAAGTTAAAATGTGTGTTCGAAACGCAATAGAAAAAAAATCATTGGTTCTTGTGCATCATGCATGCACATTTGTTTACCATATTAATGCACTTTATGTAAGTGTGTTGATCATTGTTTATATGTGAATAAAAGCTTAAATTAAATCTGTTCATCATAGAAAGTGATTGTGTCTCTAAACAAGATTGGATGGATTGTTTTTACAATGCCTTTTATGACCTTTTTGGATCATCCATCTTTTTGGTTGCATAGACTTTCAAAAGAGGGACATAAACTTCTCAGTTTTCATTACAAATATATTACTTTGTGTTTTAAAGATGAATGAAAATCTTATGGTGTGCATGAGGGTGAGTATAGGCTAAAAGAATGTTAATTTTCAGGTGAACAGTCATAGATTTCAGTAGGGTACAGTACAGGTCTGGTTTGATTTCACCCAGATAGGTGCTGTTATACTCACTAAATTCGGGATTCTAAAGTCCATCAGAATGGTTGTTGTAGTCTATTGGATCACCAGCCTCTTCAAAGCTGCTTACATGACTCTCTGTAACCAAACATGAGAAAACACACGTTTAGTGATAGCAGCACGCAAGCTAAAAGCAAGAGGCATAGATTAAGATGTCCAGCTAATTAATCCAGCCCATCTCTTAACAATCTGATCTCTGTCATTGCCATGAAGATTCAGGGATAAAACAGAAAAGAAAAACTCTCAGACATGCAGGCGCAAAAAAGCATTGCTAAGAGTCCAGTGCCCGCAGGAAACAGCCATATGATCCAGAGGGAACAGATGCAGTAATTGGCCCTAAATGCAATGAAGGCCCACTTATGCAAAACATAATGTCAGAAAGAACCTAATGACATAACAGAAACACATTACAACTTAACGTGCATAAAAGCATGCGATACTACTGTATTTTGAAGAATGTTGGTAACCTAACAGTTTTTGTCACCATTGACTTTGACAGAATGATTTGACAGTAAATGATGACAGAATTTTCCATTTTGGGTTCCCTTAAATGTGTCCTTTATCCTTGTTGATGCAAGACATTGAATTTGAATTCAAATTTCACATTCAATTTGTTGTTTACACTTTTTTTTAGAACCACATCTATATTAACCTGTGAAGATATAAATTGTTTTGCTATGATTTTTTGTACCATGTTAATATCGTATATGAAGTTAATATGGTAATTGGAGTACCATGAAAATACCATAGTATATGAAAATACAAATTATTCAGCACCATACATATCAAAACCCCATGGTAAATACAATGGTTCTGCCACAGTACTTTTTTTGCAACAAGAGAAATAACACAATTTGGATTAAGAAAAATAGCAAATGTGTAAATTTTAAGCCATCACACCATTTAAATTTCAGATTTAAATGGTGTGATGGCTTAAAATTTACACATTTGCTATTTTTACATTAATCCAAATTGTGTTATTTCTCTTGTTGCAAAAAATAAATTAATTGGTTAAATTTAAACCGAAAGCTTCCAATATGATGCAATCAAGGTTTCAGTCATCTGCATAATTAGAAAAAAATTCAAAAAGACTAAAATTAAAAGTCAAACTTCTTTCTTGCACAACTGGACTGATGTAAGCCTACTTACCGTTAAAGGTAACAGTGGATGCATGCATAAGTGTAAATGAAAGCAAGATAGTTTTGACCTCCATGAGTAGCTTCCGATTAGGGGTCACTTGAAAAACAAACAAATGAAAAACAAGGAATCTCTATATTGACAGCGCTTCTTCACTATCTGAGTGCTCATCTCTTCTGTGTGGAGATGCTATGATTTGTATTTGGTGACATCACTGGACCCACCAACCTTAGTTGAGCCATTCTGCTGCTATTATACAACATACAGAGTGCATGAGAAATCATGCTGTAATTCACAGACATTGCAGCACACAATGAGCAATAGATGGACCACGATGGTTAATTTGGGCATTTGCCCTTAAGCTCAAACATTTGTTTAGACACTAGGCTATTTATTATGGTTGTGGCTAGGGCTGCACGACTTGGGGACAATGTCATATTGCGATTATTGAGCAATGCGATTGCGATATAATAAACAAATGGTTTCATGAGTCAGCTTGCTTGGTTCTCAAGGAAACTGCGCATAGATTAGTGATCATTCTGAAATGTGTATTTCTCAACTCAAACTAGCAACAACAACTAAATGCACAGTTTTCGAATTAAAATAATATTTTTTACAAAATTAAATAATGACATATTTGCATTACTGCAAACTTGTTATTGTCTCTATAGTACAATAGTATAAAATAAATAGAACAATAAATAAGCATATTTATGCTCATGAAAATAAGATATTTTGAACATTCTGTCCAGATAAGAAGGGACCTTTAAGCAGGATGTAACATATGCTTTGTATAAACTCAGTCTGTGGATCATTTTTGATGTAAGTGTATTGTGATTGTCAAAACATTTGGTAACTAAACAGAATTTTGTTAAGTTTAGTGATAACGTGTCACAATGTTTACATGGTACAATGACTGGTAGGCTACTGTTTTTATTATTGCTTAAAACAAATTTCACGATTTCAATTCAAATCTTGTGATTTGATTCCAATCTTGATTCAATATCGATTAATTTGGATAAATATTAGGTAGGCTACAGTATGTTAATTTTTCTCAAGAAAAAAAAAACTCAACTAATGCTGTAAACATACAGAGAGCCCTATCAGATGGTATTATTATTAAAGGTTAAAAATAACAACTCATATTAAATATAATGTGTTTTTGCTACAATAACAATGTTACAATATTTTAATGATATAAGTAAAAATATAAAAAATATTTAATATAGTTAGTGCACATATTTAGCAAAATACTCCTCGCTCTATATATATATAATTTGTCTTGGCAACTAACATGCTATCAAATGGCTTTCCTGAGGTAAATATAACGTTATGTGAACGAGGTGTTCTCCAGCTGTTTTATTGACCTCTTTCCACGGTTGAAAAAAACTGATTGATCGACATAATGTATGAGGCATAAACATTTCGGTAAGTTGTACAGTATCTTTGAACACATCTACTGTTCATTTGTGTTTATTTACTATTAAGTAAAGAGTATGTTAGGTTCACGACCACGATCTGTCACGTCACATTTACAAGCCCCTAAATCCTATTGTTTGAATTTCCTAATAAAATTGACAGAATCTGAGAGCTGAGAATTTGTTTCATATCTAAAGCAACCTGCTCTGTCTAGTCTGTCGGTGTCAGTGTCCTCTTTGCTTCGCGATAATAAAAAAACAAAAAAACATGTAATATAGAAATTCTAATTCTCGCAATAGTCCAGGCAAAATAACTCATTTTGGAGTCAAAAATATAACTAATTGTAAAAGATTCTTTTGCAGCTTAGATCATTTCTATGAGGTGTCCAGAAAAACATACTAAAAGTCCTAAGAAATCCTAGTTGAGGAAATATGTTAAATTCTCATCAATCTGAGATGTGTGCCAATAAGGCCAGGCAACAATACACCCCAATGGGGCTATTTTTTTGTGTGAAACTTTACACAATGTAAGTACCCATGAAGAGTAAAATGTTTTGTATTACAAGTTTCTTTGAAAATGAATTTGAATATGCAAATGAGCATACACTAATCGAATATAGGCTACCCAAAATACATCTGCATAGGCTTAATTTTTTCCTTTACTCCTACCACAATAAAACTTTACACAATGAAAGTCTACAAGAAAAGTAAAACATTTTGTATTAGAAGTTTCTTTGAAAATGAATTTGAATATGCAAATGAGCAATATACTAATCGAATATGGCCAAAATCCCTAATGGACTTATTTTTTCCTTTACTTCTATCACAATCAAACCTCACACAGTGAAAGTGTACATGAAAAGTAACATTTTTGTTTTACAAGTTTCTTTGAAAAATCTATTTTAAATATGCAAATGAGCTCAACACTAGGCCTAATTGACTTATGGGCAAGAAACCATAAAGTCACAAGTAGAAAAAACAGGGGCCAAATAACTAACACGTTCATGTCCATTCAGTAAGTTAACCTATGCATAAACACGATAAATTTGAAGTCACTTGCCACAAAATATATTGACCTTAAGAATTGATTGCACAATCTTGCCTCCAGTTGCTTTCTAAATTCTATTTTTTTTATTTATTTTTTTTGCGAACAAGCCTTACCTAATGACATTCCCCCACAGATAACATCAGAAGAAAGTCAGAATAGCCATCTTAGTCATTAGTAACGTGGTGAGATTAAATTTTGGGCTGGTAGATTTACAAATGATTGGTATTGTTGGTAAGATTACGAGATTACAGGCAGAAGTCATTCTTACCAACTAAACGATTCACTCTCACACAGAAGACAGATGAAAAACCAGATAGACACACTTTCCAGACATTCCAGCTCTTTAAAATAATTTTGCCAGACACCAAAACTGCTTCTCTTTTTGTAGTTAGCAAGTATTTCAGACCAGGTGGGCCACACATCAGACTTCCACCATTTGTAAAGTAGCTTTGCAGTGTTATGAGAAGCTAGCAACAGCAATATCTAGGTTAGTTAAAGAAAAACAAAACAAAAATAAAATAAAAAACACCAAAAAGAAACCTCCCCTGTTATTGCTACCTTGTAGTGGTGGGTAGGCTTGTGTGCCTCCGTGACCCTGAAGACTATACCGCCGGGGGATATCCCCCTGGAAGGTACTACCAAGCCAGGCAGTTTTCAGGTTAAAGGCCAGTCTAAAAGCAACATTGCCATCACCCATTGGCAGTAGGATGATTGGATGAAGATCAGGCCGATGTATTTGTCATACATATGAATGGTGTTTCTGCCTATGCAAATTAGGACATATTCAATAAGTGTGGCACTCATGTGCATATTCAAATTCATTTCAAAAGAAACTTGTAATACAAAAAAAGTTACTTTTCATGTATACTTTTACTATGTAAAGTTTTATTGTGGTAGGAGTAAAGGAAAAAATTAAGCCTATTTGTGTGTATTTTGGGCATATTCGATTAGTGTATAGCTCATTTGCATATTCAAACAAACTTGTAATACAAAAAAAAAAAGTACTTTCCATGGGTACTTTTCATTTTGATAGGAGTAAAGGAAAAAAATAGCCCCATTGGGGTGTATTGTTGCCTGGCCTTATTGGCACACATCTCGGATTGATGAGAATGAGAACTAGGATTTCTTAGGACTTTTAGTATGTTGTTCTGGACACTTCATAGAAATGATCTAAGCTGCAAAAAATTATTTTACAATTAGTCTGTCGTAAAACGCTACTTTGCCTGGACTACAAAGTCAGTTATAAAAGTAACACAGATTTAAATGTAATATTGATGTGGTTTAGTTTAACTTTTAATGCATTTGATGGTAATATAGACACTGCATCCAATGTTGGAAAATGCACCATTTCAATTACCACAAGAGGTAGTGTTGTCAAGAGTAGCAACAAAGTAATATAGTTCATTTGATGTTTAGTTTTTTGAACATTCATGCAATGCTATCATTATTATTTCTGGTTTATAACACAGAATGGCATCTACACTAATATTAGTCTGTTTGTCTCATCCTTTTCCCAAGGTTACTGTAGTCAGCTGGATCCAGTCCATATTCAGACCAGATGGTGGACCTGCACCCTGAGAAGACCACAACAGCCCTGAATGTCAGCGGATTGTATGTATCCCACTCTTCAAGATTGGGCCCCAGTTAAAAGGGTCTAGCGACACCCCTGCACAACTGTGCCAGACAAATATAGGCAATTTTTTTTTTACCGTTAAGCTGTTTTAGTTTATGCTTCTATCTGAAGCAAATTATAGTAGGCCTTCAGATACAAAAGTACTGATATCAATATCTTGAGGTTCTGTGCACTTCTTGCTGGATTTGTACCTTCAATTTTCTTTAATTACTGCTCCAAACCACCCCTAACAGGAGAAGTTTCATCATTTGATTTCATTACTATTAATATTACTATCAGACTATAGTCTGATATACTATAAGGTAAATTTATTTTAAAAAATTATATTGCCCAAAAATGCATCTATGTGAGGTGCACAAGCAGGGGTTGGACAATGAAACTGAAAGACTGGCCACCAGGCTTTCAACATGGCCAATCTTCACCGATTTTACATTCCATCAAGAGTGAGTGTGAAGGTTAAATTAGCAGAGCAATAGCACAGCTGTACATACAATATTGCAATAATGGAAGACATATAGTTCAAAAGAGGACAGATTGCTCATCTGTGACCAGGACAGCTAGTCTTTGTGGTGTATTGAGAGCTATTGTAGGGTAATGTCGGCATACCACCATGTAGATTGAACCACATCCAACTGTCGACGCAAAAGGAAGCTGTCTGAAAATCCAGGTACTGACCTGGATTGTATAAAAAATGTGAAACATGTATTGTTCTCTGAAGAGTCCACCTTCACTGTCTTTCCCACATCCGGGGGAGTTACAGTGTGGAGAAGCCCCAAAGACTGTTGTTTGCTCAGAGTGAAGCACAGGGGTTTATCAGGAATGGTTTGGGCTGCAATATCATGGTATTCCCTACCATGCTTGATGTACACGTCACTGCCATTTGCACCATGTGCTATGGCAGTGTGCACCTAATGGTTCAAACATTGTATTTTGAAGGGGGTGCTGTGTCTCAGCATGCTAATGCACCAATACACACAGCAAGACTTCTGAAATAATGAGTTGATGAACATAAATGTGAAGTTGAACATCTCCCATGGCCTGCACAGTCACCAGATCTAAATATTTTTGAGCCACTTTAGGGTAGCAAAGGGAGCAATTCAGAAAACGTTCTCCTCCACCATCATCACATATTGACCTAGCCACTGTTCTGGAAAAGGAATGGCTCAAAATCCCTCTGAAGCACTTGTATCTGTCATTTCCAAGTCTAATTGATTCTGTACTGCAAAAGGAGGCCTAAAAACATAATAAATCAGTGTGGTCTAAAACCAGGTGTTTCAGTTTCATTGTTTGTTCAACACCTTAGCATTCTCGGGTTGAGGAACAGTTGGTCTTTCTGGGGTCTGAGGAATAAAAACTGAATATTTTCTCACCAATCTCTGTTCTAACAACAAAATCACCGGCAGATAATATGTAGGCGTCATGAAACGAAAGTTGCAATATTTTCTTCCCTAAATTGTGAGGTATATCTGCGAGAAATGGCTTCTCGAATTGATTGGTTTTTATAGAAAAATCTGTTTTTTCAGGAAGAGCAGATAGTCAAAGATTTTTTGATTTTGCCTTGTTAAACCAATAAAATCAAAAAATCAAAACTAATTGTGATTAAGATCAAAATCTGAGCAAGAAAATTTATAAATTTGTATGAACACATTCGTAGTAAAATATATGTGTTACTTGGTGATTTGTGTTTGTCATCCACATTGCATATGACTTTAATATACTTACATTTAGCATATTTAAACTATTTTAATAAAAATGTATGATAATTCTAAATTTTATCTAGCATAAAAGCAGTTAAAAGGAGCACATTCTGCTTTGGCAACAAAGGCAGGGAAACATTGCTGTTATTGTGTGTTCAACATCTCTTGAATTCTTGAATACACGATTTTTTTGATAACAGCATTTTTACAAAGCATGATATAGCCTACCATCACACCATGGTTAAGGTATGACACTCATGATACAATTAAAAAAATTCATGACACTTATATAATATGATAGATCAAGGTTTCAGTCACACCACTGGCTATTAAATTTCACATCAGCAAGACATCAAATTACAAGTCACTTTTTATGCATATTATTAAGCTGATCTAGCCGTTAATGGTAGTGCACGTGTGTGTAATTACAACTGAAAGCAAGATTATTTTAATCCCCATGACGACTAATTCTATCTCCAAAAACTGAACACTAGTAGATTTGCGACGTCCAATTTGTGAACCAGTCATTAATTTGAATCTTTCACTGCATTGGATGAACCGGTTGAGCAGTGTAATATTGTTTGTTTTACTTAAACAATCAGATGACACGCAGGTTGCTTCTGAACTCTATGGACGGTGCGTGCAGAATTATTAGGCACGTTGATTTTCTGATCATATTTTTTTTTTCCAGGCAGATTTTACCAATTCCAAACCACATTAATCATAATAACTACTATTCATTTTGTATTTAATCATTTATAAGTGATAATTGTTCATGAAGGCTGGAAATGAAAACCCCCTTATATTCAGGTGTGCATAATTATTAGCCATGTTTTCCTTTACAGATAAAATAAGCCAAAAAAGAGATTTAACTCAGACTGAAAAGTCATAAATTATTAAATCCCCATGAGAAGGATGCAATACTAATGCAATATTAGAAATTGCAGTTAAGGCATGACCATTGGAAAGTGAAATACTCATTGGGTCAGCAGGGTCAGACAAAAACAGGTGGAGAAGAAAAGACACATGTTAATTGCAAAATAATTTAGAATTAAGCTGAAGAATTAAGTGTGAAACCATCAGGAACCCTTAAGTCTCTAGCGCCACCATTTTCCAGAACTGCAACGTGCAAGGTGTCAGGGTCTCAGAGACTTAGGTTAGGTAAAGAATCCTAAAAAATGACCCCCACTTAATAAGAATCACAAGCTGAAGTGTAGTAAAATACATGAAGACTGTTTTTTTATAGGCTTTAGATAGACAGATTGAGAGTGACTCTTGACGGACCAGCACCACATCCTCTTCTACCACTATTTGAAGAATTCATCATGAAGAATTAATTCATGAAGTTTCTGCACGTCTTTGTGTACAGCCCTTTTTTCTGTAGGCCATCCTTTTATGCTGTATTCGTTCAGTTTCTGCATTTCAGGATCTTCAGCTGTTTCTTTTCAGAACTCTTGCAGTTTTTTTTTCCGTCACAGGTAGCTGAGATGTGATGAAATTTACCTCTAACTACTCTTCAAGAAGTTCTTCGTTGCATTCATCAAGGTAAGCATGACTCAATGCATCTGCAATGTGGATTTCTTTATCTGGCTTGTACTTGTACCTTTGAAGTCTGAGCAACATTCTTTGTAGTCTCAATGGAGTTTGATGTAAAGGTTTCTTGAAGATGCACTCAAGTGGCTTGTGGTCGCTTTCTACTTGAACTTCTCTGTCATATACATATTGATGGAACTTTTCACATCCATATACTATCGCAAGCAGTTCCTTCTCAATGTGTGCATATTGACGCTGGCAATCTGTGAGTGCTCTTGATCCATATGCTACTGGTCTCTGGTCTTGTAGCAAAACTGCACCCATGCCTTCAGAGTTGGCATCTACAGACAATGTTAATGGTTTGTTGACATCGTAATATTTCGACGTTGGTGCATTTGTTGCTAAAGTTTTATTCTATACTTTTATACTTTTATTCTTTGAGTTTCTGAAAACGTTTCTCTTGTTCACTTCCCCAGAACCATTCAACAGCATTCTCCAGCAGTTGTCTGATTGGAGCACTTACTTTCGACAAGTTAGGAATGAACATGGCAAGATCTAGTCAGAATGTGAGTCTGATACTGCTCCATAGAGCTTTGATTATGGGGCGTGTCTCAACCGAACCAGAAAAAAAACAACAACTCTGCACTCAATTGGATAGACCTACAACCAATCAGGGCAACGGAGTAAATGACGCATGTTCTTCATTCATATTTTCAACCAACAAAATGTCGCGGCTCTCTGTTCCTCTTTTAAAATGAATGCGCTGTGGATATCTTCTATAACAGACGCGATGGCGATATCTACACATGATGTTTCATAAACAAAGTTCGGGAGGAGCACGTACAAATAATCAATCCAATATCCAATAATCCAATACCATGTCTAACGTTACCCTATATCAGCATGAGGAAGCATATTCACTCTGTCAACTTACCTAACACTCCTTGACAGTTTTTCAGCATCCCTCCACCACCCCGAATCCTCACTCTTGTTTTGGCTTGTTCTTTCACAACCAGGAATACGGGGGGGAGTATGGCTACCGAGCCCACAGCCCTCTCCTCGGACAGCACGTCATATACGCATTTATTCTATCTGACTTATTTGTGTGAACTCGTGAAATCTCATATACGCATTTATTCTATCTGACTTATTTGTAAGTGTGAACTCGTGAAATCTCAATTCTCCAGCGGCAGTCATCTTTGTTGTAAACTAATTCAAATCAAGCGCTCTTTGGTGACGTGGGTGATTACGTAACCGCAGATCATCTGTCCATCATCGATTAAAGCCCGCCCTGGCAATTTTTTATTGGCTCGGCCTTCTGGGAGCCGAGCATAATTACTCCTCAACGGATTGAGTCCAGACCGAACTTCCTGACCAAAAAATTTTGTGGGCGGGGTTCGGGCTGGCACCCAGGCTAAAGATACTGCAGCATACCCAGAAATATTTGAAGAGCTTGCATGTCTTCTGGTGGAGGTAACTGAACTACAGCTCTCACCTTCTCTTCATCTGGTTTCAGTCCTTCTGCTGTCAGCACATGACCAATATACTTCATTTGTGATGTTCTGATTTGACATTTCTTTTTGTTCAGCTTGAGGTTGTACTCTCTTGTCCTCTGGAGCAGTTTTCTCAGTCTGGCATCATGCTCTTGTACGGTTTCACCCCAAACTAGCAAATCATCCACAATGTTTATAACACCATCCAGATCTTCAATCTGTGCAATAGTTCTTTGGAATACCTCAGATGCTGACAATATAATACAGGAATCTGTATCTTCCTATGGGCGTGTTGAATCTACACAACTTGGAACTGTCATTGTCCAATTTAATCTGCCAGAACCCTTGGTTGGCATCAAGCACAGAAAAATTTGCATTTGGCATATTACACAAGACTTCTTCTACCGTGAGTAGTGGGTAGTGTTCACGTTTAATTGCCTTGTTTAAATCTTGTGGGTCGAGACATGTACAATTTTTTTTCTGGCTTGACAATCGTCACCATGCTACTCACCCAAACAGTTGGATCTGTTTGTCTTGCAATGACATTCCTCTGTTCCATCCTGTGCAATTCTTCTATTATCTTTTCTTTCAGTGCAACAGGAACTTTCCGTGGAGCATGTACGACAGGCTTTAATGTTGGATCAACTTGAATGTGATGATATCCTGGCATGCATCCTAGACCACTGAAAAGATCTTCATACTGTTTCAGAATTTCATCATCATCAACAGGCACTTCATGCATCTTTTTTTATCATCCCTAATGCTTGACGTGGATCTTCCTAGAATCGCAGGTGCATCTCTTTCAACAATCTGGAACTGAATCTTGTGTTTTTTACTGACGTTAGCTGTTTCTGTCCCAATGGCGACATGTGGTGTCCAGAGTAACTTGCAGGTAGATTTACTCAGGTTCTCCGTTATACCCAATGAATTGTACATTTTCAATGAGAGCACATTACATTCTGCAGCACTGTCCAACTTAAATTTCACTTTCTTGTCTCTTATCTTTAGCCATTCAGACCACTTTTCTTTTTCTTCTCGTGTTTCTGTGGTGACAGCTTGAATACTTTTCACTTTGTTTCTTTGAACGTCCACCATGCCCAGGAACATATTTGTCAGCTTCCTCTGTCTGTTCAAGCGTGTGCATCTTTCTTGGCTATTTACGCTCAATTCTGCACATTTTTACGAAGTGATTCTTTTTGCTGCATAGCCTGCACGTTTGACCATAGGCGGGACATTTTCTCACCCGCGATGTGTAGAAATGTGGCGCACTGCACTTTTTCAGTTTTTTCTGCAATGCCGCTAGCCGTCAGGAACAAGTCGAATTTTTGAATCCAAATCTTACAGTTTTTGGCTAGATTTCCTTGTAGACAGGCTCGTTGGTGGCTGTAACTGTGCCATTCTTCTTTCTTTGCACTTAACTTGTATGTAATATCGTTTGTTTTACTTAAATCAGACGGACACGCAGGTTGCTTCTGAACTCTATGCTTCTTTTATCCCTCCGCTACATGTTACGTTGAATTTGTATTTTGAATAGGTTCTTTGAAATGAACCGACTCGATAAAGTGTCGATGCCAGGATGTGCTTTATAATATTCACATTTCAATTCACATTTATTTATAGTGGTTTTTACAATATGCCTATATTGTCAAAGCAGATTTACACACACACACAAAAAAATGCATGTGTCTACATTACAATTTAGTGATCTGTTATCAGAGGTATAAGTCAGGTGACTTTGTCCAAGTTATGTATTTCAGAAATGTACAGCTATACAAATCACGAAGTTAGCCAACAATTTATATTAAACAATATATTAATTTAAGGCAGAAAAGTGAGCTCATTGACGTAGTGAAGACATGTTGTTATAACAATTGATTAGAATATATAGACAATTTACATTAATGCATTTTGATTCAGCGTTTGTATCATCCATAGATGTAAAAAAATAGGTATCATCTGAAGTTCTCACAGGAGTTGTAATCATCTCTTCACAGGTGTTGGGCATCTGAAGTCTTCATAAGAAGCTGGATCCAAACTCGAGCTGACTTCCACCCTGTCCAAATACTCACACTTGCGGTCTTTGCACTTGACCACGTGTCTACTTGCATGACGTATATTTCCTGTATTTGGCCCAAGTGTTCAAGTAGACTGAACTGAACTGAACTGAACACTGCAATTGTGTGTAGAACTTTTGATTACCCGATGGGACACACTTAGTCTTGCAAAAAAAATGCAAGTGTTTACAGAGCTTGTTTTATATTATTTTCATTTTTGCATTTTAAAATAAACTTCTAAATGTCTGTTCAGTATTCCGACTTCTAAACGTTTGTCCCTATGTAACTAGAGTACAATTGTGGCGTTTCTAATTAAGTGATGAGAAGCAGTTCCAAATGTTGTACAAAATACATATACCCTACTCATCAGGTGAAACACATTATGTTTTACTTCCAAATTATATGTAATTTCTAATTAATTTAATTTACAGTGGAATGTTTTCCTCGACATCTTGCGATTTCGGGGCACGTGATCTGATAAAGTACAAGGTTATGAGATGCATTATATGAATATATGGCTAAAGAGATGTGTCTTTAATCTAGATTTGAACTGGGAGAGTGAGTCTGAGACACGAACATTCTCAGGAAGGCTCCAGAGTTTAGATGAGAAAACGCTCTCCCTCCTTTAGTGGACTTGGATATTCTAGGTTCAACCAAAAGTCCAGAGTTTTGTGAGTTTTGTAAAGATCATGATGAATTTAGGGCGGGCCTTATAGGTCAGTAGCAATACTTTGTAATCGATATGGAACTTAATAGGTAACCAGTGTAGAGATGATAAAATTGCTGTTATATGATCATATTTTCTTGACCTGATAAGAATTCTAGCAGCTTCATTTTGGACTAATTGTCGCTTGTTTATTGAAGATGCAGGACAATCAACTAATGCATTACAGTAATCTAGTCTAGAGGTCATGAATGCATGAACTAGCTTTTCTGCATCAGAAACAGTTTTGTTTAGATAGCATCCCTTACAGAACAAAAATATATGGGAATATACTGCAAAATATAATGCTTATATTTTTCAAAATACTGCAATATATGCATTGACCATGTATGGCTATAATAATGAATATAACATATTTATAAATGAAGACAAAAATAGCATTACATGTAATATTCACAAAGTTTTATCCTTTATTGTGGACATATATTGCACATACATTGTGGGGACATGACCAGAGCAAAGTTATTGACTTCAGAAAAAGAATAACAAATCAATAACATAAACAAAGGTGACCCTCCTCACGGAGGTTCCTCACCAGAACTGACTGAACAGACAAAATAAATTATTTTATACTGAAAGGTTCAACCATTTCATATTAATAGGGAATTGAAATAACATGTACACATACATACATAAACTTAAATGAAAATAACATTCAAAATACATTAAATTTTACAAGGAAAGAAATACAAATAAATAAACAATACATTTCTACATAATATCAAAATAAACACAATAAAACAATGAAACAATGACCCCCCTGCTCACACTAGGAAATGGACTATGCCTAAACTACCCAGAATTATTTGGGATGACATAAAATGAGGAACAGGAAGGCCGCACTTCCTCTTAAACCCCACTGAAACCATGCTGCAGCCGTGAACCCAGATGTTGAAAATGGGGGTGTAAACTAATATAGTTGATGTAAATTCTAAATAAAGAAAACAAAGAGTATTATGTCATTTGTCTAATGTGCACCTTAGAAAAAGTTACCAAACTCATATTTAACCAAACAATGAGAAACAAACAAACATTCATGCAAAAAATATAAACCAAACAAACACAGGTCATACAGCAATCAGGGGTAACTTATGACATCGTCACATATATAAATGTGAATGTATGTTCTCACACACACACACACACACACACACACACACACACACACACACACACACACACACACATATAAATACACACACACACACACACACACACACACACACACATATATATACACACACACACACATTCACAGAATGAGTTACAACAGATTTCTAGTTCCCAGCATGCTCTGCTTCTGACTGTTAAAGGAGATCAAATGTTAAAATTAACCATTATTTAATGTGTTTGGCTCAATATTAATATGGGGGGAGATCTGTTAGTGTTTAATGCTCTATTATTTTTTTATTTAAAAGGTTTCCTGGTATGCCTGAGTTTTGGGGGTTTGTGCTGAAGAGTAGAGACTGTGGTTTGTTTGACGATTGGCTGAATAATAGCTTGCCATGCAGATTTTTATTTATTTATTTTAAAAGTAATGGTTGTGCACTTCTCATCAATAATATCGTGGTTAAATACTTTAGTATATGCAGATGTGCTTGTGCTATTGTCAACTGGCTTAAAAAATGAAACATTTAAGATGTAAATAATAATAAAAAAAAGAAGAAATAAATTACACTACATTTTTAAGTGTGTTTATGTTGCATGAGTAAATATATCTGCTATAAATTACACATGCAGTACCATATCTGATATCACATCTATACATTATGAAGTCTATTACTGAATATAAAATTACATTCATTATGATATATTAATAAATATATTTGTCACATATTTTTCAATATATGAAAAGCAGGAATTCCTTACTGTTATTCAATATAATGTACTATATTAGCACAATATATTATTCTGTATATTTTGAAATTTACTGTTAAAACCTTTTAATTTATTAATCATTCATATATGGGAAATATATGTTCGTTCCGTACAGGGATGTTCTGTAGCTTTATAGTGATGTTTCTGAGGTGGAAGAACGAAGAAGGCTGTTTTTAACATATGAAATATGATAACGTCATTATTTTTCGATATACCTTGACGTTTCAGTGACTACTATAGTTAGATAACCCTCATCATATTGTAGCACAAAGTTGTTGGATAGGCTATATGTGTTTTAATATCGCCATAGAGGAATAAGCACAGCTTCTGTGAAAGCAATCACATCAATATATTATTGGCTTCAGATAATAATATTGGATGATAAGCTTACCAGCTTTAATCACATTATTGAAAATTGCAGGGTATATCGTAATCGATAAAAATATTATTTATGGAGAGCGTCGATATTAAACCTTATGTTTTCACATGTCTGTTTGTGTGAGTTAACAACAGGCCACACTGGATAAACGTCTGGATATCACCATCTAATAGATTTTTTTTTTCACTTCCTCTGTGAGCCTCCATGTGAAGAACAAGAAATACACTCCACCCATACATTTCACAGGTTTCTGATAATAATATTACCATTTTTAATCCCATTTTAATCCCATTTTTTTACTCGTTAGGCAAATATTTTGATTTAAGAAAGAATGATTTCATGGATGACATTAGTTTCATTAAGAAACAGAGGGACAGTGTCAACACAATTATATACATATTTAAAAATGTTTGAAATACAGTCGTTTATTAGCACTGTAAAATAACATTCAGATCTGAGAATAGTTATCTCTATGGAATAGGGAAGTTATGCTTATCTGTACAAGAGATAAATAAAATGCAACAGAAAAAATGAAGGAACTGAGAAAAGTACATTATATACAATAGGTGCTTCAATACAATATGACATAGGGGAGACCATAGTGCAAGATTTTACACCTTTTACTCCAAATAATATTTCACACAATAGTTCATTAACTTGACAGTTTTGAGAACAGAATAAAAAATGTGAGAAAATAATATCGAAAAAAATTAAATAAGCTTGTTTGACAACTAGCCCCTATATTGTAAGTGTGTGTGTGTGTGTGTGTGAAACTTTTTTGATTTAGATGAAGTAGGTGCTTAACTTTCAGAAAATGTTGACAAAATATTAAAAGATGAACATAAAATATGATCTGTTTTATTATATATTAATTTCAAATGTACAAGTATATTCATTTTCTTGCAATCAAATAGATGTAAAAGTATTAAATAAATGTTTCAAATATAACCTATTTGTTGAAAGTGCTGCTATTCAATGTTCTGTCCTGTTTTAGACTTATAGGGGTAGTTCATCCAAAAATGAAGATTATCATCATTTACGCACCCTCAAGTTGTTCTAAACTTGTGAGTTTCTTTGTTCTGTTGAACACACACACACACACACACAAAAAAGAGATAGTTTGAAGAATGTCTGTAACCAAACAGTTGCTGGTGCTCATTGACTTCCATGGAAAAAAAAATTGGTTTCAGATATTCTTTAAAATATCTTCTTTTGTGTTCAACAGAGCAAAGAAATTCATTTTAGAATGAAGTTTAGAACGACTTGAGGGTGAGTAAACACCGGAAGGAAAATGGATCCTGCTTTATCATGAATCAGGATTTGTGGCCAGAAAGAGACTGTTTCAGATTCAATTTTCTGTCAGTGGCACAATGAGCAGCAGTATAAAAAAGTATACAAAGTATACAGTTGTTGAAACAAAAAGTTAAAACAATTTTCTGAATAATTCAAGTATTTACACTAACACTAGCCTGACTATACTTATAATTCACGAAAGAGGATCCTGTCTGAGTGTTTGTGTTTGATAGTTTAGTTTTCGCTCTTCTCCACCAAAACACAGATCTGATCTTCTGTCTGGACTGAGACGAGCCGTAGTAGAACAGAAGAGGGTCCAGGAAAACACTTGCACTCCCAAAACACACAGCCAACAGGTAAGCAGCATATGATGAATCTCCCTCCCCTCCAGTAGCTAAAAGAACACAGTGGTACAACAGGATGCCATTGGTTGGAGCGAAACACACCACAAACTCCATCAGCACAGTAATAGCCATAATCACAGCTTTCCTTCGTTTTTCTGAGAGTGATGATGGTTTTGCTAATTGATTAGACTTGCCACTGAGCACATATATTATGATAAAGTAGCTCACTAAGGTGACAATGAGTGGCACAAAGTAGTAGAGGCAGGAGAGGATGGAGAACAGGTACATGTATAGCTGATCTGTAGGGTCGTCATGGAAAAGCACATCGTGGCAAGTGACGCCCACACCCCTAATCTCTACCGTTTGTGTCATTGAGAGAAGTGGCACCGTACCAGCGAGCGCCAGCAGCCAGACCAGCACACATACACACGTGGCTTTCCTTGCACTCCTCCAGGTTAGAGAGGCGATGGGAAGCGCCACAGCCAGAAGTCTGTCCACACTCATGCACATCATCAGCAGTATGGAGCAGTACATGTAGCAGTAGTAAGCAGCACTGAGCACACGACACGCCACCTCACCGAACACCCAATCTGAAGCGTTCAGCTGGTAGTGGATCTTCAGAGGCAGCAGCAGGGTGAAGAGCAGGTCCACACACGCCAGGTTAGACATGTAGATCACAGCTGGTTTCTTCACTCGAATCCTACAGGTGAAAGTCACCAAGGCCAAAGCGTTCAGGGGCAAACTAATGAGGATGATGAAGATGTAGAACGAGGGCATGACGCGTGTGACCATCAAGCCTTTGAGGAAGAGAACAGTCTCTTCTGAGACGACGAATATCTCCAGGAATGTGGTCCGGTTGCATTTTGCTGCATTCAGATCAGTGTCGTTACATGGATGTACAACGTGTCCAGCAAAACTTAAAAAAACGTTCTCTGTAACCGAAAACAACACCATCAGTGACATCTCTTATAACATCAGTAGACAACTGAACATGACTAAGAGGTTTTAATGAAGAATCAGAGTCAAAACAAACACAAGTACAGTGGCCGAGAGAGCTCAACACGCAGCAACTGAAGAAAACACATGCAAATAGAAAAACACCTGCAAATTAAGAAAACATCTTCATCAGTTTCACAACACATGTGTGCTCCAAATACTCACAACACAACCAAATACAGAAACGCGCTGCAAAAGTTCACAACACAAACAAATACAGAAACGCGCTGCAAACAGGACAGAACACAACGGAAATGTTTCCGGGGAACACAATAAGTGACGGACCCGGCTGGGACGCGCTTACAGCTGTCTACTTTTATTATTATTATTTTTTTTGCAAAACATACAGAGATGACACGTTTATGACATACAACTTTGTATACAATATACAAAATGTATTTACAATATGTTCAATGTCACAAGAATACTAAAAAGAACAATGAGCTGAAGACTAAAATAAATAAATAAATAAAGATAGAGAAAAAGAACATGTGGGAAAGACATTAATCTATACATCAGTTACATTGTACACATTTTGTCATTTTATGTTAAAATAAGTTTCATAAGAAATGTTAGAATGCAGCTAAGGTCCAAATATGAGACGGCAAGTTTTAAAGTTGAGACACTCACACACAGATATAACGCATATTTTAAAAACTTTGTTGTATAAAATGTATATTTATTTGCAACAGTTATGTTAACAGCAATAATACTATATTTCTGGTAAGAACAGCTATTCAGCTGATGGACACGCGCTGCGTTGTCATGGGAACATCCCAGGTGAAAATAATGAGGAAATTACGTTGTCTTTCGTTGCTTAGACATTCTCTGGTTGCTCCCTTCATCAACATGGCACACAAGTGCCCCTCTCCCTCCAAAGTGCCCAATTCAAGGGCTCTGCAGTCTGCCCTTTTAAGAGAGTAGGGCATAGGTAATGCTCACGAGCAATAAGCACGTCCCAGCCGTCCGTCCGTCACTTATTGGGTTCCCCGGAAACATTTCCGTTGTGTTCTGTCCTATTTGCAGCGCATTTCTGTATTTGGTTGTGTTGTAAACTTTTGCAGCGCGTTTCTGTATTTGGTTGTGTTGTGAGTATTTGGAGCACACATGTGTTGTGAAACTGATGAAGATGTTTTCTTAATTTGCGGGTGTTTTTTCTATTTGCATGTGTTTTCTTCAGTTGCAGCGCGTTGAGCTCTCTCGGCCACCGTACACAAGGCCATTTCCTTCATTGTAAAAGTGTTGTTGGCTTTTGTACCTCCACGGGTTTCATTTGAAGTCGAGGAAGAGTTGGGTAATGTCTCATCCATATTGAAGTCAATCGGTTCATCGGTTTGGGCTATATAGACATGATTAACAGCAAAACTGTGTCCAGATGGGGCTGTAACTAAACACAGAACCATCAGTGATAGCTCTCGCTGCCAGACAAATAAATTATCATTTGTATAATTTGATAAGTTAGTCCTAGCTAAATGCAAACAGCCATTTTCTTTATAGATCTCTCTACTCTAAGAGCAGCCTTCTTCAGCCTATTGTAGAAATATTAATTAAAGTTCAATACAAACTTATGGACTTTCGTTGAAAAAAAAAATATTTGTCCAATGTAAAAAGCAGTGAGTATAGAAATAATAATATACTAATACTTTATTTATGCCGATTCAGAGTTGTAAGGGCAAACAGTTATTTCTTAAGACTGGTCTTGTCCGGCTGCTCTTAGGTCAAAAGTAGAGACATTATTTAGAGGATCTCTTGATACTATACCTCTGGGTTTCTCATGATCTGGTGGATAAACTGGATTAACAGTTACTGCAGTATCAGCTAAACTGTATTCAGCACTGACTGTAATCAAACATACAAAAAAAAACAAAAAAACACTACTAGGATACAGGAAAAACGACCACGTGATCTCGATAAAGGCTGAAATGACTCCCAGCCAATACAAACAGGACGCTTCCTAGGAATTCTGTGAACAGCCTCTCTATTTGGCGATACGCCTGGAAGGATTAAGTTTGAGTATAAATTTAAATGACAAGTTATTGGTTGATACTGGTGTTTTGGAACATTTATAGATGCTTTTAGCTGGTCTAAGATAGTCTTTGTAAAAAAATACAGCTTGACCACTTACTCTTATTTTTTTCCCCTTAAAGTTTTCTTAAGAGCCTGGAGTAATGCTGGCACTTTGCTTTCACAGCTTAATTAATTCATTTATTTATTTATTTTAATATGTAAAAATAGCCCCATTATGGACTGACCATAAATTCGGGGGTTTTAAACAGTTATTTCAGATATAAATAGTACTCTGTTTTAGTATCACTCTTTTTTAATTAACCTAAAAGTTATAAAGTATAGCCTATATACACAACAGCAAAAATATACAACATTTTTTGAAAATCATAAGCTCATTTTCTTGAACTTACCGTTAAAGATGGCAGTGCATGTGTGCGCATTTAGAATTAAAAACAAGATAGTTTGGATTTCCATGATGTGTGAACTATTGTCCGTTTCTAGAACAAAAAGTGAATTTTAGTACGAAAAAAACAAGCTCTTCAAACTGAAGAAACGAAATGTTGCTTTGAGAATCAAACTCGCGCGTGAAGTCTTCAGTCGCCGCCGTCTGAACAGTTCTGTGGCTCGAGCGAGGATGTGCGTTACAATGTGGTGACATCACGGATCCTACGTCCCATATGGCTGTTTTTATAAAATCCACACAGTGTGTTTGACTGTCCCACAGCGCCCCTGGGAAAGTAGGCTGTCACTTACACTTTACAGTTCAACATAGACAGACAGACAGACAGACAGACAGACGCTTACACCAGTAACTCAAATACACATATTTATAATTATACAAAAAATTGGAGCACCTCTATGGGGATAAATCGATGCCAAAACCATTGAAAATGGACAGACTAAAAGTCACAGATAGATATTACAACTTGTAAACACAAAACACAATCTACAAATAGATTAAAAATCCGCAAACAAAGTCCTCGTGATCCGCAAATGTAAAACAAGATCTACAAATAGATACAAAGTCCTCAAACAAACTCTTTGTGATCCACAAATATAAAGCATGATCTACTAAAATATTAAAAATCCACAAATAAACACATCCTGATTCACAAATATAAATCAGTGACTTGTACTTGAAAACCAGAATTTGAATGAATGTAAAGTGACTTGTTTACAGGTGAAGATCATGTTCTGTTTGGGCCCGCCCACAGAAATGACTGGGCCCCTGAAAAGGTCCAGTGAATGGGCCCTCCCCAAATCTGCTATAGGCTACTCATATCATGCGTGTGCTCTCTCTCTCTCTCTCTCTCTCCTACATTAACACATACATTTAACTGAGAGAGACTTAGGGGCGCAACTACCCAGTGTCAAAAGGGTATGCAGCAACAATTTTGCTGTCACTGAGTGACAAAACAAAACAAAACAAAAAAAACAACAAATAAATAAGTGTGCCATGTAATGAGTGAGTA
Source organism: Abramis brama (assembly GCF_963993115.1). Lineage (NCBI taxonomy): Eukaryota > Metazoa > Chordata > Actinopteri > Cypriniformes > Leuciscidae > Abramis > Abramis brama. The sequence continues at coordinate 28,337,838 of NC_139977.1, read as the reverse complement.
GGAACGAGTGAGAGTTAAAGGGTTAGTTCACCCAAAAATGAAAATTCTGTCAGTAATTACTCACCCTCATGTTGTTCCAACCGCGTAAGACCTTCGTTCATCTTCGGAACACAAATTAAGATATTTTTGATGAAATCTGAGAGCTGATCACTTCTCCATAGGCTGCTAGGTGACCGAAACTTGCTGGCCCAGAAAATTTATTAAAGAGATCGTTAATATAGTCCAAGTGACTACAGTGGCTCAATCTTAAGTATATCAAGCGACGAGAATACTTTCTGTGCGCAAAAACAAACAAAAATAACGACTTTATTCCACTATTCATTTCCTTCTCTCTGGGCCTCTAGTTGGTTCACGTAGTGTTTTTGCGCAGCGCGTCTGTTACACGTCACCACGTAGGCTCACTATTGGCCGACGCTGGTCATGTGTGTGATGCGTGATGACGTGTAACACAGACGCGCTGCGCAAAAACACTACGAGGCCCAGAGAGAAGGAAATGAATAGTGGAATAAAGTCGTTATTTTTGTTTGTTTGTGCGCACAAAAAGTATTCTCGTCGCTTGATATACTTAAGATTAAGCCACTGTAGTCACTTGGACTATATTAACGATCTCTTTAATAACTTTTCTGGGCCAGCAAGTTTCGGTCACCTAGCAGCCTATGGACAAGTGATCCAGCACTCAGATTTCATCAAAAATATCTTAATTTATGTTCCGAAGATGAACGAAGGTCTTACGCGGTTGGAACAACATGAGGGTGAGTAATTACTGACAGAATTTTCATTTTTGGGTGAACTAACCCTTTAATAGATGAAATAAGTAAAAAAATGTCATTTACTAATACATTTGAACTATACTCCACAGTGATGAATCAAATAAATAAATAAATAAATAAATAAATAAAAACTGCATTGCCATAGCAATACCAGTGTTTCTTACAGGATTTTTGGTAAAGCTGTGGTGAGTGGACCTCTGTACCTCTAGGGGGGTAGGGGGGTTGGGGGGCACCCCCTGTAAGAAAATTTTGTGCTTTTTAATGTTAAATTCATCAATCTGGTGCACTTTGAGAGTTCAAAATTAAAAACTCCAACCCATATTCAGTGTGCAAATTAAAAATTAAAACCTCTTTTAGTTATAGTGTCTGTCTACATTACACTATGATAATAGTTATAATATTAATCCTATGATATAATAGCCATATATTGTAAAACAAATGCACTGAAAAATAAAGGAAACTTTCATAATTAGTTTTCTATACTTGAAAGAGTATATTTCTATACTTCACATTAAAGATGTGATTGGGCCAGCCCAGTGACCATCAAGAAAAGAACCGGTACTATACGGTTATCTGGACCATACGATGGCCTACCCCTAACCCCGCCCCTAAACCTACCCGTCACTGGTCCGAATAACCGTATAGTTCCAAAGAACCAATGGGCCGCTGTTTCTACTTGTTTCATGGGCCGGTGTTTCAGAAAAAAAACTAACGCTGACTTTTTTTGACCAATGCATTACACCGGCACTAACCCAGCGCCGCCGATTAAGCAAAACAAAACAAAACGAATGTACAGTTTTATGGGCCGTTAAGACAAAAAAAGAAAAAAAAGGATGGGATGCATTTTTTCTCACTTTCAACAATTAATGGTGCTATTTTGGTTCAAAATAAAATATGGTAACTTTTGCTTATATTTAGGATGAACATAATTATAGCTGGACTGCATGGGCCCCCTCTAGCGGCTGAGCCCCAGAAAACGTTCCCCTTTATCCCCCCTTATGGACGGCCCTGTGTAGATTGTGTCACATTTGTTTTCAGAATTCTGACTGTGGTAAGGTTCAACGTTGTTACAGAAAGGAAGGAAGAAGACAGGGGTCGGCGAGGGTCCGTGTAACGCTTCACAATTCAGTTTTCAGACCATACAATGCAAATGCAAAAATGCAAAATTGAAACCAGACATTCTTTTTTTCTTGTTTTTCCAGTACATTATCAATGGATATTTGCCTTTTTCTCCCCTTTTTCAATTTTACTTTTGCTAAATTGTGACTTCAGAAACAAACATTCGAATAAATGAAATCTAACCGATTTTCTATTTTTCCATTTTTCGTCTTGTAATTTGCGCCGTGGGCGGTACCATTAGCATGGGGGTGTGGCCGTGGACTAACTTTACTATCATTTCATTGATGTAACTGCTTTATTTACACTGCATGCACGTTTGAGGAGAAGTTTAAAAGACGGAACACAGGACGACATTTTTCACCCGAAGTGCCATCATTATTATTATTCTGTGCTAAATTATAAGGCAGTCTCGGACCGACCATCGGGAGCAGCCGGGAAAAGTGAAATCCCGGTGGCCTGGGTATGATTTGGCACATTGCCCTATTTGTATTGACCTTATTAATAAAAATACTACCAAGCGAAAATATAGAAAAAAAGCTTTTTTTTTTTTGTTAGGTTTTTAGCTCTCGTTTGTAATAGCATACAATACAATAAAGATGCAGATGTTTTCACTATAGCGGGCATTGTTCGTTACCACGGCATCCGCTTGAGCTTCTGTGTGCTTTAGCTCTACACCGCTTCTCGTTCCCGTAAAATGGCATTAAATCTAGCACAGTTGTAGAACTCTAGTCTGTTCATTACAATAGAAGCAGTTCGCCAGGATATGAGCATGAGGCGATACTAGGCTATAGTTAACTATGGTGCTGCAAATCAAGAGCAATAATATTTATTTATTTTCAATAAATAAACAGAAATACCTTGCTACGTTTGGCACATTGCCCAGCTTGTTTTTTATTTATTTATTCGAGCACATTAAATTCGCCATTCGATAATGAATCAGCACTATAGACATTTTACATGGTACAGTCTGTACCATGTAAAATATATATTATATTATATTAATTATATTATATTATATTATATTATATTATATTATATTATATTATATATTAATAAAATAAAGTAAGAATGAATAGGTAAATACAAACAAGGGCAATGTGCCAAATCATACCCAGGCCACCGGGATTTCACTTTTCCCGGCTGCTCCCGATGGTCGGTCCGAGACTGCCTTATAATTTAGCACAGAATAATAATAATGATGGCACTTCGGGTGAAAAATGTCGTCCTGTGTTCCGTCTTTTAAACTTCTCCTCAAACGTGCATGCAGTGTAAATAAAGCAGTTACATCAATGAAATGATAGTAAAGTTAGTCCACGGCCACACCCCCGTACTAATGGTACCGCCCACGGCGCAAATTACAAGACGAAAAATGGAAAAATAGAAAATCGGTTAGATTTAATTTATTCGAATGTTTGTTTCTGAAGTCACAATTTAGCAAAAGTAAAATTGAAAAAGGGGAGAAAAAGGCAAATATCCATTGATAATGTACTGGAAAAACAAGAAAAATTAATGTCTGGTTTCAATTTTGCATTTTTGCATTTGCATTGTATGGTCTGAAAACTGAATTGTGAAGCGTTACACGGACCGGCGAGACTGGGACACTCGTTTTTATTTATAGAAAAAGCTCAAAACAAAAGGGTGCGCACGGAGCGCGTTCACCATGCTTCAAGCACAGCATAAATAAAACAACAATCCAGATTATACTTCGTTGGTCTCTCCGTGAAAGCAGCAGCAGCAGCACGAGGTCCCAGTCCAACTCTCTCTCCCTCTCTCGCAATCCCGCCATTTTATATCCGGTCTCTCCACGCCAATTACTGCAATCAGACACAGGTGTGCATCATCTGCACTTGACCTACTTACTCACCGCTCGGCTCCCTCCTCTCTCTCCCGCTACAGACTTCGCAAAACCACGCCCCCCTCGCCACACTGACACTATTGTTTCGCTGTTGTGACAAAATAATGCCATAATCATTGAAAATGAAGACTATGAGTCAAAAATGCATATTACAATTTGTAAACACAAAACAAGATCTACAAATAAATTTAAAATCTGCAAACAAACTCCTCATAATCTGCAAATGTAAAACACAATCTGTAAATAGATTCCAAATCTGCAAACACTTGTTGTTTGCGGAAGTAGCTAAACTTTAACTAAGTGTGATTCACTCACACACACACACACACACACACACTCATGCTGCTGATTCTCGCCATACTTCCGTTGCCAATATGCGCGCGCATACGTCATCATTGTGTACAAACAGTAAAAGGGTCTATACTCAAGCTGTTGATTGAAAGATTAGATTGGCTCACTCCTCCCTAACTTACGTTTAGGAACTTCATTTATATAAATGCTTTGTCAGAATTCAGCAACATATGAGTGTTATTGGTGAAAGAAACATTGACTAGATATTTGGCATTTTTTATTATCAGGAAGTAAAACTTAGCAGTACTAAATATCTATGACTAGACAAGCTTTGCATGATCTTTCTTTACACAAGACTTTACACAGTTTATTGAAATGAATCAAAACTGAACTGGCTTAAGCTGGATAATGCTTTTAAAGCTGCTTTACAGCAGAATGAACCTTCCACCACAGATAAACAGGATATATAATATAATATAATATAATATAATATAATATAATATAATATAATATAATATAATATAATATAATATAATATATAGAAACTGGAAAACCACATTCCTGATCTGTTTTTTTTTTTTTTTAATGTTACACTTTACTGCAAGCCTGGGTTTGGTTGAAAGCTGTGTATTTTGTCTGCGTGTTACTTGGTGTGTTTGGCTTTTTTGCCTTTTCCCTCTTCAACACAGATCTGATCTGCTGTCTGCACTGAGACGAGCCGTAGTAGTACAGAAGAGGGTCCAGGAAAACACTTGCACTCCCAAAACACACAGCTAACAGGTAAACAGCATATGATGAATCGCCCTCCCCACTGTTTCCTCCAGTAGCTAAACGAACACAGTGGTACAACAGGATGCCATTGGTTGGAGCGAAACACAACACAAACTCCATCAGCACAGTGATAGCCGTAATCACAGCTCTCCTTCGGTTGCCTGAAGATGATGATGTTGCTAGAGATTCAGACTTTGCACTGAGCACATATATTATGGTAAAGTAGCTCACTAAGGTGACAACCAGTGGCAAGAAGAAGTAGAGGCAGGAGAGGATGGAGAACAGGTACACATAATTCTGTGTTTGATACAGCGCATCATGACAAGTGACACCCACATCCCTAATCTCTACCGTTTGTGTCATTGAGAGAAGTGGCACCGTACCAGCGAGCGCCAGCAGCCAGACCAGCACACATACACACGTGGCTTTCCTTGCACTCCTCCAGGTTAGAGAGGCGATGGGAAGCGCCACAGCCAGCAGTCTGTCCACACTCATGCACATCATCAGCAGTATGGAGCAGTACATGTAGCAGTAGTAAGCAGCACTGAGCACACGACACGCCACCTCACCGAACACCCAATCTGAAGCGTTCAGCTGGTAGTGGATCTTCAGAGGCAGCAGCAGGGTGAAGAGCAGGTCCACACACGCCAGGTTAGACATGTAGATCACAGCTGGTTTCTTCACTCGAATCCTACAGGTGAAAGTCACCAAGGCCAAAGCGTTCAGGGGCAAACTAATGAGGATGATGAAGATGTAGAACGAGGGCATGACGCGTGTGACCATCAAGCCTTTGAGAAAGACAGCAGCCTCTTCTGAGATGGACATTGAGGAACAGTTGAGCTCTGCTTGGTCTGGAGTAAAAATAGGGTCTTCTTTAGCATAAAAACTGCCAACGCTGAAATCTGTAGATGAAAATACAAAAACACAACACCATTAGTGAAAGTTCACACAACCTGGGTGTTTCTTTTCTTTCATGAGGCCCCTCATCAAAAAAGTGTCCTCATATTTTGATACCATTATGAATATATGGACATAAATTTATCTTACCCTGCAGTAGAGTCATTCACAATCTGAATGGAATAAAGTGCCTTCATCACTGACAAACAATAATGACATGGCCGGGAAACATTGCTCTGCACCATTTCATTGTTTAGACAGAGACATTGCCAAATGTACAGCAGAGAGCGCTGAGGACCTTCTCTCATTGCCTTATGTGGTTTGTCTAAGGCCCCGTTTACACGTACATGGTTATTTTGAGAAACGGAGACATTTCCCTTCGTTTGCACCCTTCGTTTACACGCAAACGGAGGATTCGCCAATGAAACCGATTCTTTCTAAAAACTCCGGCCAGAGTGGAGATTTTGAAAATCTTCGTTTGCACGTTTGCATGTAAACAGAGAAAAACGGAGTTTTAGGCAGCGACGTCACAGAATGTGACTATTTTCGGGATTCTGATTGGCTAAGGTGGGCTTGAGCTTCTCGTTACACTGCCACCTACAGGTTTGGCATGCTCTTGACAGCATATACACAGGTTTGTGTGCACGATGTTATTTTTGAAAACGAAGAGGGGAGAAATGTCCGTTTATGAAAATAGCCATCCACGTGTAAACGTAGCCTAATATTGTTATGTGGGTGCATGCAACATCTCTTGAATTATCAAGCGTAGCGTTAGTTCTGGCAGGTGACGTTAGTCAAGCTCGCATCAGCTGACCCTCAGCTGATCCACATCTACCTATAGGAATACGACACCTATCACCATATACATATATAAGCTCCTTCAGTATTATCAGCAGCTATCGCGTTTCTCAGGAGCTAATTACCCTCCTCCATCCCCAGCTCCTCCTCTCGCCCAGTCAGGATTTGACATTCTGATTCCCCTTGAATCAGAATAATTATCAAATAATGTTGTACTTTAAAATCTTGAATTAAATATATTTGCAAATTTTCATGTTGGTTCTGTTCTGTTTACCCCAAGGGGGGTTATTGCTGCTCTCCCTGCTCTTATCCATGCTAGGCTGCATGGATGCGCAGGGAGTTCTCGCCCAGAACGGAACCATACCGCCAATCCAAACTGTATGCTAATTGTCAATCATATTTGACGGTAGTGGTCCTGACAGAACTTGAATAACAGCTTTTTTGATTACAGCTATTTTTTACAATGCATCTGATACCATACCATGGTTCAGCTATAGGTGAGACCGGGGATGAAAGTAACACCTTTTGTTTGAGCATTGGTAACTCAATGGTTGTTTGTGGTAGATCTCTCAAAAATGTATACATGTTAGCCACATTTGTTTACTACAAATATAACTTACTTGGACATGTGCTACACAATCACAGATTATGTTAGTTCATTTCAAACATAAATAGTTCCATTGTTACAACCTACCCCACTACTCGGGTGAATTGTGAACCCACAGATTGGGGATAGATGTAACAATTAGAGCTAATTTTCTGAAACAAGATCCACACAATTTAAATGTATGCAATGACATCACTGAAGAACAAAGAATAATCAGTTTTGAATAAATAAGTGAACAATTTAAAGTGACAAAAAACATTGTATTCTGTTACTTTTATTATTTTGCACAAAAACAACTACATTTGAGTGTCTGTACAGTATTCATGTCACAGTTCAGTCACTAGGCCTATATGTTGCCATCCACCTATTTGTATGTGAATTTTTCAAAAAAAAAAAAAAAATACTGGATGGAAATGCCAAGATGATTTTTTATGGTTAATGCATACATCCGGCACATAACATACGATAAAGACGGAAGTTAAAATGTGTGTTCGAAGCGCAATAGAAAAAAACTCATTGGTTCTTTTGCATCATGCATGCACATTTGTTTACCATATTAATGCACTGTGTGTTGATCATTGTTTATATGTGAATAAAAGCTTAAAATAAATTCTGTTCATCATGGAAAGTGATCGTGTCTCTAAACAAGATTGGATGGATTGTTTTTACAATGCCTTTAATGACCTTTTTGGATCGTCCATCTTTTTGGTTGCATGGATTTTCAAAGGAGGGACATAAACTTCTCAGGTTTCATTACAAATATATTATTTTGTGTTTTAAAGATGAATGAAAATCTTATGGTGTGCATGAAGGTGAGTCAATTCTAAAAGAATGATAATTTTCAGGTGAACAGTCATAGATTTCAGTAGGGTACAGTACAGGTCTGGTTTGATTTCACCCAGATCGGTGCCGTTATACTCACTTGATTCGGGATCTTCCCAATTATAAAGTCCATCAGAATGGTTGTTGTAGTCTATTGGATCATCAGCCTCTTCAAAGCTGCTTACATGACTCTCTGAAACCAAACATGACAAAACACTATCAGTGATAGCACGCAAGCTACTAAAAGCAAAAGGCCTAGATTAAGATGTCCAGCTAATTAATTTCCTGCGAGCACTATTAGCAGCCCATCTCTTAACAATCTGATCTCTGTCATTGCCATTAAGATTCATGGATAAAACAGAAAAGAAAATCTCTCAGACATGCATGCACATAGAAAGCATTGCTAAGAGTCCAGTGCCCGCAGGAAACAGCCATATGATGCAGAGGGAACAGATGCAGTAATTGGCCCTAAATGCAATGAAGGCCCACTTATGCAAAACATAATGTCAGAAAGAACCTAATGACATAACAGAAACACATTACAACTTAACTTGCATAAAAAGGGCAACTAGCATGCGATATTACTGTATTTTTAAGAATGTTGGTAAACTAACAGTTTTTGTAACCATTGACTTTCATTGTATGGACCTTTCTCAAAATATCTTCTTTATGTGTTTGTTGCAAAGATGAAAGACAGGCATACAGGTTATCAATAACATGAAGGTGAGTAAATGATTACAGAATTTTCCTTTTTGGGTTCCCTTAAATGTGTTGTTTAACCTATCTATATTAACCTGTGAACATATAAATTGTTTTGCTGTGATTTTTTGTACCATGTTATTATCGTATATGAAGTTAATATGGTAATTGGAGTACCATGAAAATACCATAGTATATGAAAATACAAATTATTCAGCAGCATATATATTAAAACCCCATGGTAAATGGTTCTGCCACAGTACTTTTTTTGCAACAAGAGAAATAACACAATCTGGATTAATGTAGAAAAATAGCAAATGTGTAAATTTTAAGCCATCACACCATTTAAATCTGAAATTTAAATGGTTACCATTTAATTGGTTAAATTTAAACCGAAAGCTTCCAATATGATGCAATCAAGGTTTCACTCAACTATTTGCATAATTAAAACAAAAAAATACTAAAATTAAAAGTCAAACTTCTTTCTTGCACAACTGGACTGATGTAAGCCTACTTACCGTTAAAGGTAACAGTGGATGCATGCATAAGTGTAAATGAAAGCAAGATAGTTTTGACCTCCATGAGTAGCTTCCGATTAGGGGTCACTTGAAAAACAATCAAATGAAAAACAAGGAATCTCTATATTGACAGCGCTTCTTCACTCTCTGAGTGCTCATCTCTTCTGTGGAGATGCTATGATTTGTATTTGGTGACATCACTGGACCCACCAACCTTAGTTGAGCCATTCTGCTGCTATTATACAACATACAGAGTGCATGAGAAATCATGCTGTAATTCACAGACATTGCAGCACACAATGAGCAATAGATGGACCACGATGGTTAATTTGGGCATTTGCTCTTAAGCTCAAACATTTGTTTAGACACTAGGCTATTTATTATGGTTGTGGCTAGGGCTGCACGATTTGGGGACAATGTCATATTGCGATTATTGAGCAATGCGATTGCGATATAATAAACAAATGGTTTCATGAGTCAGCTTGCTTGGTTCTCTAGGAAGTTGCACACAGTGATAATGCTGAAATGTGTGTTTCTCAACTCAAACTACCAACAACAACTAAATGCACAGTGTTTTCGAATTAAAATAATATTTGTTTTACAAAATTAAATAATGACATCACTCCAGCAATGCAGCAACTTCATCTGATCTCCCACCTATGGAGCAGAGAGAGAGTGAATAAATGAAAATGGACCTGAAATTTACATTTGCATTACTGCAAACTTGTTATTGTCTCAATAGTACGATGGTATAAAATAAATGGAACAATAAATAAGCACATTTATGCTCATGAAAATAAGATATTTTGAATATTCTGTCCAGATAAGAAGGGACCTTTAAGCAGGATGTAACATATGCTTTGTATAAACTCAGTCTGTGGATCATTTTTGGCGTAAGTGTATTGTGATTGTCAAAACATTTGGTAACTAAACAGAATTTTGTTAAGTTTAGTGATAACGTGTCACAATGTTTACATGGTACAATGACTGGTAGGCTACTGTTTGTATTATTGCTTAAAACAAATTTCACGATTTCAATTCAAATCTTGAATTTGATTCCGATCTTGATTTAATATCGATTCATTTGGATATTAGGTACAGTATGTACATTTTTCGCAAAAAAAAAATAAAATCTCAACTAATGCTGTAAACATACAGAGAGTCCTATCAGCTGATATTATTATTAAAGGTTAAAAATAACAACTCAAATTAAATATAATGTGTTTTTTACTAGGCTAAAATAACAACGTTACAATATTTAATGATATAAGTAAAAATATAAAAAATACTTACTTATTTACTACTTATTTAAATAGTAAATATAACATTATGTGAATGAGATGTTCTCCAGCTGTTTTATTGACCTCTTTCCACGGTTGAAAAAAACTGATTGATCGATATTATGTATGAGGCATATGTAACGTAAGTTATGACTATAACTATGGATCTATGAGACCGAATGATGACCGTCACCACGGTCTTACCTTGAATGACGCCATTCTGCTAGCTCTCCTCGAGACCTAATGTAAACAATGTCAGATGACTGACCCCTAGTGGTTGGTTCCCTATAAAACATCCGGATGAACCGAACACTTCCTCTTGCCTGGAACGCCTCAGTTCATCCCGAGTGACAAGAAATGGTGACGGTCATCATTCGGTCTCATAGATCCATAGTTATAGTCATAACTTACGATCTATTTCGACCTCACTCAGACCGTCACCACGGTCTTACCTTGGATGACTAGTGCCATCAAGGTCACGAGGGAATGTATGCCTCTCCTTCTTCACATCCCTGCTTAGCGGCCGAGAGCAGAATTGTGGACCCAAGCGTAACTGGGTCCACCACATTGACCCTGTAATACCGGGCGAAGGTACAAGGTGAGCTCCATGATGCCGCTGCACATATGTCCGTTAGTGCCACCCACTTCAGTGCTGCCCAGGATGTGGCCAGACTCCTGGTAGAATGAGCTACCAGGCTCCCTGGGACTGGTAAGCTCTGACTGGAGTATGCGTGTACAATAGTGTCTACTATCCAATGTGATAGACGCTGTTTCGAGGCTGGTTTTCCGATACTTTTCTTATCAAAACACAAAAACAACTGAGTGTGTAAATGTTGTAACGACTGTGTCCGCTCAATGTATGTGCAAAGTGCTCGAACTGGACATAAGGTAGCAAGATCAAGTTCTGTACAAGAGAGATCAGGATCAGGTTGAAACGCTGCAAGTTCGATTACTTGATTGATCGTGCAAGTATTAAGAACTTTAGGCAGGAAAGCCGGGTTCGGCCAAAGAGAGACCCCTGAATAGTTTGCTTTCCATCTCAAACAGTCTTCACTTACTGTTAAAGAATGTAACTCACCCACTCTCTTTGCTGAACAGATAGCAAGGAGGAAATCTGTTTTCCACATCAGTGATTTAAGATCCGCTTGGGCCAATGGTTCAAATGGGGCTCTAGTCAATGACTGTAGAACCATGGGAAGATCCCAGGATGGTGATCTCAGCCTTTTTTCTGGATAGAGGCGATGTGCACCTTTGAGAAATTGAGTAACCAACATGTGTTTACCAACTGATAAACCTTCCACAATACTGTGGAAATGAGAAATAGCCGCCACATAAACTCTTACTGTGTTGACTTTTCTTCCTGAGTCTAAAAGTGACTGAAGAAAGCATAAAATAGAATCAAGACCACAATTCGTGGGGTCTAAGTTTTTGTCCTGACACCAGTTAGAGAACACACGCCACTTGCTCGAGTAGTTATCCCAAGTGGAAGGCGCTTTAGCATTGTTTATGGTTTTCCTTACTGCCTCCTCTAGCTGACAAGAGAGGGGCTCAGTAGGGGCCAAACCCAGAGTTGTAACGTGGCTGGGTTCGGGTGCCAGATCTGTCCCTCCACTTGAGAGAGAAGGTCTGTTCTGATTGGTAGTGGCCACGGATGGCCCTGTACCAAACGTTGGAGAAGTGGGAACCAATGTCTCTTTGGCCATTTCGGGGCGATCAGTAAGATCCTGCAATGTCCCAGATCCACCCGTTTGAGCACATGAGGAATCAATGGTAGGGGAGGAAAAGCGTATAATAAACCTCCCGGCCACTCGTGAGACAGTGCATCCAGTCCCAAAGGCCCACCTTGGCCACTCAGAGAGAACCACATCTTGCAATGGGTTGTCTCGGCTGATGCAAACAGATCGGTGTGGGCTCTTCCAAACCGGGTCCAAATCAGATGCACCACCTCTGGGTGTAATCGCCATTCCCCCGGGAGAGGACCAGTTCGGGAGAGGAGATCGGCTGCCCGGTTCACTTCTCCGGGTATGTAGATTGCCCTGAGAGAGGCAAGTCTCGGGTGAGCCCAAAACTGGTTTCCTGGAGACAGCGCAATGACCTGGTGCCTCCTTGGTGATTGATGTAATAAACTGCCGACATATTGTCGGTTCTTACCAGGACATGCCTGTCCTGTAGGAACAGAATCAAGTGTCTCAAAGACAGATAGATTGCTCTCAGCTCCAGCACATTGATGTGTTCCATGGTCCAGGGGAACATCCATGAGCCTCTGACTGATCTTCCTTGCCAGACAGCCCCCCAACCTGTCAGAGAAGCATCGGTTGTCACCACCATTCTCCTCGCTGGTATATTCCCCAGAGGAACACCTTGATTTAACCTGCTGCTTCTTATCCATGGACGCAGAGCCTGAACACATTTCTGTGTGACCTTCAACTTCACTCGCCTGTGTAATTTGGGGTGGAGTTGAAATTTGTTGATCCACCATTGCAGTGGTCGTGCTTTGAGCAGTCCCAGAGGCACTACCTTTATTGCTGCCGATATCATCCCCAGTAATCTTTGGAACTGTGCCAACTCCATCCACTTGCCTAAGCGGAAAGATTGTGCCAGGGCAGATAACCTTGCTACCCTCTGTGGGGATAGAGATGCTGTCATTGTTAAGGTGTTCAAAACTAACCCTACAAATACAGTTTCTTGCTGCGGTTCGACATTGCTTTTTTCGTGATTCATGCGGAACCCAAGCTCTTGTATATGGCTGATAACAGTCTCCGTATCTCTTAAAACCTGGTGACGGCTTGGTGCACAGATCAACAAGTCGTCCAGATATGGGAGGATCTTTATACCCACCGCCTGAAGAGGGTAAAGAGCGGCTGACACCACCCTGGTAAATACACGGGGAGAGAGGGAAAGGCCAAAGGGAAGGACCTTGAATTGATATGCTTGGCCTTGAAAAGCAAAGCGAAGGAACTTCCTGTGATCTGGATGAATGGGCACATGAAAGTATGCATCTTTGAGGTCTAGTGTTGTAAACCACTCATTTGGCTCTATAACCTCCAAGATTTGGGCAGTGGTCAGCATCTTAAATGGCAACACTTTTATGTATGCATTCAGACGTCTTAGGTCTAAGATGGGTCGGAGACCACCATCTTTTTTGGGAAATAGTTCGAATAAAACCCAGTGTGCTGTTCGTAGGGTTGTAGCTGAGTAATTGCCTTCTTCCCAAGAAGGGTTGCTATTTCTTTGGATACATTTTTTTCCTGGACTGCGTTTTTGACCACAGTTAATTGAATCCCTGAAAACGAAGGAGGTCGTTGCCGGAACTGGATTCTGTATCCGCTTTTTATTGTAGCGAGTACACAACGATCTAAGATTTTCCTCTCCCAGCTGTCCAGGCATAGCTGGGAGCAGATTCCGGCAGCTCTTCCAGGATTGCTACGCAGTTCCCCCATAGGGGCCTGAGCCCCTGGGGTTTTGCTTCTTTTGTGGTGCATCTCTAACTGATGTACGAGACCGAGCCATTTGTGAATGCCGTGGTGCTTGTCTGGCACTTTGGCTGTTATCAAACCTCTGAGAATGGGTATTTTGTCTTCTGTTGAACTCCCATGGTCCTGGCCGACTAAAATGGGGATGATGAGGAGGCTGACAGCCTCGATATGACTGTCTAGTTGCCTTAGCGGGACCAAACGTGCGTTGCACTGATTCTCTTCTCTTCCGCGCTTGCTCCGCTTTATCAAGTGTCGTCTGAGAGTCTGGATGAAACACACGGCCTGGTGTGACTGGCATGTAGGTCAGTTCCTTCCTGATAGTGTCAGGTAGGGAGGTCTGTGCTAACCAAATCTGTCTACGAGAAAGGATTGCAGATGACATAGAAGCCCCAATGTCTCTAGTAAGCTGGGCGTGCGTAACCAGGGCTGCATCGACCAAACCCATAATGTCCCGATCCTCCGGATTTATACGTTTCTGTAAAGAAGCCAGAATTATGCCTAAGGCATTACCAGATCGGGCTGCACGTGTGGCTGAGTTGTAGGTTCGACACACTAGGTTATCGGTCTTCTCACACTCTTTCCGGGGACAGCGTGGGTCATCAGTCACCCGGTCTAGACCCAAGGATGTTAAAGATGCCATTTCACGCTCCACCGCTGGCATACCTCCCATGCCTGTTTCTGCAGCATATTGTATATTAGCAAAACCAGCATTGAACTGGGGTGCAGCTTTGGGGTGATTCCAAGCTTTGCTTAGCATTTGTGAATAGTTCTCAGTAACAGGAATCGAAACAGATGGTTGAGACTGGGAAACCCCAGCCCACACTCCTTGCACCACTGGTGTTGTTGATGCCTCAGCCTGGGTTTCCAGACCTAAAATTCTTGCAGCGCTAAGAATTCTGTTAAGAATGTCAGGTTGTGTACTGTCTCTATCAATAGCAGAAGCAGACCTGGACTCATCCCCTTGATCTTCCTCACACACATCCTGATCATTACTACCAAAAAGAGAGTCATGAGCATGGAGAGAAATAGTGTCAGGAATGTTACCTCTTCCCCCCTGATTTGGAGGGATATCATCCTCAGAAACAACAGATGGAACTGCATGTTGTTGTCCACCTAACCCCCTATCGTGGGGCCTAAAATTATCCATTTTCCCAGCCAAATCCTGTAAAGTTGCTAGAATTTGCATCTGGGTATCAGCTTGAGGGTCTGAAGCCCTTGACCTTCTTCCATCAGAACAGCTAGGTCCATCATGGACTTCAACAGGAGAATGTTCCCTTCTCCGTTTAAGGGGGCGTGCATCAACCACTGATCCTGATGCACTTCTATGAGCTGCCCGTTCAAAAAGGCTAGCTCTTTGCACCCTCTCTTGAAGGGAGAACTCAGCTGCGGCCGGGCATGGTTTTTCAATGTCCTCCAGTAAATGGGCCATACCCAGACATGATGGACACTCACGATGTCCATGCCGAGGATGCATAGTAGCATGGCAATAATGGCACAGAGGTTGACTCATGATTGTAAGACAGCTGCGTACAGTTGTAGCTCGGATGACACACAAAAATATGACACACAAAAATGACACACAAAAATACTCGGATGACACACAAAAATACTCTACTCCTGCGCACAGGAGTTTGCCAAATGATATGTAAATGTGTGTATACACAATCAAAATCATATATATATATATTATCTACTTAATTTCACTGAGCCGCTGCGAACAGTGGAGTCAGTGTGATAACTAAATTCCTTTCTTTCAAAAAAAAATAAAAAAATAAATATTTTTATTTTTATTTTTATTTATTTATTTTTTCCTATTGTGCAACACCTATCTATGCGCGAATGCACAGATCAAGACAGGTGACCGAGTCCCCTCCGCTGCGAACAGTAGATCAACGGGTAAACAAATAAACCTCCTTTCAACTGATGTGAATATTGAGCAAAAAGTTACTCACCACATCCGTACGCTTCTTAAGCGTCGGAATACAATCCCTACAAAACAAATATTAACATGAATCAAATTCGTTAATTTGTAATGTAAATAATACCAACCACTCACCTGAAATATAGAAGAAAAAGGAAAAAAATTACCGCAATCCTCAGGGGCACCAGGCGCCTGCACTATAGTGACGGATTGAATGGGTAAAGATTTCCAAATAACAGCGTATAAACGCGGATTTCCTCCAAACCGGTCTCTAGAGAGGCGAGAAAGGCAAAGAGAAAGTGTTCGGTTCATCCGGATGTTTTATAGGGAACCAACCACTAGGGGTCAGTCATCTGACATTGTTTACATTAGGTCTTGAGGAGAGCTAGCAGAATGGCATCATTCAAGGTAAGACCGTGGTGACGGTCTGAGTGAGGTCGAAATAGATCGGAGGCCAGCTAGTAGTTGCTGTGCAAGTAAACCTCACTCCTCTGATCTCAATAGACGCTCTAGCGACAGATGCTAGAGGCTGCAGTCTTTAGCCTCCTTGTTAGAGTGCCTGACTCTCATGCCGGAGAACCGGGTTCGAGACCCGCACGGAGCGGGGTGTGAAGGACCCGGTGAGAGGGGTTACATTGGTGCCGTGACCCGGATGGGAGTGAAGTTTACGGGGGTGAGTGTAACGGAGGCCAGCTAGTAGTTACTGTGCAAGTAAACCTCACTCCTCTGATCTCAATAGACGCTCTAGCGACAGATGCTAGAGGCTGCAGTCTTTAGCCTCCTTGTTAGAGTGCCTGACTCTCATGCCGGAGACCCGGGTTCGAGACCCGAACGGAGCGAGGTGTGAAGGACCCGGTGAGAGGGGTTACACATAAACATTTTGGTAAGTTGTACAGTATCTTTGAACACACCTATTGTTCATTCATGTTTATTTACTATTAAATAAAGAGTAAGAGATGTTAGGTTCACGATCACGATCTGTCACGTCACATTTACAAGCGTCAAAATGCTATTGTTTGAATGTCCTAATAAAATTGACACAATCTAAGAGCTGAGAATTTGTTTCATATCAAAATCAACCTGCTCTGTCTAGTCTGTCGGTGTCAGTGTCCTCTTTGCCTCGCGATTTAAAAAAATATATATATATATAAAAATTCTAATTCTCGCAAAGTCAGTCGCAAAAGTAACACAAATTTAAATGTAATATTGATGTGGTTTAGTTTAACTTTTAATGCAGTTGATGGTAATATAGACACTGCATCCAATGATAGAAAATGCACCATTTCAATTACCACAAGAGGTAGTGTTGTCAGGAGTAACAAAGTAATATAGTTCATTTTGATGTTTAGTTTTTTGAACATTCATGCAATGCTATCATTATTATTTTTGGTTTATAACACAGAATGGCATCTACACTAATATTAGTCTGTCTGTTTCATCCTTATCCCGAGGTTACTGTAGTCATCAGCTGGATCCAGTCCATATTCAGACCAGATGGTGGACCTGCACCCTGAGAAGACCACAACAGCCCTGAATGTCAGCGGATTGTATGTATCCCAATCTTCAAGACTGCTGTAATCAAGACATCAAGTGTGCCAGACAAATATAGGCAATTGATACATTTGCAGAACATTTTTTTTGAAAAAAAAAAAAAAATCGTTAAGCTGTTTTAGCTGATGCTTCTATCTAAATCAAATTATAGTAGGCCTACTGATACAAAAGTACTGATATCCCACCTACAGTATATTGAGGTTCTGTGCACTTCTTGCTGGATTTGTACCTTCAATTTTCTTAAATCACTGTGCCACACCACCCCTAACAGGAGAAGTTTCATCATTTGATTTCATTACTATTAATATATTACTTATATTGCTGGTGGAATGATCTGCCTAACTCAACCAGAGCTGCTGAGTCCATAGCCATTTTCAAGAAACGGCTGAAGACGCTTCTTTTTCGACAGCACTTGATCCAGTAATACTAACACTTTCTCTACTACTCTATTCTATTCTGTTCTATGACAAAAAAAAAAAAAAAAAAAAATTCTGCGTTACATTAAACTGAGAAGGGTCATAGTACTTGCATATTGTTGTCCTACTGTTAGTTTAACTGCTTCTATTGTTCTCATTTGTAAGTCGCTTTGGATAAAAGCGTCTGCTAAATGAATAAATGTAAATGTAAATGTAATATATTACTATCAGACTACTATAAGGTAAATTTATTAAAAAAAATTATATTGCCCAAAAATGCATCTACTGTATGTGAGGTGCACAAGCAGGGGTTGGACAATGAAACTGAAAGACTGGCCAATCTTCACCGATTTTACATTCCATCAAGAGTGAGTGTGAAGGTTGAATTAGCAGAGCAATAGCACAGCTGTACATACAATATTGCAATAATGGGAGACATATAGTTCAAAAGAGGACAGATTGCTCATCTGTGGCCAGCTAGTCTTTGTGGTGTATTGAGAGCTATTGTAGGGTAATGTCGGCATACCACCATGTAGATTGAACCACATTCAACTGTCGACGCAAAAGGAAGCTGTCTGAAAGTCCAGGTACTGACCTGGATTGTATAAAAAATGTGAAACATGTATTGTTCTCTGATGAGTCCACCTTCACTGTCTTTCCCACATCTGGGGAGTTACGGTGAGGAGAAGCCCCAAAGAGGTGTACCACAAGGACTGTTGTGTGCTCAGAGTGAAGCACAGGGGTTTATCAGGGATGGTTTGGGCTGCAATATCATGGTATTCCAATACACACAGCAAGACTTCTGAAAGAATGAGTTGATGAACATAAAAGTGAAGTTGAACATCTCCCATGGCCTGCACATTCACCAGATCTAAATATTTTTGAGCCACTTTAGGGTAGCAAAGGGAGCAATTCAGAAAACGTTCTCCTCCACCATCATCACATATAGACCTTGCCACTGTTCTGGAAAAAGGAATGGCTCAAAATCCCTCTGGACACTGTGAAGCACTTGTATCTGTCATTTCCAAGTATAATTGATTCTGTACTGCAAAAGAGGCTTAAAAACATAATAAATCAATGTGGTCTAAAACCAGCTCAGTTTCAGTTTAATTTTTTTTTTCAACCCCTTAGCATTCTCGGTTTGCAGAACAGTTGGTCTTTCTGGGGTCTGAGGAATAAATGCTGAATATTTTTTTCTCACCAATTTCTGTTCTAACTACAAAATCATCGGCAGGTAATATGTAGGCATCAAGTTGTGAGGTATATCTTCCCTAATTGTGAGGTATATCTGCGAGAAATGGCTTCTTGAATTGATTGTTTTTTATAGAAAAATCAGTTTTTCAGGAAGAGCAGATAGTCAAAGATTTTTTGATTTTGCCTTTGTTAAATTGTGATTAAGATCAAAATCTGAGCAAGACAATTTATAAATTTGTATGAACACATTCATAGTAAAATATATGTGTTACTTGGTGATTTGTGTTTGTCATCCACATTGCATATGACTTGAATATACTTACATTTAGCACATTTAAACTATTTTAATAAAAGATTATGATAATTCTAAATTTTATCTAGCATAAAAGCTGTGAAAAGGAGCACATTCTGCTTTGGCAACAAAGGCAGGGAAACATTGCTGTTATTGTGTGTTCAACATCTCTTGAATTCTTGAATACACGATTTTTTGATAACAGGATTTTTACAAAGCATGATATAGCCTACTATCACAGTACCATGTAGTCCAGTCATTTTATGAAAAAATAAGGTTGAACAAATTGCAACAGAAGCAAACTCAACTGATTTTGTATCCTTAATATGTCCCGAGTAAGGAAAAAAAAAGCCCTGAAGAATCCCATTAGGGGAAAGTTTCGAAAAAGACCCAAATATAGCCTATTCATACGCCTATTTATTCTTTTTTATACGTGAATTGGGTAAAAATTTTAACCTTTAGATATCACCATGGAAATTACTGAGTTGATTACTTACATCAAGACAAACAAAAATGTATTACAAGTTTTTTTTAAATTGTTTGTAAACATGGACAAACGGTGCATAATCTAATTACGTATGTGCTAATTTGCATAAATACCACAGCAGATCTAAACATTGGGTATAGCCAGGTGAAAATGTCTTGTTGAATCTTGTTGACACATAACAGTAAAATACTTAATGTTAAGGTCTGAATGGGACCCATTTAGGCTAACCATGAGCATTAATACATAGAGGCAGGAAGTAGTACTTTATAAACCAGCCTTTATTCATTTTTAAGAGATGGGGTTTGGGGCTGGGTCCGTGGGACTGTTTGACACTAGTAGATTTGCGACGCCCAATTTGTGAACCAGTTAAATAATTTGAATATTTCACTGCATCGGATGAACCGGTTGAGCAGTGTATATCGTTTGTTTTATTTAAACAAATCAGATGACACGCAGGTTGTTTCTGAACTCCACAGTGCGTGAATTATTAGGCACGTTGATTTTCTGATCATATTTTTTTTTCAGGCACATTTTACCAATTCCAAACCACATGAATCTTAATAACTACTATTCATTTTGTATTTAATCATTTATAAGTGATATATAATTGTTCATGAAGGCTGGAAATAAAAAACGCCTTATATTCAGGTGTGCATAATTATTAATCAGGTGGCACGTTTTCTTTTACAGATAAAATAAGCCAACAAAGAGATTCAGTCAACTCAGACTGAAAAGTCAAAAGTTATGAAATCCCCATGAGAAGGATGCAATACTAATGCAATACTAGAAATTGCAGTTAAGGCATGACCATTGGAAAGTGAAATACTCATTGGGTCAGCAGGGTCAGACAAAAACAGGTGGAGAAGAAAATATATCGTTTCTTATCGGGCTTATGATACTCTGAACAATGCCTGAACTTCGTATTTTGAGCACTTCTTGCGTTGTTTTTGCCTCTTCACGGTGACTCGCTTAATTTAGTCCTAAATTGTAAGTCGCTTTGGACAAAAGCGTCTGCTAAATGGCTAAATGTAACTGCAAAATAATTAAGAATTAAGGTGAAGAATTAAGTCTCCAGCACATTTTCCAGAACTCCAACCGACCTGGAGTCTCCAGGAGTGCAAGGTGTCAGGGTCTCAGAGACATAGGTTAGGTAAAGAATCCTAAAAAATGACCCCCACTTAATAAGAATCACAAGCTGAAGTGTAGTAAAATACATGAAGACTGTTTTTTATAGGCTTTATAGACAGACAGATTGAGAGTGACTCTTGAAGGACCAGCACCACATCCTCTTCTACCACTATTTGAAATATTCTTCCAGAATATGTTTTAATAAGTTTTGGGAGTTTATTTTTAGTTCATCTCCTACCTTGAAGTCTGTTTTGCAGAGATGGACTAAAAATGAATTCTGGAAGATGAATGCAGTTCTGGAAAATGGTGGCGCTGGAGACTTACAGTAAGGGTTCCTGATGGTTTCACACTTAATTCTTCACCTTAATTCTTAATTATTTTGCAGTTAACATGTGTCTTTTCTTCTCCACCTGTTTTTGTCTGACCCTGCTGACCCAATGAGTATTTCACTTTCCAATGGTCATGCCTTAACTGCAATTTCTAGTATTGCATTAGTATTGCATCCTTCTCATGGGGATTTCATAACTTTTGACTTTTAAGTCTGAGATAAATATCTTTTTTTTTGTGGCTTATTTTATCTGTAAAGGACATTTCATTTCCAGCCTTCATGAACAATTATATATCACTTATAAATTATTAAAAACAAAATTAATTGTAGTTATTAAGATTAATGTGGTTTGGAAAATGTGCCTGGAAATAAAATATGATCAGAAAATCAACGTGCCTAATAATTCTGCACACACTGTATGCTTCTTTTATCCCCTGCTTCTCTCGTACATGTTACGTCATCACGTATCATAGTTTACATCATCACGTACGTATTACACCCCCCCCCCCCATTTTTTTTTTTTCAACTCTTTAACTTGTTTCAACATTTACTAATGCTTTCACAAACAGGCATTATTACTCATGTCAATAAACATTTACTCTGATGTATTGTACTCAGTAATTATGCTAGTGCATGTTATAGTCTCTAAACCTCAAAGGAATTTTAATCTCTCTTCCTGATCTCGTGATGATGTTTGTCTTTGTCTGTTCTTCAGGTGAACCATTTTGATGTGCTTGTTTCACCACGACAGGTAAATCAGGATTCATCTCTCTCTCCGGCTTTGCATTTGTTTCTGGCTCGGTGTTAAAGTCATCCTGATCACTTGTTGATGGAAAGTTTTGTTCTTTTGTCTTTAACAGATGCTTTCTGTTTCTTCTGTAGATCCTTCCATCTGGTCTGCGAAGAACTTACGATCTTGGCGAGTCATGTTTCTTCAATACAGTTGCAGGATTCCAGATTTGTCCTTGCTGCACTCTCACTTTGTCTCCTGGTGATATCTCTGGCAACTGTTTGGTGTTTTTGTCAAAATAAAATTTTTGCTTTGACTGCCTCTGAGTTTTTCTTGAACTTTCTTACTGCCTTTTGGAGTCAACAATTTGCTCGATGTTGGCAGTTTGGTTTTCAATCCTCTTCCCATTAGAAGTTATGCCGGTGACAAACCAATGCCATCTAGTGGAGCGTTGTTGAGGTATTCCAGCAACGCAATACTGTATATGGATCTCCATTCTCATCTTGTGCCTTTGTGAGCATTCTCTTGATGGTTTGGATCATTCTTTCTGCTTGTCCATTAGATTGAGCAAATCTCGGACTAGACGTTTTGTGCTCGAACTCCCAATTTTTCTGCAAAACACTTGAATTCTCGACTGGCATATTGTGGACCATTATCTGATATTACCACATCAGGTATTAAACCTCAGCTGGTAGTGTCATTCAACTTTGCAATCTCTGGAAACTTGGAGTAGTAGTCCACACATATCAAATATTCAGAACCATTGTGCTGAAACAAATCAGTAAAAACGTTTGCCCATGGTTTGCCATGCTCAAGTGGCTTGAGGTCGCTTTCTACTTGAACTTCTCTGCCATATAAATATTGATGGAACTTTTCACATCCATATACTATCGCAAGCAGTTCCTTCTCAATTTGTGCATATCGACGCTGGCAATCTGTGAGCGCTCTTGATCCATATGCTACTGGTCTCTGGTCTTGTACCCACCCATGCCTCCAGAGTTGGCATCTACTGACAATGTGTTGACAATGGTTTGTTGACATCATAAAATTTCAACGTTGGTGCATTTGTTGCTAGAGCTTTGAGTTTCTGAAAACTTTTCTCTTGTTCACTTCCCAGAACCATTTACCCAGCTGAGTAAAAATCAATGTCACTCAAGTCTTCTTCACTGTGATTTGTTCTGGTGATTGTAATGATCTGAACTAGTCATATGACTGTTAGTTCTGTTAAGTATATATGGCCTTTGACCTGAGCATCCTTAGTCTGCGTTTCTCTGTACATTTAATGTTGAAAATACCCATTACATAAAATATTTCTATCACACGATATTCTGAACGGCAAACGCAGGAATCTGTATTTTCCTATGGGCGTGTTGAATCTACACAACTTGGAACTGTCATGGTTGGCATCAAGCACAGAAAACACTTTGGCATTTGGCATTTTACACAAGACTTCTTCCACCGTGAGTAGTGGGTAGTATTCACGTTTAATTGCCTTGTTTAAATCTTGTGGGTCGAGACATATATGAATTTTGTCTGGCTTGACAATCGTCACCATGCTACTCACCCAAACAGTTGGATCTGTTTGTCTTGCAATGACATTCCTCTGTTCCATCCTGTGCAATTCTTCTATTATATTTTCTTTCAGTGCAACAGGAGCTTCCCGTGGAGCATGTAGTTTAGGGCCTTAGGTCAGTAGCAATACTTTGTAATCGATATGGAACTTAATAGGTAACCAGTGTAGAGATGATAAAATTGGTGTTATATGATCTTATTTTCTTGACCTGATAAGAATTCTGGCAGCTTCATTTTGGACTTATTGTCGCTTGTTTATTGAGGATGCAGAGAACTGACTGAACAGACAAAATAAATTTTATACTGAAAGGTTCAACCATTTCATATGTATATATATATATAATAGGGAATTGAAATAATATGTACACATACATAATACATAAACTCAAATGAAAATAACATTCAAAATACAGTAACATAAATTTTACAAGGAAAGAAATACAAATAATAAACAATACACTGTAAAAATAAAAGGTGCCTGGAGGAACCTTTTGGGGTTCTTCACTTTGCCACACCGGCGGAACCGTCTGTAGATCCTCTAGGCACCCTTTAAAAAGGGGCGGTTCTCTGAGGAACCACACAGGTTTCCTGAGGAACTCTTATATGAAGCACTGTGTTACGTACTGCTCGGAGACACGAAGGGAGAGATCCAAATGCAGCTTTATTTTAAGGGTTATCCAGAATCGTAATCCAAAAACAGGCAATGGTCGAAACACAGGTAAGCAGTCCAAACAAACAAATAAACAAACAAACAAAACAGGCAGGGACCAGAGGCAAGAGAGTAATCCAGGGAACAAGGCAAGATATCCAGAAAACCAAGAAACATGAAACCAGGGAAAATGCTCGGAAATGCAGACTAACAGTACAACAAGACTTCGCAGTGAGTGAATGAATGAACATGGTATAAATAGACAGACTAACAGGATGAGACAGGTGAATGCAATCAGTGAATGAGGTACAGGTGAATGTGATCAGTGATAAGTGATGAGTCCAGGCAGTGAGTTATGGGAACTGTAGTTTGTGAGTGAATAGGAGAGTCTTATGTGGAGTGCCCTCTGGTGGCTCTCAAGGGCACTCCAGCTGGTGATCGTTACACACTGTGTGGAACCACTTTGGGTGCCTCCAGGAACCAAATTTCATTTTTTTAAATATTTAATTTCATGTTGTTACTATGGTTACCTTTGACTTCTATTATAATAAACAAATTAAACCAAATACAAAATAAGAATTATTACATATTTTATATTCATTTTTATACATACACTTCCATTACCATGGGAAAAAAAGCTAGTAATAGATTAATATCAATGAATACACACAAAAAAAATTGTATAATACACAAGTAACATGAATAATCAACCATGTGTATACAATAGGCTACACAAAGAAAAGACATCTCAACAAAATGCATGGAAAACACATGTTCCATGTAATAAATCAATGTAAAAAAATAATAATTTTTGACTAATTAAAAATGTCCATCTTCACTTAATTTTAAAACGTGTTTCAGTCCGCTTAAGTCTGACGCCACTGTTTCCAAGTCCAAAAGCTCTATAAGATGCCAAAAACAAACAACAAACAGTGTTAATATGCACTCATTGTGCTGTAATATTCCTGAAAATTATCCTTTAAAAAATCTTAACCTTTATCTCTATTCCAAAATCTCAGATGGTTAGTTATTCAGCTATTTTGAATCATAAAATGTTGAAGTCTGGGATGCCGTGAGACTGGAGACTGTAATGTACACTATGGCTTTTGAAAAGCTTAAATGTGTGACTTGAATCAACAGTTCCCATAAATGGTTGTTGAGTATTCTCAATATCTAGAAACAAGATAGAGGAAGTAGAGGCTTCGACCCGGAAACAGTATTCCTTATGTCACAACAAGCAGAAAACATTTTCCATTTTAACAGAGTTAGGTACAGTAAAATTATCTGTTGTTCTGTGAATGTTCACTGGTGAATTCAGTCATTTCAATAAGAATCCACACGATCAGCAATTTTGTGTGGTGCTTCATACATTACATCGCTACACTGCTGACAATGGTCAATGGACCTTTTTGCCTGTGTAATTTCACAAAATACACAAATATGACGCATCTTTACTCGCTGCAACATAAAATGCAATCAATTATAAAATCTTCACAAGGGACATGTGAGGTACTTAAAGAGTTAGACAAGTGAAAAGGTGCATCAGGTTCATTTTCTGTTTGTTTTTCCTCTTTTCTGGTGGATGGTCCAAGCACTTCAGTGATTTTCAGGTCTACAGGAGGATTTTTATTCTTGATCAAACTTACAGCTTATCGAGATCCCTGCAAAGTACAAAATTTACTGTTAGTAATGTTATTAAAGTGATAGTTGTGAAAATTAAATAATTTCCTCGGCCTTGTGAGGTTCCAAACCTGTTTGACTTTCTGTCTGTGGAACCCAAAAGCAGATCTCAGGCATAATGCAGCCCCAGTCACCGTTCGCTTACCGATCACTGCATGAAACACAAGCAGAACAAAATTGTGTAATTCATTCATGAAACCATTCTTATGTACACTTGTCTAGTTCAATTCAATGCAACAATTTATGTAAAAATGGTTAAGCTCCAAAAATGTCCCAGAAAAGATCCTAAAAATAATTAATGAGTTCACAACTCATGTGTTATGGGTTGTGTTGTAAGTCTTATGAAGCCATATAATAGCTTTTTCCTTTTTTTTTTTTTTTAGAAAAAGACCAAACTTGAAGTTATAATTCAGGGTTCAAATGTCTTATATTCAAATTCATATGATTAAGGTATAGCCTATAAAAAATGCTTAGCCTTGTTGGCTCCAAACCTGTGATATTATTTTTCTGAGTAACATGAATGAGATTTGAGAGCATGAGGGAAGATTTTCAGAGAATAACTGATTAAAAAACACAAGTACACAGTCAAACAATACAATTTCACACAGAGAAAGTTCATAGTAATAAAGTACTTGCATGTGGTGCAGGTAACTTACTGTAATTCAATGTTGCCACTGAAATGTTCAGATTATTTTAGAAATTTAAGTTAGGCTACTGGTTATTCTGGGGAAACAAAAGAACAAAGCTGATTATTCACAACATAATATTTATTGACCAGTAAATGGCTTTAAAATTGTATTTGAGAGAATGAAGCCACCTGTAGTAAGTAAAGTTAGGCTAAACAAAAACAGACCAAACTATATTAACCTGCTTTTGTTATTCATAACAAACGCCAATGCTAAATTAGTTAGGCTATATCAGCAATTTGAAGACACTGTTGTACAGAATATGTTGAATTGAATGACTAAATCAATCTAAGACAATAAGTCAATAATTTCCATTTGTTCGTTAGATCAACGTAGTTAGCATCGCGGCTAAAACCTTCATACCAGATACTGTGCAATAAACGAGTGGTTAACACTGTAAAAACGTAGTAATGTATAATAAATTTAGCTTATATATGTGTGTGTGTGTGTGTGTGTGTGTGTTTGAATATATAGTAGGCCTAAGTAGACTCTGTATTTATATTTATTTGGCGAGTTTACAAACCTTGTAATGGAGAGCCGAACAAACGGCGTAAGCTGAGGCAGGCTTTGATGAGAGGAGCCGTTACTTTCAAACGGAATGACGATCAGCTGAGCTTTGTTGCGCGCGAGCATCACTAAAGCGACGACAGCAGTTTCGTGACACAATAAAACCTTTCTCCTCCGGGTTCTTCTTCATACTAATAATAATTTATGAAGAAGTAGGTAAAAATTATTATTTTATTACTATTATTTGTTCAATAATAATTAATGAATTCATATTATTAATATTATTTAGTGTTGTTTTTTAAGGTTTAAATTAATCAATAAAATAGACCTATACTAAATAAATGTAAGCTACCCAGGTGAAAACGACGTAGGCCACTGTTAAATGTATTAAAAATGCATTAAAGTAGGCTATATTTGTATTGTAGGCCTACTAGAAAACACTCAAGTACATTTTTAATAGTACATCTTTTTCACCTGGGTATGTATACTGAATCCAACTTAAGTAGTAGCCTATAATAATAATAATAATAATAATAATAATAATAATAGGATAATAATAATAATCTCACTCTGGCCTCACTGAACCATTGGGTTCCTCCAGATGCTGGCTTTAGAGATCTTCCAGGAACCACTTAAATGTTTAAAGATCTTCCAATAACCCTTTTATCGCATTCAAGTTCCTCTATTTTCCCCCAAAGCACTTTGAGGTCTCATGGTAATGAAAAGGTGACTCCAGAACCTCTGAACTAAATATAAAGTGCTTAAAGGATCCCATAAGTTCCAGCAAGAACCTCAAAGATTGGCAATGCTCCTCCAGTAATCCAACAGTTCCTTGAGTATCCAACAGGATATTTGAGGCTCCTTTAGTTTTTACAGTGTACATTTCTACATAATATCAAAATAAACACAATAAAACAATGAAACAATGACCCCCCTGCTCACACTAGGAAATGGACTATGCCTAAACTACCCAGAATTATTTGGGATGACATAAAATGAGGAACAGGAAGGCCGCACTTCCTCTTAAACCCCCACCCCCGGAAACCATGCTGCAGCCGTGAACCCAGATGGTAAGTTTTGAAAATGGGGGTATAAACTAATATAGTTGATGTAAATTCTAAATAAAGAAAATAAAGAAATAAAAACTCTTGATATCTTTTGTCATTTGTCTAATGTGCACCTTAGAAAAAGTCACCAAACTCATATTTAACCAAACAATGAGAAACATGCAAACATTTATGCAAAAAATATAAATCAAACAAACAAAGGTCATACACAGCAATCAGGGGTAACTTATGACATCATCACATACATGTTCCCATATAAATGTGAATTTATGTTCACACACACACGCATATACAGTATATATATACACACACACACACATTCACGGAATTTCTAGTTCCCATCATGCTCTGGCTGCTTCTGACTGTTAAAGGAGATCAAATGTTAAAATAAAGCGTTATTTAATGTGTTTTGCTCAATATTAATATAGGGGGAGATCTGTTAGTGTTTAATGCTCTATTATTATATTTTTTAATTTAAAAGGTTTCCTGGTATGCCTGTGTTTTGTGGGTTTGTGCTGAAGAGTAGAGCCTGTGGTTAGTTTGATGATTGGCTTAATGATACCATTAAGACTATAATCATTATATTTTAAAAGTAATGGTTGTGCACTTCTCATCACAATAACAATATTGTGGTTAAATATTTTAATATATGCAGCTGTGCTTGTGCTATTGTCAACTAGTTTAAAAAATGTTACATTTAAGATGTAAATTATTTACAAAAATAAATAAATATTACACTACATTTTTAAGTGTGTTTATGTTGCATGAATAAATATATCTGCTATAAATTACACATGCAGTACCATATCTGATATCATATGCATCTATATATTATGACCGGTAACCCTTATTACCATTTTTAATCCTATTAGTTGAAGAGTGATACACATATTTTTACTCGTTAGGCAAATATTTTGATTTAAGAAAGAATGATTTCATGGATGACATTAGTTTCATTAAGAAACAGAGGGACAGTGTCAACACAATTATATACATATTTAAAAATGTTTGAAATACAGTAGTTTATTAGCACGGTAAAATAACATTCAGATCAGAGAATAGTTATCTCTATGGAATAGGGAAGTTATGCTTATCTGTACAAGAGATAAATAAAATGCAACAGAAAAAATGAAGGAACTGAGAAAAGTACATTACAATAGGTGCTTCAGTAATACAATATGACATAGGGGAGACCATAGTGCAAGTTTTTACACCTTTTACTCCAAATAATATTTCACGCAATAGTTCATTAACTTGACAGTTTTGAGAACAGAATAAAAAATTTGAGAAAATAATATTTAAAAAAATTAAATAAGCTTGTTTGACAACTAGCCCCTATATTGTAAGTGTGTGTGTATGAAACTTTTTTGATTTAGGTGAAGTAGGTGCTTAACTTTCAGAAAATGTTGACAAAATATTAAAAGATGAACATAAAATATGATCTGTTTTATTATATATTAATTTCAAATGTACAAGTATATTCATTTTCTTGCATGCAATCAAATAGATGTAAAAGTATCAAATAAATGTTTCAAATATAACCTATTTGTTGAAAGTGCTGCTATTCAATGTTCTGTCCTGTTTTAGACTTATAGGGGTAGTTCATCCAAAAATGAAGATTATCATCATTTACGCACCCTCAAGTTGTTCTAAACTTGTATGAGTTTCTTTGTTCTGTTGAACACAAAAAAGAGATATTTTGAAGAATGTCTGTAACCAAACGGTTGCTGGTCCCCATTGACCCCATTCTTTAAAATATGTTCTTTTGTGTTCAACAGAGCAAAGAAATTCATTTTAGAATGAAGTTTAGAACAACTTGAGGGTGAGTTTTATTTTGGGGTGAATTGTGGAAGCTTGTTTTCTAATTTTGCAGCCTGAAATGATCTAATCACATTCTCAAGAGATGTGATCTTAATATGGCAATGTATAAAAATGCTTTCACTATCACCATGCTTCTTAAACACACTTTGTCAATTTGTCAAAAGCAGCCCTGGATTTTTAACACCGGAAGGGAAATGGATCCTGCTTTATCATGAATCAGGATTTGTGGCCAGAAAGAGACTGTTTCAGATTCAATTTTCTGTCAGTGGCACAATGAGCAACAGTATAAAAAAGTATAAAAGGTATACAGATGTTGAAACAAAAAGTTAAAACAATTTTCTGAATAATTCAAGTATTTACACTAACACTAGCCTGACTATACTTATAACTCACGAAAGAGGATCCTGTCTGAGTGTTTGTGTTTGATAGTTTAGTTTTTGCTCTTCTCCACCAAAACACAGATCTGATCTTCTGTCTGGACTGAGACGAGCCGTAGTAGAACAGAAGAGGGTCCAGGAAAACACTTGCACTCCCAAAACACACAGCCAACAGGTAAGCAGCATATGATGAATCTCCCTCCCCACTGTTTCCTCCAGTAGCTAAAAGAACACAGT
The DNA here is from genome assembly GCF_963993115.1 of Abramis brama. NCBI lineage: Eukaryota > Metazoa > Chordata > Actinopteri > Cypriniformes > Leuciscidae > Abramis > Abramis brama. The sequence goes on along the minus strand of NC_139977.1, from coordinate 28,307,292 downwards.
GGTACAACAGGATGCCATTGGTTGGAGCGAAACACAACACATACTCCATCAGCACAGTAATAGCCATAATCACAGCTCTCCTTCGTTTTTCTGAGAGTGATGATGGTTTTGCTAATCGATTAGACTTGCCACTGAGCACATATATTATGATAAAGTAGCTCACTAAGGTGACAATGAGTGGCACAAAGTAGTATAGGCAGGAGAGGATGGAGAACAGGTACATGTATAGCTGATCTGTAGGGTCGTCATGGAAAAGCACATCGTGGCAAGTGACGCCCACATCCCTAATCTCTACCGTTTGTGTCATTGAGAGAAGTGGCACCGTACCAGCGAGCGCCAGCAGCCAGACCAGCACACATACACACGTGGCTTTCCTTGCACTCCTCCAGGTTAGAGAGGCGATGGGAAGCGCCACAGCCAGCAGTCTGTCCACACTCATGCACATCATCAGCAGTATGGAGCAGTACATGTAGCAGTAGTAAGCAGCACTGAGCACACGACACGCCACCTCACCGAACACCCAATCTGAAGCGTTCAGCTGGTAGTGGATCTTCAGAGGCAGCAGCAGGGTGAAGAGCAGGTCCACACACGCCAGGTTAGACATGTAGATCACAGCTGGTTTCTTCACTCGAATCCTACAGGTGAACGTCACCAAGGCCAAAGCGTTCAGGGGCAAACTAATGAGGATGATGAAGATGTAGAACGAGGGCATGACGCGTGTGACCATCAAGCCTTTGAGGAAGAGAACAGCCTCGTCTGAGATGCCAAAAATTGCAGTGCCGTTACATGGATGTACACCTTTATAGTTAGACCGAGACACCTCTGGGCGGCCGTGTCCAGCAAAACTTAAAAAAACGTACTCTGTAACCGAAAACAACATCATCAGTGACATCTCTTATAACATCAGTAGACAACTAAAAATGACTAAGAGGTTTTAATGAAAATGTTAAACTAAAGAATCAGAGTCAAAACAAACACAAGGCCATTTCCTTCATTGTAAAAGTGTTGTTGGCAGTCTGTCTATGAGGATTTTGTACCTTCACAGGTTTTATTTGAAGTCGAGGAAGAGTTGGGTAATGTCTCATCCATATAGTCAATCGGTTCATCGGTTTGGGCTATATAGACACGAACAGCAAAACTGCGTCCAGATGGGGCTGAAACCAAACACAGAACCATCAGTTATAACTCTCGCTGCTAGACAAATAAATTATCATTTGTATAATTTGATAAGTTAGTCCTAGCTAAATGCAAACAGCCATTTTCTTTATAGATCTCTCTACTCTAAGAGCAGCCTTCTTCAGCCTATTGTGGAAATATTAATTAAAGTTCAATACAAACTTATGAACTTTCTTTGAAAAACAAAAAATTCTGTCCAATGTAAAAAGCAGTTAGTATAGAAATAATAATATACTAATACTTTATTTATGCCGATTCAGAGTTGTAAGGGCAAACAGTTATTTCTTAAGACTGGTATTGTCCGGCTGCTCTTAGGTCAAAAGTATAGACATTATTTAGAGGATCTCTTGATACTATACCTCTGGGTTTCTCATGATCCGGTGGATAAACTGGATTAACAGTTACTGCAGTATCAGCTAAACTGTATTCAGCACTGACTGTAATCAAACATACAAAAGAAAAAAAAAATTATATAACACTACTAGACAAATACAGGAAAACGGCCACATCTGAGATCTCGATAAAGGCTGAAATGACTCCCAGCCAATAGAAACACAGGACGCCTCCTAGGAATTCTGTGAACAGCCTCTCTATTGGGCGATACGTCTGGAAGGATTAAGTTTGAGTATAAATTTAAATGACAAGTTATATATATATATATATTAAAAAATCCTGTTGGTTGATACTGGTGTTTTGGAACATTTATAGATGCTTTTAGCTGGTCTAAGATATAGTCTTTGTAAAAAATACAGCTTGACCACTTTCTCTTATTTTTTCCCCCTTAAAGTTTTCTTAAGAGCCTGGAGTAATGCTGGCACTTTGCTTTCACAGCTTAATTTATTTATTTATTTTAATATCTAAAAATAGCCCCATAATGGACTGGCCATTCGGGGTGTTTTTAAACCGTTATTTCAGATATAAATAGTATTCTGTTTTCATCTAGTATCACTCTTTTTTAATTAACCGAAAAGTTATAAAGTATAGCCTATATACACACCGGCAAAAATATACAAAAAGTCGTCGCTTTTGAAAATCATAAGCTCATTTTCTTGAACTTATTGAACTTACCGTTAAAGATGGCAGTGCATGTGTGCGCATTTAGAATTAAAAACAAGATAGTTTGGATTTCCATGATGTGTGAACTATTGTCCGTTTCTAGAACAAAAAGTGAATTTCAGTACGAAAAAAAACAAGCTTTTCAAACTGAAGAAACGAAATGTTGCTTTGAGAATCAAACTCGCGCGTGAAGTCTTCAGTCGCCGCCGTCTGAACAGTTCTGTGGCTCGAGCGAGGATGTGCGTTACAATGTGGTGACATCACGGACCCCACGTCCCATGGCTGTTATTATAAAACCCACACAGTGTGTCTGACTGTCCCACAGCGCCCCTGGGAAAGTAGGCTGTCACTTACACTTTACAGTTCAACATAGACAGACAGACGCTTACACCAATAACTCAAATACACATATTTATATTTATACTAAAAATTGGAGCACCTCTTAATGAAAATAACATCACAACATGTATTTCCATCAAGAGGTACATACATTTTTGGTCAAGATCTTGTATCAAGAAGAATTTGGTCAAGAAGTCGCTCTAGCACATCCCAAAGACTTTCAATGAATTTAAGGTCTGGACTCAGAGGAGTCAATTCATCTGTGCAAATAGTTCTTCATGCTCCCTACCAACCATTCTTTCACAATTTGAGCCAGATTAATCTTGGCATATATAGTATTTTTTTTCCTATGGAGGTCAATGGGGTTCATCAACTCTCTATTACTGAAATTCTTCAAAATATCTTCTTATGTGTTGAGCAGAAGAAAGAAATTCATACTGGTCTGAAACAACTTGAGAGTGAGTAAATGATGACAGAATTTTCATTTTTAAGTGAACTATTCCTTTAATATGTACATCTGTACATAGGCCTTCTACTTACCATCTAAATGTATATTCTTTTTTTTTCCTACTCATTTAATTTTTCTAGATGTATATTATGTTGTTGTTTTTTCTTTAATTCCACATACTTCATTCTTTCTCTCTTCTCAATTGTGTTTATGTACCTTGAGCTCCTGGAAACCAAATTCCTTGAGTGCTTGTGCACACTTGGCGAATAAAGTGCATTCTGATTCTGCATGATCATATGATCACATTTGATTTTGTTTATGCTGCTCTATAGACATGAATCAAAAATGCCAGAATGTTATAGAAAAACAGCATATTCACTTATTCATGTGAGACTCTCGACCTCCGACTGGTTAAGATAACAGACACACACATATGCTCAGTGGCTGAGTGGCTGCTTCCACATTCAAAGGAATGTGAACAGGGTAAACAGAGTTTAGAGTCTAATTGATGTTTAATTCCAGTAACCTTGCTTTTTTTTAACAGTTTTTTAAATGTTGCTGAAATGCTGAGAGGTTGCGGTTTTACATCTAGTGAAATCTGGTAATTTTGACTGTTAAATGCAGATTCACTCATGTCGCTATTAATTTTAAGTCGGCATTAAATCTAAACAGACAGTTCATGTTTTTTGTTGTTGTTGCAATGCAGTATTTATTGTGAATGATTTATCCGTGCACATCATTATTTTTTGTTAAATTCATACTCCTTCATAATCTTGAATCAAAATAACTTTCCCTCCCTCTTGCAGCAACTCTTCTCTTCTCTTCTCTTCTCTTCTCTTCTCTTCTCTTCTCTTCTCTTCTCTTCTCTTCTCTTCTCTTAAGAAGTGTTTACTGGCGTTAGGGCGGGCCCACCTGTCACTCACATGAGATCCACCAATAGCAAACCACAATCAATCCCCCTTGGTCAAAATCAAGTCTCGCCCTACATTTTGTCTTGTTCAAGAGCCATTTCACCTTGATGTAGTACGTCACAATATGCAAAAACAGACTATCACAACATCAGTTTAATGCTAACATTGACCCAGTAGACGGTAGACCATCTCTATCAAACTATTATATATAGACTAGCTAGAAACCAGCTAACATGTTCCAAAAACATCTGGACCAATTTACATATTATGCCCGTTTTCATAAAATGTAATATAAATCTATGGTGTCCTCAGAATGTGTCTGAAATTTTAGCTCAAAATACTCCCAGGATCATTTATTATAGTTTTTTGGGTGTGAGCAAAACGCTTGTGTTTGTCCCTTTAAATGCAAATGAGCTGCTGCTCCCCGCCCGATCCTTCACACAAGCTTCGGATACTCCGGCAATATCAAAACACGCCAATCTCACTCATCCAAAATCTCAGAAATAACCAGTAGCGGAGTGCTGCCTTGCGAGAGACTCAGGAAGAGGTTTAACTTTAGACTGCACCTGAACGTTTCTGAATGGTGTTGGATACATTTATGTAGTTGTTGTGGAGTTACATTGATTCATCTCATCGACTTGCATGTACCGCCATGTTTAACTTTTACACAAGTTGACACATTTCCCTGAGGTCTTTATAAGACAGCTGTGACATTTTTTTGGTTAAATAGTGGTCTGTGCTCGTCTGTGCAGCCGACGACAGAACAAATTTGCACACTTTGCTGGAACTTTTGCCATTGTTAGAAATGGTAGACTGTTGTCACTTGCGAAATGGCGGCGCTGTGGGAGGAAACGTGCAAATTAAAGGTTTAGTTCACCCAAAAATGAAAATTAGCCTATGATTTACTCACCATGAAGCCATCCGAGGTGTATATGACATTTTTCTTTCAGACGAATACAATCTGAGTTATATTAAAAAAAATGTCCTGGCTCTTCCAAGCTTGATAATTAGAGTGAATGGCTGTTTGACTTTGGAAGTCCATTAAAGCTCATCTATTCATGATTAGAGTGCTTGACACGGATCTGCGGGGGTTAATGAAGGTCTTCTGAAGTGAAGTGAAACGATGCGTTCGTGTAAGAAAAATATCCATATTTAACCCTCTACTATGGCATGGTGTTGCCCTCAGGCAACAAACTACCTTTTTGGACCTCACACTGCCCCTTTAATTTTTTTTATATATTTCTTTAAATATATAATATCCCCTGACATGTCTGTTCAGTGAAATGAGGGGCTGAAGTGGGTGTGACCTTTTGTTTGGGGGTGGAGCAGTCCTTTCATGAAGCAAAGCCATATGGTACACAGTGCCACCAATTAGTAAGATAAATATCAGTTTTTAACATGTTTAAGTTAAAATAACTTTATATTAAAAAATATATGCATGTGCATCAGTATGTAAAGTATGAGGACCATATGGTGCATTCAAGTTCTCCTGAGAAGTTTGTTTTTACAAGTTCGGAAAACTCAAAGAATGCGCATTATGTGTCATAATTTATGTTTCATTATTATTGTTGTTGTTGTTGTTATTATTATTATTATTATTATACTGCCACAGAGAATGATGGGAAATGTAGTTTGGTCACTCATGCCTATCAGCTCATAAACTGGCTAAATGATAGTGTTTTCTGGCAAACTTTATCTCTCTACTTCATTAACAGTACACATAATATGTACACAAACTAAATTGTACTGTCGGAATTCAGAATTAAATTTATCATGATTGAAAACTATTTTCTTCTGCCATTGCTTCCCACTCGTAATTACGACTTTGTGGTGACGTTCATGTGCATTCAACTCGTAATTACAATCTTTCTGACATGACTTGAACGCATCAATAGTCAATGTTTTTGCGATCTACTGATACTTGCAGGAAATGGACACAAGAACATTTTATGGGTGAAAGGAACATGGTTAGGGTCATTCCTTCTGAGAGTGAGGACAGTGACCTTGAGGAGAGTCAGAGTCAATCAGGTTTGAGAGACAGTTAGGAGGTCAGGGGTCAGTCAGCAAAGTAACGTACGTGTGAGTGTGTGTGTAAGAGAGAGAGAGAGTATGTGTAGTGTTTGGACACATTTTATGATGGATATATTATCAGGGACCCCCAAGCTCCCAAAAAATGGGGTGAAAGATTTTTTTCCCCAAAAAACAAAAAGTCATGCCATACAGGTGTTGTATTACAAATTTATGAAATGTTTAATTTAGGTTGCAGCAGTAAAAGTTGAGTACATTGAAGTTAGCATTTTAAGGTTAGGTCAGGATAATAGTAACAACAGTTTCTGCCAGTCCTGTTTTTCTCTATTGTAAGTCACCTTTTTGTCTTTAATGGCTCGAGCCCGTAGCCCCAGATACACCTTTTGTCTTTAATGGCTCGAGCTCCAGCCCTAGACGATGAATCGTTAGGCTGATTGGATTAGCACATATGCTTTTGAATGGTTATGCTGATTGGATTGAGACTGGTAACACGCTGGAGTCGGGCGGGTTCCTTAACCTGTATACTTAATTTGCATGCTTTGTTCAACCTCAATGTAAATCCCTCCCCCTAAATGTCTATAAATTTGCAAGGCAACTGTCTTGAGTTAGACTTGGAAGAAAACTAAAGACTTGGAAGAACACTACAGACGACATACAGCGAAGATCCCAATAAATCACTTCTGCTTATCCCAACGTCTCCTGGTCTTGCGTCAATGAAAGAAAACTTTCCAACAGATGGTGCCCTGTGACCCGGGTGGAGAAAAAGGAAACTGAATCTTGAAACTTCAAGCTCAAAGATCTCAACAAAGCCTGACTAAGTTCCAGACTGAATCTTCTGAATCCAGATTGAAAAAACTTCAAGCTCCAAAAAGATCTCAAAGACTGAATTTTTCCAGACGGAATCTGTCTCTACAAACGAAAGACTTGGTGAGTTTCACTCCATTCAAAGAACCTTTGCAGACCAGTACAAAATTGTTTTCCTCTGCGCCGTTCAGAGAAGTAGTTAACAAACAGCTGTAGAGTTTGGTTAACTAAAGATAAGCCTCTAAAGTTTGCTTTTAGAGATGAAAGATATCCTCTGCCAGGTAGGGAAGATTAACAGTTACATGTTAAGATTTGTGTGTATCCTCTTGCTAGAGAAGATCTATCCTTTGTAAGCTAGAGAAGATTAGCGTCATGTGCTAATAAGATTGTACCCTCTGTTTGTGAGAGGGTACAAATACCCCAGGGGCCTCATTTATAAAACTTTGCGTAGGATTTGCGTCAGAAGTGGCATACGGATGAAACATAGGACGTGCGTACGCACAGAAATATTCGGATTTATAAAACTGTGCACACGCACATCCTACGCAGTTTTCCCTTAATAAATCACAATCAATTCTAAATGTAGCACAGCTTTTGTGGCTTCATGTCACGCCCATAGTTGCCCATAAATAGTCCGTGAAACGCCCACAAGTTAATATTCATCGATTGCGAAATCATGGCAAACACAGAGAGGAAAACACTCAATGTGAAGTAGAAATTATCGTTGGCGAGGTGGAAAAGAGAAGTAAATTGAGGAGTATGTTGTTTGGAGGGCACAGTGTGGGCATTAGGCTACCTACTAATGCCAAAAAGGCACTTGAGTGGCAAAAGGTTGCAGACGCTGTTAATGCTGCATGCAGCCTCACAGCCTCGGACCGTGGCCGAAATAAAAAAGAAATGGTCGGACGTCAAAGTCGATGCAAAAAAACGTCTAGCACTCCATTGCCAGAGTGTGTCTGCCACGGGTGGGGGAAAGGGGACACCGGAGCTGACATTCCCCCACGGAAGAAAATTTCGAAAAATAACCCCTGAAATGATGACTTCTGGTGAATATTGTGGAAACTAATTGATACATTTAGATAAATATATTTCATATATTATAGCATATTATAATACAACTTATTGGGCCTATATTTATAGAATAGCATAGTAGGCCTAATCAATATACAAGACTGAACCACATAGATGTGAAATATAAATGATGTTTTATAAATAAAGTTCGGGAGGAGCACGTTCAAATAATCAATCAATCAACTCGTCATCAAACAATTACCATGTCTACCCTATCAGCATGAGAGGAAGCATATATATATTGACTGTCAACTCACCTAACATTCCTTGACAGTTTTCAGCATCCCTCCACCACCCCGACTCCTCACTCTTGGCTTGTTCTTTCACAGCCAGGAATACGGGGGGAGTACTCTGGGTTCGGGCCGAATACCGAGCCCGGAGCCCTCTCCTCGGACAGCACGCCAAATACGCATTTATTCTATCTGACTTATTTGTAAGTGTGAACTCGTGAAAGGCTATCATGATCATTTTGCCAACAATGAACCATGGATTTGTTTAGTTTATAATACGTTTTATTTTTAAATTAAACAAATACAACATATAGGCATAACATTCAAAACTCATCAGCTTAGACTGCATTTGAAGAAAAATAAACACAACAGTTTTCTGTAGCCTTGTGCGAACTTATTCAATAGAATTAGACTTCTAGAATGTTCTTTCCAGTGCAAAAAATATATATTTTTAATTTAAATATAGACAACATTTTAAGGACGTGTAGTGCAAATATCTTTATATAATTATACTTCCATTAAAGTTAACTTTCTTTCCAGTGCAAAACAATAATACATAAAAAACAGCTAATAAAGAAAATATAAAATATTGCACTCAAATACTGCATTCAAGCAATTTGCTAGTTGCACGTGGCCGCCATTTTGGATTTCGGATCAGCGAGGGTGTGCTTAGACACTTCCGGTTTCGCATTACGCCCTGTGCAGGGAGATGGAAAGCCGAAATTAATCTTTTATAGTTGTTTATAGCAGGGGTTTTCAAAGTGGGGGCCGCCAGGGGGCGCCAGGGGGGCCGCAGCAAGTTGAAAAAAAAAAAGTAAAAAAAAACGTTAAAAAATAAATATTTGCTAATATGAGTATTGTTATGAAAAAACATTATAATAATTTGTTGCATAGCCTATCTGATATCTGATTGATCGGCTAGTGACAAGAATTGGCCGATTTTCACGTGATTTTCAGTCTGACATATGCCGATTCAAAAGCACTCGGGCGCCGCATGAATAACATCGCGCAACATCAATATCACACATGCACACAGAACGCACATGTAGGAAACCTTGTGAATTACGGCCGTTTCAGATCGCGAGCGGCGCGTGAGCAGCGCGAATTTTTTTCGGCGTGCATGTTCAGTGAGTGCATTCACACCGCGAGCTGGAGCAGCGCGTGAACGTCAAGCAGGAGCGTCGCATGAGCAGCAGTGAAGCGGAGGGTTTCGACGCCGAGTCTATTTTTGTAGCGCTGCTCACGCTCAGTTAAAGTGAAAGCACACTTTTGATGGACAAAATAAATATGATTTCACTCAAAAAAATGCACATAATTTGCATGCATAGTGTGTTTTAACAAGGAGTAGGCTATGTCAGAAAAGAAAATGAAGACAAAAATATTTATAGAGAATGTATCCATTTAAACTTGTTTTTATTAACCAGTTTGGGTAAAAGTGGTGTTTTATTATATATATATATATATATATATATATATATATATATATACAGTACCAGTCAAAAGTTTGGAAACAGTACTATTTTTAATGTTTTTGAAAGAAGTCTCTTATGCTCATCAAGCCTGCAGTTAAAAACAAAAACAAAACAAAAAAAAACAGTAATATTATGAAATATTATTACAATTTAAAATAATGGTTCTCTTTTTTAATATAGCCTACTTTAAAATGCAATTTATTTTTGTGATGCAAAGCTGAATTTTCATCAGCAAGTACTCCAGTCTTTGGTGTCTTATGATCCTTCAGAAATCATTCTAATATGCTGATTTATGATCAATGTTGGAAACAGTTGTGCTACTTAATATTTTTTTTTATAACCTGAGATACTTTTTTCAGGATTATTTGATGAATAAAAAGTTAAAAAGAACTGTATTTATTTAGAATAGAAATCTTTTGTAACAATATACACTACCGTTCAAAAGTTTGGGAACAATAACTATTTTTTTTTAAGAAATTAGTACTTTAATTCAACAAGGATGCGTTAAATTGATAAAAGGTGATGGTAACGATTTATATTGTTAGAAATGTTTTTATTTTGAATAAATGCTGTTTTTATGAATAAATGCTGTTTTACTCATCAATGAATCCTGAAAAAAGTATTCCAAAAAAATATATTAAACAGCACAACTGTTTCCATCATTGATAATAACTGAGTATCAAATCATCATATTAGAATGATTTCTGAAGGATCATAAGACACCAAAGACTGGAGTACTTGCTGATGAAAATTCAGCTTTGCATCACAAAAATAAATTACATTTTAAAGTATATTAAAAAAGAGAACCATTATTTTAAATTGTAATAATATTTCATAATATTACTGTTTTTTTTTTGTTTGTTTGTTTTTTTAACTGCAGGCTTGATGAGCATAAGAGACTTCTTTCAAAAACATTAAAAATAGTACTGTTTCCAAACTTTTGACTGGTACTGTATATAGAAAATAAATATTTGTGTGTGCTGTAAAGTGGTTAGAAAAAATGAAATCAGAATCGGCTTAAATCTGTATCGGCAGGTCAAACTCAATGAAAAATCGGAATCTGCCTTGAAAATTGTAATCGGTGCATCTCATCTTTCTGATTGGCTGGTATCAAACACCATCACATAATCTGATGTTCACCTAGATGTTTTATTTATTTATTTCTACATGTGAAGTGCCGTAGTATTGTCGATGGGTTCAATACGGGGGGCCTTGGCCAGAACCTAGTGGTATTTGGGGGGCCTTGGCATGGAAAAGTTTGGGAACCCCTGGTTTATAGAATCAATTATCACTTAAAATACTACTAAGATCCATATTACTGTGACGGAGACTCAAGCTGGTTGGGATCCATGTGCAGCTTTAGTAGATACTTCAAAAGAATAGTCAAACAGGCGAGGGTCAAACAACGGTGGATGCAACAACGTAGACAGATCGTAACTCGTAAACGTAGAACAGAAGTAATAATCAGAACAGGCGGCAGGCAGACAGAGGGGTAATCCAGATAAACGAAGCACTAGGTCGGTAGGCAGGCAGAAATGGGTCAGAGATGATAAACAGTCCAGGTAAATAATCAACAAGACAGAATACAGGGAAACGCTCAGAATTGTCAGCACGGCAAAACAAGACTTCGCAGGGAGAAGTAGGAGAAGCTGGCTTAAATAGTCATAATAATGAGTGACACCTGTGAAGGTGATCAATCCCAGGCACGGGAATTATGGGAAATGGAGTTCGAAAAGAGTTAATACTCGGGAGATGGTTCCAGCTGATGGTGATCGGAGGGAACCACAGAGGCTGTATTTGTGACAATTACTATCACATGAGCTAATGGCAATTAAATGCACGTTTGCATAGTCAAATTAATGAATGAAATACAACTGTTCACGAACAGAAGATTGTATTTGACTCATGCTGCATACGCATAGGCAATGACAGTTATGCCTACTGTAAATATAGAGCTACAACTACGATTACATTTATTTGCATGAAATGCATCGTGAACATTCACATGTGGCACACTACTGTGATAGGCTACAGTTTATCTCCATAAATACTATTTTCTCAATTCTGCATGCATTTTTACTTACTTACATCATTGCTCGATCAATATTATCATCACATATTTTACATTTACATTTTTACTGTAGGTACCACAAACAATTTCATATAGGTAAGTTTGTGTATATTTTACAAGTAGTACTCTATGTGTTGCTTACATTGTAAACCCAGATTTTGATTCAACTCAAAGAGATTGAGTTCATATTACTTAAATGTGTCTAATTTATTGACATTACTTGTTAATTCTGATTAAGCTGAACTTTTTCTTGTCCTTTCTTATTGTAATTGAGTTTTTAAGCCCAATCAGTAGTTTCTACTCAAACAAACTGAGTTTGTATTACTTAAACATGTGTCATTTCTTTACATTAATTATGAATTCTGAGTAAACTGTACTTTTTGTAATCTTATTGTAATTATGTGTTTGAGCTCAAACAACTTAATATTACCAAGTTTTGCCTGTCCAACGGTAAGTTCAGAGGGTCAAAAACAAAATACGAAATCACAAATTATTTTCCAGATGGAGTCACGGGTAAGTTCGTGATTTCTGGACGTTATTGTTGTGTCCCTGATGTTAATGTACAATTGATGAAACCTCATTGATGAAACCTGCATTAGCGTTGGTTGACATTTGTTTTTCTTTTTTTTCTTTTTTTTCATGCCATCACTGAGGAAACTACACACTAGAACCCTATTAGGCCATGGCTTTGTTTCTTTTGTTGCTAAAAAAAAAAAGACATGTTCAATAAAAATAAAATTGGATCAGTGTAATGTTGCAGTTGTATGTGTGTATTTTACATGGCTCTATTGATTGAAAGATATTTTGAGTTTCAGGAACTAAAAGTTAAGTTGGGTCCGTTAGAATATACAATTTAGTTGAATTGGTAATGGAGTAATGCTTACTTAACAAGCTGAGTTAAATAAATGGGTGGGGAATGATTGTTTAAACTAAGTATCTTCAGTTACTGTAACTCGGTTATAAGTACATTCAACTTAAATGTTCTATTCCATTCCATTATGGGCTTAAGTACATTGAACGTAGTCCACTTCACTTATTCAACTAATGCTTCATTACTCAAAAATTTTAAGGCAACGAGTTACCTTGTTTTTTTTAAGTAGATTCTACTTATCCGGGTTTACAGTGTATACACCAGACAGATTATTATTATTATTTATGAAACAGATCTTTACTCATCTCACTTGCACAAAAATAAATGCAGTAGCTAATAGAAAGCATAGAAACGCACAGGTGAAATACAGTGAAAATTATATGCATTTAAAAATTTGGTCGGGTTGAAGTTATCCCTCCGGATCTTCTGTATCCACTCAGCCAGTACCGCAGCGTCAACGGGGAATGCATGAAAGCTGACTTCTCTGTTGTAACGTGACGAAATGTACAAAACGGCACACAACGATGAAGTTCTGAGGCTGTCTGAAAGGCAAGTCACCTCTCTTGAATACTCATTGTGAAAAAAATATCTCTGTGGTAATGGAAATCGGTCGCTGTTGTCTCTTGCTCTCGTTGTCAGATCACCGTTAGTTTTCACTGGAAGTACTGGCCCACACACTCAAGTTCGAACGTCAACGGTTGCCGTGCACGGAGCGAATTGTAGCCTATCACAGGGCAAACATGTGAATGTTCACGGTGCATTTTATGCAAACAACTCTAATCGTAGTTGTAGCTCTATATTTACAGTAGGCATAACTGTCATTGCCTATGCGTATACAGCATGAGTCAAATACAATCTTCTGTTCGTGAACAGTTGTATTTCATTCATTAATCTGACTATGCATCCGTGCATTTAATTGCCATTAGCTCGTGTGATAGTAATATGGATCTTAGTAGTATTTTAAGTGATAATTGATTTTATAAACAACTATAAAATATACATTTTTCGGCTTTCTCCGGCTCCCTGCACCGGGCGTAATGCGAAACCGGAAGTGTCTAAGCACACCCTCGCTGATTCGAAATCCAAAATGGCGGCCACGTGCAACTAGCCTATTCAAGTCATTTTTGCATTTCCCGCTGTTGTCACTATGTCGTCATCGTTGCTACGATACGTGACTCACAATGACTGAAACGACCAATTAAAAGGGCATTCTCTCATGATGTTCCAAGATGTTAAAAACGCTACGTTGATCATAGACAAACAGGGGAAAAATTAGTATCTACCGCACCGTCTGTTTTTTTTCTTCTTATCATAGCCTACAAATGTCTTCGTTCATAGTCTGACATATATTAGAAGCTATGTGTCTGTCATGGATTTGCACTGATTCTCAAAAAAACGGAACAAAGTGCGTTCCGTATCAGTTCAATACGGAACAAGACTTTTATGTGTCAAATACGGGACGATTCCGTATTATACGGAACGGTAATGATGGCAATTGACGCCTCTCGCGGTTCAAACAAACAGGGCTGGGCAATCACATTCTACGTTGTGCGTCAAGTTCAAGTTCGGCCCATGGACCGTTGGCTGAACGTCAGTCTGTCCCAAGCGGCAACATTCTAATCTGAAAAATGAAGCCTACCCGGAAGTGCGAAAAACTGCAATACATCGAAAATCCGCTAGGGCGAGGTCCAAAAAGGGAGCAAATGTCCATAGCCCCCATGTTAAAATGTCCGTTTTCACAGCATAAATTCATGTTTTTACAGGTTGGTCCCATGGACTTTTATTGTATTTTTCGATAGGTTCCGAGTGCCTGACAACCATGAGGGCTGTGAATTTTTTTCTAACTCGTTAGTTTAGATCGTATTTAGATATAAAATGTATGACAAATAAGGGCGTGGTTAACTTTGATTGACAGCTTGATTGGCAGCTGATAACGAGCATAGGCTGCACCACGGAGAATGACAACAGAAGAAGCACCATTTTTTTACACAGTTGAAATATAATACTACTGTTTCTGTATCATGAAATGTAGTTTTAAGAGTTTTTCAGGCGAGAATGTAGTTGTTTAAAGCTCAAATCTGTGGTTTATTTAAAGATTTATGACAATTTTATCCAGTTGTGAGATCCAGCGATGACCGGGCGCTCGGCGCTCATGTTCCCCGCCTCGAACAGCCTTTCCTCGGCTAGTCGTTCTGAGGTTTGCCGCTGACTCTGGCGTCTCTGTAGTGGTTAAATATGAGATATAATTCGTCTTGTGTAACGTTATATCTAACGGGCGATTTTTGGTCTCGTGAATCTATAATTTGTTCCCTGGCCAATCGTTTTGGCTGAGGGGAAGTTTCATAACTTTATAAGTATTTAACTTTATTGTATGGTTAGACTAGAGCGCTGATGTTTGACTGAATTGTTTGCTTTATTTGTATAGCTTCTTGTACCTTTTACTTATACTTTTATAATGGCTAATATTGATCAAACTGAAATTTAACAAAAAGAGACTGGGTTGAGTTTTGTCATTTTAAATTTTAATACAACGAAGATGATCTGTAATGTTGTTTACTGCAAAATCTGTTGTTTAGTACAAATGCACATATTGCCTGGACCATATTAAAATGTTTCATGTTTTTATATTATATTTAAAACGAAAAGAGGCAGGTTTGTGTTTTATATTTTGTTTTGTTATAAATAGGCAAACGTTATATGCAGTGAATATAATCAATACGCGTTGCCTGAACCACATTTGTGTGGCTATAATGTTTAAGATTTCTTTAAATGAAAACGAAAAGAGTTAGTATGGTGTTTTATAACATATTTCGTTGCCTAAAATATACACAGAGATAACCGGAGTAGCAGAGTGAGCTGAGTGACGCGCACTGCGTCCTTTACCCATATATGGATTGGCCAGAAGGTGGGCGGGGTTAGGATTTCCCAAGATTTTCCAAGATGGCGCCGCCCATACCCCCCATAAACGGCTTCAAAACCGTTCTTGAGAAAGTCTATGGGTGACGTCACAGACGCTTTGTCCATATTTTTTACAGTCTATGGTCTGTCCTTGTTTTCTCACAGCCTTGATCTGGAGAAAAAAACACACAAAAAAAGCACACACATTTAATCACCATCTGTCCAGAGTGATAAAGGTTTTGTTTGAAGACTAAATAGTATGGACCATTCACAGGACTCATGCAGAATGCGGATGATATAACACACACACACACACACGATCATATTTGTGTTTTTATAACAGTTCATTATAAAACCTATAGACTAACCCAAACCCACAGCCTAACCCCAATCAAAACCTTAGAATAGGCCTATATATATATATATATATATATATATATAGTTTTTGCACTTTGCAAAAGTTATTTATTTATATTTATACTTAGATTTATATATTTCCCCTCTATATTATACTGAAATCTTGCAGATTCAGTTTTGGAACTACTAGAACCACTAGTTTGGAACTACTACTATTCTTTGGGGAACACATTAAGGTCATTAACTGTACATCCACTTATGATGTTTATTTTAGACTCCCATCTGTTTTCTGTCCTAATTTACTGTTTAAATCTACAGTAAACACTGTTCAGTATAGCTTTTTGCTTGCATGTTAAATAACTTACAGAAGTGGATTATTCGGCAGTGTTGTTTGAGTAATGTTACTTTGGTAATGTTGACTTGGTGCTTTACAAAATTGATCAGAGATGAGTTGAAAACGATGTGAAATCAAGTAAGCATCATTTGCTTGGCTGAGCTGAAGAGCACATGTACAACCCAGTCTCACGACAGTTCGTGACATAGTCACGAAATTTAGTCTATTGATTCGTGTTCATGGACATGAATTTCCCCTTTTTTTCGTGTCACTCAGCACGACTTTAAATCTAATGTAGCCTATTTCAATGGGGCGTATTTTTCGTGCCTGCACCACGTTTTTCTTTCGAGAGCACAGTATTGTTTTTTCTCAATTGTTATTAATTTTGCAGACTTTAAGGGCTACATTACTCAACATTTAATCAGGTGATTTTAATCCCAGTTTTTATTGCTTTATATTCGGTAGGCTACTCAACATGAATCTATTGATTCGTGTCCATGGGCACGAATTTCCTTCCTTTTTTCGTGTCACTCAGCACGACTTTCAATCTAATGTATTTCAATGGGACGTATTTTTCGTGCCTGCACCACGTTTTTCTTTCGAGAGCACAGTATTGTGGTTTTTTTTTTTTTCATTTGTTATTCATTTTGCAAACTTTAAGGGCTACTTGCCCAACATTTAATCAGGAGATTTTAATCCTTGTTTTATTGCTTTATAATTGGTAGGCTACTCAACATTGTAAACCATCAGTGCTTCCTAATAGTCAAAATATATAGTAAATATATTATTCCTGAACGCGACTGCAGAGTTGAGTTACGGCTATCGCTTCTAAATGTTCCTGTTTCTTTTCTGAGAAATACCGGTTTTCCATCGGTTTGGTGTGTCAAATCTAACAGTAACTACATTTCCCACGAGCCTTATCAACCGTTACTATGGTGATGATGACAGATAAAATTGAGGACCCACCGCCGATTCTCTTTTAATGATATCCTCATCTTTTTTCAACACAAACGCGAAAGTGTGCTTGATAATTCAACAATACTATGTTATGGCCATCAGTTTTATTTGTTTCCAGTATTACCCATGATCATCAGCTTCCGTTGCTATGGAGATGGAGCCAGCCTGGAACTACTACCCTGTAATTGGGTGATTTCTTCAGTGATTTCTCATTGCGCTCAAACCACTTTCCAGGTAAGTTGCAAGGCTCATTCGTACGTAACGATCACGTTTTGCTTAAATGCTATAAATAATTGATGCCTTTCTTTGCCATATTAGATTCACATGATTTAGACGTTAGGGCAACGAATTAAAGCCCGTCCAAGGTTTGCTCATTATCAGAAAAAAATCCTGTGAAATTAGGTTTGCTAAATGGATAGCCAACTTCAACATAAGCTAACTCTAGTTATCTAAATGATGTAATTTTCTCTCGATCATCGTGGTTCACCCACAGCGTCACTGTAATGTGTCAGTAATAATAATATTATCAATAGCTTGGTCTAACGTTATACTGCACATAACGCTGCCTTTAAATCTGGGATGACGAACCCCAGACACGTTACGCGCCTTTAAAAAAAAAATAAAAAATGACGCGCCTTTTAACAGTCGCACAGGAAATAGGAACAACGTGAATCTGTATTTATTTATCCTAAGTATTTATAAGAAAATTGGAATCACTCACTATTAGGGTCATTAATAGGGTACATAACACTATACATAATTAACATTTTCTGTTGTTCTCCCTGCAGATCCTGTCAAACACATCACCTGTCCGAACCTATAGCCACACCTGATTTCAAAACCCAAAGGCACTTTTAAGAGCCAACCTCTATCTCTTCTTTATTTTCTATATCTCACATCCTCTCTGTTCTCAATATCTATATTTCTGTCCATCTCTCCATCTATCTCACAGTCTTTATCTATTGCTCGTTCTTTTCTCTCTGTCTGTCTTTGTCTACTTGTCTGTCTTATCCATCTTTGTCAGTCTGTCTGTCTGTCTGTATCTGACTGTTATAATGCTGGGGGGGGGGTCTACAAAAAAGATCTGCCCTTTTTGTCAGGGCATTTTATTTTGTGCACAAAAGATCTGTTCGCACTGTAAAAAGGAGCAGCCTCTGAAGCATATTTTAGGGGTGCTATTGGTGTGCAGTATGCCAATTGTGTATTATATAGGCCTTGTGGAATATATCAGTTGTGTATTTTATGGGTACTATGGAGTGCAGTATGCCAATTATGTAATTTTATGGGCCTTAGGGAGAGTGCAATATGTCAGTTGTGTATTTTAATGGGTGCAATGGAGTATGCAATATGTCAGTTGTGTATTTTTGTAGGCCATATGGAGAGTGTGCAATATATCAGTTGTGTGTTTTTTGTGTGCAATATGCCAGTTTTTAATCAAGTAACAGTTTTAAAGTTTTTATAAGTGCCAATGGAAGACGTTAATGTGTCTACTACTATACATATTACGTACCTATTTAAATGTATATGAGAGAATGTTTGGGAGAGGATGTGCTAAGGAAATGTTTATTCTTTTTGTGAATTGTCTTTTGTGTTGTCTCTGTAAAGCTACGGAATGGACAGAGTACAAAACAAATTTCCCTTCGGGGACAATAAAGTATATCTTAATCTTAATCTTAAAAATACACAATGTTGTCATTGCAGCTTGAGAAACTCCATGCCATTGGATACAAGCCAGTTCTGCTTCTTGGAAAGGAGACCAAAAAAAAAGAAATGAAGTGTGAAATATTAACCCCTCGCTGCACACTCTCCGCCTATGCCCAGGACTACCTTCAGAAGATAGGTTCATTTTATGAATACCTTTGTGAAGGTGAGATGCATGCACTGTATCTTAAAGTCACAGTTCACAACTTGTGTTGAGAACGCAAAAGATTTTATTAATGTTTAAATCTTAAAGGGATGGCTCACCTCTAAAACTTAAATTCAGTCATTCTTTTTTTCTGCTGCTGAATGCTTGTATGATCATAGGCTACTCTATGTGACGTCTCTACCAACACTTGTAATGTAGACGCAAATGGGTAGAAAAGCATAAAAAATTCACACCTGGCTATTGATTATGGGAATTGAAGTAAACTTTCAGTAGTTTCTTGCAACTGCAGATACTCAGACATGTAGATTCTAAGTGTATTGAGCCCCATTTGTATTAATAGCATGCAGCACACTGCTCTACAGTGGGATTCTGGGATTTGGCACCCATAGTTAAGTGCATTCAAGCATAAACTGTCAACTTTAGAATTATGTTTGGTATGTTTTTTTTGTAGGAGCCATATTTAATTTCTGTTTTCAGCCCACATACAACAATATTTTTAATGTTTAGGCACACTCACCACAGCAATTTTTATAGGGACATACTAATTGAACACATGAAATTTGCAAAGACCCGTTTTGGTCACTGGGTCAATGAATTAAATGATAATGAATATATATATATTTATATATATATACTCAATAAAACAATATCAAGGATGGTGCTAAAATGTAGATCATTAACAGAAATAACACAAAGAAAAAGAAAACCATCAAATGTTGGCTGGATACGCCACAAACTTACACTGCTACTAACTTTGAGGCATAACCCAGACTGTAAACAAACATTATACTTGTCATTTTTTGAATAGATATTATGAGCACTCTGGGTTTTATTTTCCTGACTTAAAGATATATTGTATTGGTTATAGTCATTGCAAATATATTGCAGATATCTAATACATCCAGTAGACTCTCAATAGTTCTCCTGCAATCAAAAGTGCCTTCAAATCTGGTTGGGCAAAATTTGGACTATATGATTCAAACAGATTAAAACTTAAAACAGGTACAGATCAATCTTATGGTTAACCTCTATGTTTTAAATAAGCAAAACACAACACTTGTTTAACTTGCACAGGTTGGACCCAGGATTCCAGTGGCAATGATGATCAGATGATTACGCTGCATCTCACACCCTGTGACCCATTGGAGAACAAGCAACCGGAAGAAGGTGAGCAGGCGAGCCTCACGGAGGGGCAGGTAGAGCAGGATGGTGATGAATCGGCAATGTGTTAAGGGAAATAAAGAGAAACAGCACAATATTATTAAAATTATTCAAAGAGGGTTCTTGCAACATTTTAATATAATACTTAATACAAATTGTAAGTGTCATTAATGTAAAATAAAACAATAATAACACCTTTAATCATAAAGTAAATTCATCACGGATGTCAGTAAAAACCTTTCTCTTTATGTAACGCTGCATCCTTGCCACTAGATGTCCGTATAAATACATCGACCAGCGCGACTTACACAAAACATGACTGACTGATAGAATGCACACTCGTGTAATTGTTATTGTGTAATATTAATTTAACTGAAACTAGAAGCAGATGTGTTTTGAACTCAAATACAATTTTTTTTTTTTTTTTACAGTTTAACTCTTGGTTTTGAAATGCTTTAAAAAAATGTATCGGGAATATTTGTTTTTACACATGCCTGTCTGTGCACTTACTGTTTTTGTTGTTGTCTCTTTCTGAACGCAGCACTGATCCTGACACTATTTTGATCGGTTTCTTAGCCAGGTATTAAGATAATTAAAATATAATTGTTAAAATAATATATTGTTTGTTTTGTAATACGATTCGCTTTCATCCTTTTCACAATCCTAATGCCAATCCAAAATAAGCCTACAGCCAAATCTAATTCCAGCCACTTACTCTAACCTGTATAACTCTCTTTGTTTTCTGAATATCATTCAGAATGTCTTTGTTGTAAACCTAAAACACAAGCACAAGTGACACACAGATGTACAGGAAGCGCATGCATCCTGACATTTCTAACACATTCAGTTCTTCTGATGTTACTCAGACATTCAGTCTCCTCAAACACATGGAACTCACAGTAATGATGAAATTTAAAGTGATGTGTGTGTGGGAGAACATGAACACACACATGCATGTATCTTGTGTGTGTTTGATTACAAGCATAAAGCCTATCAGTGATCTGTGGCTTAATTCGTTACAATTGGCGTTTACCGAGTCTGTTTGTTGGAAACAAATGCAAAGGCTTTAAAGTAATAAGCATGCAAATGTTTGTCCAGATAAACAGGACATTACGTTTTACAAGTCTCAAAAGTCTACTGTTTATGTTGTCTTAAAATAGATGTTTTAATTTCACTTTAATCATGAAACCTCTTTTCTAAATTGTTTCCTGGTGTCATGCAGTTGGCGTAATTCTATCCAACATCTTTCCTGTAACTCCAATTTAGAGCCGGCCCATAAGGCAGAGCATTTCACCGGCATAATTAGCTGCCAAGGTCAGAGTGTTAAAACTATCCATTAGAAAACAAGATAGTATTCACTGCCTATTAACCTATCAACCTGCTGGCACAAGGGACCCGAACTCAGGGAGCCAATTTGAATGAATTTCTGCTCTTTCTGGGCCATTCTTTATGACATCATAATGACCTCTTCCTGTGATTTGCACAGTAGTGGATTCTCCCTGTAATCTTCAATTTCCTAACAATTTCAATTTCCTTTAGCTCTCAAAATAGATACTCAGATCATTCTCAGGAAATTACAGTGACAGTAAATACATGTATAATATTTTCTTTTTTAAATAAATGCTGTTCTTTTGAAATTTAAATTTATCAAAAAATCCTGAAAAAATCTATCATGCATGGTTTTCACAAAAATATTGATTTCGATTATTAATAATAAAAAAAATTGATTATTATTGATAATGATAAGAAATGTTTATTGAGCAGCAAATCAGCATATTAGAATTTCTGAAGGATCATGTGACACTGAAGACTGAAGTAATGATGCTGAAAATTCAGCTTTGCATCACATGAATAATTTACATTTTAAAATATATTCATAGAAAACAATTATTTTAAATTGTAATAATATTTCACAATATAACTGTTTTACTGTTGATGCACAAATAAAAGGTGCGCATAAGACACTTCTTTCAAAAATATATTACATTAAAAAATCTTAACAACCCCAATTTTGTGAATCGCAGCATTTTTAATCAAGATTATTTACATTTATTTATCATTACTTAAATATAGATGCATACAGTTGTAATCGAGATTATTTAACCCCCATTGCAATCAGGTTTATTGGCTTTCAGCTGTTTGAAATGAACAAATAAAAATAAAAAAAATAAAAAATTGAAATAGCTCAACACAACAAAAGTGGTTTCCCCAAACTGCAACTTTTAATGACTTATGCAGTCTCAAAATGATTGAACCCCTTGAATAGAATCCCTCATAACAGCACAAATCTGCAAAACAGGTGTTGTCTCAAGCACACCTCATGCAACTAATAAAGGGCTTCATTAGTTGCACCAGGTGTCCTTGAGCTAGAACACATGAAGTATCTGAACTGGCTAGGTTTGTTGAGTGTCACGTTTAACTGCATGCTAGAAATATTGCTAAGTGAAAAGAATGGCCCAAAAAGTTAAGAGAAGCTATCATCGCCCTTCATAAACAAGGAACAGGATACAAAAAGATAGCAAAGGCCCTAAATGTTCTCAGAGACACCATTGGAAGCATATAGTTCGCAAGTTTAAAGTTAAAGGAACAGTGGTTAGACAGGGCAGAAAAAGGAAGCTATCAACGGCTGCAACAGGATTTCTGAGAAGGCAGGTTCAGAAAACACCCGAGTGACTGCAAAACACCTGCAGCAAGACTTGGTGGCAACAGGCACTGAGGTTTCAGCTTGCACAGTATAGGCGCATACTAAACGCATACGGACAAGCACTACTGCACAAGCACAAACAAGACGGACACCACTACTGACCCAAAAACACAAGAAAAGTGTTCAAAATCATATAAATAAGCCAAAGAAGTTTTAGGATTCTGTTCTGTGGAGCTATGAAACAAAATTGGAACTTTTTGGTCCTATGGTTCAGTGGTAGTCTGGAGGAAGAAGAATGAAGCATTTGTTGAAAAGAACACTCTGTCTACAGTTAAGCATGGTGGGGCTCGGTGATGCTATGGGGCTGCAGTGCATCCTCTGGCACTGGAAACCTGCTAAGTGTGGAAGACAAGATGGATTTATTGAAGTATCAGGAAATCCTAGGAGAAAACGTCATACGTCAATTGGACCTTCCAAATGGACAATGAATTATCCCAAGCATACCTCAAATTCTACCAAGGCCTGGAAGATTCTACAGTGGCATCACATTCACCTGACTTGAACCCTATAGAGAATATCTGGTGGGATTTGAAGAAGGCGGTTGCAGCACGCAAACCCAAGGCTATTACTGAACTGGAGGCCATTGCTCATGAGGAATGAGGTAAGAATTCTCAGAAACACTGCCAGATGCTGGTGTCTGGGTATACATCTGTTTGCAGCAGGTCATAACAGCAAAAGGGTGTTCTTCTTAGTATTAAAGATGCTTGCCATGAAGGGGTTGAATAATTTTGAGACTGCAGAAGTCATTAAAAGTTGCATTTTCAGTTGAATTTGGGGAAACCCAATTGAAACGCTTGTTGTGTTGAGCTATTTCAATTACTTTTGTTTGATTTGTTCTTTGCAAACAGCTGAAAGTCTGTAAATTTTGCCAATAAACCTGATTTGCAATGGGGGTTGAATCATTTTTATTACAACTGTATATAAATAAATAATATAAAAAATACTCGCAAGTTAAAGCATGAAAACAGTGACAGGTTTGGGAAACATGTTTGGTTTAAAAATCACTACTTTTACATTTACACTTGGAGCTAGTGTTGTAGAAATTAAACACTTCATCCTTTATTATTTTTTTGTACTACAAATAACATGCAGATTGGATGGAAAAACTACTTTTTTCTGGAATGGATGGTGGGAATGTTTGGGAATCGTGTTTGGAAACAATCAATGTTTTTTTTTTAGGTTCCACTAGTGGCGAAAAAAACAAAACAATTCAGCTTTAGAGAGACAGTAGATCTCCAATGGCGTGTGGATGAGTAAAAAAAAATGAGGGAGGTGAGTTGGTCTTGCTACTGATATTAATTATAATGATCTCATTCAATAAACATCTTCCAATGAGCCAAACCACATACACACAACACATGTTGTTGAGTTTTTTTTTTGTTTGTTTTTTACTGTCTGTCTGTACTGTGGAATGGAGGATTGGTAAAGAAAGTGTGATGCTCAGTGTAAATTAAGTTAAATATGCATGTATTTGGAATATAAAACATTCTCAGCACTACAAAGAAACCATAATAGTATCAGCGGTTAGTACAAATTGGGATGTTTCAGAAATGGCCAATGGTGGAAAAGCACTAACTGTTTTCTTTTGTAGCCTATCAGAGACAGCTAGAGTCTTATAGCACAAGCAAAAACATAATAGACTTAAAAGAATAGTTCATCCAAAAATGAAGATTCATAATTTACTCACCCTCATGTCGTTCCAAACCCGTCAGACTTTTGATCATTTTCAGAACACAAATGAAGATATTTTTGATGCAATCTGAACGATTTTTGTCCCTCCATTGACAGCTACGCAAGTACCACTTTGACGCTTCAAACGTTCATAAAGAGATCATAAACTAATCCATATGAATTAAGCAGTTTAGTCCAAACTTTCTGAAGAGACTTGATCGCTTTATGTGATGAACAAATTGAATTTAGGGTTTTATTCACATATAACCATTCAACAACACACACATCAGTTGTGGTAAACGGACACTCAAGCATGTTCGCTTGACGTGTAAGAACCACTGAGATATGAGATAGATATGTAGATGCCACATTCAACCCCTCCAGACACAAGCCAGCCATCTTGCAACTGTCAGCGTGTCTTCACTAATAGTAGAATCAATGGTGCCACAACATTACGCAGCGTCTCATTGTGAAACCACCGAGATTTAAATTCCTGAAGAATTTGAATAACTTTTCACAAGTGATAAAGTATTTTTATTTATTTATGTATTAACATAATATTATATGTTTTTATTATGGTACTTTTAATGTTTTTACATTTACTATGGTTGTGTTAGCTGATGCATTCTTGTTTTATTGTGTTAGTTTAGCAAAATCATCTGCTGATGTGTATTTCATATACGGTATATACAAAGTCATTCATATGTGTCTAACTACAGTTGCAGATGCTCAGTCGACTTTCTCTTGAATGTTTACACATGGACCGGCTTTGACTGTTCCAATATGGCGGACGGCTTACGTAAAGCAGCCCATTAAAACGGCCGCTAATGAGGCATCTATATAGCTTCTATTTATGTTCGCTGATCAATGTTTATATGTACCCTGGTAATCCAGAGTTCTCACGAGAGCACAAGTTGAATTTGCTCAGCGAGTTACTCTGGTGTCGAGTAATGATGCTCATTAAATATGCCCCTCGATCTGAGCTGTACCAATCACATCGGGTTATCTGATATAGGCGGGCCAGAGGCGAGCTAAACAGTGTTATCCAATTGCGTGCAGTGAGATTTTCAAATGCATGCTTGGTGCCGCCCCTCGAGCTGGGCGATTTTCATTAGTCGACGCCAGACCATTAATCTTTTAGATTTAGGTCTGGATTTCCAGGCTAGTTTATATGTGAATAAAAGCCTAAATTCAATCTTCATCATATAAATTGATCAATTCATATGGATTAGTTTTAAGATCTCTTTATGAACCTTTTGATGTGTCAAAGTGGTAGTTGCGTAGCTGTCAATGGAGGGACAGTAATTGCTCAGATTTTATTCAAAAGATCTTCATTTGTGTTCTGAAGATGAACGAATGTTTTAAGGGTTTTGAACGAGAGGGTGAGTAATTAATGAAATAATTTAAATTTTGGGGTGAACTATACCTTCAAGTTGCCTACATAAAAAAAAAAATACATTTGTTTTGCACACAAATCTCTGACAATAGCCTCGTTCTGTTGACACGTTCATAATCAGTTGATTCAAATTATTGCTTTTCTTGTCTTAACAGTCTTAAGTCACTTTCCAAACAAATCCCTGTAATGATTTTTATCCATTGCTGTATGAAAATAAATCTCACACCTGCATACATGGCCTGCTAGTGGGTGTAACTGCTATGACAGTTTGCCAGCAAGGACTGAAACTTCCAGCATTTACAGTTGAATGCCATGACAACCATTCAATGATTTTGTTTATATTCCATGACTCTTGAGTGCAATTGTTTCCTTCTGAAACATTTTCCACAGTACTGACCACAGATGTGAGGCCGGTTTTTTCCTTTCTGCTAAACCAACCATTTTCATTAAAGATTGTTGAAACCTTTGATTAGATTTTCTGTAACCCTGTTGAGTTGTGTGTATGCATGAAGAACATTCCTAAGTAATCCAGGGGTTAAGAGGCAAGTCTATAGGTTAATGGGATTGACACGCGCTCCGACTTTCGCTCTGTGTGTGTGTGTCTGGGAGAATATCTCTGACCTTTCTATTCCTTTGAAGACTGGAACATTTGAGGAGAATTCACTGGAAGAATGAGTGGGAGAGTAACAGTGGGGGTGGAATGTCAGCAGTGTCCCATGAACCAGTTTATACACTTTTTTTTTTTTTTTTTTTTTGGACTGCGATTTCTGCATTATTCTAATAAACCATGCAAAGGTCAGTGATGCTCTCCAAAGGAAGACAGAGACCAAGAATATGTTTATTAAACAGCTTTAACATGCTTTCAAATAACATGATATATGCAGAATATAAAAACTGACAATTTACATGGGAACACAGTTTAATCCCATAAAGAGAGATCAATTTGTTTAATGATGACCAGTCAAATTTGAAGTTCAGTTAGTTGACAGAGTTTGCTGAAGTCCTCCACACTTCCAAAGGCCGCAGAAAATGAGTGAGTATAAAACTATTCACATATTCATATTCTCATATTCCTAAAAAAAAAAAAAAAAAAATGCAAACACACCATTACATAAAACATAGGCAATATGTTTTCCCTTCAAGGTTGAGTCCCAGCACATTACTTCAGCAGAACAATACATCCACACAGAGCAGACTTTTCTAAACTAATACATTTCTACTAATGATTCATTGTCACATTTGAACATATACTGACCAATGATGCTGTAAAACTTGGTGAAATCACGTTCACCATAAAACCTAATGAGATACAAATGCTAAGTATGCATGTGTTAGTAAACGTGGTCAGTGTTGGGGAAACTCAATTAATCTTAAAAGTAATTTTACAATATTGCGTTACTCCTTAAAAAGTAACTAACTGGACTAATTGTTTATGGAATATAATGTGTTACGTTACTTTTGCGTTACTTTTTCTCATGTGGGCTGGGCTTGTTTGTTTGTTTTTTAATAAGAAAAAGTTCTATTTTTGGCAAATGAAAAGGCCCTTTCACACCAAATGTGAAATGAATAAGCCTCAGGCTGAAGGAAATGCAAATTCACGCATGTACAGTAGAAGAAGCAGCTCAAACAAACCTTTCGAACAAATGCAGGAGAAGAAAGTTCATCAATCTTCGGCAATAAAAACAAAAACGCAAATATGAAACAAATATGAGGTTTATCAAAAGTTTATCTAAAAGCTTATTCATATTGTGATTAAATACATAAAGTATATTTGTGTAATTTTTACATATTTAATTATTACAGGTTTGTGCAAGTTTGCATTTCAATTTTTTTATTCATTTTGAGGACTGCTGAATCCCAACATGGGGACTGGAGAGCTGTCAGTCAATACATGGGAAATCAAAGTAACTTGTGTTACTTATTTGAAAAAGTAACTTGTAATTTTGAAAGTAACGCATTACTTTACTAGTTACTTGAAAAAGTAATTTGATTACGTATCTTGCGTTACTTGTAATGGGTTACCCCAACAATGCATGTGGTGCGTTATCGACCTTCATGACCAGGGACAGTTGTCTTTGTCTTTCGCGAGAACAGCAAAATAAAAATGAATAAGAACAAAACATCAAATTCTTGGTTCATTTGATTGCATGATCAAATTAATTAATTACACAACAAGTGTAGCTGGGCTAAATTAATAAACATGGGTGGTTCCTGACATGGGTAAGACATTGCGCCATTCAGTTTTTTTGACCTCATATCTATGTTCAATATTTGTGCTTTTAACATTAATTTGTCAACCATACGACCAATTAAAATGAACTAGTGAGACAAAAAGTAAACATTTAAAAGTAACAGCACCTAAGATATAATCCACTTTCCCTTTAACATTTACATAATTCTTGATATTATATGCATTATGCACAGTTATATGGTTAATTGCGCATTGCATCGACCACAGGTGTTTTCTGCAGCAGACCCTGACAAGCATCTGGTTTGTATGGCTTGAGCGAGGCACTTAACCTCAGTCTGCACCATGAGGACTAACCCTGCTGTGAATGCACTGTAAGTCACTCTAGATAAGAGCATGGTTGTCTTTTGGGGTTTGTACAGTAGTACCCTCTCTCTCTTGCTCATAATGCATACACTTTGATCTTACACAAATGTTGATGGCCTTGCGGAAAACCAGAAAATATGTTCCACTTTCTTTAAAGTAGCCTACTCAAGTGCCAGTTAAAATCTACCAAGCAAACACTACAGTATGTGCGTGTGGATAAAGCGTATGTCAGACTAATGATTGTGCTTCATTAGCTTGGCTGATTTACATGCTCATGCTTTCTCAGCATGCTGTCTGTCTGGAGGGCATCAGGTGAAAGACCTGTGACTTCAGAATCAGCAGGTTTATGAGTTAATGACCATCATCACCTGATCCTTATCTCTCTCTCTCTCTCTCTCTCTCTCTCTCTCTCTCTCCCTCTCTCTCTCTCTCTCTCTCTCTCTCTCAGCAGCTGGTCATGTGTCTTTTGGTTATGAATGTGTAAAGCTACATGTTTTCATGTGGGCTAGTCAGTAAGTTGCCTGAACTATTCCATCCATGCATAATTAGGCAGGTTTCAGGTTCACCTGACCCCAATCAGATGCATGTCACGTCACCTCAAAATGCGAATTCTTATTAAGGGTACGTTTACATGACAATAATATGCTTACAACGGAGAAGTTTTTCCTTTGAGTTTTCCGCGTATAGACGACACCATTGTCAAAACGATTCCCATTCACACGGATCCGTGAAAACGAATAAAACCCCCTGTATTCTGCTGCCAGGCCATTAGATGGCGATGAAACACTATAGATTGAACACGTAATACGCATGTGCATGACTTCATCGTCTTCAGAGATTTGCGTTTTTGTTGTTTTTGTTTTTTGACCGTTTTCAAAAACTTGCACTTTGAAACCCGTTTTCAAAACTTTAAGTTTTCAGGCACCCAAAACGCTGTTGTCGTGTAAACGAACGACCAAAACGCATAAAAAGTTGTACGTTTTTAGTTGAAAACGGTGTCGTGTAAACAGCCCCTAAATAATGACTTCCTTTTACTTTGCATATACCCAGACAGTCAGACTACATCTTCATTAATTCAGATACATTTCAAAACAGCGTTTTTGTTAAAAAAATGCCCCCCTTCCACACTGGCATTTTCAAACGTTTTCCAAAAAGCCTATTTAGAGCACTGAATGCAGTATATAACTTGCAAAAAAAATATATATTTTCTATTTTATAATTAATTCTTCTTTGAATCACATATCTAAGATTATGCATTCTGCCATATCTGTATCTTTACTGAATGACATATTTTTTTTGCTATTGGAATGAATGTGCAGTCCAGTGCGCTGACACATCAAGCCTGGCAATAAATACACACTACTCCAGCTTTCAGAAAAGGAAATCCCCCAGCTACACTTGCAGCATTGGAAATCCCCACAAACAATGGAGGATCTCACATTTCTTAAATAAAGTGTCATTGTTTTGGCCGGGGCATGCATGTGCAATTGATTTAGAGTACTGGAAATTGACAAATCCTTTTAGTTTGGCATGATATACGACCATCCAAAATCACTATGTGGCTCACGACTAATTCATTAGTTTTGTTGACAGAAAGGTTTTCTTCAGTGATTAGCTGATTGGTAGACTGATCTAAAGTTGTTTAGACTAGCCAATTACTTTACAAACCTTCTCGCATAAACGCTCAAACGCTATAGCAAAACACACCCATGTTGAAAACAAAAGCCAAGACAGGTCCCAGAATCAGGTGTGTGTTTCATGGATATGTTACCGGCAAAGTGTGTAATCCGGCATTCTATAGAATGCCTATGTATAGAATTAGGTAATGTATTTTTTGCAAAAAACATCAGGAATTCTATACATTGCCTAGGCATTCTATACAATACCGGGATTTCATACTTTGCCGGTAACAGATGTATGACTATAGAGTAAACAGAGCAAAGTGTTTTTTATGGTTATGTTTTATGGCAAATATATCAAGGAAATTTAGACTCAGTTCAGGCCTTAGAATTCCAAACATGCTCAACAATGCTGGCTAATGTTCTTTTTTTGGGGGGGAATAAATATATAGCCTATCTACTTACTCACACACACACACACATGCTATTGAAATAAATGATGTTTTTGAAAAGGCTGCATTTATTGGATCAAAAATACAAGTACAACTGGTAATACTGTCAAATTTAAATTACTGTTTTAATGTATTTTAAAATGTAATTTATTCCTGTGATGGTATAAAGCTGAATTTTCAGCAGTTATTACTCCAGGCCTACAATAATATGTAAACAAAAGACAATATAATGAACGCTAAACTAAATGTTACATCAGACTTCAGCTGCATCTGTATCTCTAAAAAACATACATCATTGTTGCATTGTTATTGGCCGTTGGTTACAAAGCCCCGCCCCTCTGGATAATCAATCAAGAGAAGCTGGGCTTTCCAGGTGGAAAAAAATACATTGATTGAAAATCCCATGATAGCAATCAGGACTGCTTTTCTCTAGAATATTGTGATCTAAGTTGATCGTAGAGACCATTGCGGCAGTGGTTGTACGTTAGGCTTATAATGCTTTTGGGAAATGCAGCCTAGATCGCTTTCCCCATGCAAACAGCGTTCTTATAGACTCACAGTGAACCACAACGTCTAGACAATTGTTTTCCAATGAATGTTGATCTTTGCTCCATTGCAACTCTTTCCTCAGAAAAAAACTTGTGGTTCAGGATAAGAGCAGAGGAAATGTGCCAATAGCACTAGCTTAACATTTTCTGTATGTGTACTTTAGAAGAAGATATGGTCAACAATATGATAAATCTTTAGTTGCGTGTCTGCCTAGTGTACATGTGTTCAGCAGCTTCATGGCTTGTGTGTGTGTGTGTGTGTGTGTGTGTGTGTGTGTGTGTGTGTGTGTGTGTGTGTGTGTGTGTGTGTGTGTGTGTGTGTTTCAACCTTTTGCCAAGGATCTTAAATGACTTCTTCATATTGATTAAGGAAATTGTCCATCAAGTTGTCAATCAAGTATGTTCATTTCCTGTGAAGCAGTGAGTGATAAGATATAAAGCGGTTCTTTTTGGATTGTGATTGTAGAGAGCAGCAGATGGCCTCCAGGCAATGCAGAAATGCAGTAACAGGAATCATCTGCAGCGGAAATAACTCCTCACTTTCATCCGCTCACTCCAACTTCTGCTGCTTTTCCTGCAGCCTTTCTGCCTCTCTTATTAAACCCCGTTCGATTCTCTGATTATTAATTCACTGCCCAGGGAAATGAAGTGCTGCAAAACTCACATTTATAAAAATAAAAGTATAATATAACCTGACTTGCCATTTACAGTAGGATGATGTGTATGTTGTAGCCTTTATCAATGTTTCTCTTGTTTATTTCGCTTACCTTTGCTGGAGATAAAAGATTTTACTGGGTAACATTTATAGAAAAATAACAATATAATTGCATGTTTTAACAGTTTATTATAATATCCCACTCAATGAGTCAAATATCAATATACTAGTTTTGGATCTCAATAGGAATAATGATTTTGGACCTAACTCTCATTAAATTGCCATATCTTGTTTTTGGACTGTTTTTGATTTGCGATTCAAATCATCTGGGAATAATGAATTGAGATCTCTCTTAAGGAAATTCTTGGACACCATATTAAAAGTCATGAAACTGACTTCTAAAATCAGTCTAAAAATCATGATTTACAATGGAATCAGACGCCTTTAAATAAGAGATCTAGATATTGAGGTCATTGGTAAGAGCCTGATCACATGCTTTATTTAGGCAGCACATTACATATAAGGTGCTTAAAATGTACCACTTGCACATTCTATTTATATCTCTGGTTTGTTCCCATCTTCTGAAGCTGTTTGCATCCAACAATCTCTAAAAGGGCTAAATTATGTGCCAGGTTGGACTAATTAGTGATCACAGGTTATACAGGTTATGGGGAAGCTTTTATAAACCCTCAGGGGCCGTTTACACGACACCGTTTTTACTAAAAATGGACTACTTTTAATGCTTTTTAGCCATTCGTTTACACGACAATGGCATTTTGGGGGCCTGCAAACGCAAACTTAAAGTTTACGTTTTTGAAAACAATACCATTATTGACAAAAACGCGAATTTGTGAAAATGGTGTTGTCATGCGCAGACTTATTATGTGTTCAGTCTATAGGCGCGGAGTGTTTCTTTACAAAGTGACATTGCATTAACATTAGCAATAAAAATGTCACTAAGTGACATTCTGTCATGGAAATTAGCATGTATAAACCATGTTTAATAACAATCAAAAATAAATGTATACCTGTATGATATTACGCTGTAGCCACATTGGATCAGCGGTTTGGAAAATGAATGGATGGATGATTCAGCTTCCGGCGCCATCTTCTGGTCAGATGCGGGGATTCATTCGGCATGACCCTCACAGTGCATTATGGGTATTCTCTAGCCGTTGAGCGTACATCGGTTGTACACTCGTTATTGCTGTGCATTATGGGATTGAATGAGTGCACTTCATAATGTCCACTATGGTTTTGGACACCACTACAAATGGCTGTCCCCTCAAATAGTGCCCTATTTTAGGGTATAGGGGGTGATTTCGGATAACAGCCAGTGTTTTAAACGCAGAAACAACATGCGTCATGTCATGTGACCTTACATTGACCTCAGGAAAGTCAATTGGTGATTTCAAGTCAGGTCGGAATTTCCGATGCATTATAAACACCACCACAAAGTCGTAAATACGATTGCGGAAGCTCTGGATTTACGATTGCGGAAGCTCTGGAGTTAAAGTGACTTGAAGTGACGTAAATACGAACTTCCAAGGAGGACTTGAACACACCAACTATCCACAGTTTGTCAATTAGCAAAAAAAAAAAAAAACTTTATATACCAAAAGGGGCTGAAAGGGTTGTGCTAACCAGCAAAGCCTTGAGTGTTTCTGTAGTGTTTACAGGACACAACCTCTATCTCTGGGGACAACAGCTGGCACACAGGAGGGAAAATCACCAGCATCAAGAAACACACAATTTATCTTGCTAAGCCAACATTTTGATTAGAGATTTATGATATAAAGTGCCATTTTATGTGAGTTAATAGGCCTACTTATATTTTTGTATGTGTCAGCTACATAAAGCAAAGCCAGTGATCTATGCCAATGTGCATGTGTGCTAGTGTGTATTAAAAGTCAGTGACATTTTACATGTTTGTGCATTTGGCATTTTCTCCACAAGCCTGTGTTGAGTTTGAAGGAGAGATAGAGAATGAGTCTAAATGTGTGGCGTTTGAAAGAGGGTATGCATTGATCTACGACGTAAAGAGCTCTTTGTTCCCGGTAACAAAGAACAGAGCGTGACATGAGCTAATTAATCATAGCCTTTAACAAGCCACGGCCTGAGCACGATTAAACGAGTGAGATATCGAGTGAGAAATGAAGGGCATGGGAATGTGATTGAGAGATAAAAAGAAAGTCAGTGAGGGAGAAAGGGATACAGAAGGAAAGTACACAGAGACACAACGGTAAAGAAAGTGACAGTACCCGCAGCACATTGCCCAGGGGCACACAGTAAACATTAAATAAACAGTTAATAAAACCCATTTAACAGTTAATGAACAGCTCATGAACTGGTGAAGATGAAGGCTTTATATTCTCTGAAGTTTAGTTCCCTTTTGTGTGTTGTGTGCGGTCTGAAGCTGGCGCAAGTGGTTGTCTAGATTGCTTTCAATGCAGAAACATGCAAACAATGGTAGCTAGAAGCTTGTTGCTGAAATTTTCTGTGATTTGTAAATATATATATATTTTTCATTTTGCAAAACAATATTGCATGCTTTGAAATACGGGCAGTCCGTTTTTTGGGGGACAACCTAAAAGTAACAAATTAGTTAATAAGAAAATAAAGAGAGAATTGTTATTGTTTTTGTGATTTTCATCATCTCTAGCCTCACTTATTGGTCTATACATAATGTTATTATTAATTGTTAACAGTCCTTCCTTATATACATGCAATTTTGGCTTGACCAATGTTAATTTAGTTTGCAACATTTATTGATTGATTTTTAGGAGATCCAAAGTCTGATCACTCAAAATTAAAAATAAATAAATAAATAAAAACCTTTCCTAAAGCTGCATGATTTTTGGTATCATTCATGCCTGTACCACAAACAGTATGGGTAGAAATACACACTGAAGTTTAATACTCAAGGATAGGGAAAAGTAGGCATATTTTAACATAAAAACTGCACTTCATATAGTTTACTGCTCTACACAATCTATTTTCCTCCATAGTTGTATTTCTACAGGCAAATGAACAGTTTGGCTCTTACTGCAGAGTATTGTGAGGTTTTTAGTATTGTGAGGACCACTAAGTTTACCATCTGTCTGTTTCTGATCTATCCTGCGGATATGGAGTTTGTTTTTAATTTTAAAAAAATTCGACGCATTTTAGTGAGGTCCAGCATCCCACAATAAACCTGGACCAGACATACTGTAAACAAACAGCCACTCACTGCACTGTATCTAATGATTTCATGGATAGTCTCACTCATTGAGATTTTGTAGCCCTTCATACCATCATACGCTGGTGTCATTCCTTCATCAGCTAATGGATGACCGGGGTGGAGGTGCTGACCGGTGTTTCAATGAGTAATAATGATAGAACTGTAGGCCTATTGGTTGGTGTGGAAATGTAACACAAGTGAACCGAGTCTCATTTTATGACTCCATATTGAGTGAGGGTTAATATATTAAATGGATGCAGGGCTCCCTGGAGGTCTGAAAAGGTGACATGTCATTGACAGAGGGGAGGGGCTAATACTCAGTTTCATTAAAGAGGCGGAGCCAAGACTATTGGGTACAGTGCATGACAATATACTTTTGATCATCATTTTGAAAAGTACATTTATTGCTTTATTCAAAGCCTAACATTATTTATTTAATTAAATGTTTTGTATATTTTTATTGCCAGTACTAAAATTAAATGGATTGACATTTTGTTTTATCATAGAATGACATTCATGCTTTTTTTGTTTGTTTACTTATTTATTGCTTAAATTTTGGTAGTGCCATCTTAAAAAATAATTAATTTAAATTTAAATTTAAATGTATTTATTTATTTTTTTGATTGCTTAGTTTGCTAGTTCTATCTAATATATATATATATATATATATATATATATATATATATATATATATATATATTGATGCGTTGTTTTATAATACAATGGCATTCATGCTTTGTTGCTTTGTATTTATTTGAATCTTTTTGTTTATCTTTTATTGCTAGTGCTATCTTAAAAATTAAATAGTTTGATATTTTGTTTTCACATAAATTGGCAGTAATATTTGTTGTTCTTTATTTATTGCTTAATGCTGCTCTTTTAAAATGTATATATTTTGATATTTTGTTTTCTAATACAATAACATTTATGCTGTGTTATTTATTTATTTTATGCTTAAGTTTCTGAATGCTTTCATCTTTTATCTTAAGCAATTAAAAGGGTCAGAGCAAAATATTGTGATTTCACTGGCAAACACAGTTAATCCCTGTTGTGCTCGTATAGAGAGAAGAATAACATCTCAGTTCTCAGAGGCCATTTATCTTCGAGCAAATCTGATTATTGAAAAAAAGAAAACTCTGCCATACATCAATAATGATGAAATCCGACTGAAGATCTAACACAAATGCACACACCGTCCACTCTCACTTTGAATCCTGCGCTTCCTACCACAGATCTCTGAGCCACCCATCTCTGTGCAAAAATGAATCAAATTGATTTCTTATGGAGAAACCATCAAGCCTTGTAATTTCAAGACACCAAGCCCGTTGAGAGTGAAGATGGGTAAAAGGAGATGAAATGTATTTATTTTACGGAAAAAAAAAGGGTGAATCACTGTCTTACAGGGCTGGAATGTGTTCAGACACTTTCTCTGAGATCACAGACTATTTACTGGCACTGAGACCTTATTAAAAAAATTATAATTGCATTTTGCATTGCAGTGCTAGTGTTTTTTCTTTCTTTTTTTCTGGCAAAACTATCATATCATCTGCTTTAGTTGCTCGCCCTATATTACTGTCTATTAATAATAAAAGTTTTCCAGTGGTGACCCACCCTGACAACAATGACATATCATATCATGGCATGTGTATGTGTGTGTGTGTGTGTGGTTCAGGAAAACCTTACGTTATGGGGACAGAATGTCCACCCAAAGATGGCAAAATCTAAAATCCTTGTCCTTGTGGGACATTTTTGGTCCACATGAAGGAAACAGCTTACAAATCATACTAAGTGATGTTTTTTGAAAAGGTAAAAATGATAAAAGTTTTCTGATCGGTAGGTTTAGGGGGAGGGGACAGAGTAGAAAGTTTGGACAGTATAAAATATTTTTTTTGTCTATGTAAAGGCCCCATAAAACATGAAAACCCAACATGTGTGTGTGTGTGTGTGTGTGTGTGTGTGTGTGTGTGTGTGTGTTGTCCATGTGCAGATATTTCCTCGCCTCCAGTTCCAGTCGAATAATGAAAGTCTCTGTTGTGTTGTTTCTGAGTCTCTCTTATCTGTTTCTGAAGGACTGTGTGTGAGTGTTTGAACTGCGATACAGACAGACAAGTATTTTCTGTTGACTGAATAGCCAAGGTCAGCTGAGAGCAAAAAACTCTCAGATTCCCTTTAAAAGATAAACATACATTCTCTCCACTGGAGACCTGAAGTCACTCAAGGGTCTTTATTCACATCTGTGGTTCCTTGAAGAACCTTTTACATTCATGGAACCTTTGCACACAAAGTTCTTAATAGTGGAAAAACGGTTCTTTGTTTTGTTTTAAAAATGTCCTTCACACTAAGAAAAAAAAGAAGCCTTTTTTAAGAACTGTTCACTGAAAGTGAAACAGTTCACTGTTTATTTTATTTTATTGAAGCCTATAGACACATTCATTATGTTATTGCATGGATATCCTGCTATTCTTCTCTCCTGAGAAGTCCAAACAAAATCATTATCTGCCATGCCTAAACACTTAAACAATTCAAGGAGAACGGCCTCCTTAAGTTTCTTCATTTAGAGCTGATATTCAAAAGTAGTTCTAGGGACAAAGAGAACATGAGAAAGGAGAGAGTCACTTTCATATTCCCACGAAAGCAAAGAAAAGTCCTGGAAATCCGAATCGTTTACTTATTTTGATGATTCTCCCATTTAAGGGAATCCATGAAGAATCACTGTTATCCTGACATCAGGAATAGCTCCAAACTAAAGCTGCTCATTTCCTTGTGTTTTGCTTGGTTTGTGCACATTTTCACAATGAATTCTCAAAGGATAAATCTGACAGTGTCATTTACACTAAATATATTATATATTGTATTTTTTACTAAGGAGTTGTGCAGATGGTGCAAACATTTGTTTGTCACAATTCCCGATCTCGCAGGCCCGACATCTGAATCAGCTCTATAAAATGCCAAAAGTGCGCACGACTCCATTGTGGGTTTGGGTTTATGCCTGCTGTAATACTCTTCACAATTTGATTAATTACTGCTGTCATGATCAATAAAAACATACACAAGCATCTCTTTTTAATAACATTCCGTTTACCGCCTTCCATCCACAACATTCAGTTTATAAGCCATGTTTTTAAAAGAAATGACAATGACATTTGACCTGTGATTATTCAAATCTTTCCCCACGAAACGCATTGCTTTCGCAGTCTCCAATTCTAATGGGAGCTATGCAAGTGCCACAACACTCTTTTTTCCAACAGCTCTGGTCTAAACAAAAATGGCAGATGTTTATATCTCACAAGTTTATATCTTGCAATTGTGAGTAGATATTTCGCAAATTCTGAGGAAAAAAGTCACAATTCCTTGATATAGGGCAGTGGTTCTCAATTCCAGTCCTCGTGACCCACTGCTCTGCACATTTTGTATGTCTCCCTTATTTAACACACCTGAACCAGATCATCAGCTCATTAGGAGAGACTCCATGAACTGAACTGAGTGTGTCAGATAAGAGAGACATACGAAATGTGCAGAGCAGTGGGTCACGAGGACTGGAATTGAGAACCACTGATATAGGGGCTGTTTATCACAACCGTAGACATCAGTGTTTATATCCGAACTGTAAACTTTAATCCCAGTAGCTACTTCTGTGATCATTTGAATTATTGTAACAGTAATAGTGATACTGTGTGGTTGAAAAGACTGTTTGTGAAGCATGTACATGACATTTACTTTTTCTGGCGAAGCAGCAGCGCCAATGCAGATTTGAATAAACACTGTGATCGTACTTAATGGTATCGTTGTCATTTAGGAATAAGATCGCGATCTTTTAACGATTAATCCTGACACTACTGACACTCTTTCCTTTTCACACTTTTAAATGAATACGGTTGCACATTCAGTCTTGAATGAGGATGGACCATAAGACCAATCACAAAACTCATTTATCAAACGTGCCCTTGAATGCAGCACTTA
The DNA here is from genome assembly GCF_963993115.1 of Abramis brama. Classification (NCBI taxonomy): domain Eukaryota; kingdom Metazoa; phylum Chordata; class Actinopteri; order Cypriniformes; family Leuciscidae; genus Abramis; species Abramis brama. The sequence continues at coordinate 28,268,462 of NC_139977.1, read as the reverse complement.
ACCCCAGGAAGCCTCAGAGGGATTGTTGCTTTTGGACATTAAATTATAACATATGACACTTTGGTGTCTGTGTGTAGAAGCACATTTGGAGGACTTTAGCTAACTAACCCCTGCTACCCCAGCCTAAAATACCACAGGATGAGATGCCAGATAATGAGAGTGAGCTTCCTCTGTTCTATAATCTGGGGCTCACTTTTAATCCCTGAAACCTCTGAAGCCTTAACAAATGCACAAACACATATATGCCCTGAATGTATGTGTCAGCAGAACATCCAGTGCTGGAGCTGGTGAATCAAGTGAGGCCTGGTAGACCACCACAAACCACCAACAAACCAGTTACCGTGTTCCTTAAAGGGATAGTAAGTTTAAATTCTATACTCACCCTCATGTCGTTCCGAACCCGTCAGACCTTTGTTCATCTTTAGAACAGAAATTAAGATATTTTGGATGAAATCCAATAGCTTTCTGACCCCATATAGGCTGCAACATAATAACCACTTTCAAGGCCCAAAAAGGTATAAAGACATTGTTAAAACAGTCCGTGTGACTACAGTGGTTAAACATTAATGTTATGAAGTGACAAAAATACTTTTATACGACTTTATTCAACAATTGCTTCTCTTCCCTGTCAGTCTCTGACACTGTTCACGTAGTAAACACAGCAGCGCTTCTGGGTTCTACGTCAGAACGCCGGCTCAGTATTTGCCGGATCCTGCGTCAGAATCACACACAAGTGTCGTAGGGCTTACATGAACAGTATCAGAGACTGACACAGAAGAGAAGAAATTGTTGAGTAAAGTCGTTGTTTTTTTGGGGGGGTTTTTTTTGCATGATGTATGTAAAAATGTATATGATTAATAAGTCATGACAACATATCTATTTCTATTACTATAAATCATCTATTACTTTAAAATTTAAATAATGATTCAATACATCATCATTACCCTGATTTTCATGGGAAATTGAGCACATATGTCACTCGCCTGTGCGTATCAGTAAATAGAGAAGTTACTCCGGTGCCTTTGACACGTGTATGTTGTGGGAGTAACATAGGTTAGTTGTCACAACAAGCGAGAAAGGTTGACATGGATAAATAGTCATGTGTAGCTCTCTAACAGAGTTCATTGTAAAGCATTATATCTATTTTGAAGGGTCATTTCATTATGGGTTGTTGTGCTGTAATTTATTTTCAAGGAAGTACCATGTCTATCAATGGTATAGGCCTATAGCTACAGTAACGTCTTCAGCTGAGATCCTTTCCATCTTATATCTCTTAAGCCTAGTAGTGAATGTTTTATGAGCAGTAGGATAAGTAAGGGATAATGTAGAGCGAGGCGGTTGTTATAGCGAATACAACCCCGACAGGCTGATCAGGACCCCGACGCGAAGCGGAGGCTACCTCCCGCTTATTACATGGCTACCTACCAAATAAATCAATAATCTGACACAAAATATTGATTTAAAAAGGATTTTATTGATTTAAACGATTGTATTGCTTCCGCTAAAAAAAATAGTCCGTTCCGTTTCTACGGTTAGAATCCTGCATCCATAGCAACGCTCTGTTTTTCATGGCAACGGTGTTATCCTTAGCAGCGGTCTGTTATCAAGAAATAACAAGACCGCATTCTACAGTAGAATTCAACCAAGCCATGTAATAAATATATATAAATATATTATGTTTTAGTTATTTTAGTACTTCAACTCAAACTAAGCAAATATTTTTTATTTAATTTCAAGTAATGAGTTTTTTTATTATTATTAGGCAACATTAATAACTAATGCGAATTATTAACAGCAATGCTCAAACATCCTCACATCTGTTTTTTCTGAGAAACTAGTGTCCCCACTTCTCCTGAAACTATATCAGCCAAAACCATAAAGCGCTTTCAGGCACGTCTCTCATCCGCTGCCTGATTCTCTTCATTGTGAGTTTGATTAATTGCAGATTACAGAGTTTTTCTTTCTCCATAACACCACTCCACAATTATTAAAACAAATGTCTTGAGTTAATCTGAATGATTTACAGAGGGTGACTACTGCCAAAAACACTGGACTACCACACATCAGCGAGCGAAACCTGCTCAAAAACGCCAAAAACACATTTTCTCCACTGACAATAACACTAACCATTGCAACAAAGTCTGATAAAACACACCATTTGAATTCAGTCATATAGATCCTTAATGCAAAGAACTGTGTATAGTCCTTTCACAGTACTTTTCAAAGCACTAATTGCACTAAATGCACACTGTATAGCATGTGTTCAGAGTGAACAGGCTCAGGAAATGACTGATGTAACAGCACTGATCTGTAGAATCACAGCGAGTATCTGTGTTTGCTTTACAGTGATCTCTTTACAGATTAACTCTAATAGTGTGATTTTCACAGTAGTATGCTGGTGCTTGGGCTCCCAGAGTGCATTACGGCATTAATAAAAGTTAGACCGTAATTTTATTGTTTAAATTAAAAAAATGTGTTAATATAAGTCATTCAATTATATTTATAATTACATTTTGACTATGTAACCATGTGCAACCAATTATTGCCAGTAAACATTATTGCTCTATGAAGGAAATTAAGTATCCAGATCCAAGTTCACAGTCGAAACGCTAATTATCATAATGGAGAACTATTACACCGTATCAAAAATGTGACAGCCTGCATTGCCTTCCTTAGCAAAAATACCAATCAAATATTTTGCAACAAGCTACTGTTAAATATTAGAAAGCCTGTCAAATTTTTAGTTGTCAAGTCAGCATGAAATGAAAGTTGCAATGACTTTACTGCCATATTGTGACATAAATCGGCTGCAACATTTGACCCATTTTCCCATTGACTGGATTGTGAAACGTGATCATTGCATTGGATATCAAGTCATATCACAAAAAGAGCAAGTTGCATTTTGATTAAAGATTGCAAAAATGCATAGATTAATCATTGACAATAAGACTCGTAACACAAATTAAGAAGACAAATAGGGTCCATTTAAATTTTAATGGCCTTCAAGGCTTTCTTAACAAAACCCACACACTCCCACAAACTGTTCCCATCCATCCCAGCAGTCTTTTTAATATGTTTAGAAATATATCTTACAACTCCAACAGCACATTTAACAAAATCCAAATAGAGTTTATTAAAACCAGACATGCTGCATTGACAAAGTCTCGGAAATCTCTTCCCCTTGGGACGATTGTGTTTCTAAAACTCAGTCAAAACAAAATATTCTGCTATTTACAGTGGTCACGAGGACAAGAAACCGCTTTTAAACCACAAAAACTACAACATTCTAAACACTGGTAAACACTGTTTATACATGACATATGTATCTGTACCCATGCATCACACAGTCTTTCCTCGCACGACCTGTCTGTTTAAACATTCTATACGTAACCCTGCCCAGTCATTAGAGAGACTCACAAACATAATCATACGCTCGCATTAGCACACAAAGCATTCTTTCTCCATTATCATGCTTTGCTTTACCAGTCCACTGAGGCTATATTGGCCGAAACACTGGAAGACAATTTTCTGGCACATTCTTGATGTGAAAACAAGCACCAAGTTTCCTGCAGGTGTGTCTTGAATGCTTGTAATGTTTATAGAATATCATTATAGGTACATGAAAGATTGGTGGTTGCATTATGTTGTTGGTATAGTTGACATGACATGTAAGCTTTTATTTATAGTAAAGAGGAGCATGTCACGTAACTCGTAACTTAACGGTTTACACGTGTCCTAACCAGGAGCGATACGAGACCTTTGTCCGCAGTGTGTGAGACGGATTTTGGACCAATGAAATGCAAAGGATAGGTGTCTGCTGCTCGAAATCCTATTCTTAATAAATGCTTTAGTGTAAAATCTAAAATCCTTTAAACAAGACCAATTTACTTACATGAATGTGTTTTGTCTTAAACATACTTATACTTGAACATTTTATACTTAAATTTGTTAGTGACGAGACGAAATACATTGGTATTAAAGATGCAATCCATGAAAAAAAGTTTTATTTTATGCATTGTTGTTTCTCAAGTAAAGTTTTCATGTTTAACGTTTTTTTAGATTTTTACTAGACAAAAAAAAAAAAAAAGAGTAATTAAAAACTTGCATAACTTACATTTTATTACTTAAAAATTATTTAATTTTTTTTATTATCCATTATTATACTTGTATACACTAAAAATTAAATGTATAAAATGTTACCATATACAGTACATACTTGTTATTGTTTGTCGCTTTATTGCGACATGCCTGGTTAGAACAGTGTAAATTATGTAAACATTTTTTAATAGATATTTTAAAAAATCAATTCAAAGTTCTACAAGCTGTAATGGAAAGCTCTTTAGAACCTTTCACATGAATCGCATTAGGACTTCAGTGCACTTAAGGACAAGTTAACTGTGTGACTCTGAAAAATTTTACCTGCAAAGTTCTGTCCTGTCACGGAAGGCCAATTTTTACGGATAAATCTTTACATTTTTGAAGTAAAGCAGGAACGTCATGCGAATTGTCCAGTGATCATGCTTTGAAAGGTCAGTGGCATGTGGGATCAAAGTTGAAATTGGTTGACTTTAAGCCGTGTGTAATTGTGTGGTAACCATTAGTTGCACTTCAAAACGGGTCAAAGATACAATGCTCAACACTACGAGTATAGCTTGACGCTTCGCTCCATGGTGTTCAGTGCATTGGAAATGTTAACGTGAATCATGTGAAAGAGAAAGTGGCAGTGAATTCAAGAACTGTAGAGCAGCACGCAACTACTAAACTTCTAAGTTATGTAATCCCTTTGTCCTTATATAATCTTGAACAAATGTACATTAAAGTTCATTAGGACGCAATGAACCGTTTCATGAGGGTGTTTGTCAGTGGAACCAATGAGGCAGTCGTGATCAGATACACAAGAAGTGGCTTTTGCTTCGCTGCAGTGTAGAGTAGATGGCATTGATAAAGTCTGATTTCATTTATTTTCCTGCTCTACAAAGTTGATGTTGTAGGTGAGCTGGTGTCCATTGTCCCAGGCGTACAGAATCTTCTCTTTAGGGTTGTAATCGACTTGTGTGGTCAACCCGTATTCGTTAATGAAAGGTAAACGCGGAGACGCCTCTGCCCCTGTAAGCGTGTCGAACGCGTACGAAACCTCCCCTTCCCTCTGATTGTAAATGTCCACTGCGTACAGGACGCCGCATATTATGAAGCAGTTCCCGAACGAATTTAGCCTCAGTCTCGTCCTCCACGTGGTCTCCTTTTTGACAGACAGGTCATTGGGATCTAGTTTACTGACTACAATGACGTCGGCCTGTCCGTAGTCATCGTCAACAGACGGGTAAATTACCCAAAGTCCATTCTCATCCACGGCGAAGTCGATATCAGAGTGGCCTTTCCACTTCCAAGGTGTGGTGTCTTCATAGACGACGTCGTGAAGCTGAGCCCAGGCGGCTACGTACCGTTGCTTGAGATTGTATTTGATGATGTTCTTCGTGAAGGCACGATTATAGTAAAACCCTCCTCTGTACACAACATGACCTGTTCCGATCCAGTTATAAGGGAGCTTGAACAGGTTACTCCAACGGCCTGTAGGAAAAAAGAGAGGAAAGCGGGTAAAATTTTTGGAGTAAATGTCACAATAGTGAAATTTCACAGCCATAAAGTTCCATTGTCTAGTGTCATAGGTGTAGAGATGTATAAAGCACAGCTAAGACAGGTCACTTTCAAGCGACTCCCCTGGATCTGTCTTAACAGGAAATGTTTTTAGAAATCTATTAATACCAGTCTTAACAGGCACACAAACACACACTTATAGAAAAGCACACCAAAATCAACTGTTACATCTTCCAAGCTCTTTCTCTTGTTCCAGGGACACACACACACATTCACTCAGCAAAACACACAGGCACACATCCAGACACAAACAAACTGGCTTGTTCCCAAACATCCAAATCATTCACATTTACACTTATTTAGACATCCAAACCTTCTCCAATGGAAAAGCCTTGTCTTTGTTTCACAAAAAACAGAGCTTTTAACTCAAAACACACACCATCCAACTAATATCCGTCTCTCTGTCTATCTATACTATAGACAGCTGCATTGAATAAATAAGTACATCATTAATTTGTAGGTCTCTAAAGAACAGAATTATTTTACACACCCTGTTTAAAGTTGTCTAAGTTCCGGAACTCTACGAGGTTGTTGCCGTAGTAATAGTTGGTGACGTAGATTTTGGAGTCTCTGGCGGTGGGATCCTTCATCCACGCGCCTTCGTTCCTGCCGTAGCTGTGCTGTTTGACTGGCAGATCCACCGACGCCAGCGTCCCTTCACAGCTGTGCTCTTTAACTGCCAAAAAAACAACAGTTCAGCCCAACAACACACATGCGCCAGGATTCAACCATTTCCCTTGGTTAAAAAAAAAAATGTAGCCAGAGTTTTAAGTTTAGTTTAGTTTTCATATTTATTTTGCATTATTTCATTCCAGTTTACATAATTTTTAAACCAATAGGTTTTAGTTTAGGATCATTTTTGTGGTGCTGCTTATGTACGAACTGAGTTTTATTGTTAGGCCTACTGTACCTGCGATGTATGAGTTATTGCTGGTGTTGTCCAGCACTAGTGAAATCGTTGGGGCCGGTCGTTCCTCTCTGTATATTGTTCTGCTAGGTGTTGTTGTCCTCTGGGTTGTTGTTGTGGGACGAGTGGTTGTTGTTGTTCTTATTGTCGTGGGTACAGTTTCTGGGGTGGTCTCTGTTGCTAAGGTAACGGGAGCGATTGCACTTTCCTCTTCCTCTACTTCTACCTCAAGCAACGTGTCTGTTTCATCAGGCTTCTCTTCACCTGATAGAAATACAACCGAAACAGAGCAAGATATTAAAATCATCTCACATGTCACACTTCAATAAAAGCACTGCACAGTGCACACTCTATACCAGGCAACAACCTTATGCACTGGCGGTAACATCTTTACATATTTGCATATAATGAAGCTTTGACTGAAAAAAAATCAAAGCAACTTGACAAATTTTGTCAGAAACCTAAAACTTGTTTACTGAATTGTTGTTATGAAACTAAACGTTCATGCAAATCATCAAATAGATCAAATTAATCCATCTTTGGTCAAATGAATACAAACCACATTATAATACTGAAATGCTAAAAACAATATATGAATTGACGGATTCAGAAATACTACACAAGAGCAGATTCTAACCAAGAACAGACTCATTTTATTTCTTACACCTGCTCTGTGTGGACATGAAGTCTCTGGAAACATTGTACTTCTTTACCCGTTATGCCAATAAAGCTTTGTTGACATGTTGAAGTTTGAGTTTTAAACTTGTTTCGACACCAATTACTCAACACATCCAGGACAAAATGACGTGCATCTAAAAACAAAGCAAGTTGACGTTTGAGTGAGTATTTTGCCAATCTGCTCTCCAAGAATATGAATACACCTGGTTTGTAACCGCTGTCACGTTGAGCATGTAACACGCTCGATCTCACCATACATTTACTGTGGTGGTGCACCTGCTAGAGTGGCACGGGATTGAGGGAAAGCTATATTTAACGAGAGAATGGATTTGATTACTGTACATTAGATCACAGGGTGGGACAACGAAAATAAACATAGTATTTATTAGTGAAAGTAATTTGTTTATTAGAAATTTTTTACTTGACTTACGCACGGTCCGCCGGATTTTGTATTGGCTTTGCATTCCTGTCAGGACTGATCATACTGAATCTGCATCACAGCTCTGTTATGCATTATCTTAAACCAGTCAAACAAATCCATGCAGTCCAATAGCCAAGACACGCTAACAAAGTTAAACAGTCCTTAGTCAGGGGAGATGCCACATTCAATTTGACATGAACAAAAACAAGGCATCTGATGGACAAAGATAGTTTCTTTTAACAGATGAACACTGAACCTATGTAATTCTATTCTGACTAATGCTGTGTAACTGTCAAAGTTCAAAGAGTCCAAAGACAAAGATGAGTCAAAAGTTATAATCTAAAGGTATTTAATAAAAGAATATCCAACATAGAGTAACAGAGTGCTCAACACACAAACAATAGCCAACAATGAACTGAGGAAACACAGGAACTTAAGAATACTTAATAGTGAACTAAGAGATTAACAGGTGTAATGATCCAATGAAATGCCATGGTAACTGATTAGAGCAACAAAGACCACAGGAAATAATGAAAAGCAAACTAAAAGCAAACGAAAGTTATACAAACCGGAAGACAGAACACAACGAGTGCAGTGCTGAAAAGGGGCGGGGCTACCTAATATCTATAGGTTTTATGTATTTACATGATTTATTTTTTATTTTTGGAGAATTGCATGGAAACCAAATGCGGATCTATTTGACCCACAACACGAAAGGTGTACCCTGATAGAGAAAAGTGTGCATTAAAACTGTAAATCATCCTCTGTTGATAATCGTACACCTGCAAACTGAATGCTTGCATAGTCGTGTTTCCTTATATACAGCGTCTTCCAACATCTCCAGGGCTGTTACCAGTGCCATACCCCTAATCTTGAATATCTGTTGAATATCCAACATCCAACTTTAAATGGTGCACAGAATAAAATCCACAGGTTTGATGTTGGCAAAGTGGCACAGTTTTCTTACAAATTTTTTTTTTTGTATTATCTCGAGAATTTAACGCTAAACTTAATTTGGGTTTTTTATCTGCAAACCAAAACTGCAATATGAGAGGTTTCCAAAGTGCTAGTTTACAGACTAAACTTTTCAAAAGTGTGTCCATCTTAGGGCCGTTCATTTACTGTAATTTATGCCTTAATCAAATTCCTTGTGATTGTATCTAACGTGCACTGAAATAGTCGGGACCCAATTTGGGAAGTAGCGATTAGGTTACGCCTATGGATAACACAAAATTAGATCAGACCACATTACAAGTCACAACTGATTGTGGTGCTTTCAGAATCATTCTTTTATAGCTCAGGAAAAAAAGAATCAGTAATCACACAGACTGTCAAGCTAATGGCGGTAACTATGGAGACTTTCAGGCGAGAGGCACACATCTAAAGCTTAAACAGGAAGTGAGTCTGAAAGCCCACATGAATGGAAACACTGTTGAATTGGAGACATTTGGCTGTTTTTTGTAGAAACCCTAATGCCGATATGAATGTCATGTCAGAAACTAAAACTGATTCATTAGTGTGTGTTGGCTGTCATTTCAGACTCTAAAGACACTCTCTGGCTGGCATCCTACACTGTATCCTGTTAACTTGAGTGCTGGATCATCTAGTCTCAAGATACTGAGATCGAATCTCACTGTAAGATGTTCATTATGTGAGAGTACAGTGTGTGCATGGACTTGGCTGTAGTTTGGGGCCCAAAAATATCCCCAAAAGAGAGAGCAATCTGACAAAACCTCACTTTGAGGACATCTGGGACTTTATTTGCCACAGTACATGCAGCAGAAATTGTTGTCAGGTTCATAAATAAAGAAAACACTTTCTTTTAACTGTAAAAATGCTAAGTTTTATTTCAGGGTTAGATTTAGCATTAGTATATTTATAATTAAATTCATATAGAAACAGAAGTCAAGGGTTTGTCCCCATCAAATAGCGAAGTGCACAAGTGAGTGTGTGTGTAATATTTAATTTATCATCAGTGCATCTGGCAGATTTTCCTGGGAAAAGGGAATTGGAATTTCTTGTCTCTGTTTTAGTGTGGATAATGTGACACAGACGATGCGTCTGCATTTTATTCTGCTCTTAACATGGTTATGTGAGTGGATTATTAATATAGTTCATTATCTTGCTATCAGAAAACAGTTCTACCCTTTCAGCAGATGAAGTGGTCTAAAATGAATGACTGTGTGTATGAACGTGTGCACATGTGTCTTAAGTTATGAAAGTGTCTGTGCTAATACCTAAGTGTGTGTGTGTGTGTGTGTGTCTGGACTGGCATGGATACAAGCAGCTGTGCTTCAATGGGGAACACAAAGGAAACAACAATGTCTCTATAAAGGCCAATCCACACTGCACTGACAGATGGCGAACGACGCAGACAATCACCAGATTACAGTTCGTCACTTCTCGAACATTCTACGACCCGACAAATGCCGTTTCAACGTTCATTTGGTGATAACAAGAGCCGGTCTATGCCAACAGATGCCAAAGTTGACGCCAACCTTTGTCTGTGAGTGCAGTGTGAATTGGCCGTAAGAATATGTTTCTCCAGGTGATTCTGACCTATATAAGTTTGCCTTTGCAAGCAAAATTGGTGAAGTTACTCCCCAGAATTTAGCTAACTCATACCTCACTACACAATCTCTAAAGAGAGAAATGTTTGTAAAGAGAGTAATGTCTTTTATTCAATGCCAATGCTTTAGAGGCTAAGATAATGTGTAAATAATGTGTATCTTACCTCTGTTTTGGTTGCTCGTCTCATCGGTTTTGGTGGCTTTGTAATATGTGATTCCCCGGATGAGTCCTGGCTGGTTCTGTGATGGTTTGGTTTTATTGGGCAGTTCTGTTTGCTCTGTTTTACTGGGTTTGTTTGGTTTTGTGGTCTCTTTCTTTGGCTTGGCTGGCTTTTCCTTCACTGGCTTTGGTGGAGGTTTCCCTTTTTCGGGTTTCTTTGCTGGAAACTTTGAAGCATCTTTGATATTTGTCCCCAGTGTGTCCTACAATCATAACACATGTCTAACTCAAAAGATGTTAGAGATCTCATCCTAAAAACTATATTAACACTTACATAAACTCTATGCAGTTATATAGATATGTCTCATATTACAAATGCACACAGTATGCATATTTTTATTTTGTATTCTGCCAGAACAGAACTGAGATATTGTATCCAATAATGCAATGCACCAAACTGTGACTTCCATTTCCATTGACAAATTAACTTTTTCAACATCTCATTCTTTAATAACCATTTGATTTGCACAGCCAAACTGCAAAATAACCATATTTATGTCAGAGAGGATCTGGATGCCACTCACTGAATTAAATGGGGAACATGATCATGTGATATAGTGCAGCACACTATTAAAGGGGACTGGGGACCTATTATGTCCCCGTTCTCTGCGTATGCCTTGGTCGGGAGTTATTTAAATGAGGAATATTGTGATGTGTATGTTCCTGGAAGAAACTCAAGACTACAATCAAGTAATTTAAAGGAGTTCAAAAACAGTGTGCACTGATATAAATAATGGCTCATTTTAAATTGACTTTGTACTTTGTAACTTTGCAGACCTTTTTCATACTCAATCAGCAACACTAAAGAAAGCTGAAAATGTAAAAAGCATAATTGGACCCCTTTAAGTGAATTAAATTGAATAATTTTCACATACTATAAAAAAAAAATAAATGCAGTAAACTGAACTGTATGCAGTATTCCATTCTGAACACAACCTAGTCCTAAACCATCAAAGTCAGAGATGAAAGGTCATGACCCTTACTTACCTGTGCTTTGCTTTTAGGGCCTGAGGAGGAGGAGTCTTTCTGCAGCAGCTGAAGGCCCAGATTGGACAGCTCCTTCTTTATGCTCATCATGATGTCAGAATGGTTCTCGTACTGCCGTAGCTGATTGGTCAGAGTCGCCACACTGTCCCTCACAAAGTCATTCTCCCGAGTGAGGTTCATCTTTATCATCTGGATGAGGTACACGGCTTTACATCATACTACTACATACAACAACACTTCTGCATTTAACTGTACATAAATACATCTGCATAAACATTTTACTCAAACTGTTATGCTGCTAATATAGTCTATATTCTCTTATGCTCACCGAGGCTGCATTTTTTTAATCATAAATACAATAAAAATGGTAATATTGTGAAATATTATTACATGTGATATAACTGTTTTCTGTTTGAATGTATTTTAAAACACTTGAGATGCAAAGCTGAATTTCAGCATCATTACTTCAGTCTCCAATGTCACACAATCATTCTTAAATCATTCTAATATGCTGATTTGCTGCTCAAGAAACATTTAGTATTATTATAATCAATGCTGAAAACAGTTGTGTTGCTTAATATTTTTGTGGAAACTGATGCATTTTTTTTCAGTGATACATTTTAAAAATTCTTTGATGAATAAAAGAACAGCATTTATTTGAAATAATAGAAATCGTTCATAACATTATGAATGTCTTTACTTTAATTTCTTTCAAAAAAACTTACTGACCCCAAACTTTAGTACCAAACGGGACTGTGTGTAATTAAATTAAAAGTATAATTCAATTAGAAAAATGCAAACTAGAAGCATTTTCACTAGTGGTCTCAGACTATATATGTAAGGCATTTGATAATGACCCTCAGTATACATAAAAAAATTATCTCGTAAATTTATTGCGGTGCAGATTTCTAGCCCAGCTTTACCCGATAATGAGCAAAATTTAATTGGAAATAAAAACAGAGTACATAAGTGTGACTATTACATGACTGTGGTTTTCATCCTTTGGTCATTTCCTCTCTCTGTCCCACTCTTTCTCACACACACACACATTATTTTCCCATCCCTCAAGCCAAAGCGAAGTGGTATAACGGTTAACTTTAGCCAGAGCATTGTGGGTAGCCACAGAATGTCCAGTTAAACCCAGCCACGGCTCATTAATGTCCACATGTGTGTTCACACGCACACGGCCAGTGTAATCACACTCACCTCCTCCAGGTTGTTCATTTGAGACACCACCTTGTTGATGTACGAGTGAACTTTAAGAAGGTCCATACTGAAGAGAGTTCCTTCCAGAAGGTCCACCATGGACTGCAACTGCACACAAAGAATCAGGTGACTTTCAAAAATGAAACATGAGTGGAAAATTACTTTTGGAGGTTCACAAAGCAGCTGCTTGGGTTTTATTTTCAATCTGCAGTAATATTTGACAGTTCGTCACGTCAGTGATTGACAATAATGATTAACATATTGTTACTTTGGTCAGCCATCTTCACAACATAGTGTCGGCCCAGATCCGGCTCATATCTGGTACACATGGATTCCACACGGCCCAGATGTGGGCCGGATCTGTGCCGACACTATGTTGCTTTCTGGAGGCTTGTTTCCTCCAGGGAATAAAAAATAAAAAAGGTAATTGCGACTTTTTTTTATTTATTTATTGTTATGTATAAATTACAGAATTGGAATCATAAATTCAGAAAGTCAGAATTGTGAGAGAAAAAAATCAGAATTGCGAGTTTATATCTGACTTTTTAACTTGCATCATTTACTTCTTTCCTCAGAACTACGAAGTTTATATCTCTCAATTCTGAATTGTGAGATATAAAGTCAGAAATGCGATATATAACTCTTTTTTTATTGCAATTGTGACTTTTTTCTCGCAATTGAATGTTTATATATTGCAATTTTGACTTAACTCGCAACTGCAGGTTTATATCTCTCAATTCGGAAAATGTACCTTTTTTATTCCCTAGCAGAAACAAGCTTCCAGATAGCAACATAGTGTCAGCACAGATCCGGCCCACATCTGGGCCGTGTGGAATCCATGTTGCAATTATGACTTTTTTCTCGTAAGTTTATATCTCACAATTCGGACTTTATAACTCGCATTTGTGACTTTATTACTTGCAATTATGACTTTATAACTCGTAATTGCGAGAATAAAAGAATATGAGATAAAAGCTGCAATTAGCTTTAAAAAAAAAAAAAATCATGGGAGAAACAAGCTTCCATAAAAACTAGCTTAGATTTAAGCTGGTGTTTTTAACAGGAAAAAAAAAAAAGACTGAATTTTTTTTTTTTTCCATGAGAGTAAATTCCTCATATGCTTATATTGTTGACTCGTGCCGCAGAAAGTTCAGTCGTGTAACAACTTGACTGTCGTGATGATTAACAGCTTCATGCAGCATCAACAGATATGAAGAAACTGCAGCGAGGTTAAAATAGAGCCACATGTTTGGAGCTAAACAGCACACAATCAGCAAATGTTTTAGGTAATATTAATACCATTGTGTTTAACTACTGACTAAAGGCTCCTGAATGATTTTGCAGCCTTTAGCAGAGCTGTAGTCAGGACTGGCGTCAAGGGGGGGCTTGCAACAGTCCCAAGGCAAACCCCCCCAACACCCCCCCACCCCAATGCGATTTTAAACTTAGGGGGTCCCACCACAAATGCGATTTCTTTTCAGTCTGAGAAATATAAAAGCCCCCCCCAAGTCGTGTGTCCTTGGAGCCGGGCCTGACTGTAATATAGTAATATAGTAATATAAAACCTTGGACTGATCATCAGGATTGTCATGTGGCTCTGTGTGTGTGTGTGTGTGTGTGTAATGTGGAGATATGGACTGGAATGCTCAGACAGATGGACAAAAGAGAAGAAAAGATGGAAAGAGTGAACCAGACAGGAATGGTGCAGAGGAAAGAGGACAGGTGCTATAAAAACACACTTGCGAACACGTGCGCCGCATACATGCCCAGAATTCTGCTGTTTAACATTCTAAAGTGAGTCAGAGCTCCATTAACCTCAAAAACAGCACTTCCTTTCCTACTTCTTTTAAAGTTATGTCACGGTTGTGTATCAGTCATGTTTTTAGTAGCATATCAGTAACAGCCAAACACATTAGTACATTGCAGTAAAGTCGGGCTTATATTTTTAAGTGCAAACAGTTTGAAGTTATAGTCTGAGCATCATTAATGCTGAATTTGATTAATATACCAATAATATAATGTTTAAGTGAGTCAAGTGGTAATTTATAGCCTGGATCTGTAAAATTAAATTTAAAAGTACAATTTTAGGCTATCCTTACAAACATGTACCATGTTTTTACTAAATTAAAATGAACTGTAGTTACTGTAACATATTTTTATGGGTAAATGTAGTCCTAAATCATCATATTAAGTTTTATTACAACTGTGTCATTTATATTATTTATAGTTATAGTTTGTACTGTAAGTGTTTGTAAAAGGCTACTATTTTTTACTATTTTACTTTTTTTTACCATTTTAAAAGTTTTTTTTTTATAGTATAGTTACATTCTGCAAAACTCTTTTGCTTAAAGTCGGCATTAAAGGGAAGTTGTGATAGTCTTTTCTTCCTTATTGTGATTCATATCTGAGTGAAACGGCTTCTTAAACAATAAGACAAACAAGGGACTTGATTTTATGCACTGGAAATTGATTGGATCGTTGGATGGTTGTGGTTTGCTATTGGTGGATCTCATGTGAGTGACAGGTTGCCCCGCCCTCACGCCAGTAAACACATCATCAGAGAAAAGGAGAGGGAGGGGAAGCTATTTTGATTACAGATTACGATGAATTTAAAAATAAATAAATAATGTGTATGGATGCATCATATGCTGTAATATTTCATAAAAAATAAATAATAGACAATTTTGATTTCATGGTGACTTTAATCAGTTATATTGTCTAATTCAGTAAAATATCTAAATACAAAATAAAAATAAAATAAATGTACTAAATAAAATTGCTTATAAATATTTTTTAGAAAATATATATAATATATATGTCATCCTTATACCATTTACAAACTACTGAAGTTTATTTTTAAAACAAGAAAAAAAAACTGTTTGCAAATGGGGCATGAAAGAACTTAAACTACGGTTATCATGCAAGAACTCTGCCAAAGGGATATGGGATATGTTTAATGGGATGTGTTTTAAAGTATCAGGTCTACCTTTAGCAGCTCTGGCGCCTGTTTCTTGAGTTTTTCCATCTTCCATTCGTTCTCGCAGGGGTTGAGAGAGGATGGCGGAGCCGTACAGGAGCATTTACAGTCGGCTCCGGAACTCACCGTCTCCACCGTGTAAAAATCCTCCACGCGCACACTTCCAGTCCTCAAGCGGGCGCACGCGTCCCGGGTCAAAGGCCGCATGATGCACTTACAGCGGCAGTCGGATCCCTCTGATGTCATGCGGACTTGTTCCTCCCCGAAGATCTGAAAAGAAAATTGATAGAAAGTGATGGAAATTACATTGTGTGCTGTGACCCAGTGACCTACTTCAGTGTCATTTCTGCCACTTTGCAAAACTATGTTCACTTTAGTTCTCTTCAGAGACATGCAAACCAGCCTGAGACTTGAGTGTATTGATCAGTGCTTAAACCCGAGCTGTCTTCCTGACATCAGATATGAAAGTTTGAGGTCAAAAGGTCACCAGTGCCACACGACAGAATTCAGCCACATGTGCCACAATGACCTATGACCTTTTCTCCTTCCTAGTTCCCCGTGTCCATCATTACTCAATTACTAAAATGTCATTAGTGTCAAGTCATATGGCGAATTTATTTTTGCTGCTAATCATTTAAAGACAATTTTTTTTCTTTACATCTTAACTTCAACAGACCAGTCCATAATCAACTAGTGAATGTTGACATGAGTAAATCAATCACATAAGCTGTAGAATACACCATCTTTATGGCTACAGAGTGACCGTCATCTGTCTTCTGGGCTGTTATTGTCAATGGACTGAGTGGAAAGCAAACAGATGGTGTCAAATGAGTAACCTTTGACCTCTGAGAACTGAAAACCGCATCAGAGTGTGTCCTTATTCAGATCAGTTTAGACACTATAGAAAGAAAGTATAAATGCACTTAGACAAATACATGCAGGTATGTGTGTGCGTGAGTACGTGCGCGCGCGTGTGTGTGAGAGAGAGAGAGAGAGAGAGAGAGAGGGAGAGAGAGGGGGTTTAACATCTTGGATTACTTATATCCTCTTCAGGAATTCTGAGACCTTCTTAAAAAACAAACGGAAACACAAATCATCAAACCCTGCCAACTTTGGTAATTTAAAACGTGAGAAAGATCGTATTGCTTGATCCGCATGTCTGATAATGTTTGTGTGAAGGGTATGTGGGTGATTGATGTGTGATTTATGAGCAAACTCGCTGTTCAAACATGTTTTTATTCTATTGCCCCACACTTCTATATGTCTTTGTCAGTTCAGTTCATTGACATCCATGATGATCTATTA
This sequence comes from Abramis brama, assembly GCF_963993115.1. Classification (NCBI taxonomy): domain Eukaryota; kingdom Metazoa; phylum Chordata; class Actinopteri; order Cypriniformes; family Leuciscidae; genus Abramis; species Abramis brama. The sequence continues at coordinate 28,251,536 of NC_139977.1, read as the reverse complement.
ACAATATAATCAGTTTGCCTCTTTCCCAGCTATTATTTGGCATGTTTAGGACAGCAACCGAAGTCTCCAAACAAACAGAGGGCAAGTGTCAGCTGTGTTGTGCTAAAATAAGCCAATCCAATCTGATTTCCACAGCAGGGATGAATTTCTTCCACTGAGATGCTGGCAGGATGACAAATCCCAAGGAATTAATAGCTATATTGAGTTAAACAGATAGAACAACTATGTAGCAATATTGTTTTTTACACCATATACTCATGCTGACAGCAAAACAACTGTATGATACTGTACCATTCAAAAGTTTGGGAGTTTTGTTTTATGCTTACCAAATGCCTTATGTGTTTATTTTTACAATGGTTTTCTATGTTAATATATTTTAAAAATATATTCCTGTGATGCAAAGCTGAATTTTCAGCATCATTACTCCAGTCTTCAGAGTCACATGATCCTTCAGAAATCATTCTAATATGCTGATTTGCTGCTCAAGAAACATTTCTGATTATTATCAATGTTGAACACAGCTGTGCTGCTTAATATTTTTGTGGAAACCGTAATACATTTTTCAGGGTTCTTTGATGAATAGAAAAATCAAAAGAACAGCACTAACTTGAACTAGAATGGTAGAATGGAATGGTTTTTCAACTTCAAATGTCTTTACTGTCTGTGTTGATTGATTTAATGTATCCATGCTGAACAAAAATATTAATTTTGTTCTCACAGACCTCAAACCTTTGTCTATTCTGTCCATGCTGAATCATATAGTTCTGTCTCTCTTTGTTGCCCCGTCTCAACTCTGACTGTAACCACCAAGCACAGGTGCAGAACGATGATCAACACTCAGTAGCCAAACGCAATGTGCTTCAAATCCCGTGTGGCACAAATACAGTCCTTACAAACGCACAAACTCTGATTCACACAGCAGCTGACATAACAACTGTGAGAACTCTGAAATGTAAACCTCATGAGGAGAGGACAGATAAAAGTCGAAGGACATGAGTAATCCTCCTTATAGGTCAAATCCTCTGTAATCCCATGTGAGGAACCGGACTGGCTTTTTGTCCTTCAACTTTAAACTGAGATAATTAGCAATTTAGCTACATATCAATCTTTGATGCACTGCCAAGAACAAAGAAAAAAACAGAAGCATGTGAATTTTTCTCTCAGGACCACCACCATCCACCACTATTTCACACAGTCTTTCTCTTCTCGTTTCTACCTTTCCTCTATCACCCTTTGAGACTTTTTAAATTGGACTGACCCACTTTTAAGAGCAATTTGTTAAAGTCGGCATGAAACGATATTTGCGATGGACATTTCTTCCTTATTGCGACGTATATCCCAGCGAAACGGCTTCTTGAACAAGAATAAATGTAGGGCGGGACTTGATTTTGTCCACTGGAAATTGATTGGATGGTTGTGGTTTGCTATTGGTGGATCTCATGTGAGTGACAGGTTGCCCCGCCCTCACGCCAGTAAACACATCAGGCCCCATCATACATCCCGTGCAATGCAGCACCAGGCACGACGCAAGTGTTTTTTGCTAGTTTCAGCCCAACGCAGTTATCATTTTCACATCCTGCGCCACGTTGTTTAAATAGCAAATGCATTTGCGCCCATTTGTGCGCCCATAGTCTGAAAACGAGGTGTGTTCAGACGCATTGTTGGCGCGTTGCTATTTTGAGGCAATTTGAGGTTTAAAATTTTTTGAAACCTGGTCTAAAGTCCATGGCGCAGTATTTTTTTTGGTATTTAAAGGGCACATTAGTAATATGAGCCTATAGGCGGGTCCACAACAGCATACACTCTGCTTATTAAACACACAGGGACGCGCAGCAGCACGCAAACATTTTTAAATATGAAAAATAAAAGGGTTACAATGTAAAAGAGTATTATTGTGTACATAAAGATATAATCCGGCTTGTCCCGTAGATGGTCTGCTTGCGTGCTTTAACCTCGCGCACGAGCAGATCCGTTTCCTCTGTGGGGAAGCGTTCAGCTTGTGGTCTTTCAGCTTGCAAATTCCGCCATGTAAACAGCAAAGGAATGGGAGATGAGACTCGGATTGATTTATTGTACGTAAAGCCCAAAACACACCCATTACTCATTAAGAGAATATGGGACAACTCTTTTAGACCATGCGCCGGGCGTGCCGACCATTTTTCCCGTCATTAAACTAGCAAAAGTGGATTCGGACATGCCCTAAGTGTAATTGCGCCCTGAACTTTAGACCATGCGCTTAGAACGTTAAAATAGAGCCCATCATCAGAGAAGAGAAGAGATGCCGTTGCAAGAGGAAAGGGAAGTTATTTTGATTGACGATTACGAAGGCACTATTTGTTTGTTTTTTTAAATATGATGTGCAAAGATAAAACATTTCTTATCAAATTAGCATCATGGCATCAAGCTTTGCATGTGAAAAAAAAAAAATAATCTAGTCACCTTCTTCATTTATATAGCGCTTTTAACAATGTAGATTGTTCCAAAGCGGCTTTACATTGATAATAGGAATATCTATATATATATACAGTATATATCCTCACATTTTTTGTGCTCAGCATAAGTAACAATTAAGTGCAAGGAATAAAGCAAGAAAACAATCCTCCAAAAGTGAGTATTGGGGCCCTGTCCTCCTCTCCAGTGAGCCGTGACCTGTGATAAGTGCGGCTCTTGATGCGTCGTGACGTCTCGGTGTCGTTTTCTCATGTGTGGTTTTATTCGTGGTAAATCAACCGTTTTAGCTGAAGTGACTTTCGCTGTATACACATCAGCCTTTCATCTTCCGCCACAGCTGGAGGGCTCAAAGAAAGCTTTGAATGAAGTGGTAAACACTTCTCATTAGGCGCAATGGGAACGTTTGGGATGAAAAACGTAAAAGACGTTGAAGACACCATAAAATACATTTGGAGTATGGAGCGGAGATTATAATGGAAGGATGCTGGAATTCTATATGATGGATTAGAAAATCAGCTGTCTTGCAGCACGCTGGAATATTATTATTATTATTATTTTTTAAAGATGTCTCTGCACTCTTTCCGTATATGTTTCTCAAATCCATGATTTAGGATGCTGAGGTTTGCTCCTGGAGACCTTCCTGAGTTCAGATCAACTATAATCAAACACACCTGCTCATCAAGGTCTTGCGGTTTATCTGAAAATAACAGGCATCTTTAGGAAAAAACGTATATTGAACATTTCTCTCACTCTTAAAAATAAAGGTTATTTATTGGCATTGATGATTCCATAAAGAATCTTTAACATCCATGGAACCTTTCCATTAGACTGAGGGTTCTTTATAGTGGAAAATGGTTCTTTAGATTATTAAAATGCAGGTTCTTTTAAGAACTGTTCACAAAAAGGTTCTTTGGGGAACCCAAAATAGATCTTCCATGGCATTTATGTGAAGAAAAAACAAGGTTCCAAAAGGGTGTTTAAGATTGTAGACAGCAATGAAATAAAGAGCAAATGGTATTTTCCTTCTAAGATGTTTCTCCTGAGGACAAAAAAACCTCTCCTCTAGAGTTAGAGAAATGATCTCAATGTCTCAAAGTACACTCAGATTTGCCAAGATAGACACCGATATCAGATATTTCAATACGGACTCATCAAATTCTTCCAAGAGCAAATAATCAGTCTATGCACACTTTTAGTTGCTCCATAAAATCATAGGAATTTCAGTAGAAACATCAGAGACTAAGTTGATACTAAATGTAAATGATAAAAGATTAGAGCCAATATTACCTTTTTTTTTTAGGTCAATGTTGAAAGCAAATGAAATCAGGGCTTATTTTTTTGCCCTTCAAACATTTTCAGTACCAGGTAAGTCACAAAAGTATTATTAGAATGGTTTGATCCCCTTGTTTTTGTGGTTTTAAAACAACAGATAAAACAGTTTTGATTCTACTGGAGGAACCACTGACTGACACTGTTTTCTTGGATCTGTAAAAAGGTGTCTGGAGGTGTGGTGATCTGAAGAACTCTTTTCATTTTAACAATAAGGCTAATGAGTTATGGAAAAACCTCTGATCAATCATATGTTCTATTGTGCAGGTGTATTAGATTAGAACAACACAGCAGAATCTTTCAGGAGCAGGATTGAGCACCTGTGATTTTAGACTGTGTTATGATATTTTTCCAATCATGAAACCAAGACCTTTGAACTCGTGCCAGGGGCGCTTGCGTTGCGCTCAGTGTGTGTGCCCTGTTGAAGAGGTTAATCCTGGCACTTTCAAAGTGCCCGCCCGTGCGAATAATCATTTTAACTATATAAAAACACCAAATCCCACTGAACTGAATTGAACATGATCAAATCTGCTTTTTCCTCCACTGCAATGTTCTTGAAAACAAGCCATTCCACTTCCAACTGATAAAGTTAACACTGTCATGCATGAGTCCCATTTTATTAAAATAAATATTATAATTTTATTAAAAAAAATAGAATAATTCATTATAGTGATAATTAGTAATACAATTAGTAAATAAAACATTTAGTCTATTTTTGCATGTTCTGGAATAACAGTTCTGCAATAATATCTTAACAAGCTTTTCAATGAATGCACACAAATGCAAAACTCATTCTCAAAGTTGAATTCTCTCTTACCTTGTTCAGAGATGACACATGACTGGACATCATAAGTAAACAAGCCACGAGCTCCACAATCCCCCACATCTCGCCGGACTATGAAGCTCCACTGTGTGTGTGAATGTGTGAGATGTGCGCTGATGCGACTACAGACCCATCATCATCATCATCATCATCATCACCACCACCTCTCTCTCTCTCTCTCTCTCTCTCTCTCTCTTTCTCAACACCTCCACCTACTGGACGCCCCAAAAAAGGCAAGTAAATATGAATATAATAGTAATGAATTATGTAATAATATAGTTTTATTTACTCAAATTATTTGCGTGTTAATAATATATATCAATTTATGTGGTAAATTATGCTTAAAAAAAACATACTTCAAAATAGGCCTTTGTCATAACTCATAAAGTCATGGAGATATCCACCGCATATCAAATCATGTGTCGTGTTTAATCTGTGATGGAAACGACGGTGAAAAAATCTCTGACTTTGTTTTGCTAAGGCTAATGTCATAGATATAATTAAATGTAGCCTATACTACACACAGTTTTAAAAAGTGTTTTTGTTTTTGTTTGATTGTTGCATAATTTGACAGTTAATGTTCACAATTAATTATCTTGACAGACACATTACGTTTCTTCATTGCTGCCTTCTTGGTAACCAAGTTCAAACTTAAAAAAAAAAAAAAATAGTGACAAACCAGTAGCAGAGGTGGAAATGATGACACAACTGTGGGAATTTTTGTAATTTGTGTAAGTTTTGATATAAATAGTTTTCACGTAATAAATATTAAAATAATAAATATATTATTTTATATTATTTGTTACTTTATATAGATACATATATTTTAATATTTAATATATTACATATTTAGATTATGTTTAAGGTTTGACATTAAATGTAAATTTGACATTTCAATTTGTATGCTTTATTTTTGTTTCATTAATGTCAGTAGCGACTATGAATTACAATAATAATAAAAACGAAATATAGCTTATATAATATAATATACAAGAGGAAAAGGGCACTTTTTTCAATAATATCATACCTGCCCTAATGAAAAATAAATATACTAAAATGTATTTGAAATACATTTATTTTATGCTAAGTATAATGCATTTACATATAGCCTACTTAATATAAATACCCTGCAATTGTACTGTTGGTATACTAAACTTATATAGGCTATTTAAAGTCAGCTAAATTGGAACAACTAATTTTCTTCTAAATGTAGGCCTACTTAAGTTATCCAGAAATAGTGCTGAAGTTCAACTAAAGATATAGGCTATTAATTTGATTGTGCTAAAAAGGAACTATTGCAAGTATACTTTAGGTTCACTTTAAACATCTTGCATTTAAAGACTAATGTTATAGAGAGATCACACTATCCTTACTAGTGATATTAAAACAGATTTTAGGCTTAATATTAATAAATGCGCATTGTGCAATAAAGTGCTCCAAATAAAGTTTAATTATGATATTTATATCAGTAAGTCTCAAGCGATATTTCAGTAGATACTGTATATTAATGGATTTGTAATATACTTAGTATGAAATAAATGTATTTAGGTTTAGGTTTTTTCCCACTAGGGTGCTCACATTGGCTCTTGTTGCCCTTTTACCTTTACAGCTATGTAAAACCTTACAATAATTTGTTGTATTTGTATGTATGTTTGTATGTTGTTGTATGTTTGTTTTGTTTTGTTTTTTTGTTTTTTGGTATTCTGGTCGTCTTGGTTTAACTTCAGACATTCTTCAGACTCAATGACAGGTGTGTTGATGTAAATGGCCACTGTGCGGCAGCAGAGGACAGTCAAACTGATGAATGACAGCGAGAAGAGCCATTGGATTGACTTCCATTGGCTTCTGTGCTTTACTTATAAACTTTATTACAATAAGTGTTCAGAATGTCTAAAAATATTAATATAGAGTTCGTAATGACTGCCCTTGTTTATTATAAACAGGAAAGCAAAATAGCCTATCTATAACATGAACCATCTGTGACTAAACGTTTTTAGTTTATTATGCATTTTTAAACATTTGATAGGCTAGATCAAAAAATAATCTATCTATCTATCTATCTATCTATCTATCTATCTATCTATCTATCTATCTATCTATCTATCTATCTATCTATCTATCTATCTATCTATCTATCTATCTATCTATCTATCTATCTATCTATCTATCTATCTATCTATCTATGAACTGCAAATCCCAGATGGCGACACGGGGGCGTGTCGTCACGTGACCCGAGCAAGGTGTTTTCACGCTGACACGAGCGCTTGACATGAGCGCGCGGGTCTTTGAGGGCTCGCGGAGGTCAGTCAGAGCTCAGAGTGCACTGCAGGCGGACCGCGGAGAGACACGCTCGCTCAGTTCATCTACAGGAGGATGGAGGTGGAGAACCGAGCCAACGGATTTCACTTCTCCAAACGGGACAAATTACTGAGCAGCGGTGAGTTTCTGGTGCCCGTGCACAGTTATTGAGTATCAGATGAAAATTAAGGTGTTTCAAATCCAGTTCTGCATTATGTGTAATAATGCATGCATGAGGTCAAAATTCAGGCAAAGTATATAGGCTATTATCTCTCCCAGGTGTAATATGAATTTTAGAGCGTTCTCAATGCAACTTTCAGCAATGTTAACGCAATTTGTAGTTTTACCCCTTGTAACATATGGAGTAAAATGTGTGTGTAATGTGATGAATGGACGTATAGAGCTGGAGTTTGGGGATTGGGGACAGTGAGGTCTTTTAAAGCGCTGCTGAGGAATGTTTTTTATATGCACATCCGCGAGGAATCGTAAAAGATGAACTTTTGAACTTGAGCGAATCACCCTCGAGCGCCACAAAAACACGTCAATGACAACAAACAACCAGCTGGAACATTTTTAATCAGTGGCGTTTCCATTGTAGGCGACAACAACAAAAAAAAAGATTATTTGTAAAAAGTCAAATCAGTCAGTTAAAAATATTTGTGAATAATGTGTCTTATGGGGTTAAAAAAAAGTTTTATGAATTCATTTTAGTTTTTAGTTTTTTTTACGTTTTTTTTTGCACCGTGAGATATTTGTTTCGAGTCTGTTTCAGTCAGTCAGGTTGTTTCAGTCATTCTAAATAATATTTTCTGACTTATTTAAAATCAGTTAATTTATATATTGCCACACAAAACACATTTAGGTGATTTTTTTTTTTCCAGTCATCTCTTAATATGAGCAATTGTTGCCTTAAGCAAGAGAAATTGGAATCAAAAGCTGACTTTTAAGCCATCCCTACACTAATATAGTGTAACATTTATGCTATATTATTTTTTAGAAATCACAAACCTTTCAAACTATTGAATGGGATAATTGGGTAATTTTCTGTATTTGCATCCCAAATGACGCACTATACACTATGCATTTATACAGTACTTATACGCAATGTGCTCATCCATAAAGTTTATGAATTGTATAAGGTTATTTTGCCATTCAACATTGGAGTCCAACTACATAATTAAAGCTGTCCAACATTCCATACATAGTTTTTTTTTTCTTTTTCGGTTAGTTAAGTGCATCATCCGGGTATTTAAAGTCTGCTTTTTCTATTAGGAATTTTCAGTGTGAACACTCTCACACTAATAATAGCACAGAATGTCCTCGAATAGTGCATAAGTATGCGATTTGTGTCATTTGCATATTATCATCCATGCATAGTGTAAATCTTTTGTATAATATTTATACTTGTACATGTGCAAGTGTATGCAAATGTGTTTGTGTGAAGAGAGAAAAGCCTTCAGTCTAATATTCTGTTAGTTTTCCAAGAAAGAAACGCACACACACTCTAAGATGACCAGCTTGTTTTAAGCAAAGACAAAGGTTGCCAGGACTTCCCAGCTTTTACAGCTGCGTTTCCAGCATCTGTTTGGCACAGATATGCGCACACACACACCGCAACTAATTTCAATTTTTAGCAAACTGAAACTCCTCATTTTAACAGTTACATTAAGTCTAGATGATCCGCGTTGCTATAGCAACACTGGATTGGTCACTGCACATACCAGAATACAACTGTATAGTCAACAGCCTTGACCTTTCACTTCTGAGTGACCTTTCTACTCTCACTGACCTTATAGAGCGGAAAAAGAGAGAGGAAGGCCAAGCCAACATGTATGTGTCTTATATGCAACATTTTTCACTATAGAGTAAAAGAGTAATTCATTTTTAGTGATTTATGTAAATCAAGCTGTTATAAAGCAAAAACAACAACAACAACAAAACAAGCTCAGATTTCCTCCATTGCACAATTAGGTAACAACGAAGTGTCTGTATGTGTGTGTGTGGTTCAGGTATTTATTCACTATGTTATGGGGTCAAAATCCCCTAAAGGATACTAATACCAGAATTGTTTTTTAACTTGTGGGGATTTTTTTGGTCCCATAAGTAAAACTGTTTATAAATCATACTGTTATGTTTTTTGAAAATGTAGAGTTTTCTGTGATGGATTGGTTTAGCATTAGGGTTAGTGTAGGGGGATAGAATATACAGTTTGTACAGTATAAAAATCATTATGGAGAGTGCCCACAAAACATGGAAACCCAGTGTGCGTGCGTGCCTGTGTGTGTGTGTGTGTGTGTGTGTGTGTGTGTGTGTGTGTGTGTGTGTGTGTGTGTGTGTGAGTGTGAGAGAGTGCGTGTCTGATTTGCAATTTAGTCTTTAAGGTTGGTAGCCCTTCCCCCACAAATAAACAAACACACAAACACACATCATAAACACATAGAAGATAAACTTCCTGTCCACCCACCCACACAGGGATCATAAAACCCCCCCTTTGCGCTGGCCATTCCATGACCTCTTGTTTCGACCCCCTTGTTGCCATAGAAACTTTGACGGAACAGGTAGTTTCATTCTGTCCCATGAGAGTTTTTGTTTTCATTAATTTTTCAATATTATGTGCAATTAAAAAAAAAAACGTTATTGCGTTTTAATGCTGTTGTATCGGTTTTCTGCATTTTAGGTTGAATTTTTATTGATAACGTAACATAAACATCCTAAAAAGATGTTCAGCGTAATGTTTTCTCTTCTTTTTCATAGTTTGAATCGTATCTTATTTTGAATCTCTTTTAAAACACCAGTAAAATGCATTATCAGTATGTTCTGCACTCTTAAAAATAAAGGTTCCTTAAGGGGGCTTTCGCAGCGATGCCATAGAAGAACTATGTTTTTTTTAAAGAACATCTTAAAATGTAATGAATTTCCATAAAGAACCTTTGTTGAATGTAAAGGTTTCATGGATGTTAAAGGTTCTTCATGCACCCATTGATGTGTGTGTAGTTTTGATTAAATCTGAGAGCTTTCTGTCCCTCCAAAGACAGCCATACGCAACTACCACTGTGACGCTTCAAAAAGTGAATTAATCATGCAAGAATTTTCATTTTTAAATCATTATGCCAACCCATAAGCTATAGTAGTGATAGATGCATTAGCTTAACCACTAATTATTAATATATGTCTATTTTAAGCATTCTCACACATAATTTAATTTGGAAAAAGTACTGCAAGTATATTCGAGACATATTCATGAAAAGCTAAAAACCTTTAATTACAAGGGCTTAACAATGAAATGGTAAAAGTAAGAAAGAAAACAATTATTATACTATTTTTCTCATTACAAAATACTTAGGCCTACAGTTTTAACATGAACAAACTACAGCCAGTCAGTGCATAGGCGTAGTGTTTCTTTACAAAGTGAAATCGCCAACTATACTTGCCTGGCATGTATAATACAGCGTTTTTAGTCGTTTTTGATTATCGTTTTGACAATGTTATCGTCTGTACGTGAAAAACACGAAGGACACCATTGTCGAGTTTAAGCTAAAACTGAAAGATCTTCACAACAAACCATCAAAATAAAAGTTTGGTTTAATTTCAAGAAATTATGACAGAAATATAACACTACTGTATACTAAAATGTTCTTCTCAAAGTAAGAATATTATTATTATTTCTAAGGAATATCATACAACCAAGATACTTTTTTCATCCATGTTTTAAATTTCTGCAGTAATGTTGTGCATCATTTTATTTAACAAAAATTAAAAATGCAATGTTTTGTTGTTAAATTTTCATTTGATTACATTTTAAAAGCTTGATTAAATTGTTAGTTTATATAAATAAATAAAAATAAGACATGTAATTGTTTTCGCAATGAACAGATTTTTCTAAACCATTTGAATAAATGCATTTTGAGAATATGATTGTTTGAATACAATCAAATAGATGTAAAGAGCTAATAATAAACTATGCAGAAGTGCAGAAATCTTTCCTGTTTCGCATCACTGACAAATATGCGTCACATTAAACTTTGTTAAAAATGTGTTATCCAAATGGGTGGAAATTTTGAATGCAATTCAAATCTAAGCCTTAAATTTAGGCGTAGGTATTTTTTGAGTGTGGATTACCACACATGGCCATGCACGCACACACATTGTGATGAGCAGAGGAGCGGGGGGGTTGGCTGGGATTTCATGTCCTTGGATCTGAATGATGAAGCCCTGGAAAATGGAAAATAAATGGATATTCAGGTTACATATCACTGCTACATCTGTACACCTCCCCTCCCGATCCCTCTTTCCTTCCATCAGCCAAGTGGAACAGAAGACATCTGGGCAGCCTCATCCTTTTCTTCTGAAGGCTGGGGGTGGGGTGTTGGTATGTGTGTGTGTTTGTGTGCATATGTCTCTATACCTGTGTATATTGCTGCCTGTCTGTGTGTGTGTGTGTGTGTGTGTCCTGGTAAACCCTACGTTATGAGGACAAAATGTCCCCACAAAGATGGCTATATCCGATCTTGTTCTTTATGGGGATATTTTTTGGACCCCATGAAGAAAACTGCTTATAAATCATACTAAGAGATGTTTTTTGAAAATGTAAAAATGCAGTTCTTAACTAGCAGCCTTTTCAGTTGATTCTCCCGAACGACGTAATTCAATTGATGGAGTGAAAAGATGTCCTTTGCTATCATTAAATCTTCATTAAATTGTAAATAAAGACATTTGTTGTTATTAATTTTCATATATGTATTATCATTTATTAAGACATTTCCATTTGCTATCATAAAATTGTTAAATTGTATGTAGAATACACATTTATTTATATTAATATCAATATATTTATTATAAAAACATTTACTAAAATTCATTTGTCATTTAAAATGTGAATAAAAATAAACATTTATTTATATTAATATATTTATTATTTATAAAAACATTTTCATTTGCTATCATGAAATTCTTGTTTTAGATAAAATACACATTTATTTGATGATAATATCAGCATATCTATTTTGTATTTATTCAAAATATTTTCAGATGCTTTCATTACATATAAATATACAATTATTGATATTCATATAAATATTTATTTATTTATTTTAAAAAATCGCTAGTCAAGTCAATAAAATGTCATTTTCGAAATAATCAAAGCCACAAAAAGTATTTGTCAATTTTAAAATTACACAAAAAATGTATGAATTTAATTGCATTCAATTTAATTCATCGAATCAAGTACCAAATATTTCTAATTCTTATATTATAGATATATTATGATTTCTTATTTTAAAATTAAAAAAATATCGCGAAAGTATTTTAATGATAAACCAATAGATTGCATGTGTAATTTCTGGTTGTCAAACTTTAGTGGATCACACGAATGCCACTTGGTTTGATATTTTGTTATCAAATGCAATGACGTTCAAACATTTTTAATTATGGCTGAAGCGTCCAAGTGCTTTTTGGAGCCGCTGCATGTGTAAAAATCACTGAAAACCCATTTTGCTGAGCCAGTATTACCAACACCAGAATGTACAGAACTATCCCTGAATAATGTAACCTGTTTAACATCGCCTATTTAAGTACTGTAGCTTGTTGGCCTGATTAAGTGAGAAAAAGTGTGTGTGTGGCATAGAAGGCAGACGGTGAGTATTTGCTCCTGTAGCTCAATACCAACGGCCTACAGCCATCATAGATATTAGATTATCTTCAAGGAGCCTGTGTGTTCTGGTCCACCATATGCCGTGGATTGCTGGAGTGTGTGTGAGATGCGCTGCGTGTGGCAGATCAAAAATACACAGCTGCCAGCGAGCCCAAGAGATCACACTCATACACACACACACGTGGCGGTTTCTGACGAGGTCGCGGAGGTCGTGTCCTGAGGGACAGAAGTGAGAGGAATGGGCAGATGGGTGTGTGTATGAGAGAAAGATAGATAGAGAAAGTGTTGTTTTAGGAATGAGAAGAGGCATTGTTTTAAAGTTGTCTTGATGTTCTGTGTGGTAAGATGAACTTTAAGTGTGTCCATCGCAGAACATTTTAACATTCTTTACAGCATGAAAAAGATGATGATAATGGCAGAAATTCCTGCAAGCATATTTATTGAAGAAATTTAAAGGAATAGTTTAATGATCATTTACAAAAAAAATTGAAGATACAAGATGCTCCATTTAAAGTCAGTTTACCCTTTTAAAATGTTTTTGTCTGTTACGATAGTCACTCGCTGCATCTGAAATTGAATACTTCCCTACTATATAGAATTCTATATACATCATTACCCCCCCAAAAATTCCACCAATCAAGAGAGTCGAAACAAGCAAAAATGCACCAAAAGGTCTTGTCAAATCCGCCCACTCCCATTAAGCACCGCGAATGACGTAATAGAATCTGTCTCCCTACACTCTCAAAATACTTCAATATTTGATTATATATGCATATTTTGCAAGAAACTTAAAATATATTGTTTATATATAATCTACATTTTTAAATTGGTACTTTTATATTTCTTCATTGTTTTTAATTCGATTATGCTGTTCACAATGCTTCATGGGATTGTAGTTCTTCCCATCACTAAAGCCGTTTACACAGTCTTTATACCATATACCTTTTATGGCTTTATTTGTGGCTAATTTTCAAAAACAAAAATTTGCTTCAGTTTGAATAGTGTTGTGATTCACCTCATAGATGGTTGATTTGGTTCATGGCTTAAAATGCTTTACATAGACTTTTTTGAAATCTCTATGGAAGAAATGAACGGGGAAAGAAACTTCCGGAACAAACGCTGCTGAAAAAGTTGACGGGTGCGGTTTCACATAGATGTGGAAATAAAAGAACACAATTATATAAAAGGAATAAAGTAGCTCATTAACATATTCTAAAAGCAGTGTTTTCTCTTCCCCTCATATTCTCTCACTCTTTCCCTCATCTGCAGGTTTTTATGAAGAGAACTCCCTCCAAGATGACACAGGTGAGGAAACTGCCAATGATCTCCATGCTGCCATCTACTGGCTATTATCACACTAATTTCTGTGCTCTGTGTCTCAAACATTTTCAGACCATGAATAGTGAACATTATAGGGTGGGGCTTTTATAGAGCCATTTAAGAGAGTTATAGTTCTGCATTCTGGAATAAAAAACAAACAAACATCCATGTAAAATGTGACTGCAGTACTCAGCTTCAACAGTAGAGTATATCACAGAGTTCTTTCTTTCTCTTAAGTTCTCCAAAGCTCTGGTAAAAGTGCACTTTTTAGAGGTCAGAATTAGTTCAGGAGTTTGCATGCATACATGCTGTTGTAAAGCTGCACAAGTCAGTGTTGAACATTGTTAGAGAAAGCAGCTGATTTATGTGAGAAACCAATTAAGCTGTAAAGCGTCAGAAGAGCTCTTCAGAAGCACACACACACACACACACTGGTGACATCACCTTCACTCCCTGTGTCTGTGAAGTCAAAGTTAGGTCAGCAATGAGGCACAACATGTAAACAAGCAGGAATTGTAGGCCTCTGATTGGCTGAAAGTATTTTGGTGATTTGGATTGTTTTTAATTTACGGTATTCTAATAATTATATTTAATATTATATTAAATGTAATAATTTCTAATGTTATCATTTTACGCAACAGTCAATTATACAATTTAGTGGCGGTGTATGTAACTTTTTGACTACTAAATGCTGTGGTTAACCAATCAAAATCAAGTGTTCTAGTCAAGTCAAGACACATTTATATAGCTCTTTATACAATACTGATTGTTTCAAAGCAGCTTACATTAATAAAATTGAAAATACTTGTAAAAATGAATGCTAATGTTGTAAAATCCTTTTTTAAACAATTATGAAACAAATTCAATTTCATCTGTAAGAAGCTCTACAGAAGATAATAGTGACATTATTCAGCTCAATTTTGTTCAGTGTTGTTTCCATTCAGAGCTGTAAAAACCAAAAGTGCAGCATTGCTTACCTTACCATCCTGTGCTTGTTCAAGTGAAGGGCTGAGAGGTTCTCAGCTAATTTGACATCTGTAGGTCACTATTTTGTCTGCAAAGGTCTGTCAGTCTGTCAGTATTCAAGTCTGAAGGTCATGAATGTAGTGCCTGAAATGTCTTACCAGACGTTGTTTCAGTGTTCCTCCTGCAGTTTGCACTCATTGGTCAGTGAGTCGCTCGCATGTTAAACCCAACGACATCAATGAATGTATATCGCAGCCGTAATAATGAGGAAAGCGCCGGTTTGTTTGCTAGGAGAGAGTGTTGACGTGTGTAGCATGTGGTAATCTCAGGGCACAGCCAACGGTCGATGGTTTCTTATGCATCCAAACTCACCGACAGCGTTGAATGTTCCCAGAATGCACCAGGTGTGTATGCATGTCCAAAACTCAATGTGAAATATGCTGAACCTTATCTAGATTTGCCATTTCGATTTAACGAGATTTGTATTTGCTGAAAAATTGTCAGTAAAGGTCTTTATCTTATACTTCAAGTCCCCCTGCAGTCCATTTTTATCCATTGATTTGATAATCAGAATGACATATTTAAATGTGAAAATAGTTTTTAATAGAATTTAACCTGTGAAAATAAATAATTTCTTCATGCCTTAAAATAGCTTAAATGTAAATCTACACCCTTGCTTCATTTAGTTAACGTGAACGTTCATGAATATGCAAATTAGCCCCGCCTCCACTCACTCACACCAGCTTGGATCCTTCCTGATCCACTCGCTCAACTGTAGTAAATGTTACTACAGTTTAAAACTGTAGGCTGTTTTATACTGTGTTTTTGAGACTGTCTTTGATACACTGCAGTTTTAAGGAGAAAATACTCTGCAATGGTGTTGACTTATGAATTTGCACATTGTTTGTCTTAAAGTATATTAAAAACACCACACAGACATATAAACAACATTAAAAACTTTTCTTATTTTTAATGATTTTCACCACATGGGGTCTTTTACAGTAAAGTAATATATGCAAAAGTTGCTAAAAATTGGTTTAAATGTTTGAATTTAATATGAAGAAGAGCATCAGACAGGCAGATCACACTGAGCGATTGTGTAATATATTTTGATGTTTTAGCATATAATTAGTATTGTATTATATGCCGAGAGAACGCATATGTTATTATTAAGAGAAAGTATGTGGTTGCAATCATCTGCTATTGTATGATGGTCTTTAGTGGTATTCATTCAAATTCATAAGCAGTCTGCTTTTTGTTACCTTGGGTGAGATTGAAAATATTGTTTTATTTCATTTGTAAAAAAAAAATATATATATATATAATAATAATAGTTATATACTATTATCCTGTGAAGGAGTTGTGCTGCTGCCATTTATTATGTTTGAGAAACTATCATGGTACATTGATATGATAATCATTCAGTAGCATGGTATGTATGAAAGTACCATGGTATTAGTATGTATATAGTATATACATGAAAATAGTGTTAAATCAGTACCATGGTTTATATGAAAATTCTGTGATATTACCATGTTTTTATTTGTACCTTTAAATACCATGGTATAAGGATATGATAACAATTCAGTACCATGGCATAAAAGTAGCATGGTATTATGGTATTTTTTGCTTATGTACCATAGTATTCATTGAAATACTGTGGAAATATGATTATAGTAAATTGAAAATAGTCATTTTATATATATAATAATATATATATATTTTTAAGTTTGAATATGAAACATGGATAATCATTCAGATCCTATATAGAAAAGTGTCATACTGTTTTCTTTTAATATAATAATTGGATTCTAATTAGCATTGCAGTCATTTGCATATGCAAAATGGATCCAAGTAGAACTGGGTCAGTGTCACAATGCATAAAGCTGAGCCAGCTGAATCAGACACAAGAGCAACTGAACTTACAGAGTGATGGAGAAAGCTACAAATATATCAAAAGAGAAAGAATAAGCCAATCTTACCTCAACATAGTTACCTTGACTCTCCTGTGATGTTGAAGAGTTGAATGCTATCTGGAGGAATGCCTGCTTTTCTGGAGGAATCTCTCGTGCTCGCATCATGAAGCTGCCGTGGTAAACAAACATGCACATTCACTGCTGGATGAGTCACTACAGAGCTAACATCCTCATTGTGAGTTCTTCGTATTTGAGATGAACTATATATGACCCAAATGATGTGCTGCGAATTTGTCCATGTGCATTGAGTGACGGATTCTGATTGGCTGAGATTCCTGATGCTCTGAATTGGAGCTCTCTGATTGGCTGAGGCTGAGTTAATTTGCGTAGACCGAGAAAGACAAACAGAAAGAGAGAGATGTTGGGGGGGGGGGACTCTTGGGAATAATTGATGAAAGATAATGATCAAAGAGGAAAGAGGAGATGTGGTAGATGGATACATTTCGCCACTGGGCAGTTTTCGTACAGCTAAATCATGCGGTTTGTTACGCTTTGCCTTCCGCTGGGAGCAAAAACACACACCTGTCCAATACCTACAAAGCATTTTGTGTGTGTGTGTGTTTGGCTTTGTTTTCTATGTTGCATTGACGTTTTTGCCCTAATCTTTCTGAACACTCGGGGTGCATTTCCCACAATCCTCTTTGCCTATGGTGATTCTCTCACACAACTAGGTCAACGTACTATGTAGGAACATGTGTACTAACCAGGCATGTCTAAAACCCCATCAAATAGGACTGGGGTTCACAGACCAATGATCTAGATGCTGGATCAGGTCACATCAGGTTCTTCTGCAGGTTTAAACCCTTCCTACCTCTCAATCCGAGAGAGGACTGATAAGTAAAGTCAAATGAAATTTACAGCAATAGGAATCTGTAGTGTAAATCTTTAGCGTTACTCTTGTGGAAAAGTACACTTTAGCATGCTTTAAAAAGAGTACTTATTTATTTAGCAATTTAAATATATGAACTTTAAATGTGATATCAAATAACACACTGACTACAGTTAAAATTAATATCAAGTACTTTACATATGCTTTAGTATGTTAGTCAATATGTTAATATTTTTCAAAAGCATGACAAGATTATTAAAACAATGTAAAGTAAAACCTTTATTTTGACGTTATATCAGTGTGCACTTTTTAAAAGTGTACTTAAGGAGATGCTCATGAAAGTGTACTCTTTAAGTACACTTAAGTGTCCTTTTATTTCTTTAATGTTATATTATCACCAACAAAGTACACTTTTTTAAAAAAATATATACTTTTATTATTGGAAGTACACTACAAGTGCACATTCAATACAATTAAGTGCACTTATTTTTTCACGAGGTTAATGTTCGTGTTGTTTTAGCTGAGATAAGTGCATCACTAGTAGTACTAAAAGTTTAACATGCACAACGGTTAGCTTGTGGTTTAGCCTTTGATTTGTCTATTTTGAATCCCCCACATCATCATCTTCCGAACCTGCAATCTACAAACTTAAAGACTGAAGGTTAAAATCATGATAACATAAAATAACAGCTGATTTCATAGTCATTTCAGCTTTTACATTCTTCTTTTACCAGTTTAAAGATTAACCCTCATTTGTGTGTTTATTTTTATTTAATTAGACATTATCTTTTTGATGAAGCCCATTTTATTTGAACAAGTTACTCTAAAGCCATTACTTCCGTATTTTCAGTGTTTTGTTATGCGTGAGTGATATAAATGAGCTAAAGTGCTAGGACGAGATAGCAAGACACAGAATGCTTCTGAATGTAGGTGGCGGTAATACACACTGACAGATCTAGAACAGCATGAACGGGGGATAGAGAGAGATGGAGTGAGAATGACACAGGGATGTAGGGAAATCAAGGGATTTGTTGCTCCTGCTGTTTCTTCTGGTGCTGTGAAGTGAACTATATGAGCCAACATCATCATCACACGCTGACTGTGAAATGCCTGTTCCTTCTGATCAGCAGAGTCAAAGGCTTGTTCAGAGTAGAGTACTAGCTTACTGAATACGGTATGTAGGATGCACTGTGTACTACCTACTATGTTTTTAAATGGAATGTGAAACAGTATGCACTATGCAGTAATAAACATTTTAAAGTGCAGTTATGTTTTTCAGATATTATCTTTAGTGTGTAATATAGCTGTTTGTGAATGTTAAAGATCTGCAATATTTCAAAGATCAAAGTCTATCAAAGTAGAAATATTACACAGCCCTGTGGAATGCTTGATTCTGATTGGTCAATCGCGCCATCCAGCGGTATGTTATTCCCCGATAACAACCGGTAAAAAGTTGGTGCTTAACGCTTGCTAGGAACGTTTTTTCCTTGTGGAAGTTTTCCGTTTGGTGAGCTAATAAAACTTAAATTAATATTTTTTGTACAGATATTTAATTGTCATCCGGTGTCGCAGACTCGCTCTCTCTTGTTTCATACAAACACAGCTGCTGCCATTTTTCGATGATTTTTTTTTTGTATACTGTAATGGATTATCAGATAACAAACAGGTACGATTTTAAAGTTTCATTTCAAATCAATATCTGTTATTTATGTGGTGAAATACCATGTAATAAGTGGTATGACTTTACATCTCTCTTAAATATCCGTCTATTTTGAACTTGCTTCTTGATAGCAACTGCTTTCTCCATGGAAGCTTTGCATTTAAAGAGCTAATCAAATATTTCAACAGTATTTCATGTCTAATTATTTACTTGCGTGACAAGTAGCCGTGTAATAAGCGGGGTAATGTACATCCAGCCAATTGTTATCGCAGAATAAACTCTGCTTCGCATTGGGGTCCTGATCACCCTGTCTGGGTTTATTCTGCGATAACAAACGGCTGGATGTACGGACATTATCCCTCATTTATTGTCTCCCAAAGTAAGGAACCAATTCTGAACTGCCTGAAACGAGTCGTCAGCAATTCCAGTCTTACTTCCTGCTTGAACCTACGGAGGTTTGTAACAAATTGCATAATGCCAGTCTTCATTGGCTGCCGGCAAACAAGGTCTACGTTGACCTGCCCTCAAATACTGCAGTTGTAGCTGAGGCCTGGAAGACTTTGGTTTGTGTTGTGGACATGTCAGGAAGATGCTGTTTTCAGTGCTGCAAAAGCAAATCCACTTTGCTGCACTTCCAAAGGACGAGGACTCGCAATTTATACTGAAAAATCGACATCTTTGTTGATCCTGGAACAACATTCCAATCAGATTTGAGGGACAAATTCACAGTTTGACAAGTTTAGGCTTAAAAGCAGGATTAGGTGCTTCTACATCAGTGTTACATCAGAGTTTAGGGATAACTTATGGGTAGGGATAGGTTTAGGGGTATGGTTGGGACTACATTTTCAGACAGAAATGTTGTTCCAGGGTCAACAAAATATGTTGATCTAGGAACATCTACTTGGCGAAATCACAGTGACCTGCAAAATCAGATCCAACTGCAAAATTGCTAAAATAACATTGAATGAAAATGTCTGTCAGGGTCTGAACAGACCTGAGATTTCTGACCTATCAATTGAGAAGCACTTTTTTTTCTTTCTTCCTGTTTCTTCCTTATTCTGTCCCTGTCAGAATGTGATGATTATGCCTGGGGGTATTTTTTATCTTTTACTTAGACATTGGGCGCATTCGAGTTAGTTAGAGTGAGTGGGTGTGTGTGTCACCCCGTTCAGTTTTAAAAATGTGTGTTCCATAGTTCCCGTTTGCTATAAAGTTTGACCTATGTTTGACCCAATCCTCAACAATACTGTGCCCTTACAACACACAACCTTCCTGAGGGTTGTAAAATGGCTCTAGAGTTCAGGGTTAGGTTGAGTGCTTTCCTTTGCGTTTACGACGTTCAGGCTTTTAGAAGACCTCTCCGTGACCCCCGCGCTCACCTGCTCCCTCTACAGTTCACCAGCACCTCTGAGAAATGAAGAGATCTGTCAAGTTTAGCTGATTCTTTTCAGGTTCTTCACAGGTTCATTTGAATAATCATTGCAATGTGTTCCCTGCATGGAATTTTACATATTCTTTTGTTTGAATATCAGGCCAGCTGTAATACCGTGTGATTATTGTTTAAATATAGACTGAATGTTGCATTCAGTTGTCTTTCTTTCCATGTTTCCCATCCCCCTTCCTGCCGGCTCTCTGTCTCTTTGGTTTGTAGTCAAATCTGGGTCACGCCGCATGATGCTGTAAGTCATTTCAAACACACAGTGAGACTGCAGAAGATTCCTGGCATACGCATATGTGCCGGCCGGGCAATGTGTCTGCGTAATCCTCCTCTCTATTGCTCTGAGATTTAGATAAGAACTTTTAGAACTTTTTTAAAAAAATTTGTAAGTTTAAGATTACAATGATTTCAACAGCTCGATAAACTCAGATTAACCTACTATCAGATGTCACAGAGACATCTGTGTGTCATTCTTATCTTCCTGTTCATATTATTTTTAATATGATTTTGGGTTTTTTTTTGGTTTTAAATCATATTTGCACATATATTCATATCCCATTGACTGGTGCTTAACCAATATGTCTTGAATGGCTAATCAGACAAAAATATGAATTTAAATATGAAAGTTATTCCCATTTTATTTGATGAAATTGTAATTAATTTCACCTTATTAATAATGTATAACAAATAAAATTCTGTACTTGACATTTATAATATTTTATTATTAATAAATGTATTATTTTTAGTAAAAAACTATTCATAATAAAATAAATACATTTATTTTATTTCAGTAATATATTAAAATTTATTATTTATATTTATATTAAAATTGATTAAACATTTATTTTATTTACATTAATTTTATTATATTTTAATAATGTAGTAAAATAACATGAAATCATGTAATTTATTACTTTAATGTTTAATGTTTTTAATTTTTTTTTTTTTTTACGTTTTTAGATTTTATTTTATTATTCATGTATTTATCTTTTTTTTTTTTTCTTTTTTTTTTTAGATTTTAATTAAGCTATTATTTGGTAGATTATTTGTAATGTCCTACACATCTTCTGTCCCCATAAAGATAGCAAATACGTCACACAAACATTGATCCAGCTATCCAAATTAGGACATATCATAGACTTTTATTGTTTTTATACAAAGCTGATATTACTATGGACTTGACTGAAAATGTTAAAATCAAGAATACGGAGGACATTAAAAATGAGAAAATGAGGCCTCTCGCTTTATTTTGCATGCAATTAAATGACATTTCTTTCTTTCTTTCCCTGTAGAGGATGGGGGTGAGCGCTGGTGTCTGATCTGTGGTGACCGGGCGTCTGGACTGCACTATGGCATCATTTCCTGTGAGGGTTGTAAGGGCTTCTTCAAACGCAGTATTTGCAACAAGCGCATCTACCGCTGCAACAGGGACAAGAACTGCCAGATGTCCCGCAAGCAACGCAACCGCTGTCAGTACTGCAGACTGCAGAAATGCCTTCAGATGGGAATGAACCGCAAGGGTACACACACACACACACACACACACACACACACACACACACACACACACACACACACTGATGATTTAAACCAGCAGATTAAATCCAAAGTGCTTAAGAAATGCAGTGAGAAACTTGTTTAAATCAAGGTTATTACTATTAAAATATAGATTCAATTTAAAAAATAAAGTTCATTATCTAAATAGAAATAAAAAGTAACACTTTACAATACGATTCCATTGGTTAACTACATTAGTTAAAATGAACTAACAATTAAATATATTTCTAAAACATTTTTTTTATCTTAGTTAATGTTATTTTCAACATTTATTAATACATTATTAAAATAAAAAGATGTATCTGTTAATATTGTTTAATGGACCTTAGCTAATATTAGCTAACAATGCTGTATTTTTATTAACTAACATTAACAAAGATTAATAAAAACTGTAACAAATGTTTTGCTCATTGTCCGCTAACTTTAGTTAATGCAATGAAAATAATAAGAAACACCGAATCTAAAATAAAGGTTCTTTATCATCCAAATCAAAGTAAAAATAACCATGAATCATTTTTAGTTTAATTCTTTGATGCTATGAATATAATAAGATTTCATATCTTTAAAACTTCCTTTCTATTAAACATCCTTTAATCTTTTTCTTTGCCCCTGTTTTTTTCTTATTTTTCCCTGTGCTATTTTTCTTTCCCTCTCTCCTTTTTTATGCGTATCCATTCAGAATTACAATTTCACCCAAATTATGCAACACGTCTTTTGTATAAACACAAAAACATCAAGGTTTATTTACCTCTTAACTGTCCCTCTCTGTCTGTTCTTTGATGCTGCTTCATTAGAGGCAAATATCTGATCTTTCCACTATGTAAATTAGGTGATATAGATCAGGGTTTGATTAGCCATGCCTGAAGGAAAAAACGCACAGAAATCAGATTGTAGATCTGGGTTGCTCCGCTGCATGTATAATCATGAGTTGCTCAGATGGTTCTGATAACAAATTTCTTGATCCAGAGCATGCTGTCCCTCTCTGATACTTGGGGCTAAACTCTCTCACACATATACATATAGATAATTGACCATTTCTACACTTTAGCCTATGGTACACACTGTTGAGTGTACTTGCCTGCGGTGTGCATCAGAGGGAGCTGTTGGTCTGTGTTGCTCTACTAACCACCAACTTCCTCCTGGCAATGTTTGATTTGCAATACTAGTGACTTGCTTACTGCATACCACAAAGTATATACTGTGTAATGCATACATTACATACATATACATATCATATTTTTTCAATTTTGTGCAAAAGTGTCTTGCATTTTTAAATTCTCATCGAGTAATGAGAGATCAGAGAATCAGAGATGGTCAAATGGAAAACATTTGTCAAATGGAAAAGATGATGACACATGGGATATAATATTTTTTGAGCTGTGCGCTCTGTTATTGTGCACATTTTGGTAAATAATATTAAATAATCATCTATGCACAGTATATATACTGAATATTGTAAAATGCTAGTATGCAATTCCTTACAGATCTTTTTGATCTCACTTTCAGCAATCAGAGAGGACGGGATGCCAGGAGGGAGGAATAAAATGATCGGACCTGTACAGGTAAGACAGTTGTGTGCGTTTCTACATGGCTATAGCTATTTGTCCCCAGAAGTGAGCTAAATCTGACAAAACCACTCTTTTGGATATATAGGGCTGTCAAAATTACAATATGAAAATTTATATATATAAAAAACTTTAATGTTAGATGTGATTGATCACAATTTCAGAAAAATGTGCAATTGTGTTTTTTTTTTTTTTTTTTATAGATTGAATACAATTGTATTTAATCGATTAAAAAAACAATTTACTCTTTCTTTCTTTTTAACTTTCTATTTATTCTATTCAACTCTCTATTCAAGAATCATGAAAAGTCCACAAAAATATTAATCAGCACAACTGTTTTCAACATTGATAATAATAATGTTTATTGAGCAGCAAATCAGAATATTAGAATGATTTCTGATGGATCATGTGACACTGAAGACTGGAGTAATGATGCTGAAAATTCAGCTTTACCATCACAGGAATAAATTATATTTGAATATATATTCAAATAGAAGACAGTTAGTTTAAATTGGAATGGTATTTCACAATATCAGGGTTTTTTTTTTTTTTTTTTTTTTTTTCAAATACATGCAGCATAATACTTACTTAAAAAAAAGTAAAAAAAATAAATTATATATATATTGTATATATATATATATATACAGGGTTCCCACGGGTCCTTGAAATCCTTGAAAGTTTGTGAATCTGAAAAAATGTTTTCAAGGCCCTGGAAAGTTTTTGAAAATAAACCTATATAGAGACAGGTCCTTGAAAGTGCTTGATTTTATTTTGTGCAATAAGTTTTCTGGAAAATTCACTCCGGTCCCCTAATGTGTTATTTCGCCAACACTTCATGGCCTATGCATACTAGCTTGCTTGATTTACACTAGTTAAGCGCATTTACGCGTTACGTTCAGGGTTTTTCCTGCATAGAGAATTATGAGGCGGCCGCCTCCGTCAAATTTCGTGCCGCCTCCGGCTCTCGACAAAACTCGGGACAGACAGTCACATGGTCAGATACACTTTTCCCACCGTGATGGTTCTATTGCTGTTACCGCTTGTGTCCATTCTCAAACCGTATAGTGCTGCGCGGATCGCGGATAGGCTAATCCGCAGGTCGGGCGGGCCAAGTAATACAAACATTCCATTCCAATTAATCGAGGGTGGATGACGGATAAATCATTATAATGTGTTGAGTTTAATAAAGACACGGAACTCTCATCACGGTAAAACGCAGTGATCGTGCGTGACTCTTTTACTTTCGTTTTCAACAACGTAATTCTCTTCAGGGAAAACCCATCAAGGAAAACATATCAGGGCTCGAGTAACGCTTGTCAGGGACCATAGACTGTGTCCGGGACACGTGTGTTTTTTTTCTTTTTTTTGAAGGGAAAAGTGAGAGAGAATTGTAGCCCAACCGGACAAATGCCCTGATTAAAACAATTTTTAATATAAAAATAAAAAATAACTAGGGAATCACCAAAAACGTGAGGATGATTCTGTTTTATTTCATTTAATGTAAGTGGCGATTGATAGCCTATAGTTGATAATAATATAGGCCTACCTAATGTACTGACGGTAACAATGTTGCGCTGTTGAGGCTCGCGCAGTTATTTATAACATATTATAGTTAAGAAACAATATATAGCCTAGGCTACACACGACCAGAGAGCTGTTTTCCTGAATGCCATCAAGACTGAAACCGAGATTGATTTCATAACAGTTCAATAAACAAATAGTTAAAATGTAGTCACTTACATTTTAGACGCAATGACTGTTTTTGTTCTGTTTCAGCAGCGAAAATAGTTCCAAACAAAGATCACAGAACCATAGCGCATCTCACAGCAACACTTGTTGCATTACTGAATGATTCAGCGTTTTGAACGAATCGGTTGAGTCAAAGATTTAATTACCCATTCATAAACTGCCTCATTCTGAATAAATCAGCCGTTTGAACGAATCGTTTGAATGAATGACTCAATGACTCGCTCATTAAGATGGTCGCCTGCCGCCTCCTACTGGCGGTTTAGTTTCATAAAGTATCATTCTTTTCAACATTCCTTATTTGTATATTCAAAAATATTTAAAATAATCTAATTTAATACAGTTATAATTTTTCAATGTAAATTATTTAATTTGATTGGTAACAGCCTAGTGTCTTATTATTTTAATTGAATATATTGATCAAATTTAAGAATTTGAAATGAAAGATGGAGCATACATTTAATAAAATTAGGGGAAAAATGCCCTTTATAAAAGGTACAAAAAATTAGTGTTTTCAAACAGTGATGTAATTAAACATTGACAATTTAAGTTTGAAGGGAGTAAAGCCTCTGTTTAGGCTATTAAGAAATGTAATTTTGCCAAAAGAAGAACTTTTATTTAAAATAAATGTTCATTTTAAATCAGCCTACTTCAGTGTGATGTTACCATATTATCATGCTTAACACTAAGAATTTGAATAATTGTAATGTGATGATCAGATGCAGATATCTAAATCAAAGAATATGGGTGGTTTGCGGGTGGATTATTTATTTTTAACAGTGGATTCGGGTGACTCAAAGTGCACCAGATTAATGAATTTATCGTTAAAATGTACAAAATTTTCTTACGGGGGGGGGGGGGGGGGGGTACCGACCCCAACAAGACCCCACCAAGACCCCCCTAGACCCCCCTAGAGGTACCAGACTCCACCCACAAAAATAATGTGGGAAAGCACATTAGGCTATATGATGATCTACAAAAAATACAAATTGAATTATCTTATTATTAAAATACATTATTAGGATTTTACCACCTCCGCCTCATTTTGAGCCTGGAAAGTTCCCGCATGAGGTAGGCTACTTTGGGTTGTACGTTGGCATGACGTTCGTGCGCGCATGAAACTACGATGGTACCTCAACGTTTGTTGTTGGACACAACAAATGTGTCCCCACATTAAGTCCTTGAATTTGAGGGTATTGGACCTGGAAAGTCCTCGAAAGGTCCTTGAATTTGAAGTTAACCAAGGTGTGGGAACCCTGTATATATATAATATATATACAGTGAGGAAAGTATTTGAACACCCTGCTATTTTGCAAGTTCTCCCACTTAGAAATCATGGAGGGGTCTGAAATTGTCATCGTAGGTGCATGTCCACTGTGAGAGACATAATCTAAAAAAAAAAATCCAGAAATCACAATGTATGATTTTTTAACTATTTATTTGTATGATACAGCTGCAAATAAGTATTTGAACACCTGAGAAAATCAATGTTAATATTTGGTACAGTAGCCTTTTGTTTGCAATTACAGAGGTCAAACGTTTCCTGTAGTTTTTCACCAGGTTTGCACACACTGCAGGAGGGATTTTGGCCCACTCCTCCACACAGATCTTCTCTAGATCAGTCAGGTTTCTGGGCTGTCGCTGAGAAACACAGAGTTTGAGCTCCCTCCAAAGATTCTCTATTGGGTTTAGGTCTGGAGACTGGCTAGGCCACGCCAGAACCTTGATATGCTTCTTACAGAGCCACTCCTTGGTTATCCCGGCTGTGTGCTTCGGGTCATTGTCATGTTGGAAGACCCAGCCTCGACCCATCTTCAATGCTCTAACTGAGGGAAGGAGGTTGTTCCCCAAAATCTTGCAATACATGGTCATCCTCTCCTTAATACAGTGCAGTCGCCCTGTCCCATGTGCAGAAAAACACCCCCAAAGCATGATGCTACCACCCCCATGCTTCACAGTAGGGATGGTGTTCTTGGGATGGTACTCATCATTCTTCTTCCTCCAAACACGTTTAGTGGAATTATGACCAAAAAGTTCTATTTTGGTCTCATCTGACCACATGACTTTCTCCCATGACTCCTCTGGATCATCCAAATGGTCATTGGCAAACTTAAGACGGGCCTTGACATGTGCTGGTTTAAGCAGGGGAACCTTCCGTGCCATGCATGATTTCAAACCATGACGTCTTAGTGTATTACCAACAGTAACCTTGGAAACGGTGGTCCCAGCTCTTTTCAGGTCATTGACCAGCTCCTCCCGTGTAGTTCTGGGCTGATTTCTCACCTTTCTTAGGATCATTGAGACCCCACGAGGTGAGATCTTGCATGGAGCCCCAGTCCGAGGGAGATTGACAGTCATGTTTAGCTTCTTCCATTTTCTAATGATTGCTCCAACAATGGACCTTTTTTCACCAAGCTGCTTGGCAATTTCCCCGTAGCCCTTTCCAGCCTTGTGGAGGTGTACAATTTTGTCTCTAGTGTCTTTGGACAGCTCTTTGGTCTTGGCCATGTTAGTAGTTGGATTCTTACTGATTGTATGGGGTGGACAGGTGTCTTTATGCAGCTAACAACCTCAAACAGGTGCATCTAATTTAGGATAATAAATGGAGTGGAGGTGGACATTTTAAAGGCAGACTAACAGGTCTTTGAGGGTCAGAATTCTAGCTGATAGACAGGTGTTCAAATACTTATTTGCAGCTGTATCATACAAATAAATAGTTAAAAAATCATATATTGTGATTTCTGGATATTCTTTTTTTTAGATTATGTCTCTCACAGTGGACATGCACCTACGATGACAATTTCAGAACCCTCCATGATTTGCAAGTGGGAGAACTTGCAAAATAGCAGGGTGTTCAAATACTTATTTTCCTCACTGTATGTATATATATATATATATATATATATATATATATATATATATATATATATATATATATATATATATATATATATATATATATATATATATATATATATATCAGTATCAGTACAGTATCTCACAAAAGTGAGTACACCCCTCTAGGGCTGCACGTTTTCAAGTTTTTCATTAACCGTTAACCGAGGTCCTTAGCGGTTAATACTCGGTTAACCATAGTGTGCGCGCCGCAACCCCGAGATAGGCTAATTTGCGGGTGGGACATGTCCCCACCACTATTTTCTAAGGTCGATATTGTCCCCACCACTTTTGAAACCTCTCGCGGCACGAATACCAATAAATAAACAAAACATCTCCAGTTAACTAGCAGAGCATTCATTTCGTTCATTTTTTTTTTTTTTTTTTTAGGCGATCTAGCGCTGAAATGTTTTGTTTTTTAAATCAAGTGATCAAAGTGCTCGTTGCCGCTGCGATCGAGAAGGGTCTTGTAAAACGTGCTGAGGTATTATTAATTCGTGGCCATGAAACAATTCACCTGAATATTCACACACACACACACACAAAAAAAGGAATAAAAGCTGTACGAGAATAGTCGGCCTTCACTGAAGAGCTATCTTCACAGGTAAGAAAAACATTTTAATAATTATCAATTCGTGGCCACGAAATAATTCACCTGAATATTCACCAATTCACAAAAAATAGGTCTTTAGCATTCACTAATTAATAGTATCAAACTGTTTTTGGCCACGTTGTAATTCGTTAAATCAAAATGAGGTAGGGAATTAGTTCAACGTATCCACGATTTATTAAAACGAGGGAACAAATAAGTCGTCGTAACAACTAGACTAATTATTTAGATCAGTGGACAGGGCGCATAAGAACAAACAGTGAGAGAACCCCGGCCGCGCGCGCGCACTCTCACCGCCTTCAAACAACACGAGTGCTGTATTGCTCTCTCTCCCTCGCGCATATCAACACAATAGTAAAAAGTCGGAAGAACAAGTACATGTTTAGGAAATGCATAATACAAATTGTATGGGTTAATGTAACGGTAAACGGACTCTGCGGGTAAAACTGTTGTGATGAAACTGTGCATGCGCGGGGTAAAACTGCTGGGGTAAAGCTGTGGCTCTGCGGCTCTGCAGACAGATATTGTGCTGCGATCAGTGGCGCGGATACTATGTTTGTTTCTGGCTCGCGCACAGCCTTCACTCTCGGCGCTTTCTTTGCCCGCTTCATATTAGAAAACTGGTCTTAACGTTAGCGGTCTCTGGTGGTGCAAAAATGTATTACAACTAAATTCAATGCACGCCAATGACGCCACTTAACCGAGCAAGATGTTTCACTCGGTTACGCAATTTTTAACGGTTAATCAGTTAATCGGTTAACCATGGACACCCCTACACCCCTCACATTTCAGCAAACATTTTAGTATATCTTCTCAACAGACAATACAATAGAAATGAAACCTGTATATATTTTAGAGTTGTCAATGTGCTGCTTGTATAGCAGTATAGATTTACTGTCCTCTGAAAATAACTCAACTTACAGCCATTTTTGTCAAAATAGCTGGCAACAAAAGTGGGTACACCCTAAGTGAACATGTCAAAACTGTGTCCAAAGTGTCAATATTTTGTGTGAGCGCCATTGTTATCTAGCGCTGCCTTAATCCTCCTGGCCATGGAGTTCACCAGAGCTGCACAGGTTGTTGCTGGGATCCTCTTCCATAATGACATCACGGAGCTGCTGGATGTTAGACACATGGTGCTTCTCCACCTTCCATTTGCCCCACAGGTACTCAATAGGGTTCAGGTCTGGAGACGTACTTGGCCACTCCATCACCTTCATCTTCAGCTTCCTCAGCAGGGCAGTCGTCATCTTGGCGGTGTGTTTGGGGTCATTATCATGCCATTCGGTTCAGTTTCTGAAGGGAGGGCATCATGTTCTGCTTCAGAATATCACAGTACATGTTGGAATCCATGTTTCCCTCAATGAAGCACAGCTCCCCAGTACCAGCAGCACTCATGCAGCCCCAGACCATGATGTTATCACCACCATGCTTGACTGTAGGCAAGACACAATTTTCTTGGTACACCTTACCAGGGAGTCGCCACACATGCTGGACACCATCTGAGCCAAACAAGTTTATCTTAGTCTCATCAGACCACAGGACATGGTTCCAGTAATTCATGCTCTTGGACAGGTTGTCTTCAGCAAACTGTTTGCGGGCTTTCTTGTGAGCCAGCTTCAGAAGAGGCTTCCTTCTGGGACGACGGCCATGCAAACCGACTTGTTGCAGTGTGTGGCGTATGGTCTGAGCACTGACAAACTGACCTTCCGCAACCTCTAAAGCAATGCTGGCGGCACTCATGTGTCTCTTTTTTTTTTTTTCTTCTTATAGCCTAGGCCATCTTTTTGGAGAGCAACAATTCTAATGCTCAAATCCTTAGAGAGTTCTTTGCCATGAGGTGCCATGTTGAACATCCAGTGGACCTCCAAATTTGAACTTATATATATATATATATATATAAATTAACTGAGTCGTCCATTCTTCTCCACACAATCTCAGAGCATTCCTGCAGAATTGAACCTGAAGTGCTTTGTGTTTCCTCTGAGAGCTTAGTGAGATTCTGAACCTGAAGGCCACACATGGGGATCAATTGTTACACACAGAAACCCTGTCCTTTCCTCTCTTTTCCTTATAAGTATGTATACATCATATAAATCTGTAGAGAATGTGAATGTGCAGAGTTTGTCTTGGTGTCCTTGTTATCAAGTGTTTATGTTTGTTAGCATTGCTGCTGACTCTCCCTCCATTATTGGACATGAGTTAAATCATTAGATTACATCTCACTCTGTTAAACAGTCGACAGATCCATCGCTTTCAGTCCACGGAAGATAAGCAAGAGTTTGTTTAGGGGCGCGTTACACCCCATTCGCTTTTGATTTAGTCTATTATTGACGGATTAAAACAGACAAAAAAAAAATCTGTTGAAAAGAGAAAATATAAAGAATGAGCACATGAGGATTTCTCAATAGATGGCTTCGTATTGACCGATCTCCATATTTTATCTCGCAGCGACGTTCTGCTCAGAGATATAGTGCAGTCGATGGCATGCATTCATCTCTGATTTTCTCCATTTCTCTCTTTCTAGATCTCGCTGGAGGAGATCGAACGAATCATGTCTGGTCAGGAGTTTAAAGAAGGAGCTGAACTATCAGATACGTGGAGCCACGGCTACAGTAACCACAGTTCACCTGGCAACAATATCTCCGAGGGCGGTCAGACCTTATCTTTCTCCACGCTGTCAACCAGGTTGAGACCCGAATGAGATCTTCTAATGCATTTACACACGGACACACTGACCCCAGTCTGCCCTTGTTATGTGCAGGGACAAATGGCTTTGATTAAATTGAATTATGAGGTGTTTGTTGGTTCGTTCCACGACACAAACACGAGCAGAGAATCAAAACAAGATAAAGAAACGCTCAAAATTGAGGCAGTTTTTACTTTTTTTAATTCATTCATTCCTTGTGAATGTGATTCCAAAGAGAAAAATGTTTGTTTCATTAAAATGTACTATTCGCTCCACCTCTGAAACAACTTTCCTTTTCTGCTGACATCATAGAGCCCTCTTATTTTTTATAAAAAGACACTTTTCACCATCCAATCAATTCCTGATGGATAAAATCAAGTTCCTCACAATTTTTTTTTTCTCTTTTTTCACTCTTAACCCTTAAATGCATGAATATTTCGCCAATCATTCTTACATATTTGGGTCTTTAGCGACCCAGATCTATATCTAACATGGATGGATTTCTACCTGTCGCAAAAATATAAAGCTCTCTTGATATTAAACTAAGAATTACAGAAGAAAAAAAAGGCTTGGAAGGGTTCGGTTTGAGCAGAATGTTTATACCATCATCACTGTCCTCGTCAGAACTCATTTCCCATTTCATTTTGCGATCTCAAACATATTCTCAAAACTATCATTTTCAGCATCTTCAAAATCAATATTTTGACTGCTGACAGCTTCTTCACCAGATCCACCATCAAGTGACACTAATATGTGATTGCGTTCAGTACTTGTTCTGCAGTAAATCGCTGAGCTAATTCAAGTTTTGCTGATTCTTCTTATTCTTTTGTTTTCTGCCTGCTGTAACTATGAGTGAAACGTCACTTCATCATTGTGTATCAGACATTGCCACCTTGTGGAATAGAGTGAATTGCACTTTCATTCAGTCATCAAAGATTAAATTATTGTTGTGCAGAAAAAAATATACTTACACTGTTGCACACCTGGGGTCGTTAGCGACCCTATACAATTTGTTACTTGAAATGGGTTGCAAATCAGGTTATTGTTAACTAAAACCATAAAAATAAATGGAAGGTTAACTGAATTTTTTCCCCATTTTTGTTTAAAGTTGAAGTACTAAAATAAATTAACCTAAATAAACTAAAAAGTAGCAGTGTTGCAAATGTTATTTTATATTGACTTGTGTCGTTTTTATCAAATGACATTTATATACTAAGATTGCTTGGGCATATATGGCACATATAACCTTGTCTGTTGTTCTCTCTCTGCAGCCGTTCTGTGGATATGAGCACGTACTCTGTGTCCTGTAGAGATCAGTGCAGCAGTCCTCAACTTACACACTCTTTCCTGTTGTGTAAATATCCTTTGCCGCCCCCTACTGGCGGCAGCCTGAAGACGCAATCACACACATTCTCAACCCAGCTACTCAATGCTGTAGACCTCACACCTCTCACTACACCCATGGTCATAGAGAAGGGGTAAGACTCTCACAGAATTACATATCAAACACAACTTTTGACTCAAACACAATTTTTGAGTTGGTTTTGACTAGATTTTGTTGATTATCACTCTTACTTGCCCATTACGTTTTCAAATGTCTGTCAGTAGTCATGTCTAATTGTCTTGACTTGGTATAAAAGCTCTGACACCATCTTTATATAAATGTAACAAGCTGCATGTCGTCAAAAGGCAGCTGACCTTGAGCTGAATGTTGATTATTTTTAGATATTTTTTTAATGGGTGATTCAAACTGTAAAATTGAAAATAAACATTTTGAACTTTGGAGCCACTTTGGTTGTCTAATGTGTTAAAAAACAGAAATAAATACATTTTATGTGGTATATTCTATGTTACTTGCTATTAAGGGTTAATAGCATCACTTTTTTGAAAGTTTGATTGATTTCACTGAATCATTGTGTTTTTTCAATGTTTCAATTAATGTTCAAAACACAGATGAGTTGCTTGTATCGTCATTCAAAAATATTTCCAGAAGCTCCTGAAGGACATTTTATATTTGTAAATCTTTTGCACCCTCAGATTTTTGCTGTTGTTCAAACAACAATTGGAATTCATTGAAAGAAATCAATACTTTTATTCAAAAGGGATGCATTAAAGTGATATGAAAGATTTCTATTTCTAAGAAATGCTGTTCTTTTGAACTTTAAAAAAAATATCACGGTTTCCACAAAAATATTAAGCAACACAACTGATGATTATTAATACTAAGAATGCTTGAGCAGCATATTAGAATGATTTCTGAAGGATCATGTGACACTGAAGACTGGAGTAATAATGCTGAAAATTCAGCTTTGTTCACAGGAATAAATTACATTTTAAAACATTCAAATAAAAAAGAGTTAGTTTAAATTGTAATAATATTTCACAATATTACAATTTCTCAAAAGCATAAAAAATCTTACTGACCAAACTTAATTTTAAATATAAAATGTATGTATACCTTATTTGTGCATATAAATAAAAAAATGGTTAAATATCATTGTTCCATTGCTACACTATATCAATTCTGTATTACCCTCCCTTAAGCATATAATGCAAAGGGATTTTCATTTACATATAAAAGTGTTAAAGATGCTGAAAGATGCAGCTTGTTCAATTCCAAGTGTCTCTGTTTCTCATTTGTTCAGGTATATCGTGACTCAGTCGGAGCTGTTGGCTCTGCTGTGTCGTATAGCTGATGAGCTGCTATTCAGACAGATCGTCTGGATGAAGCGTTTACCGTTCTACAGTGATCTGTCCATCAAAGACTGCACTCGTTTACTGGGGGCTTCCTGGCATCAGCTTACCCTGCTCTCCTTGCTCACGGTGCACAGCGGACAGATACTGGGAGAACTAGCCAACATCACACACCAGTACACACCGTCCGGCCTGACACTACAGAGGTGAGATATACGTGTATGGCCATCAAAGTTTCCATGATATTCTATTCTTTCCTTTTTGTGCCATATATCTGAGTGAAACGGCTTCTTGACCAAGAATAAATGTAGGGAGGGACTTGATTTTGTCCATGGGGAATTGATTGGATTGGTTGTTTTGCTATTGGTGGATCTCATGTGAGTGACAGGTTGCCCCACCCTCATGCTAAAGAAGAGATGCCGTTACAAGAGGGAGGAGAAGTTATTTTGATTAAATATTACAAGTGCACATGAATTTCAAACAAATAATGATGTGTTAAATCATGTGTACTAAATATAACCAGCGGTCCAACACCCACAGTATTAGCTGTTATTTATCGGCCACCGAAATACTGCAATACTTTTATAAGTGAATTTTGTGCATTTTTAACCCACCTGTGTACCTTATCACCCAATCTTATTCTCCTGGGTGATTTTAACATTCATGTGGATACTGCCAGTAACCCACTCACAAGGGATTTCAATTCTTGCTTAGACAGTTTTGGTCTTCAACAATATGTGAACTTTCCAACTCACTCTAAAGTAGGGTGACCAGATGAGATTGGCTGAAATTCGGGACGGGGGGGGTTGTTTGGGGAGGTTTTGGGGTAGTCCTACTATGATATTAGACTACATAGCCTATAATAAAATGAATTTTCAAACCTGAACCAAACATATTTTTATTCAAAGATCAGCAGTCTGTCATTAATATTTAGTCTGCCACAAAAAAACAACATTAAAATCATGAACTCAAATGTCATTGTGACCAAAAAAAAAAAAAAAAAAAAAAACTGTTGTAACAGTGCGTAAATCAGACATTTCAGGCTATAGTCTAACGCTAATAAGCCTTATGCAAAAAGTATTATTATGACGAAATTGTCGGTCATTAAATAAGAAAACTAAATAATTGTGTAGATTTGCTTTGTGTAACCCAACATCAGACATTAGGCCGAAGTTTTTTTTTGCACACAGTGCCGCAACCAATCAAACATTCCTTTACGACTGGCTGCCTGCACATTCACTGTACTCGCGGCTGCGACAACTCGCGCTCGCTTATCAATGCATTTTAATTCGCGCCTACGGTATCTTTGTAGAACTTCAAAAAAAGAAAAAAAAAAGATGCTGCAGCCAATGAGCAGCCGGCGGGGGCTGGCTGCAGGACGAGTCAACCTCCACGGACAGTTTTTAATGTTTTATCAGACAATAACAACTCAAGAATTTGCTTTAGTATAATTTTCGGGACAATTAGGGCCGGATTCGGGATTCGGGACAACAGCTTAGATTTCGGGACTGTCCCGAATTTTTCGGGACGTCTGGTCACCCTACTCTAAAGGCCACACTCTGGACCTCATCTGCTGTTCAGGTGTTACACCTCGGGACTGTACTGCAGATGTAATACCCATATCTGATCATAGATTACTTTCTTTTAATGCTAACGTTACACTCTCTAAATACAAACTACAACGCTTGATGACATTTCGGAATATAAAAAAGATCGACCCTTCAGTTCTGACTGCCGCAATCACTGAGCTTCCATTCAGTGACCATCTCACTTCTCCTGACAATTTGGTCTCCTTTTATAACTTTGAACTACAGCAGCTCCTTGACACTCTTGCACCTCTTAAAACTCGGACTGTGTCATTCACTCATTCTGCGCCCTGGTTCACTCCTGAACTTCGCCAGCTCAAAACCAGAGGCCGGCGTTTGGAACGCCTTTATAAACGAACTTATGATACATAGAGAGCTGTATAGTGAACATGTTCATCTTTACAAAGATGCTCTTTATGCTGCCAAAAATGTTTTCTATTCACATTTAATTGAGTCTGGAGATGGTAATACTAAAGCACTGTATTCAACTGCAAATCGTATTCTGAAACCTCCTGACACACTTCCCGCACACCTGTACTGCACTGCTCAATGTGATAAATGTATGTCTTTCTTCAATGACAAAATAACTACCATCCACCAACAATTGGCCTCTTTGGCTACCCCTTACTGTAGTTCGTCACATAGTGTCTCAATTAATTTGCCCCTCTTCTTCCTTTCTTCTTTCAACTTGCCATCTGAAGAAGAAATTTCTACTTACTTTGTGCACTCAAGTCCAGTATTTTTTTTTTTATTGCTGTTTTTTATTGACATTGTTATTTACTGTTATTTTCTGTTTTAATATTGTTATTGTTAAATTGTTGAATTGAGAATGAGCAAAATACAGTGTGTGTGTGTATATATATATATATATATATATATATATGTATATGTATATGTATATATATATATATATATATATATATATATATATATATATATATATATATATATATATATATATATATATATATATGTATATGTGTGTGTGTGTGTGTGTGTCTCTGTATGTTTATTAAAGCATTTATTTATTTCTTTTTTTAGCAATTTAAAAAAAATCTAAAAAATATTTGATTTTAATAATGTATTAGTAAATGTTTAAATTAGCATTAACTTATGTTAAGTAACTTAATAAGATTAATAAACCCTTAGAAGTATTGTTCATTTTTAGTTCATGTTAACTAATGTATTTAACACACGAAACCTTATTGTGAAGCGTTATATTTTATATAGAGTAAATTAGATTTTTTTAATGTGTATTATATGTGCAGAATATGATATTTATGAATGTATGCATGTGTGGGTACAGGTTTGGTGAGGATGCTATGGAGGTCATGGAAAGCTTAAATTTTCTCTTTCGTAAGTTTCATCAACTAAACATCAGCAATGAAGAGTTCAGCTGCTTAAAGACGGTCACCCTGCTCAATCAAGGTAACAATACACTAACCCTGATACACACTGAGATCTTTTTTTCGACAGAGCAGATGTGTGTAATTTGATTGTGTGTGTTGTAGATGTGGCAGGTTTGTCCAACACACCCATGCTGGAACAGTTAAGTGAACGTTACTGGTCTGTGTGTCGCGACCTGACAGAACATCTCCACCCTCACCGACCCAAACGCTTCTCTGACATCATCACCTGCCTTTCTGAGATACGCCATACCTCAGGTGTGTATATGTATACGTCTGGAGAGAAATTGTGGATGAAAGCAAATGAACACAAAAAGATGTTTTGTTTTTTTTCTTAAATTACACTACCATTAAAAAGTTTGGTGTCGGTAAGAATTCAGCAAGGATTAATTAAATTGATCAAAAGTGACAGTAAAGACATTTGTAATGTTAAAAAAGGATTTCTATTTCAAATAAACGCAGCTTTTGATTCATCAAAGAATTTATATTTTAAACTTTATATTCATCAAAGAATCTTGAAAAAAAGTATCATGGATTCCACAAAAATGTTAAGCAGCACAACTGATTTCAACAGTGTTTCTTGCACAGCAAATCAGAATATTCGAATGATTTCTGAAGGATCATGTGACACTGAGTAATGATGCTGAAAATTCAACTTTGATCACTTTGATACATTTTAAAATGAATTCAAACAGAAATATTGATCAAATGAATGCAGCCTTGGTGAGCATAAGAGACTTCTTTCAAAAACATTAAAAACATCTTGAATAGTAGTGTATCTTAAAGGAATAGTTTGCTCAACTCAACCCCATGTTGTTTCAAACCTGTATGGCTTATGTATTCATAAGATTATGTAATCTGGATTATGTAATCAGATTCCAAAAAAAATAGGTACTTG
The DNA here is from genome assembly GCF_963993115.1 of Abramis brama. Classification (NCBI taxonomy): domain Eukaryota; kingdom Metazoa; phylum Chordata; class Actinopteri; order Cypriniformes; family Leuciscidae; genus Abramis; species Abramis brama. The sequence continues at coordinate 28,213,150 of NC_139977.1, read as the reverse complement.
TAAATTGAAATCGGATTATATTACATTTTAAAATTCGCAAAATTAGACTACAGTTACATTTTTATTTATTACATGATTATATATTCATTGATTGCCAACTAGTCAAGCGGCTATAATTTCATGGAAAATTGAGAGGCAACGACATTTAACCACTGAATTTACAGAAATCATTTCACTTTTAAGGAGTGTTTTCGCAATATTGCATAACTAATCAACTCCTGATCAACACATTTTAATGATTTTTCAAATTATCACTCAGTGAGTCATTTAACCATTTATCATTGTCTTGGGAAGGCTTTTGCCTTTCAAACATATTAAAATACACAAATTAATGTAATTTCATATTTACATGTAATGTAGTTATTCCCAAACTTTTTTAGTCAGTTGAACCTCTTTTGACCTAATATATTTAATAATTAAGTCAATAATTTAACAACGCATTTCCATATTCACTGTTCTCTGAAGTCTGATGGTCACATGACATGCAGTTAAACAACTAAAATATCTCATCCTTGTTGATCTGTTATCAATCTGTTATTTTATTTTGACATTTGGATTATTTAACAAATTATTAGCTTTTCATGAACTCACTAACCCCCTGCAGTTCCTTCACAAACCACACTTTGGGAAACCCTGACGTTATGTTTAATGCCTTTCATACAGTGGAATATATATTTTTATATCAATATGTTATCAATAAGATTGTCCTATTCAAATCAATATTTTAAATGTGTTAGGTCAAAAGTAATCTAAAAGTAATCAAAAAGTAGTCTGAATACATTACCTAAAATATCTAATGTAACAGATTACATTACTAACTACGATTTACTACGTTATTAACTGCAATCTGTAACGGACTACAATTTGTATGTAATCAACCCAGCACTGTAACACATTAATTTCCTTTTAATATCTTGTCGTGCAATGCATTTCATAATGAAAATTTGCATGCTGCATGAATACGCGGTTTGACCGTGCAACCGTTAGCCAATCAAAATGTTGCTCTGCTAATGATGTAATTATTGGTTCCAGGGAGGATGATGGGCGTTCCTCTGGAGCAGCTCCCACTGCTGTTTAAGGCAGTACTGTACTCCTGCACAACCAATCAAAACCCCTGGCTGGCCAACAGCTCCGCCTCCAGGACATAAGCCTCGCCTCCAGCTAGCTGTTTCCCCCCAATGTATTTATTACATGACAAAGTTGAATGTAAAACCGTTTTGTGTGTGATTTCGAACTGTAGCAAATGTAGCAAACAACCAAATTAGATTTCAAGATGCCTGCAAAGATTACCTCAGGAACATAGCCTTTGAAGGAAAGACTTCTGAATTCTCCAGTGAAATTGAACAAAACATATGACAATTGTGTTAATTATCCAAATGAAAATGAACGCGCTGTAATCATTTGTTGAATTATGCAGCCACTAGCTATGAAATAAAATGTCCTTGTGTTACAGGATGTCACTGATGAAATATGCCAAGGTGCTGCATTTCAGTCGAGTAACAATGTTTCTTAATCAAATGATAGCTACGTTTTGAGCTATAGGGATTTCAGTTGTTAGCTAGTTGAAATGATTGACATTTCGACCATCCACAGCTCACACGCTTAGTTCTGTTGAGTGTGCCACAAAATACATGCTGTTGATCATCGTTTCTTTGGGATGGAGACTTCCGGTAATGTTTGAGCCAGTCGCCGGGGTAATGAAATGCAATAAGCACACTCTTTAGCCCAGGTGTGTGTGTGTGTGTTACATGTGTGATTTCCTCTCACATGTGTCTGTCTTCAAGGAAGTGTGAATGTTTGAACAGGGTTTATGTGTTTGTATTTTGGCGTAGTTGTAGTTTTCCTCATTTCAGTGTTTTTTGGATCATTTTTTATCCTATATTTGACCATGTTGATATGCGTTTTAACTGTTACTAGGGGAGCCGGTTCTCAGGAAGGCCTTTTTATGTGATGAGGGTTGAGTTTGATGAAACCTCATCGTGTTGTGCGGAGGAACATTCCAAGTATTACGAAACATTGGAAGAATTTTATGCGGTTTTTAACCTTCCATTCCTTTGAAAGTTTACATTTGTTCGTTTTTTTGCCGCAGCAGCAGACAATGAGAGAATAGAGTATAGCAGCACACTCGCGGATAGCATGCGAGGCTCGCTCTGATAGATAGCGAAGGCGGGGGCGGTGGTGGGGGTGGGGGTGGGGGGTAATAATTTTCTTTGTGCCCGCGCGTTTCTCGCTCTGTTTTGTTTCCGTCTGAGGCCTTGAAGTGCCTCCGTAGTTGATGACATATAAAGACCGGGCGGCAAACGGACTGTGTCGCTCAGCTGTCTGTATTTCTGTTTATATTCATTGTTCATCTGTTTAGAATTGTATTTTTCTTCTATGAATTTGAATGTTTACAGCATTAAAAATAACATTGTACTTTCTTTCCATTTCATAAAGAAGGCCTGATAAACATGTTTCTGTGTGTTGATGTATCATCATTGTCTCTGTTTGGTCTTTTCCACTGTGCTCTACATTCCATCTATATTGTGTTTTCCTGGTTCTGTGGCCTTGCAGATCTAATCTAAAATGCTCTGACTGTTTTTTGACAATATGTGTTCACTTTGAGGCCGTCTATGTGCTAGTGCACTGCTTAATGGTGACAAATTTAACTAGTAGATATACACAACAAATGGGGCCTGTCCAAATAGCCACACTTGGGGTCTTTGCTAATTGAGAGCACGTGCACATGACTGGAAGTAAGTGCGCAAGAGTGCCCTAGGTCTGAAAAATGCCAAAGTGCAGTATGCTCAACGCACACTAAATCCACACCATCTCTAAAACAGCTTCGGAGCGGTATTGAGGCTAAGCGTGTCCCGTCATTCATCACGTTCAGAAACTTACGTGCCCCAAATGATTTTGCGTCATGTCTAGGAAAAATTTCCAGTGAAAGTTAAATTAAAGGCACAGTATGTAAGATTTTCAGATTAAAATAGCCACACACAAAAACATTAGAACAATGGGTAACACTTTATTTTAGTGTCCTTGTTACATGTAGTTACTGTAGTAATAACTATAAATTATGCATAATTGCATTAACCCTATAAACCTATAGTAAGAACATGTAGTTGATTATTATTACTCAGTACTTAAATGTATAGACACCTTAAAATAAAGTGTAACTGAAGAATTTTCACTTATATTATCCCAAATGTTTCCAACAATGTTTAAATCCAAAAAATCATCTATATTAACCAATGTAACGGCCCACGTCATTGAGTCGCCTGTCAATCCGCATTACCCTTGATTTTTGGTTTAACTTTCATAGAAACCATAGAAACAACAAAGGACCAGGCCTGGACTTTATGTTGATGATTTATTATGTTTATATGCAGCAGTCATCCATGAGGGGGCTGCTGCTTTACTTTTTTAAGTTTTTTTAATTGAAATCGCCGGTTCCCACCACCTCCTTCCCTGAACTTTAAACAGTGTTACACTCTGTTTTCTTTTTTTAATGTGAGTAATATGTTTACCATGCCTCAGAGACAAGTGGCTAACATAACAGTAATACAGCATTTTCTATATATTTTAAAATTAATTGCATGCCATTTAGCAACACAAGTCATCCAGCTTTTATTAATATAATATTCAAATATTGATCTAGCTAATCATCAAAACTAATGATGACTCATTCTGAACTATAGTTGTCCAATCAAATGCTCTCTAAGAATGCCCCTCCCATTAATACCACCTCCAACCAAACAGCATCAAGGCAAATTTTTTATCACATTTGACAGAATAACAGTAGCATTTCTTAATATTAACTTGCAGATTTTTAAAAAGGCGAGAAAATACAATGTGTTCACCTCACTGTGAAGAAACTAAGGTAAGATTGGTTAACATTTTAATATTAGTGAAGGATCAACTGCTTTGGTTAGTCTGCTTCATGGCTAGTAACTAACTAGCATGCCCATATAGTTATGATGTTGGACATATGCAGGGTACAGGAAGGGACCTTATAGCCTGTATTTCTGTACAGTCTATAAAATTCGATCAGCAAAGATCAAAATGTACAAACTCAGCATTTGTTTGTTCATCACCTTCCCCAAATCCCAAACTGAATTTACCATTCAGTAAAATTCAAACACTTATTGTCACATACCAATATTACAAATGGCATACCAACAGAACATTTTGCTGTCTGCCACAGAGTGCAACAGTCAGATTCCAGACGTATTTTTTTAAATGATGACTTACAAACCTTTAAAGATAGACCTACAGTATTGTGAGTTACAAAGTGTTTAACTCATAGTGAAAAACTACATTACCCATGAGTCTGCAACAAAATCTCCATAACAGAATCAAGCAAAAAGCCAAAAGTACTCCTTAAGCTTATTTTTGCAATAAAAAAGTTTCGGTGTAACTTTATTTTAAGGTGACGTAGTTACACGTTACTTAAATGTATTTACTGTAGTAATAACAGTAAATTATGCATAATTTCAAGTAACTAACCTCAACCGTAACTCTATAGTAAGTACATGTAGTTAATTAATATTAGGCTGCTCAGGACTTAAGTGCAATAGTACGTCACCTTAAAAATAAAGTGTAACCACGCACAGTTAATTAACATATTTCAATCAATAGTTTTATATTTATCCATTGTTTTCATTTTGATTATGTTGTTCACAATGTTTCATGAGATTGCCTCGTTATATGTACACAGTCTTGTACCTTCAGTCTTGAATCAACGTTCGTAATGTTGTGATTCACTTCGTAGCTGGTTGATTTGGTTCAAGGCTTATAACTCTTAAAGAAATACTTTTTTTTAATACCTATGGGAAAAATACTTCTGTAACCAAGGCTGCTGAACAAGTGGGCAGACACATAACAGAAGTTAAGTTAAACTTGCAAGGGAATAGTAGATAGATATGTATGTGGCTAATACCCAACTGGATAGCAATCCGATCGATCAAAATCCATAAACTGACAAAGCCCTCTGATTCCTCAGTCTAATTGCCTTAGAACTGGATATGGGTCTGATTTTTCTGAACCTATATTATCTTCATGAATTGAGAATGAAACAACATTCATGAAACAACAGGAAAAATACAGGAAGCCTTTGGCCATTGAGAGAGAGATTTTTTTTTTATTAATGTGTACATTGTGTAGATCTCAGATGTCAAAACTTGCAGAGTTGCCTTTAAATGCCGTATATAGAATGTCTTTGTCTCTTTTTGACTTGTTAGCAGAATTTTGAGTGTCCACTTGAACTAATTTAGATGCCCATGACCTTGTTCACTCTTCATTCAGTTTTCTTTCCTCTCTCTCCTTTTCTTCATCACAATCTGTTATGATGGAGTAGTTTGGATAAACCGAACAATACAACATATTTAGCAAACTTAGAGAGTCAGATATCCTGAATCAGCAATAATAGAGTTATATGTGTAAGTTCTAAGTGAAGATCCTGTTTCCTGTGTCAGGCTCCGCCCCTTCCTGCGGGGAGTAGCCTACAGAAATCGTGACTGTTTTTAGCACAACCTTATCTTCCTTAGTCTAATTCTCCCACTCCATTCTTAAAAAGAAAGCTTACTTCCATATCCTCTCATCTGACATTTTGGTTGGTGTCTAATTCTCATAAAAATATGCAAACAAACATCTCTTTCACCACTCCACAACTTTGCAGTTTCAAATACTGTACTCAAAAATGTTATTGTTTTAGGTTTTTTTTTAGGTTTTTTTAAATCTCTAATAGCAAAACATACCTGTATGTCTCATGTACATATCAATGCAACAGGACCCTCCAAATAAGGGGCGTGCCTTCACTTTTAATAAAACAAAAAAATCACCTTTTGCACATTTTCAAGGAACAAACGTAGGCCCACATTGTGTGTTTCCTTCATGGGGCAAATGTGTACTTGCAAATGCAAAATATTAAAATTCACTGGTCGAACTATCCCTTTAAGTGCGTGCATGGCGACTTCACTTGCGCATGCGTGCTACGTTGCCTTTTCAAAAACTGGAACTGTTCATTTTTAAAACAGAACACTTAATTTTCCCGCGGTTTGTGAGAGCGGTTCACAGCAGCAACCGCGACATTGACAGGTACAAGCCAAAGACAAATTTTAAAAGTTAATTTCTCAGTTGTTTCCAATTCACATGTTGGCTTAGTTTGAGAAGCACATCTGTAAAATGAAAGCAGTCTCAGATAGATAGTTTCTTTAATGCCTAACGTTGTGATAAAACATTAAGTTTTAGATGGCTTATCAAATCTACAGTTATATATATAGGCTATATAAGATTTGAAATAAGTTGCAGGAAGTTAGCCTGCTAAAGCTTAAGCTTTGTCTGTGATAAGGGGAAAGTGCTATTGTTGATTTCCACAGAAACAAGATTTATTCCTAAAGCTGCACGGGCAGCATTGAACTATATAGCCTACATATATATACATATATCATATATCTGAACATTATATCTTATCAAAATAAGCCATTTTGTCATTGAGTTGCAGTGATTTTTAATACTATGAGTACAGCATCAATTAATGGCAGGAAAATAAGCTTTTTTGGGGGGACCTCTCTTGGCCAAACTGTCTTGTCTTAGTTTACTGTAGAGGAAACCAGAACAGGACTCAAGATCTCATTGGCTATTCTTTCAAGATGAACAAATCTCTCTTTTTTCACTTCCATTTTTGGTCATCTGTTTGGTCATCACACATACACAGTCATACAGGTTCACTCTGTCATGAGTAATCTTATCTGTGCAGAATGTTCGAAATACTCCTGATGGCTCAGATAAGAAACTAAAACACACAGAGACCTTCACACACTAAACACTCCTGATGCACACACACGTGGCTGTTTTAGGGCTCGTGGCAGAGTTAGTTATATATGGAAGGCATTTTCTGCCAAATTTAAATAAATAAATTAAATGATTAAAATGAAAATTAAAACCAGATTAACGATTTCATTACAGAAAACAGTACGCAAAATATGTGACAAAATTGAGAATGAAATTAAATGATTTCATTTTCACAGCATTATCCCTGTCAAATTGAAAAATAAAATGCAATTGGTGATTTCACATTTCATTTTCACTACAGTCTCAAGGCAAGACTGCCAATATTAAAATGAAAAGCCAAACGTGAAAAAGAAACTACAAATACAGTTTTTACAATGCTCTTTAGTAACGGTCACGCAATAATAGTGACACAATTCAAATACAAATGTAAATTTTCGTTTTCATTTTAATTCCTCTTTTATTTCACAGTTTTCATTTTCGTTTTCATTTTCAAAGACAACCTGCATGCAAATTCTATGTTAATGAGTGGGTGTGGCTTATTCTAGTAACGGCGCTAGAGGCACGCCTTCTGTAAAGCGAAGTCATCGACGTCCCGTGTGCATGAGTTGAATGTGTGAAACGAAATTATTTAAATGTGATTATATTGTAATCGAGACGATGAGATATGGCGAAATCTGTTCTAAGTGAGCTTTTGCGGGAAGCTGCCGCAGCATTAGAACATGGAAACAACCAGCCTGACCATGTTAGTTATGATGTTAGACTCAGACTAGACCATAATCGACGATGAGGTTCATTCATGTATTAGGCTGTTTTGGAAATTCAACTATTTGGGTGTACAAAGGTCTTAGTAACACAGTTTCTACAACAATAATAGCCAGACATTAATACCCACTAGCTTTAACCGAGAACCTCGGACAATGTTTCATATTCGCGTCGTGCCTAACAACGCCCTTCAGCCGTGACTTATTCAGATAGGCTACAGCACTAGCCTGTATCTGTCCGCTGTTTAACTGTTAAGTGTCTTTTGGTTATTTTAAGTTTGTGTACAAAAAGAATCACAATGCTGATTTTCATTTCCACTAACAACAACTGGATGAGATCGAGAAAGCGAGTGTACCTGCATTTACAGTAGGCTAGATATAGCATTTTCCTTCAGGTCAGTCCTATATTCATAATAAAAAATCCGTTTGAATGTCCGGTGTGATATCTTGTACTTTTAACAGTTAGGGGTTGTCCGTGCCTATAGTCATGTCAGTTGCGTCTTTCTTCTCCGTGATCACAAGTTTGAGTCATTTCAAAAGTCTTCTCTACTGACTGACTGACTCACTCATTAAGACAGTCTTTGTCTCCATCTAATGGAGAAATAATGTAACTTCTTCTGTTGCTTTATGGTCAGGGACTATTTTTTTTTCTCCAGAGGAAGGAATTGGCTTTTAGTGATTCATTTTACTTCATGAAAGTTGCATAGATACATATGTTTCGGGATTAATATTTGTATTGCGTGGTAACCGTTTTATAAAAGCAATAAGGTACTCTAGGCTAGTGCTGTATCTGAATAAGTCACGGCTGAAGGGCGTTGTTAGGCACGACGCGAATATGAAACATTGGCCGAGGTTCTCGGTTAAAGCCAGTGGGTATTAATGTCTGGCTATATTTGTTGTAGAAATTGTGTTACTAAGACTTCTGTACACCCAAATAGTTGAATTTCCAAAACAGCCTAATACATGAATGAACCTCATCGTCGATTATGGTCTAGTCTGAGTCTAACATCATAACTAGGTTATGAATTCTAGCTTTACAGAAGGCGTGTCTCAGCGCCGTTACTAGAATAAGCCACACCCACTCATTAACATAGAATTTGCATGCAGGTTGTCTTTGAAAATGAAAACGAAAATGAAAACTGTGAAATAAAAGAGGAATTAAAATGAAAACGAAAATTTACATTTGTATTTGAATTGTGTCACTATTATTGCGTGAGCGTTACTAAAGAGCATTGTAAAAACTGTATTTGCAGTTTCTTTTTCACGTTTGGCTTTTCATTTTAATATTGGCAGTCTTGCCTCGAGACTGTAGTGAAAATGAAATGTGAAATCACCAATTGCATTTTATTTTTCAATTTGACAGGGATAATGCTGTGAAAATGAAATCATTTAATTTCATTCTCAATTTTGTCACATTTTTTGCATACAGTTTTCTGTAATGAAATCGTTAATCTGGTTTTAATTTTCATTTTAATCATTTTATTTATTTATTTAAATTTGGCAGAAAATGCCTTCCATAGTTATATGGTTGTGTGTGTGTGTGTGTGTGTGTGTGTGTGTGTGTGTGTGTGTGTGTGTGTGTGTGTGTGTGTTTTAGGGCTCGTGGCAGAGTTAGTTATATGGTTGTGTGTGTGTGTGTGTGTGTGTTATACAAATTAGAGTGTTTGAAATAAGCTGTGTAACAGGCTCAAGGTTTTGAGGGTCTTGGGGTGAAATATTTTACGTCATTGCAGAACAGATCTCAGGGCCGGGGCACAGCCTATGCCACACTCACTAACACACACATTACCACACCTTCCATCTATCCATCTATCCATCTATCCATCTATCTATCTATCTATCTATCTATCTATCTATCTATCTATCTATCTATCTTTCTGTCCGTCCGTCTGTCTATCTGTCTATCTATCTAATAATGAATTGGTTTGAGTTGGACAAACTAATTAGTTCAGTCAAATGAACTTTTTAGCACTTTCTTTTTCTTTCAAGTTCACAGAACTGAAATATTGTAAGTAAACTGAACTGTTTCATTGTTTTGAGTTTTATAAAATTATTATTTTTTTTAATTTATATGAACTTAAGTTTAACTGAAACAGCTGGGATGTCTATTTCCCAGCATGCTTTGCCGATGGCACTTGCAAGGGAGAATAAATGCTGGGGGGGGGTTAAGAACAATTCAAATATATAAATAAATAAAAATTTATATTTATATCAACCTGTCTGTCTGTCTGTCTGTCTGTCTGTCTATCTATCTATCTATCTATCTATCTATCTATCTATCTATCTATCTATCTGTCTGTCTGTCTGTCTGTCATAGATAGTCGAATATATTTCACCTAGATTTTTAACAATGTATATTATATTATACTATATATTTAATGTTATATTTTGTAATAACTTTCATTAGTAAGCAATGCTTATATCTTCAAGTAGCCTATAAGAAGTGTCATGAAAAAAAAAAATATATATATATACTATTTGCACCTCAGTGTATTGTAGTAGACATTAGGCTATAAACAGTATGCAATTATAACAACATATTCAGTGTATATGCTTACATTTATTAAAATCATAAATGGATGCTGCTTGATTGGGACATTACTTGTACATGAAATTATCACTAAACACTTTATTCCCAATATAAACTAACACTTTATTTCCACTTTTTGAATATTTTCTTAATTTTTTATTTAAAATAAATGCTACTCTGAGTCTGAGCTGATACGCGATGGGAAAAGGGAAAAGGCGGATTCAAACTCGGCTCGCATCGAAAGCTTACTCTCCACACCATTGATTCTGTAGTGGGATTTCTTTTGTCATTTTGCCTGACTCAGTCAGATAGTGATGGGCGAGTTCGTGTCAATAGCTTTTGCCAACAAGGTGGGCTAATTTGCACTTGGTGTAAATAGACACTCTGAATTTATATTTTAAATTTCTATCCCTCCATGGATCTCGTACCAGACATTCACAGACTCCTGATCAAAACTATCGTTAACATAAAAACAAACTTTGTGTGGAAATCTCTAAATGAGCTGATTTTGGTCAAAATACAGTGTGTGAATCAACCTGGAGGTTACATTAACAAAACCAAGTAATTTTTAAAGGTCAGATCGAGTCCGTGTTTTCAGTTTTAACTTTGTGTAAACAAAGACTAGTTTACCATTCTGTGAGCGTAAAAAAAAAGCTGCTTTCAATTTATGTGACGCAAATGATGGAGTGACAAGATCCTGCTGTTATAGACCTACATACTTAACACACTTGACATGCGTAAGTGTGTGTGTTTGGAAAGCAATCTTCAGAAGTGTGGTGTAGAGAAAGTGTGTGCAGGTGAAGGACAGATAAGAATACAGACCACCATGTTAACATGTTGCACTTAGTAAAATCACGTTCACACACACCCTGGTAAACACATTTACACTTCTGCAAGTGTAGAGTACATAGAGTATATAGACCAATACAAGGATAGGAATCATTTTTATATTTGTGTCAATTACCTAATCTCACTTTTAACAGAATGCACTGAAGTATGGCTAATATGAAAGCGAGTCCTTTTTGTGGCTTTTCCCCCTAATTCTCATTCTTTTTCTTTTCTTAAGCAATTCATCTTTCGTCCTGGAATATCATTTTAATTCAACTATAGTTGAGTCAGGTCGGTGGAAAGGCCACGAAGGTCAAAGACTACAAAGACTCTTTTGAATCTCTCTTTATTCCCCTTTCTCTCCTCTCTTTTGAAACTAAAATCAGGTGCGATGTTCAGGTCTTATGTGAGAAGTGACAACTCCATTGGACATTCGGGATTTCGACCTTGTTGGGGCGAACAAAGTCTTTATCTTTTTGTGTGTGTGTGTGTGTGTGTGTGTGCTTATTGTTTCATTTTTCAGAAGAATATTTTGATCAACAGACTATACTGTAGATCAAAATATCTATCGGAGAAGAATGACATGCATCATGACATGCATCGTGCATGACAGTTCAATAATAACCAATTATGTTAGGCTTTTTATTAATATTTCTTAGACTTTGTCACTGCTTTAGGTGGTGGTCTTAAATCCTTTTCAATGTGATGATAAATGGGCAATATAATATGTATAGTTGTGTTATATTATGATCCAAATGTAGGCTAATAATTATGGTTAATAAGCAATATGGCGAAGCATTTTTGGTTCTGTGATATCAAATGTGTGGGTGTGGCTAATATATTGAATTATAATAATGTGCCAAACACAATAATGATCTAAAAACATATGCTTTTTTATTTTTTTGCTTTTATTTTTATTTTATTCTTAGCTATTATACTAAATGTTTGGATGTGGGCCAGTATTTTGGATGTGGGCCTTTCTCTTTTATGTGATGCATGATAATAAATTATAGAATTGTGATGATTGTATGCTTTAATATATAAAAGCCCCATATAAAATATAAATAGGCTAATAAAATAATATAAAAAACTATAAATTTTTTAAACAAATAAATAGTTTATTCTAATAATATGATCAAATATTTGTGTAATTATAATTTTTTTGGCTATTTATTTATTTTTAAATGAAAGGAGACACCAGCTTCAACAATCACAATTGAATGAATTCACAGTTTTTACAGTGATTATTATTATTTTATTTTATTTTTTTCATCTGTGGGGAGGGGTATATTTTGGCTGACAAAAGGAAGTCAAGAACAGGGAAACAAAGCATAAGAATTTCAGGCCTAATTGAAACATGAATTCAGATTCATGTGATTATTTTTTATCAAACGGTGACATATGACCAATGTTTTAGTTCGGATGTTGTTTTGGCACTCACCAACTGATCTGTGCCACTCAAATATTTCCTGAAGTGTATTAATTAATATGCTAATGAGAAATGAAAGCGGGCCCGACAGCTATTGTATTTATTGTGCGCACACATGTTCCACGTGTCTTTGATGGAGAACGATCTTCAGCACCTCTGCACGCTGTGTTTCGTGTTCGTTATTGATTAAGAAGCACAATGACTGATGGGAAATGCGCCATATGGAGACACTCGTGTGCAGGAGTCACAGAATGAAAGATGTTTTGTTTGCGTGTGTGTGCGGTTTGAAAACCAATGCCGATTACTTCATTAAATTAAATATCCTAATATATATATATCCTACAATATATATATATATCCTACAATATATATATATATATATATATATATATATATATATATATATATATATATATATATATGCCTACGTGATTCAAGGGAACACTTTCACTTTTGATAGTGAAATTAATGGGGACATTCTCTAATTTTCTGACACCACTAATGTTATAGCCTAATATTTCATAAGAAAAATCTTACTCGGTTTTAAATCGAAATGTTTTAAGTGTGACCATTTTTGCACTTGACATTCAGGCAGAACATAAAGCAAAAAATAACCTGATAAAAAGGCACATAGGCTACATCTTTATACGTTATAATAATTCAGTGATAGCATACCGTCTTTGAAATGGGTAGACTATCTCTCTTTTATTCGTTTTATCTGTATTCTTATTTTATTGGTTAGATGCGAATGTAATCAGAAGTCGTCTGTGGAAACCTCTATTGGGATTTATCAGTCGGTTATGATTGTGATGAAGATGATGATGTTTGTATGTATGCATTAAATCTCAACGATTGCATGACGGGTCATGTAAGTCAAAATGCAATAATAATGGACAACTTTTGATTTAAGAGTTGAACTAAAGCATGTCAGCTATCAGATCACAGTCTGTCATTGGGCTGTTATTAGCGTATTTAATTCACTGCTTTTGAATGTCACGTGGATCTTGATCGTTCAGCTTTTATACACTCTTAATAATACAGGTTCTTTACTGGTATCAGTGGTTCCATAAAGAACCATTAACATCAATGGAACCTTTGAATTAGGCCTAGGCCTATACAGTAGGTTATTTATAGGGAAAAGGGTTCTTTAGATTTTTGAAATGTTATTCACACTAAATAAAATTGTTCTTTTAAGAACTGTTCAATTACCAGTTCTTAGAGGAACCCAAAATAGTTCGTCTATGGCATCGCTGCGAGAAAAACAAAACAAAACAACAACAACAACAAAAAAAATGTGTTGCATGGAACCTTTTTTTTTAGGGCAAAAATGTACTCAAATGTATGCCTGCTTTGGACCATTTATAAGTGAGCAAATGCTATTTATAAATAATTATTATAATAAATGTAAGGTTACTTTAAGATTGTTTGTGCACATGTTTTTTATTTTAACAAAAATAATGTTATCACGTTCACTAAAACATTGTATGATTAATAAGTACAACATATGTTTTTACATTGCTTTAACTCATCAAAATAAGTTAAGCAATTTTCTACTTTTTTATAAGTTCAACTCATTTTGTAAGTCAGTTTCGTGTAAATTACGTTGATATGACTTAATCATCCAAGTTGGTTGTACTTAAGGAAACAACTTTTTTACAGTGTTGATTTAAGTAGGCTATGTTTGCTCAGGTAGGTGTCTTCATATAAGAGTTATTTTTAATCAGAAATTATTCAGCGTTAATTTGAACTAAAACGTTTCCATGTCTCCTCCTCATTCTCTGTACCTGTTGCAGATAGGCGCTTCTTCCTGTCGCTCACTCACTCCTTTTTTGTATGTGTGTGCGCGAATATGAGGGCATGTCTACTGTGTGAACGCACGAGGCCAAACACTAATAGAGCTGCTGCCCTCGCGCTGTCCTCGCAGACATCACGCAGGTTTTTACCGGGGAAACACGCACAAAGTGAACCGGCAGGCTCGCGCGGGTGTCGCGGCTCTGGTGATTAAATTCCTCGCGCAGAGATCAGCAGCACTGAAGCACCGCAGAGGAGCAGGAGTCACTGACAGGTAACAGTTCTTTCACTTCAACATCACATGCTTTCGTGAGTTCATTTGGACTCGTTTGCATTCCAACCAAACAGCGTGGAAGAACGATTATTCTATTAGTAGGCCTTAAGTAATATTTTTATATCACATAGTTAGCCTATGTTAAGACAGCATCTGAAATATAGGCTTGGTATTTAACAAAATAATACAGGCAGCATTAGTATTATTGCTCAATTAAATGCACTAAATGATGCCGATGTCATATTTTCTTGTTAATTTAATGTGATGTGATTTTATAAACATTTACTTGCTAATAATTACAATGCCATCATGCTAAAATGTCATCTATAATGAAATCTTTAGAATGATCAATTAAAGGAGCTGCTTTATGAGATGTCGGCCTATTGAATGCGATCATTTCAAGGCCTTATTGTTCAATTATTTTTTGATATCAGATCACATTTAAAATAAAGGTTCCAATTAAAACCGACAAAGATTTTACAATCTGGTGCATCAATATATATTTTTTAAATGATTTAGTTCCTTCCAGAGTTTCATGAAAATCCATCGATGTTCTGGTCCAGAAATGAATAATGTAACTGCAAGAACATTTTTAATTTCCAAAGAACCATAACGTTTTTGATAATAAGTAGATTATTTGCAGAACCGCTGAAGAACCTTCATTTTAGCAATGTGTGTTTATGTGTGTGTGCGCAGGCGCTCGGCGGGGCGGGATGGACTACAGTTATGATACGGACCTGGAAGAGTTGTGTCCGGTGTGTGGGGATAAAGTTTCTGGCTATCATTATGGGTTATTAACCTGCGAGAGCTGCAAGGTAATAAATCAGCCTAAATAAGACAGTTTCAATCTGTTTTAGGTGACCTAAAATGTAGTAATTTATGTGATTAGATTTACTTGTTTTGTTCAATTAAGAATCATTTGTTTAATTTAAATGTTGAATTTAATATATTTGTATTTTTAAGGGTCAGGTGACGAAACAGCTATGTAAGCTGACAAATGCAGTTTCATTTTTTTACACTGTATCAAATGTTAGATGTTTTTATGATTATTTTGTTTTTATATATTAGGCTATTTAGATGTTTCCGTCACTGCGAGCAAATTAATAATGTAGGCCTATATGTTCATTTTAAAGCTATACCATGGTAATTAAAAAAATTTCTAGAATTGCATTTTTAAAGATATTATTTATTGTTTTGATTGTTTACCTTTGACGAATCGTAACAGTATTTATTGTTTCATTATAAAGGGTTTCTTTAAGAGGACCGTACAGAATAACAAACGGTACACATGTGCAGAGAGTCAAGACTGTAAGATTGATAAAACCCAGAGGAAACGGTGTCCGTTCTGCCGCTTCCAGAAATGTCTCAACGTCGGGATGCGGCTGGAGGGTGAGCGGAACAGTTTCATCTCAAATATAACTGCAATGAAATTTATAAAGCATGTTTGGAGGTCAAATAATAGGCTTATCAATTATTTAAGGGATTACATTGGTAAATAATTTCGTGTAAAATGGGCTATTGTTCATGCTTTTTTTTTCCATTTGGTTCTTTTTAATATTGCTTAGGCTAGGCTACTATCTTCTAATTATTTTATTATCTTATTTATTATTAAAATATACAAGTATGTATTATATGTCCGATAAAGACAATCGTATGCCTGAACAAATATTGTATTTTGTAAGGCACGTTGGTCAGTAAAAAAAAAAAAAAACGAATCAGAATTTAAATTGCATTGCAGCCGGTTGATTAGTTTTATATGTAGATTTAGAATAAAAGAAAAGACCAGGGGAAAAAATCAACAGTGAAAAAATAACAAAAGAAATTGCAGCACTTCTTGCAAGGTCGCTATTATCTGCAGGCACCTCAGCGTTCCCGGCTGCGCGCGCTGCTTCTGGATCAAGGTTAAGTATTTATTTGAGCACGACTCTATTTTAATCAGTCAGGCTATAGAGGTATTTTTAACTAGTTCGAATAGAAGGACGATTTTTATAAAACAAAACAAAACAAAAAACGGAAAAGAAGCAACATTCAACTTATAGAACCTAATCCTTCACTTCTAAAAAATAAAGATTCCAATTAGAACCAAAAACGGTTTTACAGTTTTATGTCATATAAGAACATTTCCAGTTCAACAAATACATTATTATTAAGTATTTATTTATTTATATAGGCTAGTTGAAAGCGAGAAACAAAGCAAGAAATTACATTTAATGTGAAGCCAGGTATTCATATGAACTGAAAAACCTTCACACACACACACACACACACACACACACACATAGACTATATAATTTATTAATTATTACACACACACATACATTTAATACAGAACTTAATACAGAAATACTTTTTTTATTTGATATTATTTTTGTATAAAACTTTTGCTTAGAGGAATTATAACATCAATACTTTTATAATACTATTAACAATTAACATTATAATACAAATGAACATTAATTATAAAGCACAGTGTAATAGGGTATTGTTTGTTCTCACAGCTGTCCGTGCCGACAGGATGCGAGGAGGGCGAAATAAATTCGGCCCCATGTACAAACGAGACCGGGCGTTAAAGCAGCAGAAGAAAGCTCTCATCCGGGCGAGTGGCCTAAAGATGGAAGCCACGCCCCCTTTGCTGTCATCACCACAGTCTGACTACAGCTTCAGCACTGCTCTCTCCATTCCAGCTCAAAAAAACACACACCTGAACATCGGCACCTCGCTGGCCCCCACCGATTATGAACGCAGCCTGTACGCATCCGGTTCCCTGAGCTTATCCGGCCCAATCCCGGCCCACACCCCTCTGCCAGCACAGTACCCGTATCCAAACCTACCCGGCCGTGCCATCAAGTCCGAGTATCCCGACCACTACACAAGCTCAGAGCACTACACCAGCGCCAGCTCCCCAGAATCGGTCCCAGGCTACACGTACATGGATCAGACGCGAGTGTCGAGCAGCCCGCCGCTGGCCCCGCCGGGCTCCACGGTCCCGCCGCTGGTTCTGGAGTTTGTTCGCTGTGAGCAAGATGAGCTGCAGGTGCAGAGCAAGATAAGCGCTCACCTGGCCCACCTTCAGCAGGAACAGAACTCTCGGAGTCTCGCAGCCAAACAGGAACGACTCAGCACCTTCGGCCTGATGTGCCACATGGCCGACCAGACGCTCTTCTCCATCGTGGAATGGGCACGCAGCTGCATCTTCTTTAAGGAGCTCAAGGTGAGTGTGAACACGGGCAAAATCCTATTATAATCCGAATTATAAGAGGATTGAAAGTAATGCACACCTCATCAGCACACACACACACACACACAATAATGTTTGCATTAACGGAGCGGATGCAGTCAGCGTGATGAGATGATGCTGACATGGATGAACAGGGAGTGTGTGTGTGTGTGTGTTTCTAGATAAACAGTCAGGCCTGCTGTGTTTGCTCTGTCACATTTATAATGGTAGTGATGTCTGATGTGATTCAGTCAACAGGAAAGTATTCGAGGAAAGTATTCTGGTTGTTCTTGTTGTAGGTCATTTTTAAAAGACCAAGAAAATGTGGTTTTCTGCTATAAATGACGTCATTAACCTGAAGCATTGGATTGTAATGAGGGTTTAAACTGGTTTTGATGGCAAAGACTGAGTATATTAGACTGAATTAAGATAATTATCACTATTGTGCATTGGGGTTGGCAAGATTTTTTATGTTTTTGAAAGAAGTCCACCAAAGCTGGATTTATTTGATCAAAAATACTGTAAAACCGCATTCTTGTCATTATCAATGTTGAAACCAGTTGTGCTGCTTCATATTTTTGTGGAAACCATGATTACATTTTTTTATTTTTTTGCTGGATTCTTTGATGAATAGAAAGAACAGCAATAACTAATTTCAGTTCTGATCAACTTAATGCATCCTGAATAAAAGTATTAATTTCTTTTTAAAAAATGACTGACCCAAAACTTTTAAACAATTGTGTATGTGTAGTTGCAAATACCAAATTAAAATATTGGGTTATCACAGAACTAAAAATATCTATTTTGGGGAATTTATACTGGATACTGAACTGAATTCATTTAGTAGCAGTTATTTGACATCACAAGATTATTAAACCATGACTGACTCGCTGGCGGTTTAGTGCTATCTTCACAACTCCCGTGTTAAAGCTACAATATGTACGATTTTTGTAATAAAATATCCAAAAATCACTTGCACAGTGTGATATATTTCCTGCAGTTGTGTAATTACAATATCCCAAAAGTTCCCAAAGCGTTACGTCTAGTGGCACGCTCACGCTGTTGTTGTTTCGTTCAAACATTATGGACCATGGCAAGCAGACTTTGGGACAAAAGGATAACTAAAACGAGGATCGATATCAGCGTGGCGTTTTCGAGATGCCGAGAGCTCCACGTCCGTGACAAACTTGAACTTGACAGAGAGTGCAAATGTACATAAAACTAATCAATGTTAAATAGCTCAACATGATACAATTTTTTAGAATATGATCAGTATGTTATTCTAATGTTGATCTAGCTTACTGCTAGTCTCATACAGACAAACTAACACATAGAATAACATTATAACTTTCAACACACTCAAATGCAGTTTAGTGTGATAGTGTAGACCAAGTGAAACAGCGCTGCGTTACCTCACAAGTTTCATTCGTCTAATAAACTGACCTGTGTGAGTATTAATCCAGCACTTCATGGTAGATTGAAATGTCCTTATTCCTTTATATCCGCGGAACTCGCGTGTGGCGCTGATATCTGTCCCTCATTAGCGATCACGACCTGCTTCATACCACAGTCATGTTAAAAACATCAATGTATTCACTCATCCATAAACATTATTACATCCTTCGGCATGACGACAAGTTCCATAATTCTGCTTCTGCGTCATCAACCGACGCCTTTGTTATTGTAAAAGGTTAGCGACCCCTAGTGGTGAAAAAAAAGTACATATTGTAGCTTTAACATAATATGTGACCCTGGACCACAAAACCAGTCTTGAGGGTAAATTTTTTGAAATTTAGATTTATACATCACCTGAAAGATGAATAAATAAGCTTTCCATTGATGTATGGTTTGTTAGGATAGGACAATATTTGGCCGAGATACAACTATTTGAAAATCTGGAATCTGAGGGTGCAAAAAAATCGAAACATTGAGAAAATCGCCTTTAAAAGTTGTCCATTTATGTTGGTGATTGTGCTGCATTCACTCACAAAAATACATTTTTGATAAATTTAAGGTAAGAAATTTACTAAATATCTTCATGGAACATGATCTTTACTTAATATCCTAATGATTTTTGGCATAAAAGAAAAAACGATAATTTTGACCCATACAATGTATTGTTGGCTATTGCCACAAATATACCCGTGCGACTTGTGACTGGTTTTGTGATCCAGGGTCACATATGACTTGAAGACGGATCATTTCATTCATATTTAAATTGTATTGATTGTAGAAGTTTGGATTTATTGATAATCCGAAATGCTGCAATATATTTTGGGGTCATTTCAGAAGGTTCATTAATTTTTTCTGGAGAATAATAGCGTCATAAAATTGAGAGCTATATAATGTCCATTATAACCATGGCATTGAAGGGTCTTTAAATAAAACACTTGAGTTTTGTTAGTCCTGAAGAGCTCTTTAAATAAACTCTAGTGTGTTTGTTGTCTTAGAGGAAATAGAGGATACACTCCTTTCTTTTGTCCATTCTGAGCTCCTGTCTCTCTCTGTAGTGTTTCCAAACTTTGCTGACAATGCAGCATGCACACAATGATACATTACAGCATTTGAATCACACACACACACACACACGCACGCACGCACACACACACACACACACACACAAACAAATAGAGATGAAATAGGAGTAGGAAACAGAGGCTTGGAAAACCATAGGAAGGCCGAAGTAAAGTCTGAAATATTATTATTAATATATATATATATATAAAATTATTAATATATATATATATATATATACAGTGGGTACGGAAAGTATTCATACCCCCGGTAAATATGATCAAAAATGGCTGTAAAAAATAAATCTTTCATTCAAAAAATTTGATCTTTCATTCAAAAAATTGCCAAAAATCTAACCTTTCATTGAAGTAAAATAATTCAAATTGGGGGGGGAAATCACATTATGAAATAAATGTTTTTCTCCAAAACACGTTGGCCACAATTATTCACACCCCTAGAATGTTTTATGAGAAAAATATCTCTGAAGTATATTCCCATTAATATTTACCTTTTTCAGCACACCAGGGGGACTAGGAACATGAAATTGTTTAGCTATGACTTCTTGTTTCACAGGAGTTTAAATATGAGGAAACACAAAGGCCAAATTCCCCTCATCATCCATCACAATGTGTAAAACCAAATAATACAGTTCTGATTTGCAGCAAAAGATTGTTGAGCGTCACAAAATAGAAAGTGGCTGTAAGAAAATAGCTAAATAATTGAAAATACCCATTTTGACCATCAGGGCAATAATTAAGAAGTTATAATCAAGTAAAAATGTTAAAAATCTGCCAGGAAGAGGACGTGTGTCTATATTATCTTAATGGATGGTGAGGAGGAAAGTTTGAGTGGCCAAAGACTCTTCAATAATCACAGATGGAGAATTGCAGAGATTAGTTGAGTCTTGGGGTCAGAAAGCCTATAAAAAAAAAAAAAATCAAACAACCCCTACATCACCACATGTTGTCTGGGAGGGTTTCAAGAAAAACGCTCCTCGCTCCTCCAAAAACAAATTCCAGCATATTCAGTGGTCAGACGAAACTAAAAAAAGAGCTTTTTGGCAGCAAACACGCTAGATGGGTTTGGTGCACACAAGGATAAAAAGTACCCCATGTGTACAATTTAATATACCACTGGATCTTTAATGTTGTGGGCCTGTTTTTCTGCTGGAGGTCCTGGACTTCTTATTCAGATACATGGCATCGTGGATTCTATCAAATATCAATGGATAAAAAAATCTAAACCGGGCAGCTTCTGCTAGAAATCTTATAATGGGCCGTGGTTGGATCTTCCATCAGGACAACGATCCAAAACAAACATCAAAATCAACACAAAAATGTGTAACTGAGCACAAAATGAAGCTTCTGCCATGACCGTCCCAGTTCCCTGACCTGATGAGTGGAGTGAACTGAAGAGAAGAAGCACCAACATGGATCTGGGAATCTGAAGGATCTGGAGAGATTCTGTATGAAGGAATGATTGCTGATCTCTTGTCAGGTGTTTTCCAAACTCGTCGTCAGGCATTATAGGAGAAGACTCAGAGCTGTTATCTTGGCAAAAGGAGATTGCAAAAAGGTATTTACTAAAAGGGTATGAATAATTGTGGCCAATGTGTTTTGGAGAAAAAGATTTATTTCATAATGTGATTTCACCCCCAATTTGAATTCTTTTACTTCAATGAAAGGTTAGAATTTTGCCAATTTTTTGAACGAAAGATCAAATTTTTTGAATGAAAGATTTATTTTTTACAGCCATTTTTGATCATATTTACCCGGGGTATGAATACTTTCCGTACCCACTGTATATATATATAAAAGGCAAAGGAAAAACGGTGTGCTTTCCAATCCCTGTGTGTGTGTGTGTGTGGTCCTGGTAAACCCTACGTTATGGGGGACCAAATGTTCTCACTAAGATAGTTATAGCAGTAATTTTTAAACGTTATGGTGACGTTTTTTGGTTACCATGGACAACAGCTTATAAATCATACTAAGTGATGTTTTTTTTTTATTTTTTTTATGTAAAAATGCAGAAAGTTTTCTGTGATGGGTTGGTTTATGGTTAGGGTTAGTGTAAGGGGAACGAATATACAGTTTGTACAGTATAACAATCATTATGGGGTGTCCTCATAAAACATGGAAACAGTGTGCGCGCGTGTGTGTGTGTGTGTGTGTGTGTGTGTATGCGTGTGTGTGGGGGGGGTTAGCAACAGCATTCCACTCCAGATAAGGGGAGAATGTGAATGCTGCAGTGTCCGTGTGTTCAGTCTGGCCTGCATGTGAAGGTTTCTCTCTCATTTTAATTCATCAGAGTCCTCCAGAAAATATAGTTTTTTTTACTCATTTGAATATTGTTCACTCCTAAAAATAAAGATTTCTACTAGAAAGAAATTTTTTTTTGTTGTTTTTTACATTCTGATGTCATAAGGAAATCTTTTTACTGACCTTTTTATTTAGTAATTCTTTAGAAACTAATACTCTGATCTGAACAACCTAAACTGTGACATCAAGATGTTTTTTTTAATCTCTAAAGTACCCAATGAAAAGACTAAACCTAAGAACCTTTGAAGAATCGTTAATTTTAAGAGTGTGTGCAGTTTACATTGTAGAATAAAATTCAAGTTTCAAGTTGTGTTTACCACAGACCTTATTTTACTCAGCATGCACACAGTGATACATTACAGCATTTCAACCACACACACTCAATATACAGTACATAGTAACACTTGCTGTTCTTCGTTCTTACACACACACACGGACAATGAAAATCTCGAGGGAACCAGTGGTGAATTAGTCTTCCGGCGTCATTCCTGCTGCTATATATATATATATATATATATATATATATAAAAACTTATTTTATTTAGCTAAACTATTTCAGCAACTTTAATGTAGGCCTAAAGTACAATAATTATGTAAGCTAAAATAATATGGTAGTTTCTGTAAGTGATATGCCACTACTGACTGACCCTAAACACACTGAGACAGGATACTACAGTACTAATACCATCATCACTTCCTCTGTCTGTGCTGATGGACTGTTTCCACCTCACACTGTTACCTGAACAGGTGTGTTCACACACACATATCACACCCACACACACGCCGGATGTGAACTGTTAGTTTATTTACCGTCTGAAGACTAATATATGCAGACCTCATTCAGTGTGTGTGTGTGTGTGTGTGTGTGTGTGTGACAGTTTGAAAAAATGTTTTGGATGGTTTGTGTGCATCTCTATCTACAGACAAGCACTCTGTGTTCAGAATAGCATACTACTTGCAAACAGTTTGCAGTATAACATTTTCTTTGTATGCCTGCAATATACTGATGACTTACATTTCAAATAGTAAAAAATATAGTAAGACAGTTATACTGTGAAATATTATTATTATTACATTATTTACTTAATCATTTTAAGGAAACAGGTTTCCTCACTTTTTTTTAAGTGAAGTCAACTGATCACTTTTTACAGTAAACTGCATTCTCGATGTAGCTTATGTCCTCGTTTGTTACTTTTTTCTTCCTCATTCACACAGCTGGATATGTGTGTCCTTCTGGGTCAAAATCCCAAATTCCTGCAACACAAAAAAGAGGCGGGTTTATTCCACAAAGATACAACGGAGAGAGAAATAGCTACAAGAATAAAGCCTGTGTTGTGGAAGTCTGGGGCAGCGGCAGGTATTATCGCAGATAAATGAGGGTTACAAAATATAGAAAGCGCTGACAGGGAAGTGTTGTGGTGTTCAAGTGTGGACGTGAATGTGGATGCGTGTGTGTGTGATTTCAGAGTCAACAGCTACTGCTGAGAAATGGACAAGGGTCTTGTTTTACTCATAATCTTTTCAGAGTAAAGCTTTTTCTCTGTCCCATATAAAAGCCCACACCGGGGTGCCAAGGGCATTTGACACTCTCCAAAAGCGGCTTCACACAGCACTTATAGTGATGCCGCTGAGGACAAACTGAAAAATACTAGTACACTAATGGTAGTAAGTAGCAAGTCCAGTATTCAAAAGGGAAGTCTGTTTTTAAGAAAGTCCTTATTGTATCATTTATTTATTTTGTTTATTTTCTTTGGGCTTTTTGTCACTTTGATAAATCAATAAGCCTATTTTTCTTTACCATTTTGTCTTTGCCAGTCATGGATTACTTGGTGCCTTAGATGAGCAAAGATCACATTTTCACACAAAATGCAATTAGAAAGCAAAAAAACAACTAAAAACAAAAAAACCTGGATGCCGCTCAATGAATCAAACGTAATTTTTTAATGTGAATGTGGCTATTAACGCTTGCATATTCCTTATTGTTGCATAATGCACTATATGTTTCATACTACTTTTAAAGTCAATATGAAACAAGTAACTTGAGAGAATCATTTATTTGCTTTCAAAATGGCAATCTATCTATCTATCTATCTATCTATCTATCTATCTATCTATCTGTCTATCTGTCTGTCTGTCTGTCTGTCTGTCTGTCTGTCTGTCTTTCATTGTTTTGAGTTTTATGAAATTACTTCTTTTAATTTAGAACTGTGGTTCTCAACCTTTTTTGGGCTAGCGCCCCCTATCCAATATCCAGGTCCCTGTTGTCTGTCTGTCTGTCTGTCTATGTATAATTTTTATAACAATTTGATTTATTTATTCATTAATGTGTTTGCATTCAAAATGCATAGTTTTAATGAGAATAATATATAGCCATTTTAATATGGCTCACTGCTTTGTTTTAAGATTCTGGTTGTCCAGTTTTGCTGTTATGTGACTCTGAATGTTATTTCTGAACGTTATTTCTACTTTAATCATGGGCACTGTGCTTTAAATCATAGGCCTATGTTGTTTGATCATAGGCTACTTTGCTAGCTTGATTCTTAGCATTGCTAAACACTAGCTAGCAGCAGGTTCACTTCTAGTTAAATATAAGTGTGTTTTTATGTTTATTCGTGAAGGCTGCTGGAAATGCAGAAAGCTTTCTCTTTTCAAGTATGAAATTAATTGCTTCAAAGGTGCTTCAGTCACTGTATTCTAACTACATTCAGAACATTCACTAGCTTTAGCCTACTTCACTTTAATAAGCTAGCATTACTTGCTTTTTCTCCTTTTTTTTGTATGCAAATGACAAGATGTTAAACGGATAGCTTAAAAATGAAAATATCATAATGTACTCACCCTCATGTCATGTAATTTCCACAACATATGAATGTCGTTCTTCCTCTTTTGAATGTTTGGGTGAACTATAAAGACATACTTGATTTCATATCTGAGAACACTAATTGCTTGTGACGAGTAATCGGCTGATTGCAGGGGTACAGAAATTGTCCCATTCTTTAGATTTGAAATGATTTCTTTACAGTACAGTGAAATAGTGTTTAATGACATTCACCCCAGCATTCATTGCTTTCCTCCATTTGCATGGAAAGCTCTTACATGTGCGTTTTTTGTCTGTCTGTTGCTGTAGACACACAGGTACACAGTGTTCAACAGATGCGCACACACAAGACTCCAGCTTCCTTCACTGTGTGCAGAATGTGCCTACAATCTCTCGTCATGGCAACAGGAGTGTGGCATAAAGGGAGTGATGGATCAAGCATCCAATTCTATGCGCTTTAAAAAAATACCGAGTGCGTTTCTGTTGCAATTAACTGTGCCGCCCCGGGAGGCTTCTGTGGGGTCACGAATCTCGTATGCAACAGTGAGCTGAAAGTTGTCTCTGTAGAATTATATCATACACATAACTGGATATTTTCAATCCAATTATACCTGTACTGGACAGGACTGTGGACTGTGAAGCACAATAGCGGGCAGCTACTGCGGATCTTTGAATGAACACTGAATCACATCGTCGGCTCTGCTAACCTCAATGATGGTTCAATCCATTCTGTTCCATTTTTATACACTAACTCAATTCTATGTTAGGCGGTGGAAAACTTGCAGATCTCTGCGAAATGTGTGTGGGTGAGGCTATGTGTGTGTGTGTGTGTGTGTGTGTGTGTGTGTGGGTGGGTGTGTGTATTAAATATGCATTTTAACTTCAAAAGGAAATATCAAATTTCATAATATCTCAGCTGTTTCTCCTCAAATAGAGTCTTACTGAAGTCTTCTGCTTTTTTAATTGTTGTCTCCTTTAGAGTTTCAGAAGAGATTACAATAATTTGCTTAAATTGCTTTTTTCATTTCATATTTATACATCTCTATCCTTTTTATTATATCTTTGTCTCATTTGTTTCCATTTTTATTTATTTTTTTATCTTAGAAATTTAGATGAGATAAGCAAATGAAATAAAGTTCTTGTTAAATGAAATATAAGTGATGTAAATATAAACAAATGTAAATATTATTGTACATTCACTGTAAAAAAATATTTTCATGATTTGTTATCACAACTTTTTATCTTTTGTCAAATAAACTTAGATAATTAATGTGGTTCAGATAACATAATATTTTGAGTTTCTTTTCATTAAACCAATATCCTTCATTATTTCAATAAACTCAAAATTTTAAGGCATTTTAACTTACTTTTTTAAGTGAAACCAACAATAATTTTTTACAGTGATGAAATAAAATGAAATAATAATAATAATACATAGCAATTATATTTCCATACATAATAATTTATATATAAAATAAATCTACATACATAATGCAAATGCATATTTACACAAATATTTGTAAATTTCAAGTCCATTTTCATTTATTCACTCTCTCTCTGCTCCATAGGTGGGAGATCAGATGAAGTTGCTGCATAATTGCTGGAGTGAGCTTCTTGTGCTGGACTACATCGCCAGACAGTTGCATCATGGGAAAGAGGACAGTGTGCTTCTCATCACTGGACAGGAGGTAACAGACACACACACACACACACACACACACACACACACACACACACAGACACACACACACACACACACACACACATACACACACACACACACGCGCGCGCACACACACACACGCACGCACAGACACACACACACACACACACACACACACGCGCACACACACACACACACACACACTAGACATATGCACATATATGCATTGGATCCACTCAATTGATGTTTAGGATATGTGTGTGTGGGTCAGGTTGAGCTGGGGTCTTTGCTGGCCCAGGCAGGGGTCACTCTGAGCGGGATGATACAGAGAGGTCAGGAGCTGGTGCATCGTCTACAAGAGCTTCAGCTGGACCGCAGAGAAACCGCCTGTCTTAAATACCTCATCCTCTTTAACCCAGGTGAGGCAGCACGTGCTATTACTGTAGCTTTGATGTGATTGGCTGACATCTTTGCATGTAAACTGCTGAATTGCTATGTGTGTGGACACTGTTCACTGTTTTTTTTTTTTTTACAAACATTAAAAGTAGTCATTTATGCTCACCAAGGCTGCATTTATTTGATCAAAAATATTGTAAGAACAGTAATAATGTGAATTGTGATTTTTACTATTAAGTTTTTTTTTTAAATATTAATAAAATGTAATTTATTTCTGTGATCAAAGCTGGAATTTCAGCATCATTACTCCAGTCTTCAGTGTCACATGATCCTTCAGAAATCATTCTAATATCCTGATTTGCTGCTCAACAAACATTTCCAATTATTATCAATGTTGACAACAGTTGTGCTGCTTCATATTTTTGTGGAAACCGTGACACCTTTTTTTGACACCAGGATTCTTTGATAAATAGAGAGTTTGAAATAACAGCATTAGATATAGTCTTTATTATCATATGTCTTTAAAAACAAACAAACCTTTGAACAGTAGTGTATTAATGTGCTCATAGTTGTGACATCATGACCAAGATGATTTTTGCTACTTATTTTCCACAAATCATTGGGGAGCAAGATTTGCATCGTAAATAAAGAGTATGTCGATTGAGCAGCTTTTTATTATAATTTCAAAAGACCAAAAACCTGTTTCCCATGATATGACTCTTAAATCAAGACTTTTTTATTAACCTTGACTGAGTCGAACTATCCAGTTATGCACGCCTTTTGGTCTTTTAATTTGAATAATGTTTCCCTTAAAAAGTTCCGCTCAAGTGTTTGAATGAGTTTTACTTCTTAACTAACTCCAGAGACCAAATCGCCTTTGTATCATTGTGGAAGAGTTGGGAAATTTCCTCTCTTTCTCTGTCTCTCTCACTCCGTTCAACGCCGCTGCTGATGTTTTAATAGTTTAATATAAAAAATACATTTTTATAGCCACCGCGGTGGCACCGTCACCCCGTGCTCCATGTCTTATTGAGCGTATCTATGTTTCCCCTGCTGGGGTTTGACCGAGGCTAATTAACTTCTCAAAAGACGAATATTGCATTGATTTTGATCCACGCTAACGAGGACGCGTGTGCATCAGGCTATTTGTCGTGAGTGGCAGCGTGTTTTGTGTGGCGCGGGCCGTGCGCTAACTGGGTAATGGGCTTAATTAAAATGAAAGCCTTCTGAATCGCTCCTGTTTACAAAGGCAGGGAGCCGGACCACATATCCTCTCGCAGACGCACACACACCATCTATAGCGAGACTCCGGCTCAAAAGAAGTTTAATGGATTGACCCCATATTGGTCCGTGCTGCCATGGCCCTCTCTTTCTCAGCTTCAGGAGAAAATGCTCCTTTATTGTTCGCGTTCCCTTAAGTGAGAGCAATTTAGCTCCAACAAAAGCTGCTTTTCATAATAAGAGTGCCTGAGAGCTGTGTGCATGTGTGTGTGTGTGTGTTTGTGTGCATTCAGAAAGTGCTTGAAAACCCATTTTCCACTCATGCCGTCTTTAATGAGACTCTATCGGTGCATCTCTCACTCTGCAGATGTGAAACTGTTGGAAAACCAGCCTTACGTCGAGAGCGTGTACGAGCAGGTGAACGCCGCGCTGTTGGAGTACACACTGTATGCGTATCCGCAGTTCCCGGACAGGTTCAGCCAGATCCTGCTACGCCTTCCCGAGCTCAGAGCGCTGAGCACGCAAGCCGAAGACTACCTGTGCTACAAACACCTGAGCGGAGAGGTGCCCTGCAACAACCTCCTCATAGAAATGCTGCATGCCAAGAGAACCTGCATCTGACACAAGCGCACATTCACACACACACAACAGCCTGATTCCTTCGCAGATGACGCTGTTATCATGTTGTGCAGCAGTCATCTCTCACACAGAAAACCTCATCAACCATGCCACTGTGTTTCTGAAAGAGGAAGAGGGGAGATGTCAGTGTTAATGACTGTGTTTATAATACACTCTTAAAAATAAAGGTTCTTTATTGGCAGCGATGGTTCCATCACACAAAAGTTTCTTTGAACCTTTCTTTATAGTGGGAAAAATGGTTCACTGAAAGGTTCTTCGGGGAACCAAAAATGGTTCTTCTATGGCATCGCAAAAAAAAAAAAAAACTTTTGGAACCTCTATTTTTAATGTGTATTAAATGCGCTGCAGGGAAGACATGTTTTTTAAGGCCAGCCCTGAGGTTCCCTCCACAAAAACACATTAGGATTTTTCCATTGGCTTTTGAGTTATTGTACAAAATAAGCTCTGTGACTAACAAAAGTTATGATTCTTACAGGCTTTGCTCATCAAGATAATCTTCAGAAAATGAACGAGCCAAAATACAATCGCCAGATGTAAAAAAGCTAAACGTGGGCTATAAAGGAACTATACCAAGGTCGCATGACATTAACATTGATTTGAATGTTTTGCTAACAATCCCATTAAGTTACAAAAACATCATTTCTGAATGTTCCCTGAACTATCTTGGTTATGCAAACATTAAGGGAACGTTACGTTTTGTAATCTTGGAAACATTATGAGATCTTTAAATGTTCTCTAAACAATCTGAAACAAGTAGTAACATTTAAAACTAAAACTACCAACTAAAACATGTATGTATATATATATATATATGTACATGTATATATATATATCAACCACCTTTTTCAAGACAAATCTCGGTAACACTTTGCTTAAAGCCTTCATGTATAATGCATTATAAAGGTATTCATAATATACGTTATAATAATGCATTATATCTTTTCAAAAAGAATTGTAACCAAAGTTAAGATGCATTATAATATTTGCAGATACATTGTTACATCTGAAATTGGTTGTTTGTCATGCATTATATTGCACTATATGCACTATATTTTCTAAAGGCATAACATAAGTATTATCATATATTATAACTTGGTTACACTTGTTCTTGAGATCATACAATGCATTATAAGGTGGAAAGCAAGGCATAATTAAAGCATTAAAAATACTGCGTTACAAAAATCTCAAGGGGTATTATTGATGTCTTTTATATCGTAGATGTGAAAATATCTTGAGCTTGTGTTCACCACAGACCTTATTTCAGGCATTTAACCAAAAACTCATTAAAAAAATCAGGACGATGGAACCGGATGTTAAAATGCTAACTCGTTTCCAGGTGTTGGCTTAAAAAAATACATCATTCTTGCAGCTCACTATTTAAAAAAGCAACAGATTGTGCCTTCCCTCTCATTACACACACTCACACACTGAGAAGCACTTCTTCTTTAAAAGAACAGTAAGTAAAAAAACAAAGTGAGGCATAGTCACAGCCAGACAGCATGACCGTCATGTCAAATGAGACATTGCAAGAAATACGAAATGAAGTAAAGCACTAATGAAACAGAAAGCTGGTAAATCTAATGAATTCCTCAAGAGGATCCAGAAAATGAGCTAAATAACCTTCATGAACATTCCCTTTTTAAGATTGAAGGCAAGAGAGAGAGAGCGAGGGAAGGTGCCATTCAACAAAGCTTTTCCTGCACACCCATAATAGCTCTGTCATTTAACCCAGTGAGCTTAGACAGCATCATACACGCTTCTTACGAAATAGTCTGAGATTTTGTATGTTTGTATGGCCAAAAACTAAGGAACATCACCCAAAGTCAATCCCAGAAAGCACTAGAATGAGCACAGTAAATATATATATATAAATAAACTGAAATGATATATACTATACAGTTCAAAAGTTTGGGGTCAGTGAGTACTTTTTATTACATTTATTCACAAGATTGCATTAAATTGATCCTAACGTGACAGTAAAGACATTTATAATGTGCAAAAAGATTCTTTTGAACTTGTATAATGTATCAAGAAAATGTATCAAGGTCGCATGATAATATTGAGCAAAACAACTGTTTTCAACGCTGAAAATATTAAGAAATGTTTCTTGAGCAGCAAATCAGCATATTAGAATGATTTCTGAAGGATCATGTGACACTGAAGACTGGAGGAAAGATCATAACAGAATATATTCAAATAGTAAACAGTTATTTTAAGTTGTAGTAATATTTCACAATATTGCCGTTTTAATGTATTTTTGACATCTTATTCTAAAAAAACATTACAAAATCTTTCTGACCCCCAACTTTTGAATGGAATATGTAAGTTTGCCTATTTGAGTACATCATTGTCTCAGCACCTTACTAACACTAGACTCTGTTGTGAGTCAAATCTACCATATTTTGTGCCACGTTGAACTGCTGTCCATGTAGATTATTCCAAGTTATTCCCTTATTCGGTGCAATCATAATTCGGACACTATTAGAAGGCAGCTGCTATAGGCATTATAGTTAGTAGACAGCAAGGCAGCTCACTAGGTTTTGGAACAGAGCTCTTAATGCCTGTACACGTACTTATCTATGGCACGCTCAAAGCCACACACTAACAATAGAAGATTGTGTATGTTTAAAATGAGCTGTGTGTGTGTGTCTAAGTGTGTGTGCACATGCTGAGAAATGGGGAGGTAAATTAGGATTTGCAATTCTGCCTTAACACTAACACTGTTGATCCTGTGAAGCTGAGAGAATAAGTCGGCATAACTATTCGATGTGTGTGTTCTAATGTGTGAGTGAGAGGTTGTGTGTGACTGTTAAGAAAAGTCATCTCAATATTGCGCCCCTCTCTAGCTTAGGACAAGCTGATTATGATATCTCAGCATGTTTCTGATTGGCTCATTTTTGTATAGTGGAGTGTCTGATTGGTCAAGTTCTCTATCATGTAACATGTTTGTGTTCATGACATTTGTTATGAGTGTGCTTAACTGTATTGTTTCAAATGAATAAATACAAATTATTTAAACCTGTAGATATTAGTTTCTCTCAGTTATTTGTCTAACACACACACATACTTAATAAAGTCAAACTTAATAAAACAAATAATGCTAGCAACATAAATGCTAAAATGTAAAACTGATGCTAGACAAATAAGATGGAGACCAGTTAGTTAAAAGTCCTTGCAAAAAAAGATAAGGCATATCATCATATCAGTATATACTTTTCTTTAAAGAAAAAATGTGCTTGGTTTGATATTTTATCTTATGCCATGGGATTTCATTTTTAAGTAAGGCTTCACTGTCCAAATACCTTTCACTGTCTAAGAAAACAGCAATTGGTAACATTCATCATATTCCTAAAATTAAAACCATATTATTTCATGCAGTGCCCCTTCAATCAATCAATCAATCAATCAATCAATCAATCAATCAATCAATCAATCAATGAAAAAATAAATTACAAAATAAATTACAAAATAAATTACAAAATAAAAAACAATATTACAAAATATAATAAAATAATATAGAAATAATAATTTTCCTGAAATGTAAATATACATATAACAAATAAATACAAATAAAAAAACCTGCTTTCTCATTGCCTTTCATGATATTTGAAAGAAAAGAAAAGAAAGGACAAGAAAAAAACAGAAAAGAACAAGAAGAAAAAGAGCAAATGATAGCATGCATCTTATTCCTAAAATTATGTAGTGCCTCTTTAAAAAAAAAAATGTAAAATCATTTTATCAACAACAAAAAAAATGATAAAATAATGTATAAATCATATGAAACTTTCCTTAAGTGTACATATAAAATAAAATAATAAGAATAATAAGTTTTGAAAAATTCCCCCCAAAAATGCTTATAGACTTCCAATCAAAATGCAGTTTTGCAATATTACATGTAGAACGTGTACAAAACTAAAATCTAAACCCAGTAAACATGGAGTTTTGCGAGGAAAGGAAGAAAATCGAGAAAAGGGGGAGAGTGGGAGAGCACAGCTGGGTCCTTTTGAAAGTGCAAAATTAAAATGGAAAAAAATAATTTTTCTTTTCACAGATCTTCAAAGAAGTGTGTGTGTGTATGTGTGTGTGTGTGCGTGTGTGTGTGTGTGTGTGTGTGTGTGTGTGTGTGTGAGGGTTCAATACTGCACCTGAGAGAGCCGGAGTGAAAGAAAGTCAGGACACAATTAACGTGAGAGCTTCTGGTGTAGTGCCAACAGCAGTGTGTGTCTGTGTGAGCGTGTGCACATGGGAACAGGTGTGTGAGTGGCTGATGTGTTAGAGAGCCGTAAAATGGGTCTTTTCAGCCAGTGTGTGGATGTTTGAGTGTGTATGTGTGTTTGAGAGAGGGTGTGTGCAAACATGACACACTTAAGGGCCACTTCA
Organism: Abramis brama; assembly: GCF_963993115.1. Taxonomy (NCBI): domain Eukaryota; kingdom Metazoa; phylum Chordata; class Actinopteri; order Cypriniformes; family Leuciscidae; genus Abramis; species Abramis brama. The sequence continues at coordinate 28,179,597 of NC_139977.1, read as the reverse complement.
GCTCCATTAATTGGTCATTTGACATGAAAGACCTCATACCACCTTTTTCACACGGCTGCTTCCCTGAAGACCCAAAAACCTTCACCCTCAGAGAACACACACACACACACACACAGCTCAATAACTCTGCTATCATCTTCCTGTCTGTCATTTCTTGCTCCCTTTAATAGATAGTTCTTTTTCGTCGTCACAATCAATGGTGTCACATCCTGTGGCTGTGCTGGAGGAGGCAGGAAGTGATGTCAGAAACGCTTATCCACATGTCCCTGCACGTGAAAAGTTTTCGACATTGACAGCTGAGACAGAATCATGAATATTTTTATAATGTGTTTCTGTTACCCTAAAATGTTGTTCCAAAATTTGCTGCAATGATGTTAAAATTCTGTCCGATACCGATAAGTCGTTAATTATTTTCATGGCTGATAACCAATAAATTGCAGTATTTCAAATCAGATGTGCCCAAATGTTTTACCACAGAGGGCCAAAAATCAAACTTGTTTGAGGTCTGTGTGTAAAGTAAATGTTGCATTGTATCCAACTATATTATATAAAAATTGACTAACATTTTCATATCAATATTTTTTTTAAATCTACATTTCAATACAAAAATAACCTTTTTTTTAAAAACTGTTCAATGTTAAAATTATTGAGATATTATTATATTAATAGTTTGAATTAGTTTTTATTTTTTAGATTTTTTTATTTTAATTTTAGTTAAATTTAAAATGAGAAAAAAATCAGAAAAAAATTAATATAATATTTGTTTAATATTTTAGTTTATTTCACTTAACATTTACATTTACTTTATTATTACTTATTTCATGTAAGCAGTTTTTTTGTGGTTTTAGATTTAGTTAGCAATACAAAACCGTGCTTCAATGTTTTGTTTTGTTTTAAGTTACAGAAGTTATAGAATTTCAGCATAAATTATCACACATTTCATAAACTGTCAGGATACAGTGGTTATAGTCTGAATTTTTCAGGTGACTGTCAGATTTTGCTCAAAGTTACACATAGACAGACACCGATCCATGTTGCAGTTTGCAGTGTGTGTGTGTGTGTGTGTGTGTGTGTGGGTGGGTGTCCTGGTAAACCCTACATAATGGGTCAAAATGTCCCCACAAAGATGGCAATATCCGAAATCCTTGTCCTTGTGAGGACATTTTTTGGTCCCCATGAGGAAAGTAGCTTGTAAATCATACTAAGTGTTTTTTTTTTTTTTATGTAAAAATGCTGAAGGTTTTCTGTGATGGGTAGGTTTAGGGTTAGAGTAAGGGGAAAAAATAAACAGTTTGTACAGAATAAAAAACATTAAGTCCCCATAAAACCTGAAAACACAACGTGTGTGTGTGTGTGTGTGTGTGTGTGTGTGTCACTGTTAACCTTGAGTGTATTTAGCTATCTGATCTTAGAGTGCCCACCTGCGGTTGTCCTAAGTTACATCAAAAACTTAATGACCTTGCCGCTTCATGCCACCTGCCTGGCACCGTTTTCCATGACAACCGTGTGCGTCTGATCAAACTGTTTGATACCGGATCATTTGAGCTCTTCCCTCCAGTTTCAAACAGGCACACACACACATTTTTAGAAACACCTCCAGGATCCCACTGACACCTGCATGAAACCAATAACACTCAGGTTTGAGATTTGCTTAGTTTAGTTTTAGGGCTGGAATTTAGCGCTGGTCATTGTGACAATTCTTCACACACTTAGCTACTTTTTATACATCCTATTTTCATTGGCTACATTTACAATAATGTGATTATTTCCAATTATCAGTGTAATCGCAGTAAGATGTTTATATGACACAAGCGAACCTCTTTATTCCCATTTACATGCACTGTTTTAATGGTAACATCAAATGCAAAACACATTTCTATATATTTAATTTCTTCAGTGACGCACCTAAAAATGTCTTCATTTTGACAGTTTTGGCCATTAATACACTACACTCCAAAAATGCGGTATCTTCTTTACCACCATGTTTACGAATCTGTGCATGACTCTCTTGAGTAGGTACTTATTTTGAAGTAACTACTCCATGACCGCTAAAAAGTACTTTCTATGAATGTGTGTAGTATGACATACTACATTTGCCATGTTGTCATCATCATGACCAACCTGCGTCAGTTGCATCACTTCACTGCCATTCACAAATCCTCTCCCATGGCCTCATGGGATAGTAAAGTGTCCATCATAGGCACACTTCAGAATCTCGCTGGAACAAGGTCAACCAGGTATATTTTGCCTAATCTTATGAGTACTGTGAATTTGGACATCCTTCTTTTGTCACATACTGTTTATTGCCTACTATATAGTAGGGAAGAATGTGATTTCGGATGCAGTCTATGTCATCAGTGTACATCACGCACATGCACACTTTGGTCAGAGTGGAATAGATACGATTAAAGTGATTACTTGCCTAATTGCGCTTAAAAAAATATGCATATGCCACATTTTACTGGTTGCTACAATTATGAGCTTAATTGCATCAATTTGATCAAAGTATAGTGTATTCATGAGGTAGAGTTTAAACTTTAATTGCAATATTGCCTAATAATCACTTTATTTTTGTGTATATAAACATAGTCATTGTTAGTTTATCAGTGTTTCGTTACCTGGGCGGTAACTTCATCACAATGATGTCATATGATCGGATTACCCATCGTCCTTGTGGAAGCCGAGAGATTAGAATGACCCAGGACAACTCAACAACTGCTTTCCCGTTGCCCTGGTTACCTAAAACCTCAAACTTCAACACTAATGTTGCTTTGCAAACACTGCTATTTCAATTGAGAAATGCAGATCTAATTCCTGACATCTTAATCGAGCAATTCATGAAATCTGAAACATACAAATGCTTCTAGCTAGGATAAGGACATTCCAAAATGTGTCAGAATACAATCTGCCACATATATAGCAGGATTTGACACAAACTGTCTTGTTCAACAGTATTTCTTCTCTGTTGGGTCAACTACTGTCATGGTGGAAAAACAGTGTGAGGAGAATCTTAATGAGCATGATGTGTTTGTAGCTATATACTTGAATCATAACATATCCTGTAGAGTGCTGCAGGAAAAATCTGCAAAAAAAAACATGATTCATAAAGCCTACTATCATATTTAATACACAAATTTCTAAGGCCACCAAATTATCAACATGGTCACAACTTTGTTAAAAAAAAAACAATCATAAATCTTACACACGAACACTTGCTGGACTGAAGCAATTTAGGAATGACTATCCATTCATCATTTTTTAGAAAAAATCTTGTTAAATTGTGAGTATCAAATATGATCTGTAGTCTACATCAGGTTTTTTGAGGAACGTATATTTGTTCATCTCTCAATCTGCACTGGATTGCATTGCATTGTATGATTTTCACCCACAATAAAAACTACAGAGCTAAAAACTAAGCATTTAAATATCATCTTACAAAGACATATTATTGGGAGATATAGAGTGACAACTGATATTTATATGCATTTTATGTAATACTGTTATTAAGATCTCATTGATTTACAATACAAGCTATCAGAATTTCATCATTTTTGGCCATATATCAGCAACTGCTCCAAATTAAAGATGTTTGCTTAGTTTGGGCCTCTGAATAAAACTGAGGTGTTTTTTTCCCTTGACCGTGAGCTCCATATGTTCCTGTATGAGCATATCAATTTTTATACTAAAAACACATATGCAAACTTTTTTAGATTTAAGATTTTATTTAAATTTTTTTTGTCCAAAGGTTCAAAAAACTGTTCTGTTTAAAAAATACATTTTTCTGATTATTATTTCGAATGTCAGGCTTTACGGGGTTCAAATTATTTTAAAACAATCACTGTCCATATAAGATAAAATAACCATTACATTCAGTTTGTCCATTATATGGTGTTTATGATTAAAGGTATTAACAACTTTTGGCCCGAGGTTAATAAACAAACAAACTAAATGGATTTTTTGGAAGTGTATTGTTATGGTTGTGCTTCAGCTCTACGGCTATATGTTTATCTGCTCATAAAACGAAACATTCACTGCTAGGATTAAGAGATATAACCAGTCAAGATGGAAAGGATCTCCAGCTGACTGAAGATGTTACTGTAGCTAAACGCATTCATAGACACGCTACTAAATAAAATAAAATAAATTCCAGCACAGCTACAACAACCATAATGATATGACCCTCACAATAGATAGGCTTTACAATGAACTCTGTTAGTATGGCAATTTATATGTTCAATAAAATACCCTCAGTTCTGGCCATCTCTGAAAAGCCCTGCCAATGTTGATTCTTGTTTTATTACGAGCTCTGTCACATTCAATTTGTGCCAACAGAGACTTTTTTGTTTAATGAGTGATTCCCTGGAGGTTGGAGATTTAACACGCTCCATATCAACCTTTCTCGCTCGTTGTGACAAATAACCTGTACCTCCCACAACATACAAGCGTCAAAGTAGTCAAAGCAACTTTTCTCTATTTATGGATATGACGAGACACGCATAGGTGAATGGACGAACTAGCGTACGCAACGTACGACAGAAAACCATTCTGTCATGTTTATAATACAAACACTTATAATAGCCCAGCAAGCAAAAAGATGTCTATTAGACGTTGAATAGACGTAAATCTTCAAAGTCTAATTACGACTTTTCAACGTTGAAAACAGGTCGATCTTCAACGTCTTGATGGAATATGTAAAACTCTTTAAATTTATTTTAGATAATAATGAACACGTCGAAAACCCATCCGCGGACCGACTTATTTTCAACCATATTTCAACGTTGAAAGACGGTAATTGTTTACTGGGAGGCTTACCTTAGTGAATCAGGGTAAGACAAAAGCAAGTTTCGGAAGAAGGATTGATGATGAATTGATTGTTTAAATGTTGATCAAAATAGTTAGGCTATATAGCCTAAAGCTTGAAAACTAGTAGATATGTTACCTGGATGAAGTATATAAACTGAAACCAATTGTAATTTTATTGAGATAGCATTTTGTTCTTGTATTTTATTGGTGCGAAATACCTCCAATTATAGAAAGAGCGGAGTGTCTGAGTCTGTAGGAGTACACACGGTTTATCTGCTGTCTGCCTGAGCTGATCAGGCCAGTAGGAGAGCACGGTGTTTCTAACACTGCTTCTATTGTCTGAACACGAAACCCTGTGTGTGTTTTTGAAGTTTGTCCCACATATCCTGTGGCTCCTTGTGGGAGAGATGCTCATCACATCCTTGAGGAAGACGAGTCTTCCTCCTGTGTTGTGTGTGTGAAGAGGCTAACATCTGTATTTACTGGTATATGTGTTAGTTTAAATCCTTCTCTAGAAGAAAATGTTCTATATAGAATCTTAAAAGGTTCTGTCAGGCGCTTCACATATAGGTGTTCCCATAATGGGATCATTTGATTTAGTTTTAAATAATTATTCTTATTTTAATAACATTTTATGAATTAAATAGCTCGTAAACATACATTATCGCTAGAAAAAAAAAAAAGAAATAACCCGTTAAACATGAAAGTATTTATTCATTTAAGATTTTTTTCCATAGCTTTTTGGCATAAAAAGTTATTTAAAATGTAACCCTTTTTCTTTTTTCATCATAATATATTTTTAGGTGTTTATGCAATAGAAATACGGACAAGTGTGAGTGTTTTTGTTTCATGTGTATGTTTTTCATGTCGTGCCAGGAGGACGGGTCAGAGCGAGGTTATATCCCTGTTTACCCGTCACCCCCGTCTAAATCTCCCACAGACACACACACTCACATGCAAGTGTTTTTTTTTTTCTTATGAAGAGCAATTTCCTCTGTTGTTTAATTAGTGATCTGACTCAGACATCCATTAGATCTGCCCCAAACTGCTCATTAATTCTGATTTATTACAGAGAAAGAAATAGAGAGTTAAGGCCCGTTCACACCAAGGACAGTAACAATCACGATAAAGATACAGTTCTGAAAATCATTTTAGATTTAAAAGAATAACAGAGTCCACAACTATAACAATGGCACAAAGAAACTATATATTTGGAATCACTTTCAGAACGATTTTTGTTTTCAGCTGATGAACAATAAAAGCACTGACAGCCAATCAGAATCCATCCTGTTTTAAGAGCTGGAGCATTTAAAGCAACAGACAACATAAAAAATGATCAAAAAATAAATAAAATCTAGTTAGAAATAAATGGAATATAGACCAGGTTGACTAACATTTTTCTATTCATTATTTTGAACTCAAGGTCATCTCACTTTAAAAAAGGACACAACAAAAACTGTAATTTCATGCAAAATCAAGCAAAGTGAAACAGGTTATTTGTGTGAGATTATAACATGCTTTTCCATACAGTTGTCATTAAACAGAAGTTGTAATAGTCTTTTCTTCCGTCCTGATTGGATGGTTGTGGTTTGCTATTGGTGGATCTCATGTGAGTGACAGGTTGCCCCGCCCTCGCGCCAGTAAACACATCATCAGAGAAGAGATGTCACTGCAAGTGGGCACATGAATTGCTTTAAAAAAAAAAAAAATGATGTGCACAGATAAACCACTTATAATAAAAAATAACGCTGCACAAAAATAATGCATGCAGCATTTTCCCCTCATCAAATCATAACACCATTTCATGGTGACTTAGATAAATTATGAATTTTCTGAAGAACACACATGTTCTTTCACACATGAAGAAATGTAGGCTACCGTCAGTTGTAGAATGGCTCACTCATTTATGCACAGAGGTCTGTATATTAGGGAGGAAACTCAGCGCGAGATAGCACACCTTCCACCTGTGTGTGCGCGAGCCGAGAGCGCCAACTCCGAATCCTCCCACTGAATACCGTCTCCATGACAACCATGCAAAAGCATGTCCTTACTGACCAGATCTGACACACAAACACATGCATTCGCATACATTCTTTGAGAGGACTAAAAATTCTAAACATAATTATGATTCGAAGTGTCTTTTCAGTCGGAATTGAAATTGAAAAAGGAGAATGTGCGGCGAAAGAAACTAATGAAAGGAAAGCTGACATCTTTCTTTTCTAGCAGACGCTCATACAAACACACACGCATACGGGCTCTGCAGATTGCTGGACTATTGGAGTTTCGAGTGGATGAGAAGAGCGCGTTTAGATTGATGGAGTCTTTTGTGCTTATTTCTCTTTATTGTATTCAATTCTGTATTGAGGGAAAGTTTTTTCAATTAATAATTTTTATTTATTTATTTATTTTTATTTATTTTTTTGCGCGTGCTGTTTCTAAAGATTCGGTGAAGTCTCATCTAATGGTTATTGAGCAGCAAGTCATACAGTGACGACAATTTACAAAATCAATCCTTTTTAATAAAGCCTGCACTTTGTGTTCTGGAAAGAGTTAGATGAGAATATTAGCAGTTTATAGCTCAAGGAAAGACTAAATATAGGCAATCTAGGGGGTCAGGATGAATACTTCCGCATCAAATCGAGCGTAACGAGGAAATATAGCCTACCCCTGGTTTCACAGACAAGGCTTAAACTAGTCCAAGACTAAAATACATGTTTGAGCTGTTCTAACTGAAAGCAACGTGCACAGATAGCCTATATATTAAAATATATCAGTGCCATTGTTTTGTCTCACATCAGCAATGTTTTTTTTTTCTAAGGCATGTTTATAAAAGCTACTTAAATGTTCAAATTGAACTAAAGTCTAATCCTGGCTTAATCTAAACCCTGTCTGTGAAACCAGGCCATAGAGCATGGGAAAGTTACCCTGTTCCCATTGGTGCAGTAAGAGTAAGATCTGAGTGCACACTGCTTCCTAGTGGCCAGATTTTAAACTGAACACTGATGCCTGGTTTCACAGACGAGGCTTAAAGGGATAGTTCACCCAAAAATTTAAATTCTGTCATCATTTACTCGCTATCAAGTTGTTTCAAAACCTGTATGAATTTCTTTCTTCTGCTGAACACAAAAGAAGTTATTTTAAAGAATGTCGGTGACCAAACAGATGATGGGGTCCATTGACTTCCATATTTTTCCCCATATGGAAGTCAATAGGGTCCATCAACTGACTGGTCACCGACATTCTTTAAAATATCTTATTTTGTGTTCATCAGAAGAACACATTTAAGCCTAATCCCAGACTAAAATGCATGTTTGAGCTGTTATAACTAAAAAGCAGCTTGCATTGTCATCTTACAATGTCAGTGCCATTGCTTTGCCAAGATTCACACCAGTAATGTGTTTTTATGGCATGTTTATAAAAGCTACTTAAATGTCCTAATTGAACTAAGGTCTAATCCTGGCTAAATCTAAGCCCTGCCTGTGAAACCGGGCCTGGGTGTTTTATCCTCCTAAACCCTGTGATACGGGTTTAAAATATTAAACTCAACATTTGCAGATGTTGGTATTTTTTGCATGTCCTCAAGTGTTGAACAAGCTTATAAAATAAAAAAATTATTAAGAAATTTGCTTGTTATTTTGTGAACATTTGATAATCAGTAATAAGTTTTTCCTCTTTTCATCAGTTTTATTTTAGCCTACTTCATAGTCTTTTAAATATAAAATATCAAAGCTTGTTATTTCAATCCTGTTCATTATATTGTATTATACTGTTAAACTTTATAAAGTTTAAAAATGTCTACACTAATATATATATATATATATATATATATATATATATATATATAAAATGATGACCTACCCTGAAAAATATTCACTGTGACAAAGTAATCTATCCCCAAACTCCATATGTCTAACATATATAATAAATATAGGTTCATGTAATAATGAGTTGGGGGGTGTAAACACTTATTTTTAATGTAAACTCTTTCTAGAATCTGAATCTCGATGATATGGCGGGAGCGTATGAGGCAGAAACACGTGTTACATTGTATACGTTCCTGCTCTATAGGTTCCCACTGCGCTTATTCTATAGAAATGACGTAGAGCGCGGAAGCTCTAGCGTGTAACACAGACGGGAAACTAGTCTCGCGCTTCCCGGAAGCGGGACCGCAGAATCATGGCGACCGTCTCAGTGTGTCAGTATCATCCTGGAGGTTTCAGTTTCGAAAACTGCAAGAGGTGAGATTTAGCCCTCTATATTAAGAGGAATTTAGCCGGTGAAGTGTTTTTTTTTTTTTTTTATGGATTCGGTGAAATAACAAAGAGTCTGAGTGGGTTTTAAAGGCATTTTACCGATCGTTTGAGTCACGGCCTGCGTGAATGACTCAGGAGAATTTACTCAAACTCATTTGAATTACGGGTTTATTTAATGAAATACACATTAAAATACATTACACGTTATGTATAACAATACGAATTGTGTTTTTAAGGTTACAATGTTTTTTTCTTAAATAGTTGATATTTTGTTGTTATTGGTGGGCTTCGACCCTGCGCTTATAGTAAATGCAGTAAGTTCATACAAAATGAACATTTAAACTGAATTAGCGTGAACTTTATTCATTTAAAAAAATAAAAGTCACTTTAATTCGTTTAATCGTATTGCCATCTGTTTTTTATTACCAATTACAAAAACGACACAGTATGACATAAATTTTGTAACATTAAAGACGAAGCCTTTAATTGTTGTTTTTAATGTCATTTTTACGTTCTGTTAACTCGCTAATAAATCTCGTTAAGTTGATTTAATGTAGTTATTTCTTTATAAATGTGAATACTTGTGTATGAACCACAAATGAGTGGTGATATAAGAGTGTATAAAGTGTCCACTAGTCGTCAGTAGAACTGAGGTTTGAGGATAAATCTGTCATTGACAGTGTGAATCAAAACCATAATACAACTCTGTGTTGACTGGTCAAACCAGTGGTTTTCTACATTTATTATGTTAATTTAGCATCTTATGTAAGCTCATGTAGGAGCAGAGTTTAATTATAAAGGGCTGAAAAAAAAAAAGATGTTTGGGAAAAAGCGTAATGTGTTTATGTTGTTCTAGAAATGCCCTTCTGGAGGCAGACATCACTAAGCTGGGGTTCAGCTCTCCTGCTGCTCGTAAAACCGGAACCACCATTTGTGGCATTGTTTACAAGGTAAGCTTAAGAGCGTAGATGAGTTTAATTGTGTAAAATAAAGGGTTTGAATTCATATCCTCATATCTGTCAAAAACGATGACATACAAGAAAGATTGCCTCACTAAAATCATCCCTCTCTCTCTCAGGATGGTGTTGTTTTAGGTGCGGACACTCGTGCCACTGAAGGAATGATTGTCGCTGATAAGAACTGCTCTAAAATTCACTACATCTCTTCCAACATCTAGTGAGTACAAACACATCATTACAGACAACTCGCATCTTTGTGATTTACAATCCCTGATATCAGATGACATTGTTCTGAAGTCCTCTCTCTCTCTCTCGTGTTGTGTAGTTGTTGTGGAGCCGGTACTGCAGCAGACACTGAGATGACCACACAGATCATCTCCTCTAATCTGGAGCTCCATGCTCTGTCCACCGGCCGTGTCCCGCGTGTCGCCACCGCAAACCGCATGCTCAAACAGATGCTCTTCAGGTAATGAATCATCGCAGCGCTATGTGATGTGCTAGAAGAATTAAGGTTTTTCATGTTTTTAAAGACGTCTCTTATGCTCAGACTAAAGCTGCATTTATTTGATCAAAAATACAGAAAAAAACAGAAATATTACAATTTAAAAGAAACGTTTTCTATTTGGATATTTTAAAATGTAATTTATTACTGTGATGCAAAGCTGAATTTTTAGCATCATTTCTCCAGTCTACATGATCCTTCAGAAATCACTGTAATATGCTGATTTTATGCTCTAGAATATTGTTAACAGTTGTGCTGCTTAACATTTTTGTGGAAAGCATGATACATTACAACTCAATTGTTTGGAGTTTTTTTATTTTTTACGAAATTAATACTTTTATTCATTAAGGATACATGAAATTGTAAAAAAAAAAAAAAAAGGAAAAAAAAAAATATTTATTCTAAATGTTTGACCGGTAGTGTTTATGACCAATCTCCATGTGTTTACGCAGGTATCAGGGTTATATTGGTGCTGCGTTGGTTCTCGGAGGGGTCGACTGCAACGGTCCACACTTGTACAGCATCTATCCACACGGATCAACAGACAAACTGCCCTATGTCACTATGGGTGAGTTACACTAACATACCCCGTAACCTGTCTATAGCATAACCCGTATTGTTCCCAATATAAGACGACCCCCCCTTTTCAAGATGTACCTTTTGCACACCAAATCTTGTCTTTTAAAGAACATACTTTTCATATTTAAATTTTTAAACATTTTATGGCATAGCTACCATAAAAATAACCTGAAGTTCTCATTATGACCTTTTTCATGTACAGTGACAGATGTTGGGTTGACAAAAAGGTGTTTGATCCGCATTAGCTATCTGATATAGGGGGATATGAATGTTTTTTCCTTAGGCCGATCACATAGTGTTAAAAAGACAGCAGTTTCTCCCTGAAGTCGGCGGGCAAGCGCAAATCCATTACGCCGCATCAAAGCATCCGCTATGAGGATATTGACAGGCAAGTACGTAGTCGAAATAAGAAAAAAAATATCAAAAATATTTCTTTTTCGGCTCCGTACTTGACACACTTGCCTGTCAAGTTTCTTCGAAGCGGCCACTTTTAGGACAGCAGTAAGCTTTTCTTTTATTGTTAGCATTTTTTAGACTGTCCTTTTGGGCTCGCTATCTTCTAACATTACACTGTGACATAGTATTTCTTGGCTGCTTAATGAAAATTTAGTTTGATGACTTGTATTGATGTTTGATGACTCGTATTTACATGTATTTGGCACTCCCTATTGTTGCGGATGTATAATTGACATGTAAAAGTTTATAGACCCTGAATATAAGAAGACCCCATTTTTTTCAGATGTATTTCAAAGAAAAAGAAAACATTGTCTTATATTCGGAACAATACAGTACTTGCATGGATTATCATCCTCTTCCACCAAAAGGGGGAGATATTGTGTCTCTGAAAAGCCTTTGATTGGTGCCAAGATATGAGAGATGTCTGACTGACTGGCTTTGCAAGTTGTGACTTCTATGAAAACATGACATGCAGCCATCAGTGAATATCTGTTAATGCAGAAGATGCTTCTCTTGATTCACTTTCTCACTTGTAACATCAGCATGTTTTTGTCTCATCAGGTTCTGGATCTCTGGCAGCAATGGCAGTCTTTGAGGATCGCTACAGGCCCAACATGGAGGTGACCCTCTCTCGTGTGCATTTACATGTCTTTTTCACTCTTTTGTATTGAGGTGTACACTAATGTTCAAGTTAAGTTTAAAAATAAATACATAATACTTTTATCTAGAAAAGGCACTTTAAATTGATCAAAAGTGACAGTTAAGTCATTTATAATGTTACAAAATAGATGCTGTTCTTTTGAACTTTCTATGTATCATGGTTTTCTCAAAAATATTAAGCAATACATATTAAGACTGGAGTAATGATGCTGACAATTCAGCTTTGCACAACAGGAATAAATTACATTTGGAAATATATTCAAAACAGTTATTTTAAATAGTTTTTAATGTATTGTTGAGCATGCCAGGTTTCTTTCAAATACATCCAACCCCAAAAATCTTACCAACCTCAAACTTTTTGGACAATAGTGTGTATATTCAGGGTTTCTAAAGTCATTGACAAACTGGCAATTTCAGAGAATTATGGAAAATTCATGGAAATGAATCTTAATAAATCTTAGAAAGACATGGTCATTTTAGGTTTGAAATTTGAAATAATTTTTTGTGAATGCAATATGATTATCCAGTAATCATGAAAGACTGGGAAGCACATGTCAATTGGTGGAAACATGCGAGAACACTGTATCATTTTAATGATGGTGGTTGTGTCGATCAGGAGGATGAGGCCAAGCTTCTGGTGCGGGATGCAATAGCGGCCGGTATCTTTAATGACCTGGGCTCAGGAAGCAACATTGACCTGTGTGTGATCACCAAAGGGCAGGTGGACTACCTGAGACCTCATGACGTGGCCAACAAGAAGGGTGTCAGGTGAGCATCCAACATCACGCATCTAAACCTATTGCAGTTACACTTGTTGCACGGCAGCATGCAAATTGCTAGCATTGATGCAGTGATGAAATCTGTGTAATTAATTCATGTGGCATCTAAATATGTGCTGTTAATAATAAAAAAACTGACATAAATGGCCAGCCAGCATAAATACCTTTAAAATTAGTAAAGAACTGGGCATGCCATTGTCGTTATATGATCAGCTTATTGTAAATATTATACAGGTTGTCCAAAAACATCAAGTTTAGGTCTAGTCACAAATGGTCAGTATGATTAAAGGGAGAGTTCTCTCATTTAATAACTCTCATGTCATCCCAAACCCAACACAAATGAAGGTAATTTATTTTTAATGAAATCGCAGAGATTTCTGTCCCTCCATTGAAAGTCTATTCACCCAAAACTCTGAAGATTCAAAACGTACATATAAAGAGATTGTAAAATAAATCCACATGAATTGAGTGGTTTAATCCAAGTCTTCTGAAGAGACTTGATCGCTTTATATGATGAACAGATTTAATTTAAACATTTAAACATTGATCATTGAACATTTCCAGCAGCTCAACTGCACTTGCGTGACGAGCGAGAACAAACCTCATTGGTTCTTGCGGAAGCTCAAACGTGCTGCGTAACACGAGAATGAACCTCATTGGTCATTATGCATGAGCTTTCTATGTGATTAGACTTTCAACAGAGGGACTTTATTTGTGTTCCGAAGATGAACGAAAGTCAACATGTTTGGGTAAATTATCCCATAAACAATCTGTTGATGAAAGCCACCACATGTGTGCATGGTACTAATCAGAGAATTTACTAAATGAATGGCTCATGCTTCACTGTTCCATTTTAAGGGAGGATAAGCTTGATGGACGCCCTGTGTGAGTAACCGTGTGTTAAAACGAATTGCCCACATCTAGATGTAATTGTAACCTGCATGTGTTTGACTAACCAAGTGTGAGTTTGAAGTAGAGGAGTTGTTCAGACCGACAAGCTGTTTGCTGATTTTTCTCTTACAATCTTCTGCTAACATCATTATACATTTCTTTTCTTTTTTTTTACACTTTACAGTGTATTTCTCCGTTTGGATGAGTTTTATCATGTGAAAAACGTGCAGTGTTTGCATTTGTTTTAATTCTTCTGTTTTTGTTGTGTTCTCCTCACAGAACCGGAAACTACAGGTACAAGCATGGAACTACCGCGATTCTGACGAAGGCTGTGACTCCTCTGAACCTAGAGGTGGTAGAGGAAAGTGTGCACACCATGGACACCTCCTGAGGAGACTCAATCCACCACGCTTTGATCTGTTTGTTTCCCCCAACTATTGTGTGGTGATTTAGTCATTTTTCATTATTTCCAATAAAAAAAGTTGTGAGTTGAAGTTTGTGTTCTTTTTATGCGCCTCTTGCTGTACCATTGTTTTCTTAAAAAAAGCATGCCAATTTATTGAGGGATCTTTTATTTCCGATAACTCCTTATTTTGCATGTTTACATAGTATGGCAGTCTAATTAAATAACGAGTCAATAAATGTAAAGGTATGATTTTTACTTTTGAAAGAAGTCTCTTGTGCTCACCAAGGCTGCATTTATTTGATAAAAAATACAGTAAAAACAGTAATATTGTGAAATATTATTACTCTATAAAATAGCTGATTTCTATTTGAATATATTTTATTCCTGTGATCAAAGCTGAGTTTTCAGCATCATTACCTCCAGTCTTCACCTTCAGTGTCACATGATCCTTCAGAAATCATTCTGATATGTTGATTTGCTGCTCAAGAAACTTTATTATTATTATCAATGTTGAAAACAGTTGTGCTAATATTTTTGTGAAACCGCAATACATTTTTCATCATCGTTCGATGAACAAAAAGTTCAGCATTTATTCCATATACATTTTTTGTAACATTATAAATGTCTCCTGTCACTTTTGATCAATTTAATGTGACTGCTGAATAAAAGTATTGACAAAAAAAAAAAGTACTAACCCTGAACCTTTGAATGGCACTGTACATACTGCATGCCCCAGAAATTGTGAATGCGGTCTTTGAGTTGTAAAGATTCGCTCAAAACACAGTAGCTTAACTGAGTCTGGGGTTGTTGAAATGCAAAAAGGTGCTTGTATTGCCTGAGTAAAAGTTTGATTTGTATGATTTATTAAAACATGGTATCATTTTAATTAGCTAGAGGTGAACAGGTGTTTCCTTTTGTATTATGTTTTGTTTGATAAATGATAGCAGTTAACAATACATTTGCTCATCACCAGAGGGCCTTAGATAATATGAGCTGTCGGTTCCTAATTTAGTGTTTAATAAAGTGTTTAAAACACTTCAGATGTTCTTCAAAACAATGCTGTCACAAAGTCAAAAGTTAAATTTTATTGTTAATTACACATTTTAACGTGAGAAAATGTTTCAAAATTCCCTAAAAATAACATCTCTTTGGAACAATGAATATAATGAACACTTTCACATGGTAGATATTTGACCAGAGAACAAGATCTCACAAACGAGTGTTTCCTTGTGAAAACACTTAACAATTGTGTGCGTATGTATGTATGTATGCATGTATGTATGCGTGTATCGGAAACATAAAGAGCGATAAGTAACTCAACTGTAAGGCTCTTTATATGTTGTTATGAATATAGGCCTACAGAAAAAAAGTATGTATAAATATGTATAAACCTTGCTTTGACATCATCAGCATGAGGCACTGGGTCACCTGATCTAACCAACTTTCTCTAAACCAATCAGCATAGAGCACTGAAACCTCATTCAAAGGCACAACAGAATATATATCGGCATTCCTTTCAATACAAATCTAGAGTAACGCTCAGCTTGAAACTATCGCTGATGGCATTCTCTCTTAACTCATTTCTAGATATTTCTATAGCTTGATCAGTTGGATTGAGAGAGCAGAGATCACAGGTTTGCGCAATGGTTCTCCTGGCTGCAGGTGTGTGTGTGTGTGTTTGTATCAGGTGCTGGCCGTCCACCTTTCCATCTGTGTGGCGAACTGCAGGACGAAGCTGATGTCGGGCCGCTGGTCGGGATCTGGGTTGATGCACATGCTGACCAGATCTCTGAGCTGAAACACATACAAGGTGTGTATTTACAAGAGATGTTCACATATCTGAAACTGCATACATTACCATATAGTAGCTGAAATACAGTAGGTGATGAGAGAAGTATGTCTGAATTTACAGCACTCATCAAAAATGATGACCAACTACTTGCGGCAAGATTCTGAAGTGTGCATCCACTGGACACTTTACTATCCCATGAGGCCATGGGAGAGGATTTGTGAATGGCAGTGACGTGATGCAACTGACACTGGTAGGTCACATGATAACATGAAACACGGCGAATGCAGTAAGTCCAGATTACATTCATACTGCACACGTTCATACTATATAGAACATACTCGCAAAGTACAAAATTAGCATCTAGTCAAGAGAGTATGTGATTTCAGATGCAGCCAGTGATTGTTGAGATGGGCTGTTAGAAAATCTAGTGAGCTGACTACCTAGACAGCATCTTCAGGCATCATAACATTTATATTCAAAAGAATCCTAAACAAATGTATTAGGATTTCCACAAAAATATAAAGCAAAAAACAATGGAAAAGTAGCGCAGTGAAATGGAAAAACGCGTTCTAAATGTGTGTGTGTGTCGTACCTTCTGGGAGTAGTGCTCTGTAGGGAGAGGTGGGTAATCACACTGTTCGATCTTTTGGCACAATGAGAGCAGGGTCATCTTGTCGCTGTAGAAGGGGCTGTGAAGAGCTGCCATCTGACAGAGACAGAAATATCATTCATGACATCCTTTAATGGAAAACATCATTACGACCCTTTGTGTCTTTGCTCGTCTTGTTGGAAACTTGCCAGGCTTTTTATTTGACTATCACTATCACACTCGTTTCAAGTTAACCACTGTGGTTGAGCTGAAAAATAGAGTGTGCATTTCAACATTTAATCTGGTGCAATATCTTGCCCTATAGATAGACCATGATTGCAAGTGCATTAGTGTAAAACACAATGTTTTATTCATGTATTCAAATTAAGGGACAAATCAACATGATTTTTTTTATGGTAATCAGTATGCAAAAGCTTGTACTGGATTTTATTGGGAAACCATAAACTAACTTAAATAACAGCACAATGCAAACAATCCACCAAAAATACATGATATCCACATTTAGAAATATAATTTCTGTTTTAGATATCAGTTCAAATATCAGCTGATGTTCTCCCATGGCATGGGAGATCTCACATCACAGCATCACAAAACATTGTTTTTTTTAAAAGGAAGTAATACTTTTAATCAGCAATTGATCAAAAGTAAAAATATAGACATTTACAATATAAAAAAAAATATATCATGGTTTCCACACTAATATTAAACTCTTTTCAACATGATAATACTAAGAAATGCTTCTTGATCAGCAAATCATCATATTAGAATGATTTCTGATGATCATGTGACACTGAAGGAATGATGCTGAAAATTCAGCTTTGCATCACAGAAATAAACTACATTTTACAATATATTAAAATAGAAAACAGTTCTTTTAAATTGTAATAATATTTCACAATATTACTGATGTTACTGTATTTTTGATGAAATAAATGCAGCCTGGGTGAGTATAAGTGATGTGTGTATATGTGTATAGGATGCAGATGTGATTGTATACCTCATACAGCAAGCAGCCCAAGGACCAGATGTCTGATTTGAAGTTGTATCCGTTCTCATGAATCCTCTCGGGAGACATGTAATATGGAGTTCCAACTGGGAACGAATAAGCACATTTGTGTATTTGGAGTATATTGAATTGTCTGGACTGGTTCTGTTATTTCAGTCAGTGTGAATGTGTTTATGTGAGTGTTTGTGTGGATGGTCAGTGTTACCAAGAGAATGTGCAGCAGTGGTTTTGGAGCTAAAGTATCGGCCTAGTCCAAGGTCACCGAGTTTGACCTCTCCAGTAGCTGTGATGAAGACGTTGGCTGGTTTTATATCTGAAACACAAACATTGACATGAGTACAAAAGAAATAGGGGCACACGAATGAAAGAAAGCATGCGTGTCTCTTTTAGAAAGAGAGTTTGCGTGTTTACCTCGATGCATGACTCTGCGGGAGTGCATGTGTTCCAGTGCGCTGCAGAGCTGCACGAAATACTTCCATATCGTTCGTTCGGGAATCAACCTCCGCTTCTTCATAAAATACTACACACATGCCAGGGTTAGTATCGTCAACTAATGCTTTTTCACATTTTCATTAACTGAAATAAATTAAGCATAAACTTAAAAAGAAAAAATGTAATGAATGTTGCATAAATTTAAGTTGAAGTACTAAAATAATTCAAACTAAATAACTAAATCGGCTTTTCCGGTTTTTGGCCGGAATTATAAATCGCCCCGATGCTCAGTGTGTTCAGCACTCAGGTTTCACTAAATTTAATAAAGAATAATAAATTGATATTTAATATTAATATATTTTCTGTCCAATTTTAGTTTTACTTTCAATAAAGGTGTGGTTATTTTATTTTATTGGAATGTATTTTTTAAATTCAGCATCATTAAAATGATTGAATTTCATTAAAAAGTAGAATAATAATTCAATCATATGAAAAAACCTAATGCAAAATAAGAAATAAACAATTATTAAAAGCATTTTCGGTTTCGTTTTTTTCGGCCCAGAATTTTCATTTCAGTGCATCCCTACTATATGTAATAAAATAATATAGACATTAAAAAACGAACAAACTAATACAATTGTCAAAAACACACTAAAACAATACAATTATTAAAATTCAAATGAAAACAGAAAATATAAAAATTAAATCTAATTAAAAATATTAACAAAAACTATAATAGTGCATCAATGATATTAAAGGGGACCTATTATGGACTTTATTAAATTTTAGTTTTTGGGGTCTACTAGATAATATTTGGGCATTTAATGTGTCAAGGTGAGACCGACCTTAATCATCTGGGACAGGTCACCAGCGCCTGCTAACTCCAGGACAATATTCAGCTCGTTGTCTTCAATAAATGAGGCCAGATACTTTATGACATTTGGATGGTTTAGTTGCTGCAATTACAGAATGAATATAAAATATCACAAACTGTCACGTATGGAGACACATGCATAAGTTCAAAAACACATGATACTAACCCTTAACAAGTCGATCTCTTTAATGCAGTCCTGCCGGGATTTAGCATCCATCATTTCAAAGATCTGAGAAAACATCATAATATTACAATATACACCCAGACCAGGATCTGAAATACAACACACAGCTAAATCTGCACTCGTTTATTAAAAACACTTGCAGAGCACTTCTGAGAAATCTTGTTTTTCTTATAGTTGCGGAATCTGTTTTCAAAATGGTTGAATGAACCGTGATTTAAGATGATGACAGACTGACAGAGTGTTAAATCTGTCAACATTTTAAATCACGGTTCATTCATCCATTCCAAAAACAGATTCCACTAATAGATGAAAGCGAGATTTCTTAGAGGTTCACTTGAAATTGCTTATTTGCACGGGATTCTGAAGATCAAGTCTGTGGTCGCAATGGAATGCTAGCATACTGGTTACTGGTTAATGCACAGTGTACTGGTTACTGCCTGCTATTTCTTAAAAATACTAAATGAAAATAGTATACACAATGTAAAGATAAAAGTACAATGCCACACTGTAACAAGACCTCACTTACATTGCATGTTTTATTTAATATGTGACATACATTTTTATATATATCCTTAAATTAATTTCAAATCCAATTTCGTGTAAAAAAAAAAAAAAAAAACACTTTAAGTGATTAAATGGTGAAAAATAAAATAAAATACAAATCATGCTTGGTTCATTGGTCACATTACCACTTCATTGCATGTTTAATTTAATTTATAAATATTTATAATTTATATTCTTTATAATTATTCATATATATATATATATATGAAGAGTTCAGATGCAAAAGCCTCTAAGTGCCATCTGAAATTTTCTTCTAGAATGATCATTTTTATCAAGCCCGTATATTTAAGTTCAGTAATCTCACTTAAATGACAATTAATAGGTCATTTTCAATGCCATTTAAGTGAAATTATTGAACTTAAATATACAAGCTTGCTAAAAATGATCATTCTAGAAGAAAATTTCAGATGGCACTTAGAGGCTTTTGCATCTGAACTCTTCATATATATATATATATATATATATATATATATATATTGCATTTTAATCCAATTTTGTGTTAAAATTTCTTAACTTTTGGTGATTCATTTGAGTCAAGGAACAGATGTTAAAAATCATGCTGATTCATTAGGTCACATGAACTCACCACATTGCGTACTTAATTGAATTTATAAATATTTATATTCTTTATATTTATTCACGTTATTATATTGTATTTTAATCCAATTATGTTAACTTTGGGTGATTCATTGGTGAGATTTTGCATAAACATCTGATTAAATGTTGAGTAATAAATGTAATAAAAGAGTAATAAATTCATTTGTCACACTGGCATTATAAGGTTTAAGTCGAGAGCATTGCATTATGGGATTCTCCATTCCACACAGTTTTCACAGGTTATACATTGCACATTTTGTCAAATTGAATAGATCATCTGAGTATACTATTATGCATACAGAAGATTTAGTATATTAAAAAAAAGAAAAGAAAAAAAAGTAGTATGCTAAAATGCAATTTCAATGAATGTAAATGTTCACCTGTACTTTCTTTAGTGCCACTTGCCGGTTGTCCAGTAGACATGTGGCTCTATAAACCTCGCTGAACTGACCACGGCCAATCATTTTCTCAATGAGGAAGTTGGACAGATCCGAATAGTATTCATATCCGTATCCACAGTCTTCCTGTAGCACAAACAGTAGAGCATGACGCTAGCAACGCTGAGATCATGGGTTTGAATCAAGAACTGATCAAATGTGTACCAATGTATGTCGCTTTGCATAAAAGAATCAGCCAAATGCATAAATGTACATGTAAAATGTATTAGCATGTTCCTCAGAGGAACAGAAAGAGACAGTGTAAGTGAGAGTCAGAGGAGCGTGATAATGTCAGCATTATCAGATTGATGATTCATAAACGCTTCTGTCTGCCGTCGACGAGTGTATTAACAGCGCATGCCACGTGAGCCCAGGCCTGTGCCAGCGGTGTGTGTCTGTGTGTGTGTGCGTGTGTGTGTGTGGTCAGACCTGGTCGCTCTGTACTGGCACCGTGTAATTTTTATTCAGATCTTGAAGGCTGTTTTGCTCCATAATGACATTCCAGACCTACAGGCAAACACAAAGGACATGGAGTCAGTCAAAAGACAGGCATTTGCAACGTCTGCTTTATCAAACAGGTTGTTTCCTTTCCAGATGGCTGCTTTGTTTAATTGTAGTTTTTCAGTAACGATGAAAAACAATCTTGAACCGTTGAAAGTCAAACAAAGAGATCCGACGAGCAGCTGTGAGTGCTTCACAGCGGTGGATTCATGCTAATTTGAGGCGTTTGCTAAGACGAGCATCACTATTACATCTGCTCATACTTAAAGGGATTCGAAGAAACCCTGAACACTTAGTATGGAATTTTGTGGTATCAATCGTCCTGTGCTGTGGATGATTTATTTTTTTGTGCTGTGGAGATGATTGATACCTAAACTCAAATGTTTAGACATTTACAATTACAATTATAGCCCAGCAAAGGAAAAACAGGTGAAAAACATAAGCTGAGCCATATTAGACATTTCATGACATTCAACAGATATTTTTATTTATTTATTTATTTACACAATATACAGTTCAGAGGTTTGGGGTTGGTAAGATTTTTTTTTATGATTTTGAAAGCAGTCTCTCATGCTCACCAAAGCTTCATTTATTTGATCAGAAATACAGTAAACACAGGAATATAGTGAAATAAAATATTATTACAGTTTAAAATACCCGTTTTCTATTTGACTATATTTTAAAATGTAATTTATTCCTGTGATGCAAAGCTGAATTTTAAGCATCATGTGTCCTCATGATCCTTCAGAAATAATTCTAATATGCTGATTTGCTGCTCAAAAATAATTTCTTATCATTATAAATTTTGAAAACAGTTGTGCTGCTTAATATTATTGTGGAAACCGTGATTTTCCCCCCTCATGATTCTTTGATGAATAGAAAGTTCAAAAGAAACAAATCTAATTTAAAATAGATATCTTTTGTAACATAAACGGCTTTACTGTCGCTTTTGATCAATTTAATGCATCCTTGCAAAATACAATGATTCATTTCTTAATAATTAAAAAATAACATACTGACCCCAAAACTTTTGAACAGCATTGTCTTGTTTTTTAATCAGACAAATGTCCATTTCAATCACAGCCAACTATTTTTAAAAATAAGTAAACTCAAAATGTTTAATGTAAGTAAAATGCAGTACAAAATATTATTTTATTTACTAAATGAACACAAGGAAGAGTCTTGCTTGCTTTTATATCACCAGCAATGCCATCAATAATATAAGTGCACTAAGTGCAAATAGTCCGGCTTGTTGACAAAGGCTATTTACACTAACTCCGCCCACTGACGGAAGACATGTTTAGCAATAGAAATAAGGTTGAATCCGCTTTTTGCCGAACTCAATCTACTCCCTTTTCCCCATCACATATCAGATTGGAAATGCATTTATTTCCAATAAAAATGAAGAAAATATTCGAAAAGTGGAAATAAAGTGTCTAACGTGTACACCGAGGCATGCAGTGTTTGACTTCTAGAGATGTGCAGAGATACGCATTCCCCTTTTTATCCTGATAGTGTTTCTGATACCTGATTCAATTGCATCTTGTTCTTTTTTCCCAGCTTGACAGTAACAACCATGCCTAACAGACTTGGACCAGTCTCATCTGCCTGATAACTCATATATTAAAAAAGGAGAGTTTTGGTGTCAGTACTGATCCAGGTATCAGATTAGTGTAACATAAGAAAAACTGCATTGCAAGTATGCTGCACAGCCATAGGATTTTGTGCATGAGGGTGTGTAGTCTTCAGGGCACATGTTCTCTTCCACACTGTATGGCATGACATGTACAAACAAGTCCTGTTTTATTTTAAACAAACTACACAAACCTACTGACCCACATTCACAAATGCACACAAACACGGATTGCGGTGCCTGTAACATATTCTGTGCCTGCAAGCCATAATAAAGAGTAATTAGCAGAATAAGCATGTTAATGAATGAGCAAACATGATTTTAAGCGTGTGAGATCATCATCTAGGCTACTTCAATGTTATGAACAACCTATATATATATATGTATGTATATGGAGTACACCTGTTCAACTGCCTGTTAACACAAATATCCAATCAGCTAATCACATGGCAGCAACTCAGAGCGATCTGCTGAAGTCCAAACTGAGCATCAGAATGGCAAAGAAAAGTGACAATGAATGTGTCATGGTTGGTGCCAGACAGGCTGGTCTGAGTATTTCAGAAACTGCTGATCAACTGGGATTTACAGAGAATGGACCGAAAAAGAGAAAATATCCAGTGAGTTGCAGTTCTGTGGGCAAAAATGCCTTATTGATGCCAGAGGTCAGAGAAGAATGGCCAGACTGGCTCTGCATATCTCGTTACAAACGAGGTCTGCAGAAGAGCATCTCTGACTCACAACATGTTGAACCTTGAAGCAGACTGGCTTTTTTTCATCATCCACAACGGTTAAACTGGTGCAAATTAGTTAGAAAAGACACGGCACAGTAATGCAGAACACACTGTAAACTCTTTGTGATTAGAGTAGTATTGCTGAAATCTTTAATGCAGCTAATCATTTATTGAAATAAGTCACACTACACAGAGCACATATCTTTCTCGTTCAAAGAAGTAAAAAAAAATTAAAGTTATTTCCTGCTTCCATAAAATAGAAGAAAAAAACAAACCAAAAAAAACAATGAAAGAGAGATTGTGTGGAGGGGAAGGAGACAGAGGTCCTGTACCATTTCCTTCAATTCATGTGAAGAAAAATGCAAAGGAAAAAATCTATCCTACCGCCTGCAACAGTGCCACTCTTCACACGCGCACACACACACGCACACGCACACACACACACAAACATTTGAACAAAGACACATCTGGATGTGCACCACACACCACATTTGCACATGTGTGCTTTCGGTTTGTATTTTCAGATAGGTTAGAGGTAATTCACAATTTTCTTAGAAACACTAGAATACTTAGAAACCTGACAAGCATCATCTTCCTGTTTCTATCTAATAAGAAATTACATCACAATGGCTAAAATGGCATATTACAACACTACACTTTTATAAATGTATAGGATGTATCCTGTGTCTAGTTTGTGACTTTAATGTATCAGAAAGTTTTTAGTATACACTACGATCAAAAAATTTTTTTTTTAATTTTTAAAGAAGAAAATGGCTAGAGTACCAACCTGTTAATTGGTTAAAATCACCATGAAAGCAAAATGGACAATTCTTATTTTTAATGCAATATTGCAGTATTTATTTTCAATTATTTATCTGTGCACATCATTTTCATAATCTTTAATCAAAATAACTTCCCCTCCCTCTTGCAGCGTCTCTTCTCTTCTCTGATGATGTGTTTACTGGCGTGAGGGCGGGGCAACCTGTCACTCACATGAGATCCACCAATAGCAAACCACAACCATCAAATGAACCAATCAATTCCCAATGGATTATTATTTTAGTGTCATGTCATGTGTGTTACCCTGATGGTGTTTTGTCAACCAACACAATCTCTTGTTTTTTTCATTAAATCTATAAGTTGTAAAATATACAGGCACCAATATGGAATCTTGTTATATTTTCAATTCAATTCAATTCAACAAAAAATATTTCTGTCCTCACAGATAATTTTCCATAGTAAAGAAAAATAGTATACAGAATAACTGAAAAGGGTGTATGCTGAAGCCTATGCTTATTATGCCTACCCTTTATACATAATTATCCAATGAGCGTACAAAATATACAAACAGTTTGATAAGACTTGAAGCATTGTCACTGTTTATTTTTGTAAAAAAAAAAATTTAAGTAAAATTAACAGGATTTTTTTTTTTTTTTTTAGGATATTTGTCGATTGATAGACAATCCTACATTTTTAGGATTAAGGATAACAGATTTAAGATTAGTGGTGGTCTGGAGGAAGTGACCTGGGCGAGTTTGAGCTGTCTATCTTCCGCTTACTCTTCTGACTCATGCGCTTGCGTTTCCGCTCGATCAAATGCTACAGATCAAACAACTCCACTGTCTCAAATGCAAAAACCCCCAACATATCCACAATCTCACTTCCAAAAAAACCCCTGCGCACGCACAGAAACCCACACACACGTGTCTGATGAAGAAAGACCTGCATGATAATATCATTTGATTTTGTAAAAGAATCCCACATTACTGCATGGTGATCTATCACAAAAACCAACACGTTTGACTTGTTTGGCAATGATCTTCTATGCCTCGGTGAAAACAACCAAATGCACAGTTAGTATTTTAAGTCATTAATTACATGCATATTGAATACAATCTTAACTAATACAATTGTATCTAAACATCTTGACATTAAGAGGAAACACTGCAAAAACTTGATGTGTCAAGTAGTGACAGCAGTGTGACAGCCTAAAGTTCATCAGATATAATGTAAATTGGCTTTGTATCAATTTTAACCTAAAATCTTATGAAAAAATGTCAAATACCCAGTTACTTTATACCCATTTTTAAAATAGATATGATTATTGATCGTTCTTTACAAGTAAAAAAGTATATAAAAAAAAAACGTTTTTGTTTTTTATTGCAAGAACATGTCATTGAATGCCTTTTATTTATTATTTATCTATTTAAAAATATTTTATTACATAAATATTTCATTTCTGGTCATTGCTAGCATGCAAAAAGTGTTTTTGTTTAACATGTTTAACAAGTTTCCTGTAATTGCCATCCTGAATGAGTCATCTTAATAAAAAGGGAGAAAAACGCTACTTTGTGTCCAAAAACACGTGAATGGATACAAACAAACCGCGTGTGTGGGCGGAGTCAAACTGCAGCTTTTCCTTATAAAAAACAAGCGCTATGCAATACCATCATACAAATAACCGAACATTAAAAGCGACTTATTACCATTATAAATGAGTCGTGATCGCGTGCAAGTGTTGATTCAGAGCTGTAAGTAATAGTTGCACATATAATCGAAGTTACAGTGTGAAGGTGGGTGTTCCCGTTAAACTAGAGGAGCATTTCAATGTTTCCTGTATACTTGTTAATTTCACTTACACAGTATTTACAGTGCGATACGATCGTTCTGTGTTTATTTATTCTCATTATTGCTTCTGGAAATATACGAAGGAGCGGAACTAGGCCCTAATATGAAGAAAAACAGATGTATGAACTTTCAAAACAGATCTATTTTCCGCGCAAGAACAGTAGACGTGAACTAAAGCAATATTTGCACGTTCCATGTAAATTGAATCCAAAAGAACGAAACAGCCTTGTGTTCATTTAGATTGTCTCTCCTCTTTTTACTGTTTCACAGCGACATTATGCCCCCAATAATAATTTGGTGCAATCTTTCTCTTCTACATGAACACGTTGCGCAACTGTAACCCCTTATTATCGCGAGGCGCGCGAGCGTCACGAGCATCGTGTTTTTAACTAATCGGGTTAAAAGTCACGCAGGAGTTCCACTTACCTCTCCAGAGCGGTGCCTGACACATTTACAGGGCTGAAAAATGTTGCGAAGCCCTTTTGGTCAGTGCCCAGACTCACTAATGTCACGGGCCACGCAAGTTTGAGTCACACCCCGCGCATCACATGGCTGACTGTGATCTGTGACTGCAGTAAACCACTTTCTGCAAGGGGGGGATAGGTCATTCAGACTTTTAACAATAACAAGTAGTCCAATAATTATTTCATTTTTACATTATTTATTTTATTTTAAATGTGAACATTTTATTTCATAATAATAATAATTTTTACATTGTTTTATTTTAAATGTGACAGTTATATCACAATAATATAATTTAGCAATAGTAGGCTACAATACAATATTGTACTATATTACAATATTTTATTTTAACCGTGACAATACCACAATAATAATAAAGATGATAACAATAATAATAAATTAAATAATTATGTTTATATTAAATGTGACAATACTATCACCACCACCTAATAATAATATGAATAATAATAAATGCAATAATTATTTTTATTGTATATTATGTAGGCTATTTTATTTATATGACATAATAATGCAAGCACTGCTACCTAATAAATAATAATAGTAATAATCATAATAATAATTAGTCCTATATTTATTTTATTGTTATATTATATATTTTATTTAAATGTGAAAACCCCCCACCACCTAATAATAATAATGAATATTGAATATTTATATTTCTAATTTTTCTTATTTTTACATAAAGATGTTGTCTTTAAAATGAATAACAATAGATTTTAATTGACAAAAATGAATCAAAATGAAATATAAAAGCTGGATCCTAAGATTCCATATACACTCTTTTCATGAAATATTGACAAAATGCACTGTAATGGAGAAAAATGAATTGTCCTTAGGATGATACCACATATGTATGCTGGGTATTGAATGTCCAGGATTTATATTTATGGTATAGATTGCACATGTGACTCTTAAACATTTGATGGAGCTCTAAAGCCAGTATATATCCCAAACCTGATATTAAAGATGGATAATTTAGACAAGTTCATATTCATGATAGTGTCATGATAACTTTGCTTCAGTATAACCCCATGTGCAAGAATAGTACGCCAGCAAAAAACCCCAGACTCTTCATGTGGCTTGTTGGTTAATGGAAAGTTGACACATCTTTCTAGAGTTTGCTGTATCTCCCACCTCTCTCTGTCTCTCACACACACAAACACTCACTTTCAACCTGAATAGTTGTCATTCTTGTGGGGAAATTATGAGCAAATACCTTTCAGACACATGTCTGCCTTAACACACTCACAGGCACCATGGCAAAGGTTTGCTGTTGCAGACACAGTTGTGTTTGGCACATGTTGTGCTGGAGGAAGTGGCAAATATATATTTTTAGTGGCATTAAAAAAGTGACATAAAACTGTAGAGAGTGTGGAGGACTTCTGCTTTTTCATTTTAAGTGCGTATGTGTGTGGTTATGTGTCTATAGAGGAACTATGAATGGATGGATGTGTGCTTTTTTATCATTCTTTCTTAAGCAATCATCGGGCATTTCAGTCATTCGAAATTCAGTAGCGCCCCCTCGAGGTCTCAGACAGTAACAAAAAACAGTTACAAAAAGTGTCCAGACGATCAGTCAATACCATGTTATCATGGTATTACTTGAAGCACACGAATACAGTAATAAATATATAGATTACATTTTTTGTATCCATCATTAAATTGATAAATAAATGCTGTTCTTTTGAACTTTCTATTCATCAAAAAATCCTGCAATTTTTTTTTATCATAGTTTCCACAAAAATATTTATACTGTTTTCCACAATAATAATAAGAAATGTTTATTGAGCATCAAATCAGCATATTAGAATGATTTCTGAAGGATCATGTGACACTGAAGACTGATGCTGGAAATTCAGTTTTTCATCGCAGTAATAAATTACATTTTCAAAACTTTTTAAATGGTAATAATATTTCATAATATAATAATAATAATAATAATTTGTTAAATTTTTAGAGCGCTTTTCTCAGCTCTCAAAGTGCTTTACATCTTTACATCTCCTCAACCACCACCAATGTGCAGCATCCACCTGGATGATGCGACGGCAGCCATATATTGCGCCAGAACGCAACTATTACTTGCTATTTTACTGTTATTTTATTTTATTTTATTTTAAACCCTTACCTACCCCAAAGTTGTGTGTGTGTGTGTGTGTGCGCGCGCGCGTGCGTGCACAAGTAGCCTATAATCTGCCATCCATAAAGGCACACATGCGTAAACACACACGCTCACTCACACAAACAAACTTGGTTGCGGGAAACCACAACAAGCATGAAATGTAAAAAAAATATTTATGCGATGACTATCCATAATTTTACAGAGATCTTAACGAAGAGAAATTCCGGAAAATATATATTTTTTTGCCATGCAAAACTTAATTAGCAGCTAATAAAAGAGTGCGGTCATGGAAGAAAGACAGCAGCGAATCTCTTTCTCTTTTTGATGTTGTGACCGTGTAACTCGCCAGCACTGGCAGACTTCAGTCTCAGCTCGTAACTGCACAATGCAAACCACAATCACCTCAGCAGGGATCAGGATAATTACCCTGGACAAACTTTACACTCTCACACACGTCACTTATACATATAATCAAGCATCACACACTCCAGTGATGAATAAACAAACATATATTCCCCCAACCTTGTTAATCTTGTTCAGAGAGTTCCAATCAAAGTTACCACATCTGATTTTCTCTGTGTGCATATGGGTGAACTGCTATGTATATGTGTTTATGCTTGTTTTAAAATGTAGAATTTTCAGCATCATTACTCCAGTCACATGATCCTTCAGAAATCATTCCAATATGCTGATTTGCTGCTCAAGAAACATTTCTTCTTATTGTTAGTCTTAATGTTGAAAACCGTTGTCATGCTTCATATTTTTATGGAAACTATAATACTTTTTTTTTTCAGGATTCTTTGATGAATAGAATGTTCAAAAGAACAGCATTTATTTGAAACAGAAAACCTTGTCACTTTTAATCAATTTAATGAATCATTGCAATACATCTTACTAATGATAATGAGACATTTCTATATAAAACTGAATAAAAAATGCTATATAACTTTTATTTTCAAGGGGATATGTGGATGCAACTTGCCGACATACAAAACAATGATTTCATGTGACAACAATTTAACATGCGACTGTTTGAAACATTCATGCTTGCATATGATATTGCATTTTAACAAACAATTTTTTTAAATGCAACAGACTGTATACCATAATATGCAGAATGCTATACATACTTAGCATGTATTCCATCCCTAGACATAATGTTGGAGGTGGCTTCTCTTTTACTGTGTGCTGGTGCTTCAAAGACTCCAACAGGCATTCACTTTCCTTTAGTTAATGAATAATACCTAACAAATACACTAACTTTAAAGATAATATAGTTTAACAACAATCAAAAACTACTGGTAGAGGAACTCTGAAGAAATTGGGGAGTGTACATTGTGAATGTCTAATGCTGTTGTGTTTTGTGTTGCGTGTGTGTGTGTGTGTTGAGATGGAGAGGTGCCGGTGTTGGGGCTTGATGGGCTCAAGGATCCGTGAGAAAGCTCAGGTGAAGGCACCGATGGGGACGTGATGGTGGAATTGTCAGAAACATTGTCCACTCCCACGCTCTCCTGATATAGACAGTTTCTCCTGAATTTTGCTCGGGCGTTCTGAAACCAAACCTGCAGAAAATAAAGACACCGTGAGGATTTGATTCCATTAGGCTAATTTACATATCAGTGAGGGAGGGAATGGTGTGTTTGACTTTGGCTGTGGCTCGATTGAACTGAGGAGTTGAAAACGTAGCGTCAAGTTGGAAACTTTTTGCTTCCCGTTGTGACGCTCATTTGCGTTCCTTATCACGTATGAAGTGGATTAGATGAAATATATGTCAAATGCACAAGACATTTCAGATGTTTTCATATAACAATAGACATTTAATACTTAATGTACTGCTTTATTCTTGTAAATATAGCGCCTGTTCCAGAATTTTGTTTTGTTATGCTGGTTGAAAGTCTTTTCACATCCTGATAGCAATCACTACGTTAAGTGGTCTAAATCTATTTATATGACCTGCCTGTATTTCTTACCTCTGCGCGTTTCATCAGCGCGTTTCATGCTATGCAGAGTTAGACAGACGTCAGTCACCGAGCAGCGCAAACGAAACAGGAGCGTTTTACAGTTCCTCCTGAACCAAACATCCAGCTTATGCTGTGTTCAGGCCATAACTACTGTCATTTGGAAGAGATGGAAACCTGTGACGTTATACTCGGAGCGGTTTGTGACTCGAATGTATGCGTTTCAATGGCAACACTATCAGCGGCGAAATGAACCTGCAGCTGTCAGGTGATACAGGTCAGTGCTCTTTAAGTTGTTTATGATCATTATTACTGTAATGTTATGTGCTTTGAGACAGGAGGTAGTTTAACGCCGTCTTTCGTCTCGTGACATTTTGCAAACTCTATTTCATGTGTTTTGAAGGAGACGTGGCTTTGAAGATGCTCTGATTACCCCTTTTCCACCAACAAGAACCGGGTGCTGGTTCAGAGCCAGAGCCAAAGCTGGTTCAGAGTTGGTTCGACTGACGAGCTTACTAAGAACCGGTTTGCCTTTCCACCGGCTAGAGAGCCACAACAGAGCCAGATCTTACGTCACTGTATACGTCTCATGTTGCCCAGCAACCGCTAGTGCGGTAGCGCCAAACACGCCAGGCTTGTTCGAGATGCATCGGCTTCTCGCAGATCGATCGCCGCATGACATCAAAGCACTGCGATAGCGATCTAAAAGCACAAGGAGTCGTATGCTCTCCAAACACTCCCGCAGCTCCGATCGGTCCTCGCCGCTCCGATGCATCTCGAACAAGCCATCAACAATAACAGACGTTGCAATACTATGGATGCTCATGGGTTTGCAAAAATACATCGGAATCCAACGCGTTCGTGCAGCTCGCCGTAACTTACATAGACGGATATTATAATCGAGCTGCTATTAGCTCGACTAGCTGCTATTTAAAAATGGCGGTCACAAGTTTCTATTCGTCTTGTTGGTCACGGTAACCCCGCCCCCAGCCCCTGACGCAAGCGGTTCTTTCTTGGCTCCGTTCTAGACCCTGCAATGATTTGGTGCTACTTAAGAACCAGTTTTACTGGTTCGGAGCTGGTGCTTTGGCGGTGGAAAAACAAAGAACCGATTTGAAACTAGGCTCTGGCTCCGAACCAGCACCAGCTCTGCCTTGGTGGAAAAGGGGTATGAAAGGAGGGTAGGATCTCATGCTTTCAAAGCTAGCTTGCTATTGCTAGCCATTCCGAAAATGTCCTACTTTCCCTTTAAATACCAATAAAGTCGGGTATTCCATAGAAGAACCATTTCGGCTTCCTCAAATAACCTTTCAGTTACCAGTTCTTAAAAGAACCATTTTTCTTAGTGTAAAGAACATCATAATAATCTAAACTAATAAAAAGAACATTTTGTGCAATGAAATGTTTCCATGGATGTTAAAGATTCTTCATAGAACTATCAATGCCAGTAAAAAACTTAAGGTGTCAGAATAAACATGTCCGGCCAAACGTGAAACAGCTTTGTCATCATCAGAGCTCCTGCAGAACATAAATGTCGATCGGTCTGTGCATGAAATCGAATAAGAAAACTTGAAAACAAGAAAATCTGACCATCAGTACAAAGGAGTCACATGACCCATGTTGCAAATTTACTTTGATTAGTGATCTACAAATAATGCAGAATCTCTAATATTTCTTATGCATTTTTCATCATAATTTTTTTTATAATATATATATTTTTTTTAATATTTTTTTATTTTTAATGCCACATTTTTAAAGTGGTCTCAGAATTTTGGAGCCTACTGTATATCTAACTCAAACAGAGGTCATTTCTGTTCAACTCCCAGTGATGTTTTTCTGACCTGGAGCACACGTTTGGTGAGGCCGGTTTTCTGGGAGAGCTCTTTGAGGTCTTTGGCATCTGGATTGTGGTTGTGGGTGAAGAAGGACTGCATGCTCCGCAGCTGGTGATGCTTGAAAGACGTTCTCATGCGTTTGGACTTTTGACAGCTCACTCTCTCCGACAGGTCCACACCCATATCCCTAACGTGAGTCACGTCTAGAGCACATGCACACACAGTTAATCATCACTGATATGACTCACTGAAACACTAAAGGCTAGGGCATTATAGTCAACAATAGCAAACACTGTTTTCTCAGTTTCATCTTCTGCACACATTTACTTGAACAAAGTTCCACAACTATGACGATTTACTCTTAAATAATTTTATAAGAACCGTTCTGTGTAGAACATGATTTACTCAAGTAATTTTATAATATTTATATATTATATTTCATTATTTTTTAAATTGTACTCATATTAAAATAACAATTGGATTTTATTTGTTAATGATATTTGTGTGTGTATTTTTTTAATGAGATCTGACTATTTTTGTAATGCTAACATATTGTTTGATAAGAACTATTAACGTTTTTATTTTTATAATCCCAAAATTAAATATATACACTACAGGTCAAATGTTTGAAATATATATATATATATATATATTGATGAAAATTCCGTGCAAGGGTAAGTAATTTTTTTCATTATTCAAAAACCACAATGTGTGTGAAGGCTAATGTTTTATGCATTTGAGGAGCCGTCTTAGTCTGGTATTTGCCCTAATCATATACAGCTTGTGTAAGCAACTCATCTTTTATAACACAAGATTTTGGCCAAATGTATTAAAAGACAGGAAAAACTGAGCGCCCACATAGCTACAATAAACTTTATAACCTGTAAGTTGATGAAAATATTAGTGCTGTCAAATCGATTAATCACGATTAATTGCATCTAACATAAAAGACTGTGTCTACATAATATGTGTGTGTATATATATATATATATATATATATATATGTAATGTATATATATATATATATATTATGTCTGTGTGTGTGTGTGCATCTGTGTATATATATACTACACACACACACACACACATCTATACATATATAGTGTAATTATGTATGTATGTATATATATATATACTGTATATATATATATACTGTATGTATGTATAACGGACACTCACACACACAGACATATATAATATATATAAATATATGAATATATACACACACATAGCCTATATTATGTAAACACAAAAGGTTATGTTAGATGCAATTAATCGCGCTTAATCGATTTGACAGCACTAGAAAATATATAAAATTATGCTACAATTATGCTACTCTCTAAAATGCATTACCTGAATTATAAGTACCACGGTCAGCGGCATCAAAATGTTTCCTCTTCCGGGCCCGTCCTCTGCGCACAGGTGTCCCTTCATTGTATGTGCTGCTCTCAGAGTTTAGCTCTATTGGAGGCACGTCTGAATAATACAAATCCTTAAGGCATTCCTTCTGTAGCATCATCTCGAAATGTACCCGACAGTACACTGACGTCTCTCTCATCCCGTAGTGATCTCCAGTGAACAGCACTTTGTCACAGGTGGCACAGGCAAAACAGCTCAAGTGGTACACCAGATCCCTGGCGCGCATC
Source organism: Abramis brama (assembly GCF_963993115.1). Lineage (NCBI taxonomy): Eukaryota > Metazoa > Chordata > Actinopteri > Cypriniformes > Leuciscidae > Abramis > Abramis brama. The sequence goes on along the minus strand of NC_139977.1, from coordinate 28,145,279 downwards.
ACTATCTCCGCAGCAGAGATTCCCAGGTGACACCGTGCACATCTTTGCGAAGAAAACCTACTACATAAGAGAAGACATCATTGCATGGCTTTATTAAGAAACTTTTCACATGTGTGAACTGTGAAAGCTCAGGGCAGGGGTGTTGGGGCAAGTTGTCACAGAAAACAAGCTGTTTTAGCAAGTTGTTTTGGTTTTCATGAAATTCTGTTTCATAATTAGACTATCTTCTAAAATAATTTTTAAGATGTTGTAGACTTTTCCAGGGTATCTGCAGGTTTTATGAAGGTAAATGTAAGACTTTTTAAGGACCTTTTTAAGACCAAGTACAATATGTCAATATGTTCTCCAAATGTGAAACACAATGAGTTGTATTAGCAACACTTCAGAGTTTAAAAAAACACCAGATATCCATTACTTTTTAATTCATTTTACAAAAAAGATTCTTAAATCAAGACACAATTTACTTGAGATGGCTAAAGGGGTCAGATAAATCAATTTAATTCAAAAGCATAAACTCACAATTTCATTTTACATTTACATATCAAGTAAATGTATCTTGATTTAAGGGGGTTTAGATTTTTTAAATTGGAAAACAGGACAAAAATACTAAGGAAGATATTATTTTTTGCAATGCATGCAACATTTAATGCCCTATAACTTTATGAATTGAAGACTTTCTGCTCTGATTTCAGACATTTTTAAGGCCTTAATTTATGTAAGGATGAATTAACTGTTCTTTAAACTTTAAACTACTTTAAACTTCAAACTTCTTCAAACTTTCTGGTCCAGCTTTCTCAAGCCAACTTAAAGTTTGTCTCGACGAACTTTTTAATCTAGTTTCATATGAAATGCTATAGGCTGTTCTTCTCAAATCAGTGCCAAACATGACGCGCCGCTATTGGGGTGAACGGTCAACGTTTGTTAAATGAACTGCATCTATTTTCTGGTTGTATAATGGTGGGAATTCAACAACTTTTTGAAAAAAGGATAAATAAACCTACGCTGAGAAAAATCGCTGTGGTAAAAGCGTGACAACTAAACGCAGTCCAACGAATGGCAATGCAGTGAGTAACAATTTGGTCTAATTTCGATGTTGAATAACAACCAACGTCCAGCTATGTATAGCCTACATTTATTTTACCTGTAATAGTCCTCCTTACAGTAAATGTCTCCGTGTTTACTGAAGCACGTGAGCTCTGACTCCAGGTCAGCGTGGCACGCGCTACATTTCAAACAGCGCTCGTGCCACCGTCTGTCTGCCGCGAGCAGGTAGAAGCGATCCGAGATCCGCGCGCCACAGCCCGCGCACACTGGTGACTCACAGCCCGGGTCCTGGAACACCATTAAACATTTACCATCGTTATCAAACATCCTAAATCTCATTTGTCATATATTTTACAGAAATATGTTCTTATATAAAGAAATGTGTGCCAGGCGTTTGCCTAAACAGCAGAATATTAGCCCTGTGTGAATTTATGAATATTTAAGAAAGACTCATATTTTAAAGACTGATGTATTAGCCTACATATTGGACCAAAAACCAGCAGAATCTCTTAGAATAAAATTAGCATAGAATTATGTAGGAGGCTACTGTTCTTCCAAATACCTGGTGTTATATTAGACAGCAACTTAACCATATTTTATATGTTACAAAAACAGCCTTCTTCCACCTCAGAAACATTGCTAAGCTACGGAACATATATGTCTCTGATGCAGAAAAGCTAGTTCATGCATTCATGACCTCTAGACTAGATTACTGCAATGAAGCTGATTCTCCTGCATCCTCAATAAACAAGCTACAATTAGTCCAAAATGCAGCTGCAAGAGTTCTTACCAGGTCAAGAAAATATGATCATAACACCAATTTTATCATCTCTACACTGGTTACCTATTAAGTTCTGTATCGATTACATTATTAAGTATTATTATTAATTATTTTATTATTATTATTATTATGTATTGCTACTGACCTAAGGCCCTAAATGATTTAGCTCCTGTGTATTTAACTGATCTTCTATCGCCCTACAATCCATCATGATCTTTAAGGTCGCACAACTCTGGACTTTTGGTTGTACCTATATATCCAAGTCCACTAAAGGAGGGAGAGAGTTTTCTCATTTGGCTCCTAAACTCTGGAATAGCCTTCCTGATAATGTTCAGGCTCTGACACACTCTCCCAGTTTAAATCTATATTAAAGACACATCTCTTTATAGCAAGCATTCACTAATGCATCTCATAACCATGTAGTTATTTCAGATCAAATGCACATGATTATCTTTTGCTTGAAATGTTATGAACAGCAGCTACGCTAATCATTTTTCATTTGCTTTTCTGTCGCTACCTGGGGATGAACGATCACCTGAAGAGATGACACCAACACCAACTCTGAATCAACATACACAACTGCCAAATTTTCTATTGTATATTGATCACAACTTGCAATGAGACCATTATTTCTGCTTAAATGAATACATGATGTTAGCAAACTGCATGATTTCTATCATCTTAGAACTGTACATTTCTGATGGTCATAACTTGGACAGTCACCTCTGATAACAGATCAAAACAAGCATTTTCTGTAAAGATGCTTTAAAACGATATTGTGAAAAGCACTATACAAATAAATGTGAATTTAATTAAATATATTTATTTATATGAATAAATAATGTTTGAATCTTCCTTTACCATTCAAAGTATATTTGTGGTTTACTGTCTGCTATTTGAAACATGATTTAGAATGTATCACACTAACCAATACAAATAACCTACAGTTAAATATCAAGGTAACTTCAATAATAATGCATTTTACTTTTAATATATAGGCCTATTTTAAAATAAAATTGTCACTTTTCATATTAATGAATAGTCTAAATATTGACTTCTTGTACAAAACTGTAAACAATGTAGGCTAACTAATAAAATACAAATGTACAAAATTAACATCAAACTTAACAGGTTTTATAAACTCACTACATTGCTGCAAATTAAAATAATGTAAAAAGTTGTATTTATCTATGTATCATAAGATAATTAAATTAATTGCTTACTGATTTGTTTTCCATGTTGATAGTAACAGCTGATAGCTCCTCTCCTCCAGCACAATATGAATATTTTACCTCCTTTGAGTGGAAAATGATGAGATGTCTCTAAAGAGGAGGTCATCCATGTGCTCAAGGATGTTCGAAATAAATAAACTGCAATCAGAAACTTTGTTTGCGACAACAGCTTCCCGAATCGAAGGAGGATGTTGCGCGGAGATGCAGGTAGAAGCTGCGTGTTGTCACCTGTGCGCGTGCCTGTCTTCATCAATATAGGCTATCCCGGTCAGGGAAGTCCAGTTGTCTTTAATTGTAGTCTTGCCGTCTTTAGTTGTCCGTTTCCTTTCGGTAAGAGTGGACGGGGTATAGTTGCATGCGCGCAGTATCAGGGCTTGTGAAGATCTGTCGCCTTAAACAGACTTTTAAATAATAGGCTAGTCCTGCGCGCTTAGAGACAGCAGCTTTTGTAATCGCTGTTTTCCCGCGTGCAACTCATCTTACCTGACTGTTTATAATGAAAGTCATTTAAGAAATCAGTTATGAAGAAATAGCTCCTTCACGTTAAACAATGTATAGCCTATATGTTGCTTGTGTGATAGCTATTCTATTCTATTCTATTCTATTCTGAAACAGGAAAATGCAGTATGCAGTGCAACCCCATGAAAAATATATTTTCCTCAAACAAAATCACTATATCTAGAAATAGGCTGTCATCCAATCAGAGCTAAATTTTTATTGTGGATATAGGCTAATGGAAATTTTGGATAGGGCCTACAAAATTAGGCCAACTAATGTATATTCTGGCAAAAAAATGTTTGCAGGATAGCCTATACTGCAAGCATGATTTAATCTTAAAAGTTTTCACAACATTCAGAAACAATGTTTGTGTGGGTTAGGATAGGATAGCCTATAGCCTACCATTGATTTAGGATGAAAATCTTTGTTTATGAGAAGTCTAAAGAAAGAAAGAACAATATCATAAACACCACCAGCAACCTGAACTGAAGTTTATTTCACATCAACAGGCTCCGTTTGGCAACACCATCATCAAAATACCACTGTAGGATACATTCTCCTTTCATAAAGTGTACCACAGTAGTTTTAGTCTCTGACTCAGCCACAGCACCCCTTACAACAAACACATCCACACTGATCATCTGTCATACAGCTGTAACAGTTGTTATTGCAATTCATTGTTGCAATGCCCAGGCATCATACTACACTCCCTTCTGTGTCAGGAGACTCGTACGTCACGGCTCTGTGGGAAATGTAGTTCGGCGCTCTATCGACTGACAACCGCAGACACGCCTTAAAAACTACAACTCCCATAATTCACCAAGGCCGTAGTACCGTGATCCGCGCGTGGAGACCATGGCGTTCCTGTGCAGTATGTGACGGGGGTAACGGGAAATATAACTCCGACAGCGGGTTATTGTCACATAATTCTGAGGAAGGGATTGGATTTGAATAAAGGATACAATGGGCTCTCGTATCAAGTAAGCGTCAATGTCTCTCTCCCCTTTTGTGTGACATACAGTGTTGTTATAAATGCGAGTTCTGACCTCCCTAAAAGGCCTGTTTAGACTTGTTGCGACAGAGAGAGAGACTTTGCTTTGCGGATTTGGGTGTTTGTTTAGTTATTTGTATGATAAATGCAGCACTTAATTATGTTTTCATGTATTATATTACCTGGAGGGTTGTGCATTTTTGCAGTAAGTTACTGGAGACACATGAAGTCCATGAGACTGATTGTTTACATGTCCTGCATGGATGAATTACTGTCAATTTTGTTATGTTAATAAGACATAATTTTCACAGCTTGATAAAAGAAATGCATATCTATGTAAAATAAAGCAGACACATGCATTTCAGTGAAGGTTCTGGAGTCTATTACATTGTTTCCAGCTCAGTGACGCTTACTACTTGCTTTGGTAATTCAATGCATTGTATGAATAAGACATGATAAAGAGCAGTCTGTGGTAACAGTGTTTTTCAGGGTTTAAAATTGGCCCACGATAAGATGTTTTTGGAAACAGCATGAAGGACAGAGCAAAGTCAGATATAAACATATTTTCGCTCACTAAAAAGCTTCTCTTGTACACATGGAAAAAAGACAGTCATTCAGTTTGTGAAGTTTGTTGATCTTGCTTTTCATAGTTGATAGTAGAGGTATTAGATATCTAAATTAAACAATCATTTCCAGATCATATTTAGGTTATATATAGTGAAGTTGTTGAAAATATTCAGTATCCTTATGCATTTGTGTCTAGTATATTTAATGCACATTCTGACCACCATCTTAATTTTAATTATCCCATAACATGGTTTCTGCAATACTTGTAAAATATTTGCAAACATTAAAGAAACCGCGCTAATGCTGTTATTCTTTTTAATTTTTTTAATTTTTTATTTTTTTTGGTGGCCTAGGTTTATTGACTTTCAGGAACTTAATTTTCATTTCTGATCAGATGAAAAGATTATTTTGTGGTTTCTGTTATGGTAGTCACTAGTCAGATAAGATCCTCTTTTCACTAGACAAGCCTAGTAATTTCTGTAACATGGTGAATGTGACTATTAATCTAACGTCATATCATGGTCCCACACGTCTTTAGTTTTAGCTATACAACAAGAGCAATTTAGTTAGGCTATTTTTTTGTTTTTAATTTGTTGGCTGACTTTATATAGGTCAAAGTGCTCATATAAATAAATGTTAAAACCTGTTCTCAAAACTACAAGTAAGATGTTTTTTGCTATGTTGCAGACAGTGTGTATCTTTGTGGCCAAGATATTTAGTAATGTGGTCAGCTATGTTGTTATTACATCTCAAGTCAGTGGAACTATAATTTTTGGGTTCAAATGGGGAATTTGTTGTAATATAATAAGGGCAGATTTTTGAATGCAAAATTTTACTGTTGATTTTCTTTTAAAAGCCTTAGTTAGTCTTCACATTCCTTAGAGTATATCCATATTTGACCTCTGACCCTTCCTGTGCTATTTATGTTTCAGGGAGAGCCCCGGCTCAACCTTTGAGGTGTACATGGAGGTGGTGCATTCTGGGACGGCTGGCTCTGGTGAGTCCTCTCACTGTTTCAGAAATGTGACATACTTCTAAAAATATTCATGTCGCCCACACATACTGTACTTCCTCAGAATGATCTGTTGTATTTCTTTTTAAATAGAATTCTCAGTATCAAGTAAGGAAGAGCAAGATAAGAAAATTTGGCTACATATATGATAAATATACAAGATTAGCCTGGCTGTTAGCCTGGAGAGATTTAAGTTTGTAGTGGTCCATTGAGTGAATCTAAAAAACACATATTAAAGTGTAACTCACGTCATTTCCTGGTTTGTGATCAGGAATGCAGTCAAAGGCCTGCTGAGTGATTTAGTGCATTGGGAGTGTGTGGGTTCAAGCGCTTAAATGAACAAAAGATCCTGGTGTGTATTATCAGTCCACCAGGAAACCTGTTTATAAGGAACAGGCTGCTATGGTGAGCACTTCTGAGGAAGAACCGGCCTCTACAGTTAAAGTGCCCCTATTATGCTATTTTACAGGCTCCAAATTTTGTTTGGGAGGTCTTATACAACAGGTTTACATGCATCAAAGGTCAAAAAACAGTAACTAAACTTCAGTTCCGTCCTGAGGCTTCCTAAAGCTCAGTGATTGTACACACTGTAAAGACAATAACGATGACGTCGATTTTACCATATCAATCCGAGCGCTAGTCCGATTATGAAACGCTGGAAGAACTACTGTAGTTATTCAACCTGATCCTCCATCGCTAAGACGACTCGAGCAGGACATTTCTCAGTGATACACTACTCAGTTTGAGGTACATTAAGAGATGTTGCAACTGTAATTCCTCACCATCAGCATTAACAAGAGTATGTCCATCAACAAACGGATGTGTATGTTTCTAATTTATTGCTGTGCACATGCGGGAACTGTATATACTCAATAACGGTGCATATGTTTGCCCAGCACTACATGAATGACTGATGTAACAAACGTTTGTAAAACAAATCTTGCTCCATCCTTTATCTTTACTCAAAGAATGACAGACAATATGCATTAATAGACAGTTTTAGGTAATAGTGGCCCACAGCTGCTTAGCAAAAGTACTACGTTTTTTGAACACCCGGTAGAAAATATATACATCAATAACTATTCATACTTACAGGTTGTGATTCTGAGGAGCAAGCTGGTCCAAATAAACTGGGTACTGACCCATATTTCAAGAGCAAGCGTTTTGCGAATCCCGCGTTGAACTCTGAGATTTGAGAAGCAGTCGCCAGTATCGTCAGTGAAAGGACGTGTTTGAGGCCTGGTCAAGTTGTTCGCAGGCGGACAACGTGGGCATTATGCAATATGCAAATGTCTTATCTAGTGACATAGAACCGCAACGCAGTATGATTCAAATTACAAACGACTGGTACGGATGGTTCAGAGTCGGTTCTTTCTTTTGGGAGAAAATAACTTTATTTATCGTGCACTTTTGACTTTACAACTTCGCAGAACGTTTACATTTACAAACAGCTTTATTATACACTGCATGAAAGGTAATATATTTGAAAAACCATAATAGGGGCACTTTAATGAGTTTGATGTCATTAAATATCTGAAAGAGATTGAGACAAGAGTTGTTTGAGACATTTAGTAGCAAGTAAACATATATACTATGTACGTTTGGGGCCAGTAAGATTTTTGACATTTATTTGGTCTCTTATACATTTATTTGATAAAAAAAATACAGTAATATTTTGAAATATTAGTGCAATTTAAATGACCTGTTTTCTATTTTGACGTAATTCAAAACATAATTTATTCCTGTGATGCAAAGTTGAATTTTCTTCAGTGTCACATGATCATTCAGAAATCATTTTAATATGATGATTTGCTGCTCAAGGAACATTTCATAATATTATCAATGTTAAAAAGAGTTCAAAATGAGTGCTGCTTAATATTTGTTTTGGAATAGAATAGAAATTTCAAAAGAACATGATTTATTTGAAATAGGAATCTTTTGTAACATCATTTCTATATTTTTTTTTTTCAAAAAAGACAATCTTACTGACTCCAAACTTTTGAATGGTAGTGTGTGTAAAATCACAGTCCCTTTAAGGCAAGTCATTTTACTCAGTAGCCATCGTTCATATTTGAAATCAACAATAATATCTAACTGCCTCATACATTTTGTTTGTAAATGCTCATATCATGACAAAAAACTGATTTTTTTTAGCAATGTGCATGCACAGTCATAAGTGCTCGTCTCAGAACACTGACTGTTTCTAAAGCAACAGGAGCTTCTAACTGCAGCTGCAGTGCCAGTTGGCTCTTATTCAGAAGATGGGGCTTATTCCGCCATATTGCGCGTTGCACTTTCTCCCATTCATAGTAATATGAGTGCACCATCTTTTTATATCAAAGTCTTTGGTAATAATATGTACGTGAGCTGTTTGAGAACTCCTCCAATGCAGACCTCTAGGCGACTGTTGCTTAGTGACCGTATGGTTTGATGAGGGCAGCAGGAGCAAAGCATCTTGGGTGTTTTCTCCTGAGACAAGCCCTCCCATGATGCACACATCCACACATTCACATATCCCTCTGAAATCAGTGGAAACCCTTTCAGATCAGCCCAGAAGTGTTGTGTCAGTATCTCAACCCTTATTTATATTTGACAGTGAAACTTAAGATAACCTAAATATGTCACTATGCAGGGTTTGTTTCATCCTAGTCTGACAATAACATGTACGGTGCTCAAAGATGCAGTTTGGCTGAAAGTATCTCAAAATCTGGAAGTAATCAAAATTGATGACATTTACTTAAATTTTCATGTGCCTGTTCTTATTGTGTACGGTTCATCGTTTTTACATATTAAACCAAAGAAAATAAATCATTGTGTTTTGAATTCTGCATCTGAAACTGTATGATAATAATGATAAGGTTGGCTGGCAACATGTGGAGACCATGCTTGTATAGAAAACAGACGTTTTTATCTCCGTATTTGTCTATATATTGTTATAATATGATTTGTGTGTTCTTCTCAGGACCAGAGGTGCGAAGGAGTTTCCCCGACACATACGCTGACCAGGTTTGCGCCTCATTATTTGCTCTCTCTCTCTGGGGATGTTGGGGTGGGGATCTCATAATTGCTGTTCACCTCAGTGATAATGCAATGAGCACCTGTTCTGGCAGATGGAGTTTAAACCACTAGAGATTGGTTGTAATTCTCTGAGAGGGTCCATGGTACCAAACACCGTCTTTATGCAGTTTTAACAAACTTGCTTAGGATTCTGACTCAGGCTAACAAAGAGGAAATGAAAGAAAAGATGCGTTTGCTGGATCCAAAATCTGTTTACTCCATATATAGGGAATGATACACTATATAAGGGGACTTAGCAAGCACATATATATGCTGATGTAAATACTGTGTGCCTGAGAGTGCTCAGTTTCTTTTAATATGTCAACTCTCTTATCTGTACTGAGCAGTTTTTTGTACCTGGATAAGATCACTTTTGTTTAAATCTATAATAAAGACATCATAACATTCACTATAGTTGACAAACATGTTACCTTAAGGTGATAACTTTTTTTTGGTCATTTGAATTAAATCTTAATAGCGTTACCAACAAATGAATAGCAAAAAAATATTTGTTCATAATTAGAATAGTTATTTTCTAATTATAAATAATTGTATTAATTAATTTATAATTGTAAACAACTAAATTGTTGTACACCAAACCAAATTGTACACAAATAAAATTGTACACAATTAAATGTTTGGGGTCTGAAAGATTTCTTAATGTTTTTAAAATAAATCTCTTCTGTTCACCAAGGCTGCATTTATTTGATCAAAAATACAGTAAAAACAGTAATATTGTGAAATATTATTACAATTTTGAATAACTGTTTTCTATGTTAATATATTATTTTAATGTAATTTATTCCTGTGATCAAAGCTGAATTTCCAGCATCATTACTCCAGTCTTCAGTGTCACATGATCCTTCAGAAATCATTCTAACATTTTTCTTATTATTATTATCGATGCTGAAAACTGTTTAGTTCAGCTCAGCTTTATTTTTTAGTGTAAACAGTGATGGCTTTTTTTTTTCAAGATTTTTGATGGATAGAATGAACAGCATTTATTTGAAATTTTAATATTTTGTAATGTTATAAATGTGCGTCCTTGCCGAATAAAACTTATTTAAAAAAATATTTTGAACAGTAGTATAGTATTCAAACAGTAGTATATATATATATATATATATATATATATATATATATATATATAATTTTTTTAAGAAATATTATAGTTTATACAATTTTTAAAATCAAATGATGATGACTTGTAAAAATAGTGAAATAAAGATTGGAGGAATCAAGGAATATATAATGCATTAAATGGGGAATGGGAAGCGATATCAGACACAGCAACTGGTTTGAAACGTTAATGATGCATTGCCATGATGACATCACCTACTAAAGCTGGTGTGTGTGTATAACTGGATCTGAAGTGTGTACCAGTTGTTTGTAATTTCACAGTGTCTCAGCACACATGCAGCTTTACTCACCCTGATTGTTGGGTCCAGTGGTCCCAGAGGACGATCTGGGTGTCAGAAACCAGCGGTGAAGCTCTGTAATCTGGGCCGTGTCCCCTCCCTTGCTATTGTTCCAGGGATAATCCCTAACTCCTGACACAGATGAGGGCAGGAAAACACACACACACACACACACACACACACACACACACACACACACACACACACACACACACACACACTCACACTCACACTCACACGTTCACACACCCCTGGGGGCTCAAGTCCATATGGAGGGGTAACAGAGCGACCGTTCACACACAAGGGTTTGGATACTATGGTAGTCCCACACACAGTGTCATCTGTACATTTTGGCCTTTTGTGTGAATGAAGTTAATAATTATGTTTTACTGTACAGTAGGTCAAATATATGGAATAATGACGATTTATTAATGTCTTTGAAAGTAGTCTCTTATGCTCACCAATGCTGCATTTATTTGATCAAAAATACAGTAATAGTATATTGCGAAATATTATTTCAATTTAAAATGATTGTTTTCGATTTTAATATATTTCAAAATGTGATTTATTCCTGTAACGCAAAGCTGAATTTTCTTCTGTGTCACATGATCTTTCAGAAATCATTCTAATATGCTGATTTGATGCTCAAGGAACATTTCTTAATTATCAATGTTGAAAACTGGAGTAATATTTTTTTGGGAAACTGTGATGCACTACCATTCAAAAGTTTTGAGTAAGTAATATTTAAAGAAATTAATATGACAGTAAAGACGTTTATAATGTTACAAAAAAATTCCATTTCAAATAAATGTTGTTCTTTCGATTCATCAAAGAATTATTTAAAAAAAGTATCACAGTTTCCACAAAAATATTAAGCAGCAAAAACAGTTTTCAACATTGATCAGAAGAACCATTATTAATAATTGAGCACCAATGATAATTGATAATAATTCATAGCAAAATCAGCATATAAAAAAGGATCATATGACACTGAAGACTACAGTAATGATGCTGAAAATACAGCTTTACCATCACAGGAATAAATTACATTTAAAATATATTCAAATAGAAAACAGTAATTTGAAATTGTAATAACATTTCACAATATTACTGTTTTTACTTTATTTTTAATCAAATAAATGCAGCATTGGTGAGCATAAGAGACTTCTTTCAAAAACATAAAATAGTTTCTAATTACTCAACTTTTGACTGGTAGTGTATGAATTCTTTTTTTCTCTCAATCTGTTTTCAGGAAACGTTACAGACTATCCCAAAGTTTTGTTTCCCCTTCAATATGGACAGGTAATGTTACATGCAATCTTTAATCTGTTTAGTTATTGAGGAACCTCATTTTTACTCTCTTTTTTGAAGGGCCTCCAGCATCACTGTCTTGTACTAATTCCAGCTTCTCTTAATCCTTTTTTATACGTTTTGACTCTAATTTTGTCTTTGACCCTGTCTTGTCCTTCAGTATGTCAGTGGGCCACGTGGGGCAGAACTTCACCTTTGTTCTAACGGATATCGAGAGTAAACAGCGCTTTGGTTTCTGTCGCCTCTCATCGGGAGCTCACAGCTGTCACTGCATCCTCAGGTACAAATTGTTGGTTTTGAGAGTACAAGTTTACATTTTCATTTAAAAGAAACTATTTTTGTCATCCACCTCCTGCAGATCAAGTTTATCTAATTATAGTCTATCTGTGTCTGTTCAGCTACCTGCCCTGGTTTGAGGTGTTTTACAAGCTGTTGAATATCCTGGCTGACTATTCAACCAAAGGACAGGTCAGTGGTGCACGTATGACAATAAAGGTCATATATCATATGTCACTGGGTCTTGTATGCACAAATGTACACATACACATTTAGTTAGCCATGTAAATGAGGATTTCTCACTGATTTCCTACTTTACATTAAGGCCTTAATTACAATTCCCTTGAAAAACTGAAACCCTGACCCTAAATTATAGGTTTTTCATGAGCAGCATATTAGTATGATTTCTAAAGGATCATGTGACACTGAAGACTGGAGTAATGATGCTGAAAATTCAGCTTTAAATCACAGGAATAAATGACATTTAAATTATTATTAAATATTATATTACAAATATTTTAAATTGTAATAATAGTTCACAATATTACGGTTTTAAATTAAATTTAGATTAAATAAATGCAGCCTTGGTGAGCATAAGAGACATACATTTTTACATTTAAATAAATCTTACCAACTTCAAACTTTTGAATGGTAGTGTAAATCATTTATGAGGATATTTTCAGCTGTTTGACCCCAGAAGTGTAGCAAAGTCACACATGCATGCATGTAAAACTGATGTAGCAATGCTTAGTTAAAGTGATTCAACATCTTATCATTTTTTTTATTTTTTATCTTTGTGTATTTGTGTTACAGGACAGTCAATGGAGAGAATTGTTAGAGTCTCTACATGTGTTAAACATCCCTGATCCTGGAGTGCCTGTGCATTTGAGTGTGGTAATATACAGTAGAGGTCTTCTCGGGTCCCTTGACCTGAATCGGCCCAAATCACTTCTTACCCGACCTGACATGCATAAATACTTTTTAAAAATACTTAACAAAAAGAAAAAAGAAAAAAGAAAAGCAATAGCTGATATAATTAGAGGGTTTGGTAATTTACCCATAGAAGTGTTTATTGACAGAGAAGGAAGAAAGATAATATTGTTATATAATTATTTAATATCTATTTGTTTTAAATAAAAATAGTTAAAAACCTGAAACGAATAGTGGAAAGCTGGCATATTTTAATAAAATAATTAGTGTCTTCTCAGGTCCATTTGGTAAAAGCCCATTTATTTTAAATTACCCAAGACCCGAAGCTACTAATATCAGACCCGACCCATGTCCAAGGCACTCGTTAAAGTTTTGGACCCGAAACCTCGGGTTTTCAGATCCAAGTGGCCCCGTGAAGACCTCTAATATACAGAAATACACATGCTTTCATCAGACAAGATGTTCATAGTACATTAATATCTTGTATACATCTCATTACATTTCTAATTAGATTTTACAATTCTCTGTCCCTCTCTAGCAGTTGTTTTTCACAGTGCCTGATCCTAGGGAATTACCCAGTATACCTGAAAATGTAAGTCTGTCTTATTACCTTGACCAAGTTACAATGGTGACTAATTACAATTTGGATGGGACTTTTTACAAATATGAGAATGCAGAATGCACACATTTAAAATGATAAAGCTTGTCTGAAAATTAAATGTATCTGACGTCTTCTAACTATGTCCAATATAACATGTCCAACACATTGAAACTCATGCAAAATGTTTTAACTGCTCAGATTTTTAAAAAATTCTTTTTCTTTATTTGCAGAGAAATCTGACCGAGTATTTCGTAGCAGTGGATGTGAATAACATGCTGCATCTGTACGCTAGCATGCTGTACGAAAGACGAATCCTTATTAGCTGCAGCAAGCTGAGTACTGTGAGCAACATCTCTACCACCATCTCTCTCTATCATTGGTCGCTTCTTTACTCGTTTTAGGGGTTTTAATAAACCCCCTCCCTCTCTTTCTCTCTCAGTTAACCGCATGTGTTCATGGTGCAGCAGCCATGTTATATCCCATGTTCTGGCAGCATGTTTACATTCCAGTCCTGCCACAGCATTTAATAGACTACTGCTGGTGAGTGCACACACATTTATTCATCTATACTTACGAAGGTCCTCCCATTTCTATTGTTTTTAAATTAAGCTGCTTAGTACTTCACCTCCATATTTATATATCAATAAGGGCATTATTTGGCCTTATTATTTGGCCTGAGACTTTCCTCACAAGATGTAGAAGATTTTAATATATTTTAAGGTTTTATTAAATTAATTTTAATAAATATATCTTACATATTTAATTACAAACAATACATTTAACGGTAAGATAGTCATCAAGATAAGAAGTCACTTATGCTCACCAAGGCTGCATTTATTTGACCAAAAACACAGTAAAAACAGTAATATTGTGAAATATTATTACAATTTAAAATGAAATTTATTCCTGTGATGCAAAGCTGAAATTTTAGCAGTAATACTCCAGTCTTCAGTGTCACATGATCCTTCTATGTAGATTTGCTTCTATTGAAACTTTGATACCTTTTTCAAATTTTTTTTTTTTTGATTAATAGACAGTTCAAACGAACAGCATTTATTTAAAATAGAAATCTTTTTTAAAAATGTAAAAGTAAAATTATTTGTTTTAAATATGTTTGTATATAATCATATATTTAATACATTTTAAAAGGCATAAAGTATACTGATATGTGGCGTTTTTTTTCTTTGTTAGCGCTCCAATGCCATACCTCATCGGCGTGCACTCCAGTCTCATGGAGGTATATTTGACCTTATTTTACCTTATTTTACCATAAATGCATATTCATATTTCTCCATGTTGCGGTTATTGGTTTTAGCGTAGCTAAATTCTAGGCTGTATTTAGAAAGTTTTGTGTGTATCTGTGTTTGTTGCCGTAACAGAAGGTGCGAGGTATGGCTTTAGATGATGTGGTACTTCTCAATGTAGACACAAACACACTTGAAACGCCGTTTGATGACCTGCAAAACCTTCCTAATGATGTGGTAAGTAAATAAGCATAAGCACAACCTGCTCAGATCTCCACAAAAGTTGCAAGTGTTTATTTTGATATGACGGGATGATCTGATATAGAAATATAGGTACTTTACTATAAGGTTTCATTTGTTAACTACATGAACTAACAATGACCAATACTTCTACAGCATTTATTAATCTTAGTTAATGTTAATGTCTAAAACATTTACCAATATATATTTTTTTTAAATAAAAAGTTGTATCTGTTAACATTAGTTCATTGAATATTGTATTTTTTGGTTGCATGCAAACCTATTGTAAAAGCCTCTAGAGCAAAATTTTTAAGCAAAACTTTAAAAATAGCATAACAGGAGCCGAATATATTGTAACATGGGTCACTGTATCAGCTCACATCAGGCACAAACTGTGCAGTAATTAGCTAACTTTTTTTTAGATAAATAAAACATGTCGCGCCACAACAATTATGTGCACTCGCACAAATGCTTCCAAATATTTTTGAGGTCGCACGGACTAAATTGTGGGAGCATATGCAACCAAAATGGTCGCAATTTCAAGCCTTGCATAATAGGGGCACTTAAATAACTGCTGTAAAAATATATTGCTCATTGTTTGTTTCATAGTTACAGTTAACAAATGAGACCATATTGTAAAGTGTTAATGAAATATATTTATAATGATGATATACGTGTGTGTGTTGTAGGTATCTTCGTTAAAGAACCGCCTAAGAAAAGTTTCCTCAACGACAGGAGACGGGGTGGCCAGGGCGTTTCTGAAGGCGCAGGCAGCTCTGTTCGGTAGTTACAGGAACGCGCTACACATTGAACCGGTGAGAGAGAAAGTTAGTAGTATTGATGTACTTATGGTTCTGAGTGAAGCTCATAAATGGTTATAAATGTTGGCTCTGAGCATTTGAGGTATGAGGTATTTGTGCAGTTGAATGTGCAAGAATATTCAGGCTAGCTGTGAGACAATGTCCTCTAGTGGACAGTACATGTAGCTCTCTGAATATAAATGCTCAGGTATAAAGCGGCATGTTTTTCCTTCCCATGTGTCCATATGTTCAGGAGGAGCCAATCACGTTCAGTGAGGAAACGTTCATCACGCACAGATCCAGCACAATGAGACAGTTTCTCCAGAACGCTATCCAACTACAGTTCTTTAAACAGGTATTACACATGTTTACCTAGCTATCTGAATGAGAGCATGCAATAGACATTTATTGTTTTCATATAAAGCTAATTATGAATATTGCTCCATTTATTTTATAAGCTTATAAGTTTATCTTTTGTATTATAAAACAACAGCTGTTTTCGTTTTTAGTTCTAAAATTACTAAAACTGAAATAAAATAAATAATTAAAGCTATATTAAAAATATAAAAAACCCAAACCAATTGTATATAAATAATACTGAAATACCACTGGCATACTTCTCATACTCATGCTTTACATGTTCTGTATAAATAGCAATTTTAGAATCAAACACAGAGCTAACTTTCAGGGAATTTTGTCCCCAAAGTATAGCTGAGTTTTATTGTAAGCACTGGATTAATGCACATAGTGAGTCATATTAATGATCATGATTATTAGCAGTGTTGGGGAAAGTTATTTCAGGCTGAAGGAAATGCAAATTCACGTCTGTACAGTAGCTCAAACAAACCTTTCAGCTTTGCTGCCATTCTGGATTGCACAAGAATAGGATGCAGGAGAAGAAAGTTCAACACTCTTACTTTAGCAATAAAAACAACAAATTAAACACAAATGTGATGTTCAGCTAAAGTAATTTTTGCCTATTGGTATGTTTAAATTGGATCATCGAAGGTCAGCAACAAAGACATTGTTTCATAAAGTGAGACTAAATACATAAAGTATACTTGTGTAATTTAGCGAATTTAATTATTGCAGGTTTGCGTAATTTAGCATATTTAATTATTGCAGGTTTGCGTAATATTCCAAGTTTGCATTTACTGTTTTTCTTCATTTTGAGAAATGCTGAATCTGTTTTTGTGCATTTGAGTAAATGCACATGTTCACATTTAGTCTAGAACTATATAAAATCCATCATGTTAACACAGCACATACAAAGCCTCGGCACTTACTCACTATTTCTCTCAACATGGGGACTGGAGAGCACTCAGTACATAAATGGGAAAACAAAGTAACTTGCGTTACTTGATTGAAAAAGTAACTCATATTTTGTTTTAAATTTAAAGTAATGCGGTACCTTACTAGTTACTTGTAAAAGTAATCTGATTATGTAACTCACGTTACTTGTAATGGGTTCCAACACTGATTATTATTCATAACATGTTAACATGTTATTAGTCATAATCAGTTCAAGCTATTTCTGAGTTCTTTCTTCACTTGTTTTAAATTGATAAAAAAAAGTTTGTTTTTTATAAAGTGTCATATTGGTTCTTCTCGCAGTGCGAGACACCTGCATAGAGATCATTGCTTTATTTTGTGTGTGTGTGTTTGCAGTTTATAGATGGCCGTCTGGAGCTATTGAACTCTGGTGAAGGGTTCAGCGATCAGTTTGAGGAGGAGATCAACATTGGAGAGTATGCTGGTAAGAGACTCTCACTTTGTCTGTATGCTCACTGTACAGCTAATAAATTCATGTTATTCTATGTTACTGTTTTTTAATTTGCTTGTGTCTGTTAAAAATTTCGGTTACAGGCAGTGATAAGACATATCAGTGGCTTTTCACAGTGAAGGTGAAATTTCTTGATTTTTGTTTTTGTGTGTGCTAAAGAGGTTGAACTGTACTGAGTGAATGTGTAAATTTGCTCATATCTGATAATGTCTTTTTCATCTTTCGCTTACAGAGGGGCAGTGGGGCCATCTTAAACACAGTGAAGACAAAGGCAAATCCTGCAATGAAGACAGTTTACAAATTTGTATGTATCCATGTGTAAACATTTGCTTCTTCTTTCTCAGCTGTCTCTGTGTGAGTGAATTATTGTTTTCTCCATGAGAGGGGTTATTTTTTATTATTCTCTTTTATATAAGATATATATAATTTCATAATTTTTCTTTCTTTTCATTATGAGAGATTTCTCTGTGCTGTCTGTGTGTAAGAGATCTTCCTCTATGTTTCCTCTACAGGCCAAAGACCATGCCAAGATGGGCATCAAAGAAGTCAAGAGTAGACTCAAACAAAAGGTGTTCAAACATTCACCCTCACACACAAGAACACAATTATTCATTGTTTTTGCATAAACAAATGTGCATGCATTGTCATTCAAACTCGTTCACTTCCAGGAGCTTGCAGAGAATGGCTACTCAGAAGAGCCTGGCTCCACCAACTTACCCTCCACACACAGCAAAGACTCCCTCACCTGGGACCAGAGACGTCCAATCACAGTTCATTTTGGACAGGTGGGTGTGGGGAATTATTAAAGTTATTTCAGTTAACATGGACAGGTGGGTGTGGGGAATTATTAAAGTTATTTCAGTTAACATGGACATAGTAATTAGGATTCAGTCCATTTAGTCTGTGTTGGATTGTTCATTTTTAGAAAGTGTGTAAGAGAAACCATATTTTTATAGATAAAAGTGTGTGCATGTTTGTATGTTTGGAGCAGACTGATCAGGCACGGCCCCTGCGGCCACAACGCCCCCCTCCCCCCCATCCCTCCAAACTGCACCGCAGCACACGACCAGTGAGTACATGCCGCTGACCTCTGAGCTGTCACCCTGAGCTCGAATATTCCCCTCTGACCTGGCGTCTGCACTGGAGTTTGTTATATTTGTGTTCTGCAGGACACTGTTTGTGTGCATGCGTGTGTATTTACATGTCTGTGTGATCTAACTTCAGTTCCTATTCCACAGATAAATGCTCACTCACACACATGAATGAGTTTATCATGTGTGTTTGCACTTACTTTCCCACCGCACAAACTTTTTTTCCTCTGGTTTCAATCTCTTCTCAGGGTGTGACACTTAATTTTTTTCTGCTTTAAAATGTTTATTCAAAGGGTCACTGAAGTGCCTTGAAACGCTCAGCGTTATTCAGTGTTGATGTCATTTCCATTGAAGAAGGAAGACAGGGCGGGACATAGAGCAGCTCCTCCCCTTTTTTAAAATGGCCAATAGTGTTTTGTTTATATCACAGCTCAGCCTGAGCCGTTGAGCTCAGCAAAGCCGAATTTGACAGCTTATGATAGCCACAGTAGATTCCACTTTTAGATTTAATATGAAACTTTTACTAAAGAAAAACTGAACAATCATGCAGAGCATGTGTAGTTTGAAAAGTGTGTAATTTATGTTGGTGTATGGCACCAATGTTATCTCTACTAATCGTCAGTGCTGTTTCTAATGCCGAGTCTTGTCTAACCATTTCTCCTGCTAATCTCCTCAATTTTGCTTTAAAATATAGCATTTTGTGTAGAATTCAAATGGGTCCGATAGGTTTTCTGGTCTGCAGCGACTTGAGCGTGTGATCCGCTCTGTGCTACCGTGTCTCCAGACCGGAGGAGACTGTGTGCGTGCGGCAGTGGTTTGCGAGACACTAATGTGAAACCAGACTTCATTCGCCCCAATGGACACTGTCTGAATCGTTCACTATCCCCTATATAGTGCACTATGTGCCATTCACTATATAGAAAATAGTAAATGTGTGAACGAGTGACCGATTTAAGCCGCAGCTTCAACGTCTATTTGTAATGTAGGGGGCGGGACGCTTTAGATTCTAGAGAGCATCTGATTGGACTGAAAATCTGATGAGAAGCTGAAGTGCAGAGTGATGTCATCAAAATCCTTGATCCATATTGGCGGAAGTGAGAGGCTGTATGTTTTGAAAGCTTATATCCTCTAAATGTATTTTTTTGTCATTGTTTTGGAGACAACCATAAGGCTAACATATTCATACTAAAAGCCAAAAAATGTTGATTTCATGGGGACTTAAATAATTATGTATATTCTAAGCATTTAATTAATGTAAAGATAAAGTTTATTTTGTAATGAAATACCAATAATAACGAGAAAAAAAATATTGCAGGACTTTTAATCAAAATACACCGGGACTCTTATTTTGAAATGTCTTTACTGCTTCCAGCTGCTCAATCAAACATGAGGCAGCTAAAATATGCACTCTTACAACCATCTAAAACATTATCATACAAACACCATAAAGTAAACATTCTCATAATTAATCGACAATAGATCATAAGCAATCGTTTGAAATAAATACATTGAGTGCGAACTGCTCTGAAACCACGGGCCTCTAGAATGCGCAACAGGGCCACGTTATGACTTTGAACGTGCAGCGCTCACAAATAAATAATCACCAATAATCACATTAAGCCTTATTGCTATTCGTGTTTTCCATCCTCAAATTTAAGACCTCCTAAAATGACAATTAGGACTTTTAAAATGTACAAGAATTGATTTTTTTTACTTTAAATTTGACACAACCCATGGGGACTTACTGTTTATTCGCACGTATATTTCTAAATACATTTTACAGTTCGCACACATCTATTTTTAGTCACAAATGCAAGTGAAATGCTCCCACTGTCGAGCCCTGATTCTGGACCTTGAGAGCTAGAGTGTAAACAAAAAGCTTTTCAGCTCATTTTTAGTATAGAAGAAACTGTGAGCCGAATGAATGTGAAAACCTCTACCAATTTGGGATGGTTTAAAAGGCGCTTTACTCGGGCTGCCACTCTTGCCACAGGTCTTGGATTTTGACCTCTGACCTGACGGGAGCAGTTAACCTCTGACCTAACAGTGATTTAACAAGTCCTGAACTTTTTTAGACATTAGGATGCTGTTTGAAACGTGTATTTGCGTGTGTTTGCAGGCTCGACCTCCTCGTCCTCTGGTGGCAAAGAGACCACGCAGTAACATTGGGGTGGAGGGAAGCCCTGAACAGTAAGACTTAAATGCTTATCCTTTCTCACATATGCTTTTGCAAAACATAAACAAATAGACAATGGTCTTTTTGCTTCTGTTGGTTTTTATTGCACGGCTATATGGAATATTTTGCTCCACAACCATGGCATTGAGTGGTCAGATTTTTTTGTTTGATGATCGCTAAACTGTATATTTGTCTGTTCAGAACAATGAACTGGTAGGAAATACAAAGAGCTGGATGAAAGAGAACTTAAAATAGAAGACATGCTATATTGTAGCTATGCTTAGGAAAAAGTAACTTGCAGATTGGTAATAATATATAAATGTAATATTGTAACAGTATGTTGTAGTTTGGCCAATTGTTTTTATTTGTAATGAACTATTAAGGAGAAGCTTTAAGCCAGTCTTAAATTAAAAATAATGAAAAAATTAAAACTCATAAATTTTTTCCCCCTCTTTTTTTATTTGACTAGTATCCATGTAATAAGTGGGATAACGTACAGCCAGCTGATCATTATGCTAAAATAAACTCATTTGGTTTAATACAAGATGCCTCTGCTTTGCATCTGGGTCCTGATTTCCTTTTATTTTGCAATAGTGGCTGGAAATGTTATTTTAGTATAATTTATATACTATTATAATTTTGTTTAAATATTTTGATTTAGCGTGTACTTTTACATTTCAGTTTTCCTTTTAATTTTAATGTTTACTAAATTTATGTACTTTTGTCACTTTCATTTATTTTTTAAATAAATATGTATTGTTTTAATTTTTATTTATGTTTTGGTTTTTATTTCAAAATGTTCAATTCAAAGTTTTTTACTCAAAGTACATTTTATTTCAATTGACAAACATGTTTTTTTATATTTTTAGTTAGCGATAACACTGGTGGCTGGCAGGCTGTACATTATCCCTCACATACAAATTAGCACAGCAAAAATGTTGTGGTCTTGATTGTGTGATTGCATGTAACACTTGCTCTTTCCTTCTCTCTCTCACTCTTGTGTTCTCTTTCACACTGGGATGGTTGTTTGTGATCTGTGTATTTGTGTGTGGTTACACCTGATACTTGGCTCTCTGTCTCTACCAATTTGTGTTCATGCTTTCTTTTTTTGTTGTTGCTGCTGTGCATCTCTGTATGTGTGCGTGTTGACGCTGTAGTTATGTGCGTCCAACTCGTCACTATACAGTGTTTCTGTGTGAGGACTCTTCGGGTGACGAGCTGTCTCAGGATGACGACTCCATTGCTGCTTTCCCTGAACACTTCATGCTTTCTGCACCTTTTGAATGGTCTCTGTTCAAGTGCTTTTCATTCTTGATTGATGTCTTTTAGTCTTAAAGTGAATATTTGATGGCCTTTTTACCTACTTTGCCCCAAAAGGTATTTGGACACACTAAAAAAAATGTTCGGATGTCATTGCATTAGATTAGAAAATATCAAACCATGTTGAAGCATTAGATATACTGATACTGTTCAAAACACATTCAAACTTAAAGTATGAACTGTATCAACTACACACAGGGGTACCTCAGGGTTTGGTGCTTGGCCCCATCCTCTTCTCCAGTGTTCTTCTCACTAGCCTCCCTGCATAAGTTATTAAAGGTCCACATGATACCCAGGATTAGGTGGTGTGTTTGGTCTATCAAATATTTTTGGTAGTCAAACTTCGTGTTTGGAGATCAGCTCTGTTTTGCAGACCATATTATGACGACCTCTCACTTATGCAGATTTGTCCATACAGCAACAGAAAGATCAAACCTTTCAGATCTGAGCATGCCACACAGCTCCTTGTCCAAACTCTTGCTATCTCTAGACTTGTTTAGACTACTGAAGTGCTCCTCTAGCCAACCTTAATGCATTATGTTATTAAAGGTCTGCAAGTAATCCAAAATAGGGCAGAGTATTTGGTCTTCAATCAGGCCCTGAGAGCATGTTAGCCTGTTGTGAGAGCCTGTTGTTATCTAATGCAATGACTACTATACTTTTAAGTGTGTTTTAATTGTCCAAATGGTTTTTGGGGCCACGGTTCACCATGATATTTAGTAACTCTGCGGCCTGCTAAATGTGTCTTTAATGCTGGCTTAAATCAGTTTTATTGCATGGCTAGATTTTAAAAATGTAATGCCTGTGGCATGCAACAGCTTATTTACGCAAAGTGATTTTGATTATTACTGTATGTTGACTATATCTGCCCATTTCAACAGCTTTTCATCTAACATGAAAATTACAATGTGTGTCTGTACTTGTTTGTGCATGTGTTGCGTGTGCTTGTTTGTGTTTTGTGGTGTGGATGTTGTGCACATTTGTGTTTTTGTTTGCGTATGTGACTTAGGCCCCAGCCATACAGGTCTCTAAAAGAGGCAGAGCTTGTGGAAGAAGGTGAGGAGGTCGGGGAGCGCTTCCAAGGTAACACTGCTCCGTCCAGCCCTGTGCTACACAAGTTCTCTGACCTGAGCCTGTTGCAGGATGCCTTCCGTAGTCAGCAGGGGGAACCAGAATGTACAGAAATTACAAATACCACAAAACCATCTCTCAGCACACACTCTACAATCAGTTCTGCACGGAGTTTGGAGGAGCTTCGGGCAGACCCACAACATGCCAACTTCAACTACCAGGTTAGACTATGTAAGCACTGAAAAGGTGTGGGAGTGACAGCCACAATTTAATGCACAAGAGAATCACCTAAATCGCTGTTTCCCAACCTTGTTCCTGGAGGCAATACAACTTCTTGTATTCAAACACACCTGATTCAACTCATCAGCTTGTTAGTAGGCTTCAAGACCTGAAATGGATGGGTCAGATAAGGGAGACATCCAAAATGTGTACTGTTGTTGTGTTTCCAGGATCAGGTTTGAGAAACACTGTCCTAAATTATTGTTCCTCTTGCACAGAATACAGAAGACACTCCCCAAATCACAATAATTGATGATGAGAACCATAGCAATGCTTTGTCATCTCACGGCGGTAAACAAGAAGCATTTAATAAACATTTACTGGTCACTACTTTACTGTTTTAGGATTGGTTTGCGGTTTTCACTCCTGTTAACACTCTAAACTGTGAAACACTCCAAAGCAACCATATTTATCTGTGTTCATGGCCTCTATCTATCTAAAAACTTGTTCTAATTGTTTGTTCTCCAGCGGATGGATCTTAGTTCTGGCGAGCGCACACGCACTCTCCCAGGTCTTAAAACCACCAATCCGTACAGCAAGCTCTGGAGCCAACTGGAGGACCCATCTACGTTGCTTGGCCGAGAGTCACTATCCTGGGAGAGACCTCTCTCCGTGCCACCCTTGGAACCCCCTGAGGCACGCCCACCCAGCAGAGACAGTTCAAATCCCAGTGGAGAGAAGACTGAGGGGGCTTCTATCACAATCCCTCGTCCCCAAGGTCGGAAAACACCCGAACCGGGTGCAGTGCTGGCACCAGCTGTGACCCTGCTGCGCGGGGTCAAGCAGGTCGGCGAGAAGGAGGGAGGGGGGTCCACTGGAGGGCAGGAGTTTCGGCAAGCGCTGAATATGTCTCCTCACTCCCAAGCACAAACTCAGGCAGACTTGTTGAAGCCAAACGAGGAACAGGGACTGGACTTGCTCAGCTTGTTGGACCCTCTGTGCGGAACAATGAAGAACGAGGCTGCCCCATCCCTCTCTAAACCCCCTATACCTCCTCGACCCAACCCCCCAAACCTGCCTGCCTTCCCCCCTCCAGTGTCACTGAACCCCTTCACCCAAACGTCCCAGTACACGCCACAAAGGCACTATAGTCCTGTTGCCCCAGGTAACCCTTTCACCACAGCCTACATGCCTTCCCCAGGTGCCAACTACTTCCCCACCTCTGCTCGCCCATTCTCAGTATATGGTCAGGCATCTGCTGTGGTTGTGACCCCAACAGGAGGGGCGTGGTCAACTGGGCGCGTTCCTCCGTCCTCCAGCAGTAGTGGCTCTCTCTCAAGCCTCTTGGACTCTCCTGCTCCGGCTACTTTTGCCCAGCCTGCGCAAGTCTCCACAGACGCACCCCATGACCCGTTTAGTGAGCTTCTTACCATGGCAACCACACCAACAGTAATGGCCACGCCCCCCCCAAAAAAGGTGGAGGACTTACGGAGAAGGTGGGAAACTTTCGACTAGCTCTGCCCACATATTTCCTCTACTGCTGCTACCAACCAGTGAGGGACTGCAAATTTAGAGCCAGTGGGTATTTAAGACTGCGCCTCCTAGTGGCCTGAAAGCACTGTTGAACATTTTCCTCCAGAGTGTGTTGTGCTTTTTTCGCGCCTAGCTCACTCACTTAGCCTTATGCACACTGATGCTAATGCTGTATTTCCCATAACAACTGGATAAACCGTGTTGCTCCAATAGCACCAATTTTAACACTGAAAAACATATTAGCAGAATAACACTGTATTTTCTGTAGCTAGCAGTGTAGTTCCCATAGGGATCAGACTACAATATTAAAGATACCATACAATAATGACCCACATCCCAACATTAGCGATTAGACTGACATTGCTTTTATGGCAGTAAACTGCACATCCTCTGAACAGTCAGTGCTGTTTTAATAAGAAGTTTATTTTTTAAGCATACACATATTTTAATTTAAATCATCATACCCTAACATCCACATTCTTGTGCATACGTATACAGACAATTGTTAAATTGACATTTATAACACACTTGAATACAAATATTGTGTATCCCTAGTAAATTGCATACTACACATTCCACACTACCTACTACATGACACAAGAGCATACGACATTCTGCACCCTAAAATACACATTGCATACTACATGTGGCTGCGGTACCTGCTGTGTACTTCATATTTGCACTACATTACATACGTTATACTACAATGCATACTGCACTACATATTGTGCCCTAGTACAAGCTATATACTACTCGCTGCATAGAGCATAGTGTGTGCAGCACAATGTTAGCTCTCAGAACGGGTCAGAATTAACAGCCCTTCAGAACACAACACTGCCCCTAGAGGTCACTTATTTTAGAGGTCAAAAATGCAGGATGCATTTGATGCATTAGCTCTTGACCAAAAAAAGTGTCATTAAATAAGGTAAACTGATCAAGAGTGTGTTTTTTTTTTTTTTTTTGATTAAATATGTGGTAAACCCCTTACTGGTACAGGCTTTACCTCTTCTGCTTGCCTGCGTGTCAGTCCAAAAGTGTTAAAATGGGTCTCCTGGAACTGGGTTCTGTTCAGTTTCAAAATAGTTTAGTTTAGATGCTAATTGTCCACTTGCTTTGATTTGATGTTGAAGTTTGAAATCTTCTTTTATTCTGAGCATCATATAATAGACTTATAGCTTTCATAAAGCAACCAATCAGACCTTTCTTTTTAGCACTACCCGTTCCATCCAATCTGCTACTGCCATGCACTCTGCATTATGGGTATTTATTCGAATGGATCTGTTTTGCGCTTTTTAAACATACATACTGCTATAAAGTGTGTTAAAATGAATCCTAACTCTAAAAGCTGTTTTTCTTGTCATAGACTGTGCCTGTTTATTGGGTTTAGTTTAGCACGATACACAATCTGTGTTGGAGGATCATTGTTTCATGGCATTTTTTGCTATATTTTTGTCTGAGACTTGCAAGTAGGAGAACACTGTTTGTGCAGATCTTGACATGGAAAAGAATTGTGTACAACCAAATGCTCAAATCCAAAAGAAACATGTTATTTTGTCCATGTCAGGGAACATCAGGGAGTGAATTGGTGTCTCTTCTTCTCTGGTTTTATTGTTGTATTTAAAGATATGAAATAATGTTATTTGTGTTATTAAAGTGTTCTTGAACATCTGTATCCACCCTGTAGAGCTGTTAGAAAATTCTGTTAGTTGATTCGTTTGGACCACCTTTTAATTTGGGCCTTAAAGAGTGAGTTTAATTTGGTCCTTGCAAGCAAGTGTGTGTGTGTGTTTGTGTGTGTGGGTGTGTGGAAGTTCAGAGCTGTTTTTGCTGAGAGGTTTGTTGTGTATACCTAGTCTTACAGCATGGGTTGTTCAGACATTTTGGTTCAAATATTGACTTTGTTATGAGATGATTTCCACATGTTCACTTGGGCTGTCAAGTTGATATATGATTGGTACAGCAAACACTGTCCTTAGTAAATAATTCATACGGAAAGTTTTAAAGAAAATGTTTAGCAGAAATGGATGCTAAAACACAATTGGAAATTTTACGAGTCATCCTTAAAGAATACACTGTCTGTAATGTTTGATAAATGCAAAACTTCACATTATTTACATCAAAATGTGTGCTTGCATATCAAGTGCTAATTTAAAATGGCAAAAGTAGACATTAAGTTGAAATATCAAAAAAAAAAAAAAAATGTATTTGCTGAAAAGTACCTTTTCAATTTTGGCTGAAGCAGATGCAGTATTTTTGTTATTTTTTCAGCAACTGTCAGATGTGCTGAATCTGTGATATACACGGTGGTTTAAAAGGCAATATTTAACTGGCAAGTCATTAAAGTGTGTTAAGTGTTAAATTTTGTACTGGGTAAAGTGTTGCACATCACTGTACAACAGACAAAGAGGGACGTCCCTGAATGTGACCATGTATTCTGAGAGCGAAAAAATGTCAAACTATAATCTAACATAAAACAGGTTTTGAAAGTATGACTTAGCATGGATTTAACATTATACGACCTATTGTATTTTGACAGGATCCTTTGATGTTTGGATATCTCGGATTGAATGGTAGGAGAGAGCGGCTCTCAGCAAAATGGAATTATCGAAATGCATTTCTGATGTGTAAAATACAATTTTCTCTTGGAATGTATCCTAATGTGAACTCATATCCTGTTTATCATTTTGCACTTTTTTAATTTTTATTTGGATGTTATTTTTTTGTGTTTGCCATAATTAAAAAGCACAGTATATTCCTGTGAAAGTTGCGAGCTTGACATTTGTTTTGCTCCCATTTATTTATTTTTAATCATTGTCATTCCCAGTATTCTTGCACATATTGTTATTTATAATATTTTAGGGGTGTTTAACATGTTAATTAAGTGTTGCTAATTATAAGCAAAATTGATGACATTTAAAAAAAACAAGCACAAATAATCATAGATCCGACCTTTACTCAATTTACACATTTAAACACAACACCTTTATTAAACAGTTTTTGCACATTTACACATTAAAAAATATATTCCTATGTTGATGTTGCAGTTCACACTGTACTTTTTAGTTTTAGTAATTCCTAAGCATACATTTGAAGGAAGCCAGATTGATATACAACAGACAAGAAAACACAAATTATAGCCACAATTTACAACATATACATACAACTTGTAAAATGAATGCAACTTGCATTCACTCAGTTTTTACAGCATTTAGGCATCAGCAAGGATTTGTTATTATGTTCATCTCATCTCTCTTTTTTTTTAATCTTCATACACAGGCATAATTTTATTTTACCACTCATGGCGTTCATGTTTGCATGTGTATCCCAGAGGTAAGTGTGTATAAACATTGAGTTTGGTGTTTGTATCTTTAGTAGTCTCACACTGGTATGCGTATAAATGCCCCACCCCCCATAAAAAATTTGAAGTGCGGTGATTGTCAAACAGTAAAATGTTCACAGTTTTTCCAATAACGGTCTCAGTCAGATTATGCTGCATTCACTGTTTTGTTGGAATGACCATAATTACAAGATTACAACTTCTAAGATTCTACTTAAAGTTATTTGTCTTGTGACTCCATCCATGACAGCTTAATAGCACCATATGCAGCTTTTAGCAAAAAAAATATATTAATCACTACATTCATTTATTTCTCTTTGTTGTCTCAAATATTTAATAGTGAAAGTGCAGGTTATTGGCTAAAATAAAATGGCATATCAAATATAAACCTAGTGATATTGCCAACTAACTCGCATTAACTGTAGTCTTTTTGGTTGTTTATATGACAGAAATGTGCTCAACAAAGACAAAGTGAATAGTTTTTAGTAATCATAAATGCGTAATTAGAGTAATTCTGACACAATGTGAATGCAACAATGCTTAAAAAGTTATGCCCAAAAGCAAAAAATATATAATATTTTACACCTTGTATTAAGCATTTTCGTCAATCTGATCACAAGTGGACGATGCTAAATACAGGGGCCGGTTTCACAAAGCTATTTTAGACCGGTCTATAGTGTTAGACAAGTCTAAAATTTGCTCATAGACTAGTCTAATGCAAGTTAGACTGTTTCACAAAAATAAAGACTGACTTAATTTAGACCAAAAAAATTAGACACCTTACCCCCAGGCTAACTTAGGTCTAAGACTCTATGTTACCTTGGCAACCAGCAGTTCACAATCAATTACAAACTGCCAAAAGAAAAGGGAAAAGGCTCATAATTTAAACATTTCTTCCAGTTATTACATTCCCAAGTAAAATGTCCTTGTAACTGTTAGGGCCGTTACATAGTCAACGCGAGCAACGATCGGCGCGCTCCCTTTCATAGTCTGAGCAGTGGACGCAAGCGTCACGGCACGGGCGATGCGTGAAATGCAATACACCGCTCACGCAACTGGGGTAGTTAGTCATAGTGGAGTCATAGCTCTGAACGCCCGTCTATTTCGCTTCAAACGCTCGCTTTATACGCGCGAATGGATTCAAAATGTTCAAGCGTCGAACTAGACGCGAATTTGACGCTCTATTCGCGTTTGGTGTGAATGCTGCAACAGGCTGCGATGTCAAGATTGCAATGCTGAAGAGTGTGTGTGTGTGTCAGAGAGAGAGAGAGGCACGGGCGCGATCGAACAGTGGAAACATAAAAACATACGCCGTCATTTATACTCCTCCAACAAACACATATTTTCCGCTGGGGTAAACTGCACTGAGCGGTTGAATGCGCCGCTTACTCGATCCGCCATGTTTTTTGTTTTGAAAAGCGTCTTATTTTACCCAGAATGCATTGCAGTGTAGTCCTACTTAAGATAGTCAGAGTCTTAAGTGCTTTGTGCAACGGTCTTATTTCGATGTCTATCTGAAGTCTGACTATCTACTATATCTAAGCCATAGTCAAAGTCTATCTTTGTGAAACCGGCCCCAGGTGTAAACGGGGTCTAAAACATTTTGCGCTTGTTTACTTTCGAACACTTCCAGAGGTAGTCGAAAACGCATTCTTGCGGATTGCTTTTCGTAGTGCAAACACTCATGTTATCGAATGTGTTCGAACAACCACAAAAGGATTTAAACTTTCTTGGCTGAAGAAGACTTCAGTTTGGTTTGAAGACAAAAAACGTACCAAACTCATTGTTCTTTCCTGATTTCTAACACACATTCACAGCGTTCTGTGTTGTCTTGCAGCTTTCAGAGCAAAAAAGAAAGCTGATGCTCTCCATAGTTTTTCTGCCATCCCCTTTTGACAAAAGAGATGGATTAAAACACCAGGTGTAAACGGGAATGTCTCCCTCGTCTACTTGTGATCCGATCGACCAAAACACATCTTAATACCAGGTGTAAACAGGGCCTAAAAGGGTAACTAGTTTGTTGTTCCCCTCCCCTGTAAATGCTAATGTATAGCTAATTATTCACATTGGCATGAATATGAAGCCACATTCCTTAGTGACAATTATCATATCCAGTATTGCCTACAGCAGAAATAGTAGCTAGTTAACATAACAGTCTTGCTACAGATATCATACCTTGTACATTCAAATGCTGTGGAATTTTTTTTTCAAAATGGTGCTTTCTCCATCTGTAGCACTACTTTCAGCGTTTATCTTTGAAAGGGATTTGTTAAAGATTTTAAATGCTGTGGAAGTGTGGGGAGAATGTAAACTCATATTTTTGCCTCTTTACTGTATGACACTTTGTCAAAGTCGTTCAGGCATATAATCCCGTGAGGTAAAGAATCACAACGTTCAAGTTCAACTAGACTTGAGAGAGTTGCTGGATAAATTCCAGAGTTGTTGGTCTCGACAAAATCTATGGTGAAATATCAACCATATTTAATGACTTCTCATTTAAAAAAAATTCCTCTTTATTTGTATTACAGCAGATCTTTAGGTTGCTTGTTTGATGTAGCACTTGCTTATTATTGTAGCTCCATAATACCACATGGTCTTGGAAAGGTTGAGTTTAGTTTTATGAAGTCACTCCGATAATATTAGCGCCCCCTTGTCTACATCTGTTTTTGTCACCTTGTCTACATTTCTCAAATTAGACGCTCTTCGGGTGGTACTTTCAGCATGCTATCCATCTCCAGGCGTGCACCTGCAACTTCCTGATGGCTTGGGGAATAAGTTCCTTCTGATTGCCGCTTCCTGCGTGCTGTCATCAACATGAAAATGAGACCAATAGCCACCAAGAGGACACAGCCACATACCAATGGAACCGCAATTGCCAGCCATGGTATATGATCTTGCTGAGCCTGCTTCTGCAGAGAGAGATTCAAATTGTTGTTGTTGGCAGGTATAAAAAGTAACAATCAACACTACTGAACTAGTTTGCATTCTTATTTTCGCTCCTAAATTGTATGCTTATTATTATACTCCGTGTTTACTTACATTTGTTTCACAGAACTGGCCACTGAATCCTGCTGGACACAAACATTGAAACCGGTTCAACCGATCCAGACACGATCCACCGTTTAGACATGGGCTAGATGCACACTCATCCATTTCTCTCTCACATCTGTGGGGGGAAAAAATGTGAACACTTAGTCATCTATATCAGTATTTGTATATTCAATTTATTTCTAATGGACAAGGATGTAAGTGTTAATTCCACCTGTCTCCTGTGAATCCTGGAAGGCAGGTGCAGTTTGCCCCCCACTGAGTGTCATGACAGATGCCATCATTTTCACATTCAAAATCCAGTTGACATTTAAGAGGAGGGTAGTTATACCTGATGCACAAGAACACAAACAAACAAATGCTCAAACTCACAACAGATCAAAACAGTCCCAAACAGATAAGGATACAGCCTCACTGGTTCATTCAAACTTGAGTAACAAGAAATAACTGTATAAAATGGATGGTGAACTATTTTTTTTTCCCCCACTGGCTTTCATTAGTATTTACAATTGCAAGCAGTTTTGCATTTGGTTGTAATGTGAAGGCCACGTTATAACCCTGTTCTCTGTTCAACAGAGTGGAAGGGCGTATGTATTGTAAATGGAGTCTAAGTTATGGCTGAGTCAAGTCTAGGCATCAATGTGTGATCAGTAGGAACTTACTGACAACGTGTTCCGCTGTAATTAGGGGGACAGATACAGGTGTAGTCATTTACTCCATCCACACAGGTTCCCCCGTTCTTACACTTCAATCCTTTACAGTCGTCTATGTTTTCCGAACATGTAGGTCCAGCATATCCTGGGTGACACAAGCAGTCAAACCCATTAAACTTGTCCTTGCATTTGCCATGGAGACAGGGTCCTGAGACACACTCGTCTGTTTCTTTCTCGCATGTGATCCCTTCCCAGCCGGGTGAGCACTGGCAGCCAAAAGAATTGAAGAGATCCACACATGTACCACCACGCCTGCAAGGATGAGAGTGGCACACTGGAGCCCCGAAGCACCCTATGTGCACACGCTCATCTTGTCTCCGCCAAAACCGAGATGTTTGGGGTGGTTTGGCATTGTCTACAAATGGAAGATACACCTCACCTACTCTGACAGCACCTAGACATCCTGTGTACGTCTCTGCCAGTGCAACCTCACTTGACAAGTCTTTAAGAAAAGTTAAACTACCAGCAAGCACTGGGGCACTGCTACCATCAATGATGTCATCCACCAAAACCAACCACTGTGATACATCACGCTCTGGGTTGGCCATGGCAACGAGCAGGCGATGCCAGGTTCCATCTGCAATGTGTCTCTGTCCAGAGAATTTTACTGGTTCCACACTGTTCTCTGTATGAAGCTCCACATAAATGGCTGAATCCAACAGACCAACCAGAAGAAGTTCCACTCCTCTCCATGCACGAAGTAGCACACCATTTTCCTGCCTTGTACGGAGCTCCATGGTAACATTGGTCACTGGGTCAACTACAGATCCCTTAGCACTGTAGTGTAAGGGTGTGTTGTCAAATGTTGCATTAGCAATGCCTGGTAAGAAAAAAAAAACTTTTTTTTAACATACATTTATATTTACTACTTGATTATAAACATTTATACATTAATCATATTTGAATTATTTCAAGAAAACAAGAAAATTAAAAATATCAGCAAGGTGTTCAAGATAAGCATACACTCAAAACCATCCGACAGATCCACGCAGCGTCCACCATTTACGCACGGGTCACTGACACACCAAACTCTGGTTTCACATGTCTTTCCAGTGAAATCCCGTGGACAGGAACAAGTAAAGTCATTCCATGTGACTGTGCACTCTCCACCATTTAAGCAAGGCTCCACCTGCAAACCAATTGCACAACGACAGCTTGTAATTATCATTGCAGGTATGATGAAATGAAAACAAAAATGTATGTCTACATACCTTGCATGTGTCATCACTCATGCATCCAGGTAGCACATTTTCTGCATCACTGGAGAAATATATAGTCTCACTGAGGGTAATATTCCAGGGTTCCACTGCCAGATGCACATCGTCTAGTCTCAGGTCCTGCAGGCATCCCTTAAATTGTCCACCCCAATCTGTTGCACCCTCTTCACCTGGAACTCCACCAACATACACCAGGTCTCCCTTCAGAACTTCCATGTCAGGCAGTGAGCCAAGCCTATAGCGCAATCCTCCATGGCTAAAGAATACCAAACCCTCCTGTATGTCCAACTGAAGCAGTGGCTTCTCTCCATTACAGACAAACACTGGTGATGATAGGGTGGGTGACTCCGCTACAGAGGTCACCTGTACTCGTCCCATTTCCAGGTACATAGTAAAATAAGGATCATCTCCCTCTGTCTCCTGAAGGCCTGCCCTTCGTAGCTGAAATAATAATCCACTTGATTTAAGTGATCGTAGGAAGAATGAGACACTAAAGTTCCTGCCAATATCAGACAGCAGTACAAATGGAAGAAAGCTTGTAGAGTGCTCATGACCAAATGTCCAAGAGGGAAAATCTGGAAAATAAAGAGAAATAGAGACAAAAATCAAGTATGATAATGTGCCAATGTTTTATTATTGTATAAGTTTGGTTTCCTCTACACCAAAACTATGCAACTGCAGTCCTGGAGGGCCACTGTCCTGCAAAGTTTCAGTCCCACAAGAATCAAACACATGCCTGTATTTTCCAAGTAATCATCTTGATTAGTTTGTTCAGGTGTGTTTGTATAAGGTTAGAGCTAAACCTGGCAGAACAATTACCCTTCAGCACCAGAGCTGAATATCCCCGCTCTACACATTACTACAAGATCAATGTCTGAGTGTATGAGGATATGCTTATGCACACCTTGGCTGCAGTCATGTCCATAATGTGGTCTATAACAGTCACAGCGGTAGCTCGTCCAGAGGTCAACACAGTGCCCTTGTTGAGAGCA
This sequence comes from Abramis brama, assembly GCF_963993115.1. Lineage (NCBI taxonomy): Eukaryota > Metazoa > Chordata > Actinopteri > Cypriniformes > Leuciscidae > Abramis > Abramis brama. Next base: position 28,110,777 of record NC_139977.1, on the reverse strand, counting down.
AGGATGTGGGTCCACTTGGCACCATTCCGTCTTTATACAGCCTAACTCTACACTTTCCTCCTTGTCATCCAGATCATGGGGCAGGACAGGATGGCCATCAATCTGTAGGTCCTCCATACAGCCCAAAAAGCCATGGCCGCTCAATGTAAGGTACATGTACTCCTCTGGTACTCCACCCACATATATCTTTGTGAGCATCTCGTAGTGCAAAAAAGTTTCATGATCATCTGGTTGCTTGTCTTCAACTCTGCATACTTGATTGTCACAGCCTGGACCTTTGACCTGAAGCACAAGTCTGGTATCCTGTTCATCAATGGTGACCATTGCCTCATGCCAACCTCCGTCACTTACAAGCACTGGTAATTGTGCCTCCAGTGACTCTCCCTCCTTAGATATTGCCTTAGCAAGCAGCTCACCCCCAACAATCTCTAGGGATAAGAAGAGCTCATCATTGCCACGAAAGAACAGCAGCATATCCGGCAGAGTGGTTCGGAAGCGCAGACGAACCCCCAGAGGGTGCTCGTGTTCTATGTCTCTCCTTCTGCGCTCGAGTGGTGGAACCTCAATCAGAAAGAACCTCGGTGAGGAGAAGGAAAATGTGGTTGGTGTAGAACATATGTCATCATAGAAACCAGGAGGACAAAGGCAAGTATGTCCATGTGTCTCTTCATCTAACCACGGCAAGCAGGTGGCGCCATTTTGGCAGTCATGCTCAATGCAACCAAGCAGCTGCACAGTGCATTGGGGACCCCCCCATGGCAGGTGACCTTCCTCAGCTTCTGCACATTGGCACTTGTATTCAGCTACTCCATCTTCACATACACCTCCATTCAGGCAGGGGGCACTCTCACACTCATCTATATTAACCTCACACTCCACGCCTGAGAAAGACAGACCAAAATGAACAATACAGACAAATACACATGCAAACAGTTTCCCATATGCAAACACTAACCTACAAACCCCTCCGGGCATAGACACGTGTATCCGTTAACCAAATCCTTACAGCTTCCTCCATTGTGACAGGGCTCAGATACACACTCATTTATGTTCACTGAACAGTTCTCTCCTGGGGAAATAAACAAATAAACAGCATGACAAAACTCTGTTCAGGTAAAACATTGTGTCATTACTTGAGTAACCTTCACCACCCATTCAATCACATATTGGGTCACAAAATAGTTAGGCTCAACTTCGGAACAAGTTCCTAAAATGAAAGCAGTTGCAATGTCTGTGTATTGTTTTACTGTACTGTTTTACATTTACATCTGTTTTCATGTTTCCGGTACCTGTGTATCCTGGTTGGCACTGACAGACGTAACCCACAGCTGTGGCGTAGGTGAACTCCCAGTCCGTTTCCCAGAGATCTGGATTTGACTTCTCAAAACATTCACCATCGTTCTCACAAGGAGTATCAGCACATTCATCTATATCCACCTCACAGTTATCTCCTTCAAAACCTATTCACACATTAACATTGTTTCAGTTTGTTGCAGAGTTAGGGATATAAAGACTTGAAAGACTTGAGTGCGGTTTTGGATAAAGGAGAGCTACCTGGCCAACAGGTACAGTTGTAGTGGTTAATGCCTTCTAGACAAGTAGCTCCATGTTGGCAAGGATGAGATGCACACTCCGGAATATCCTCCTCACAGTGGTCCCCCATAAAACCAGTGCCTTCACATTCACACTCATAACTGCATACAAACACACCAAATCAGACTATTTTAACTTTCAGCATAAAATCTGCTCTGCATTACAGCTTTTTCTGGCCAATAACCAACCACTTAGATAGGAAGAGACTGTCTGACTAACATGTAACATTTGTTTTACTCACAGTGAGTAAGTGAAAAAATAATGGGCAGTGCATGGACATGCCATCTGCATGACTCTTTCAGGCATTCCCACAATTCCAGAGTTCCGTTACCTATCAATAAGGTCGTGGCAGATTCCTCCATTCTGACATGGATCACTCTCACATTCATCGATATTGGTTTCACAGTCGGAACCTTCAAACCCCTGCACACAGTCACAGGTGTACAACCCCACTAGGTCATGACAGGTGGCTCCGTTCTGACAGGGATTTGACTCGCATTCATCAATCTCCATCTCACAGTTCACTCCTACAGAGATACAAAACACAATACATGACTTAAAAAATCAGATCTAAAAACAGCTTGCGACTTGGCAAGTACCAGTTATTAATTGCTGTCAACATCCATATAGACCAGGAGTGCCCAATCCTACTTCTGGAGGGCCATAGTCCTGCAGAGTTTAGTTCCAACCAAAACAAATCTGAATCAGCCATTAAGATCTACTAGGATTACCTGAAATTAGTGTGTTGGAACTAATTTTTGCAGGACCTTTGTCTGTCAGCATTAGGATCGGGCACCCCTGCTTTAGACTATTAGCATACAGTTACAAAATGTGGAAACTTAAGGTTTCAAACAAGTTAATAATATATTCATCCACACCCACAGATTACCTGTATATCCCAGCAGGCATTCACACAGGTACCGGTCTTTCCCATTAATACATGTTCCATTGTTCCTACAAGGTCTCGATGCACACTCATTAATGTCAATCTCACAGTTGTGTCCTTGGTATCCAGGTACACAGAAGCAGTGATACTTGTTGGCCCCATCCAAACAGATTGCACCGTTCTGACAGGGATGTGAATCACACTCATCCAGGTCCTCTTCGCAGGTCTCACCACGAAAACCGTCTGAACAAGTGCATTCAAATCCATCCACTATACGTCTACAGGTGCCATTGTTGAGGCAGGGTTCATCAACACAGTCTGTGATGCGACGACTACAGTCCTCTCCTCCAAAACCAGGTGGGCACAAGCATTTGAAGCCATTCAGCTCGTCCACACACTCAGAGAGGGCACCGACACACGGCCCACTTTCACACTCATTGATGTCCTCTGGGCAGGTGTAGTGATCTGTGCCAGGTTCACTGACACACCCTTCACATTCGGCAAACACACAACCGTCGTACAGCTCCGCACAGTCCCTCCCCATGTACCGTACTCCTTCCCGTGAACACAAACACACATAATCATCCATTGTATCTACGCATGTCGCCCCATTCTGACACGGAGAAGATGCACACAAATCAGATGACCCGGAACAGAATATACCTAGAGAAAGAAAGACAGGATTTAATATGGTACCTCTAACTGATGCATATCACCAACGGGAAACCCGATGTAAATTCCAAGTAAATATTATGTCAGTTTTTTACCACTGATCATACTTGGGGTTTGGGGCTTGGTGACCTACACCATTTTTTCCAATAGACATGGAATAAAAGAGACATGACTGGAGAGATGTCCTGAAACTTTTTAAGCAATCAGATTTGTGATAGATGTCTATATGTCTTGACAATAAAATTGGGAAATAAATCCCATAGACCTTGAATAACAAACATATATCATCTAGGGCCCATAATGTCATAGAAAGTTGGAGGTGGGGTCATTTGATTAGGCTGGTAAGCAACCATCTAGCAACTACTAAGCAAACTGCAAAAAAAAACAAACATACAGAACACCTTAGCACCCACATAGCATAATTCTAACATAGTGATGATTAATTTTGCATGTGCATTTTCTTCAGAAAACTTGAAAGATTCTGTTGAAAAATGAAAAACAGACAAATACCATTCAAGACAAAGGTAATACTGACATCAGTTAATAACAGGCTGTTGATCACAAACCTTAATCCTTGGTAAGACTGACTGAGCCCGAGGAACAAAGTGAAATAATCTCTTAAAAATCAGCATTGCAAATACCAAGCCCATATGTGAGGTTGATCATTTGTGAGGTTCAGAATAATTATTATTATTTATTTTTGTATTTCTTAGTCATAACAAGTCTTAAAATTTGAGAGATCCCCTGTAATTTGTGACCTAGTGTGTATTGTAAATTGCATATTTTGCTTGTGCATATGAGTATGTATTTTTTAGATCAGAATGTGGTGCAAAGCATTCATGGGGATTTTCTCGTGCAATTCAACCAATCGCATGAAAGCTCTTTGCGTCATTCCAAATTCCTGTTATCTGCATGACCTCGACCCTCAACCCCCACTGCGCATTCAATTCAGATCCATTAGTGTGGCCCACCCATCCTTAACCCTTGTGGGGCCCCTCGTCCCCCTAAACACTCCCCCAACTTCTCTCAACCACTTTGCTGCCCTGGCCCCCTCAATGTCGCTTTGATCAGACCTTCATCCCAAATATTCATTCAGGCGGAAGATATTAATGAATGGGCAAAAGGAATGAGGTTGTGCGTGTGTGTCTGTGTGCCCATGTTGAGCATTGTGTGTGTAGCAAGGCAGCGTAGCAGAAATGGTGCAGCATTTTGTGAAAATAAGGTGAAGCGTGAAGGGACTGGAATCAAATGTTCCCACAAGGGTAAAACTTGATTCTTAAACCTTTTTAAGGTCACATTAAAGGGTTAGTTCACCCAAAATTAAAATGATCCCATAATTTACTCACCCTCAAGCCATCCTAAGTATTTATGACTTTCTTCTTTCAGCCAAACACAATCAGAGTTATTTAAAAAAATATCCTGGCTCTTCCACACTTTATAATGGGAGCGAATAGAGCCTGAGTTTTTGAAGCTCCAAAAAGCACATCCATCCATCATAAAAGTAATCCATACGGCACCAGGGGGTTAAAAAAGGCCTTCTGAAGCGAAATGATGCATTTTTGTAAGTTTGCATTATTGATTATCTTATTTTCCTATTATTGTAAAGCTGCTTTGAAACAATCGGTACTGTTTAAAGCAGTAAATGAATAAACATGACTTAACTTGTCTCGATTTGTGGAGCAACAGTTTACAGATCATAATAGCAGTGACAAGTAGGTTCCCAAAGTCTTATACTATAAGAGAAAATGCTTCTTTTTTCTAATGTAATACTTTCTTTTTTACATGATAAATTACATAGCAAATTGTACTATATCAGCACAACAATTTTAGTGTAAGATAGAACATCATAATGTTCCTTTACTCTAAATTGTTCAAAATCCTGAATCTTTGTTTCTTTCCAGATATAAATTCGATTTTGATTGGATTGGATTGGATTGGATTTCCGGATTGTCAGTTCCAGACTTTTGGACCCACTTCAATGTATTTGCCCAGACACTTTAATCAACATGGAAGTGTTACTTTTAGAACAGAAACATCTTATCAGTCTCAGAACACACAGACTGTTCTTACACAACACAACTGAGAGCTTACACACTGATCTTAGTGTGAACACGCTCACATTTATCTTGCGGCTTACACAAGTGGATATTTTTAGGAGTAATCGCCATGCACACATTATGTTCCCAAAAAAATATTTTAAGAACACTAATTTTAGCATGTTTCACTGTGTAGGATGCAGCAGATCCGTCTGACACCCACAAATAAGCACTCATTCCCCAGGAAAACAAGCTCCACTCAGACTGACCTAGAAAGTGTTCAGTTTCCATAGTTGCTGCTAAGCTAATTTGGCCCTGAGATGAGATTCTGACCTCTGACCTCAGATCCACCTCCCCTCTCCTTTTATTTTCCGTCTTTCTCACCATAGATCTCTTTAAAGCTAATGTCATTTCCTGTCAGTATAGTGTGATAAGTAAAGAAGATTTCTCAGCTCGTTAAATCAGTTTTAACGAATTCAAACAATGTGATTATTGTCCAACATCCAGCCACATTAGAGTCCAACATCCAGCCACGCAAGAAAACATGAAATCTTCCTGAGGGAATAATATGCTGATGTGATTTGCTGCCCAAGAAACATTTCTGATTATTATTAATGTAAAAAAAAAAAAAAAAAAGTCAGGATTCTTTTATGAATAGAAGGTTCAAAGTAGATTTATCCGAAATAAACTTTTGATTACTTTAATGCATCCTTGCTGAATAAAAGTAGGCTATTACTTTCTTTAATTTCTTTAAAATGTAGTGTATAATGTTACAAAAGCTTTCTATTTCAGATAAATGCTATTATTTTGAACTATGGTTTGTGTGTAATGTGACTTTTTTTGTGTGACCTTAAAATTCGTTTTAGAATTAAATTGTGCATAAATAGGTTAAGCAAAACAAATGTGTTTATGTCTGAGAACCTTTTAAACACATACAAACCTGAAATGACATATACTGTGTGATAGGCTACAGTACAAATATTCTGAGTGTCCCTTATTTTCCTGTAAAGAACCACGATTGTCCTGCATTTTTCTTTTCTGAAGTTGGCAACCCTACGCTGCCATGAAGGGTCACTAAGCCAGATGGAGCATAATGATGCCCGTCAGAAGCATCCAGTCCACTGACGGCAGACATACATGAAGTGCCTCTTCTAGTTTTCTTTTTTTACTTACTCCTTCCTGTCACTGAAGGACACTGATTATCTGCTTTCTGTTTAGCCCTCTGCTAACCTGTGTTGTAGGCTACTGTTTACAGAAAATTAAAGTGGATTAAACTGTCTGTACCTCATTTAGCTTATGTACTCTCACAAAAACACGTGTGCTTGAGCACTCACTGACTGAACCTTTAATTGACAATATCTGTGTTGTCTGCTCACATGTTAGACCTTGAATTTCATCATAATTTCAGATGAAATATTTGTACTTTCTGTCGTGTAAGTTTGAGTAGGCCAAAGTCTTCACATACTGAGCTGAACGTAATCCTCTCAGAGTGGTGTGTGTAAAACAGGACAGCTTTAGGTTAGTCTACACTGCTAAGCCAGACAGCTTCTGTAACCTTAGAATCCAGTTCTCTGCCACCTTGTGCCATCTATCTATCTATCTATCTATCTATCTATCTATCTATCTATCTATCTATCTATCTATCTATCTATCTATCTATCTATCTATCTATCTATCTATCTATCTATCTATCTATCTATCTATCTATCTATCTATCTATCTATCTATCTATCTACTTTCATTCAGCAAGGATGTATTAAATTGATTAAAACAGTAATGACATTTTATAATGTTACAAATAATATAAATTTCAAATAAATGCTGTTCTTTTGAACGTTCTATTCATAAAAGAATAAAATAATGAATCATAGTATCCACAAAAGTATTAAGCAGCAAAAACTGTTGATTATACATTGACATTGATATTAATAAGAAATGTTTCTTGAGCAGCAAATTAGCATATCAGAATGATTTCTGAAGGATCATGTGACACTGAAGACTGAAAACTGGAGTAATGATGCTGAAAATTCAGCTTTGCATCACAGGAATGAATTACATTTTAAAACATATTTAAATAGAAAACAGTTATTTTAATTTCTAATAATATTTCAGAATATTACTGTATTTTTGATAATGCAGCCTTTACCCACTGCACTACTGCAACAATATCTGTCTTCTACAAATGTGAGCTTGTCACCTTTTGATCTGGTCATGTTCCATTCATATTCATACAGTATTTGTATTCTCTTAAATGTGATCTCGCTGGAATGTGGACAGCACCCAGATGTGACGCATTTAGGTTCGAGGTGGAGACAGGCTGTAGTGGTTCTGATTATACAGACTTTAACATTGAGGTTTCACAGAGATCTGAGAGTCTTTGGCATCCTATGGCAGACGGAGACATTCTCCTGACATCTGTCTTGAGCACTACGGCTTACTTGTGTTTAAGGTTATCTGTGTGAGGCCGCTGGAAGAATGTTAGCCATGCAGGTTCTAAGAGTTAAACTGCTAACACTGATACTGACTGTCAATCAAGGAGAACTCCTCCCCTTTTGTTTACATCACTGTCAATCATCCCTGTTTGTCTTACTTCCTGCTGTGAGGGGGCGTGATTGGTTAGTTTTACAATTTTAGGGGTTACAGATTGTTTTAGAGGGGTCAGGTGGGGAAACGGCATCTGTATGTGTATAATTAAGATCCTATTGTAGTTTTTATTACTATTTTGAATTCGTTTTTATTTGTATGTTTGAAATTTAGGTCAAGTTTTAGTTATTTTGTTGTGTGTTTTTGTCATTTGTCGTATATATACAGTATTTCAGTTTATGTATTTTATGTCAGTTTTATTTCAAGTAAGAGGTTTATTTTATTTTTTAATTTTAATGGTTGTAGTTTTAGTTTCAGTTAACCCTGTAACACACTGTATGGATCTTGGAGGTAAGAGATCAACTGTCTATACAATGGCTGTGAAATTTGTCAGGGTTAGTGGCCCAGTCAGATGTGGAGATCATCTGAATGAGATAACACTCTCTTAATATGCATCTGTCCAGAGATATGAGTGGGCAGCTGGGACGTGTGTGTGATGTGTGACAGGACTTTGTGATAACCTGTGGTCTGGTTATTTTCACAGGCGCTGGAGAGGTGTGTACAAGTTTATTTGTACTCATGCATGCTTAATTCTCTCATGCGAACCTAAAATTAAGAGTTCTAAAATTAAGAATCAAACTTTTCAGACTAAATATATAGTTTTGACTCATTGTGATTATTAGAGTATTAATAGTTGTTCTTAGCATCAATATGAACTCAGACTTAGCACGTCTGTCATTAGCTCTAGTCTCAGATGCTAATTGGCTAATTAGCTTTATTCCACCCTGCATCTAAACACAAAGTTTTAACCTTTAAGACTAGGTGATGTTTTTGAGTGTTACGCCTCATGAGCACCAACACAAGGCTTTTGGCATTAGTTTTGAAGGATATTAGCTTTATTCTGTCAAGTAAATCTAAAACCAAAACATAATATTAGAATTTAAAATATTTCAGTTTTATCAACCAAATTTGTGGCATTAATATCTGTTAAGTAGCAGATACTGCTTAAGTAAACCTGGTCAGCGTCTGGAGAGTTTAAATGCAGAAATGTGAAGCTTGATTTTTTTGTAAGAGCACATAAGTGAATTATTTTGTAAAAACCTTTTTATTAAGCAGCTATTATTTGCAAGTAAATTGTCGAAATTGTCCTTTTTTAAGTTAGATGCGATTAATTGTGATTAATTGATTTGACAGCACTGATATAGGCTATATATATATATATATATATATATATATATATATATATATATATATATATATATATATATATATATTCTATTACCCAAAGCATTAATTTAACCCTCTAAATATATAATAGGTGATATTTTTGAGCATTAATCCACACAAAAGCATGTCAATGTTAGCATCAACACCTATAATATACTAGATCTTGACCAAAAATGTATGCACCTCTTGATGGAAATAACATCACAATATTTATTTCCATCAAGAGGTGTATCTATGTTTGGTCAAGATATTGCATTGACAATGCAAGAGTCCAGCACTCTGTAAAGTCTCCTCCAGCACATCCCAAAAACTTTCACTGAATTTAAGGTCTGGATTCAGAGGTGCCAATTAATGTGTGGAAATGGTTCTTCATGCTCCCTCACAACCATTTCACAGTTTGTCATCCTAGAATATGGCCATGATGTGTCTTCCTACATGGATGTTTAAGAAATGAAAAGCTACACACTCCATCAACTAGGTTTAGAAGAACTGTTGCCAAACATATAATATGCTAGAAATATAATAATCACTGCAATAATGATCCAATCATGACTCTTACATATTTGCCTTTTTAAATCCAAACAGACTTTTTTTTTTTTGGCCGTGCAGTGTATATTACACTCTATTACCCAAAACATTCATTGAACCTTCTAGGTGATATTTTTGATCAACAGAAAGACATTATTTGTTAATGTTAGCATCAATGCAAGTTCCTCTAGCTATAGGCTCACTTTTATTAGCAGAATCTTGACTGTGAGAATGCAGTGGACTTTGTCATGTGAATTTATTCTTCCCTGTCAGTGTTCTTGTTAGGATTAGGGTTGGGGGAAGGGTCCATTGTAGACGTTTTCATTGAAAAAGTCCCCCTTGTTTCCCTAAGCGCTTGATGTTACATTTGCATGCGTGATTTGACATGAACTATCAGCTCAGTCAGGACATTAGACCAGTTTCACTGTTCATCTCGCTGAATTTCCCCATTGACTCCCATTAGTCTATGCAAATACACTACAGATGCAGTGTTGTAATTGCATACAACACTTAACACCTAAACAGCAGGATCTGTGAGTCAGAACAATGAGCTTTGACTAAGCAAAGTGTATTTAATGTAAGTGCCAACCTTGCATTTCAATTTTATATAACACTTAGAACCAAAACTAACATTGACCAGAGCAATAAGTTATTACAGGTATTGCTATTACTGTAAAATTGCAAAAAATGTAAAAAACTTCATTTAATATAATCTTTAATTATCTTACAGTGATCCTGTTACACATGTAGTTACTGTAGTAATAACTATAAATTATGCATAATTACATGCAACTAACCCTAAACCAAACCCTGTAGAAAATACATGTAGTTAATTAGTATTACTCAGTACTAAAATTTATACTTGCTTTTATATACAACCATTAATACTTTAGACTCAAAACTTTAGATTTGTTATTGTCCTGGATATGATCATCATAGAGTTAAATACTCAGAAAAGCTTGACCGTGCATTCAGATGAAAGAGCGTTAAGCCTACAGGACGCAAAAGTAAACAAAGCTTGTTAAAAGTGCTTAACGCAGATTCCACCCACACACAACGTCCAAATGACTCAGCCCTGGTGTCATGGCAACGGGAAACAATGGAACCCACCCCCCAAGTTTTTCTGCTTCAGACAGAGGCCTGAGAGCGGGGCAGAATCAGACTGGATGGATGGATGGAGGGAGGGAGGGAAAATAGATGGGTAACCTCCCCCATACACCCGTCTAACATGCACCAGTCATATCCACTCCAGACAGAAGGAGGGAGGCGAGTAACACTCCAGTGCACATCTTTGGGAGTCCCAGATAACAGAAAATGACCACAACACTAATGCGAGAAACAGTGCCAGGAATTCTGTGTCAGCATAAAACAGAAGAAAAGAAAAAATGTTGAGTTGTTTCAACTCATGTTTGGGTCAAATATGGACAAACCCAACTGTTGGGTTTCAAAATAAAATGAAAAACAACCCAGCATTTTTTTAGAATGTAGAAGATATGATATCTAATTAATAACAAAATGAACACCAAGGGCTTACCATGCAGTTTTTTTTTTTTAAATCACCATGATGCTAGATTTTTGTGGGTGGTTGCCAGGGTGTTGCTAGGGTGTTCTGAGTGGTTGCTAGGTGCCCCCCCCCCCCATGCTTTTGTCTCCTAATATAATTATGAAACATTTATTACTAATACATTTGTTTGTATTTTTTATAGTGTGGATAAAGTACATTTACTTGCTTTCAACTCCCTTTCCCAAAAAAATCAAAGTACCAGTAGAGCCACATCCAACCTGTTGCTTTTGACTCTAGCAGAGATATATATGATTAAACTTGGTCTTTCTTAGAATAAAACACACTTAAGTGAGCAAATATTAGCAAAACATCACATTCTATTTCTATCCCTGATTATATGAAAGGTATTCTCAACAGCTTTTAATGATCAGTGTCCCATTTTTTGCCTCTTGTAAGAAGTTCCTTCTTTCATTGTTCAGGGTTTCCAAGTAAAAGTTAATTTAATGTTCTATAAATATGTATTTATGAAAATATATGTTCATAGAATATTATATCTTAGATAGACAGAAGGAGAGAGAGAACTTACCCCATTTGAACATCATCATGGTCAGTAAAAATGTCCCGGGGCATTTCAGAAGTACTTTCCTGATCTCCATGGTGACGTGAGACAATCCAAACATACCAAACTAGCTTAATGTCTCTTTGAGTCCTTCATAGTGGAGCAACCTTCAAATTAAACCATCTTGGGGAACATCAAACGTCGGAGTTCCCGCATGATCCTGAAGCTGAAAGTCTGCTCTGTTGAAATTCTCTTTGGTCTCTTAATTCCTATAAGCGTCAGGGTGTGTCGTTCATGTAAAGTTCCTCTGTCCAGCATCAGAACGGTCAGGCTGAGAGCAGTGTTTGTACGTGTAGTAATGAGACTAACTCTCTCACCCAATCCCACTGCAGCTTACCACACTAATCACCCTGAGAGGGGAGGGGCCGGAAAACCAGAAGTGGACTTCAGCACCAGGACTCCTGTGTGTGTGAATGGGTTGGCTTAGCTACACTTTGGGAACAGAATGGAACTAATTCAGACAAAACAGGACATAAGGACATTCAGGGATGTCCTCAAGGATAAACATGATTCATAAAACTAAAAATGTTTTAATAACAATGATATAGGAACACTTTATTTTACAGTCCTGTTCCGTTATAATAACTGGGTTATAACTAGATACTAACCCTGGACCTACCCTAAAACCTAACCTTAACCCATGTAGTTATCTTATATTACCAGTACTTTCATGTGTAACTACACTGTAAGTACACGTACTGTAAAATAAAGTGTAACCATGATAAGAGCTTAAAGGGATAATTCACCCAAAAATGAAAATTCTGTCATCATTTACTCACCCTCATGCCTGTATGCATTTCTCTCTTCTGATGAACACAAAATAAGATATTTTGGAGAATGTCAGTAACCAAACAGTTGATGTGCCCCATTTTTTCTCTCCACACTATGGAAGTCAATGGGGTCCATCAACTATCAACAATGGTTACCCATATTCTTCAAAATATCTTATTTTGTGTTTAGGAGAAGACAGAAACTCTTCAGGTTTGGAACATCTTGAGGGTGAGTAAACGATGACATCATTTTTGGGTGAACTATCCCTTTAGTACAATGACAAAATGATGTCTACAAAAGGTTTCTGTAAAGGGTAGGTGTAGAGTTATCATATAGACTTACTTAAGTAGGCTATAATTTACTTAATATAAAAACTAAAAGTCATTTAAGAAAATGTATGTATTTGTGGGCAAGTCATTTTGTGTGTGTGCATGTGTGTGTGTGATGAAACATAAAACCAACAAAATAAAATGTTTCTATTCTGTGTGGTTTCTTATTTATTGTAAAAGTAAGTTTACTATGATTTATGTATGTCTTTTATTAGTTAAATTTTCTACACTTTTGCAGGTGGACAGCAGACGGCTCAGGTCAGTGTTATTTTAGTACTATTTATATATTATTTTAGTATGTATTCATATTTATAAAAAAAAAAATCACATTTCCTTTTAATTTTAGTTTGTTTTAGTAATTTTTTATGTGCTTTTGTCATTGTTATTCATTTTTGGTAACACTTTACAATAAGGTTCCATTTGTTAACACTGGATAACTATGTTACTTAACATAAACAAGCAATGAAAAATACTTCTAACACATTTAATTTAATTTAATGTCAACATTTATTAATACATTTTTAATATTGTATAATTTTATAATTAATATTGTTTAATGAACCTGCTAATATTAACGAACAATGAATGCTAACAGTTGTTTTTTTAACAAATTAACATAAAAATAATAATAATAATGTAACAAATGTACTGCTCATTGTCAGTTAATGTTAGTTAGCACTTTTAATAGGGACCTTATTGTAAAGTTTTACCATTTTAAAAAAAAAATATTTCTATATAGCTTTAAATTATTTTTATTTCAGTTTTAGTTAAGTACTTCAAATGTAACTTGTTTCAGTTAGTTGCAACATTTCTAAGGCAACACATTCTAAGTTTTGTTTGTTTTTTTAACGTAATATCTATATTTTATTTTATTTCAGCTTTATTTATTTATTACTTATATTGTTAACAATTACTGACATTTCAAACTAACCACACTAATGTGAAGTAGGAAATTTGGATTTTGTTTTGTTAGAAAATACTGAGCCCAGCTTGATATTTTCTTTCACAAATCAGGACAATCACAAAAGCTTTCCTAAGTGATTCCCTGCTGATTTTCTTCAACAGTGTATAATGAGCTGCTGAGATCATATATCCTGCTGAGTTCAGCTATCACATTTGCATTAGTCATTCAAGGCTGCATTTCTTTATACTTACTAAACCCACAACTACCTGTTTTTATGAACTATGCAACTTGTTGACCCAGCACTATATTTGGATTGAACTTCTCCTTATTGCTTGTTTGAAGAGTTTGACTTAAACCCAATAACCCAATTAATTAAAAACCACACACACACACACACGGTTCATTTTCTAGTGGACTGCAGTCACTGTGATGTAAGTTGTTATTGGTGTGTGCTTGTGAGAATTTTTAAAAAGTGGTTTGAAACAAACTCCACTAAGCTCCTTGCCTTATAGTATTAGTTTAGAAAAAAATCAATGCAGGCATTTAGAAAATGCAGCCATATAAAGCATTATATTAAATATGTAAACATAACAGCCTGCCATTATCGCAAAATATAAACCCGACAGAGTGATCAGGACCCTGGTGCGAAGTGAAATGGTCTTGTATCACCATGTTGGGGTTTATTTAGCAATAATGACTGCAATATTATCCCACTTACAGCACTACATGACTGCTTACTAAATAAATATGGGTAACACTTTATTTCAATAGTCCACTTTAGACATTCTAATAATGTCTCCAACTAATACTCTAATGAGAGTTAGATGACATGCAGTTGCAAAGTTACTTATAGTTAGTAGAATGTCTAAAGTGGACTAAAAATAAAATGGAACCTAAATATGCAATAAAATCAACAAAGCCGCTTGTTATAATCTATATTTTCATGATATGATATAAAATATCATGTGTGTGTGTGTCTGCACAAGTTCTTGTAATGTTCATTCAAACCTAGAAAACTATATTTACTGATCATAAAAACACTGATTCTGTTCCTCTCACACTCATTTCATTTATCTGTGACTCATCACACATTTTGTTTACAAGATGAAATTTCCACAGTGTTTTGTTCTCTGATCCAGGAATAGCATGAGGTGTCCTATCTGTGAATGCGTATCCACATTTCACCGGATGCAGAATTTTGCTTTAAAGCCTGTGACAGTGTGTCACTGCTAGCCTTGAGATACGGACAGAGACTTCTCACACTCATTCACACACATCTACATGTCTCTTACAAAGCTTAAAGGGTGAGTCATCATTTACTCACTCTCATATCATTCTAAACCCTTAAGATTTTTCTTTTCTTCGAAACCCAAATCAAGATATTTTTTGATGAAATCCGAGAAATTTCTGTCCCTTTATTGAAAATTGATTTCTGACATACTACGTCCAGCACTCAAATATGGTAAACGGAAGCTCAAGGATGCTTGCTCGATGCGTGGGAACAAACCTCATATATACATGTGATCATATAAAGCAATCTTATAGGTTTGGAATGACATAAGTGTAACTGATGACAGAATATTTTTAAATGCAACATCATAAGCCTAAAACATCATTTCTGTGCTACAAGTCGTGACAAATCCATAAATGGTGTTAATTAAAACATATTGAGCATCATGCTGATTTAGCATCTCACTCAATCCTTATGGTTTCAGAAAACTTGTACTAGGGCACACATTTTATGCACATTTATGATATTTTTTGTCTTTTTTGGAGCTTGAGAGGCAGGGTGCCCATGCGCTTTCATGGAAGAAAGAATTTAGAAAAGAAAGTCATACAGGTTTGGAATGATATGACAGTGTAATGAGAACATTTTTGCCTGAACTATCCTTTAAAATTAAAACCTAGTTAGAGATGTTCTTTACTGTTTCTTTTTTTGTACTGTGCAGCTCTTCTTGTATCCAAACCACTTTGTGCTCTCATTGATATTTGTGAGATACTATTGAGATTTGTGCTTTTATCTACAGCATTCTGTTCTTTATATAACTTTCAGATCTAAAGCCAACTGGTGTTTAAACAGAACAAATAAATTAAAACATCTTAGAATTGTAGATAAATTTGAGTTTGACATGGTCTCACGTTTGACAGGACGTGTTGTGGGTGACCCGAGTTCAAGTATTCCTTGTGTCATTTCTTGATCCCATCACTGCCCGTCTTCCCGTTGTTTCCTTTCCCAGTTTAGCCATACGGTTATTATAAGTCCCAACGCCCCAAAGTACAATGTAGAGCAGGTTAATGCATGTGGATGTAAAAGTTATTCAATAAACATAACATAATCTTCAGTTCCCCAAATACAAAGTACTGATTTAAGTGGATAAAATGGTCAAGGGTCCAGTGATCTGATTGGTTAGCAGCTATACTGGATCTAGGCATGAACTGGATTTAAGTGGCTCAGCAAATTGGATCTTTATGCCAGGCAGCTTTGAGAAAACAAGATTGTAGCTTGCTGCATCATGCATTGTCACTGAGCCTGCCTGTCTACTTAAGTATTATTACAAGACAAACATAAAGAAAAACAGCAACACTTTACAATAAGGTTCATTAGTTAACATGAACTAAGAATAAACATTACTTCTTCAGCATTTATTAATCTTAGCTAATATTAATTTCAACAGTTACTTGTACGTTATTTAAATCAAAGGTTGTATTTGTTAACATTAGTTAATGTACTGTAAACTAACATGAACAAACAATTAACTGCTGTATTTTTATTAACTAACATTAACAAAGATAAATAAATACTGTAACAAATGTATAGCTTATTGTTAGTTCATGTTAGTTAATACATTAACTATTGTTAACAAATGAACCTTATTGTAAAGTATTACCAGAAAAACTTTCGAAAAGCATCACTAGAAATGTGTTGTTTGAAACCGTAATGTTACCTACATAACACAAAAGAAAAAAAAATCATATTTAACATTTTATAAATATAATGTTTCCCACACTTGATCAACGTTTGCTGATATATTTGTAGTTGAGGGCCTATATGTAAATATGATGCAGTAGTAACCTAACTGAAAAGATGCATTTCATTTGTTTAATTTCAGTTACTCATGAGCTCAGCTGCAGCTTCCCCATATGGAACTTTAATAAGATTAAGATGCACTAAAATGACAATGCTATTCAGACTGTTCATTCGCCAGCAGAAACCTAATCAACACCCCCTAAACGACCATGGGGTCTTCAAAATTGGCACATATGGCAGGCTCAAAAGAGTCCCAGCCTCACTGCTGTAAGACCCCGAGATGTAATGCTAAGAACACTAATAAACAGTAATCTGTAGCTGTCTGCATAAGAGTGACACATGCTCACCACGCTTATAACCAAAGGCTTAGTACAGAAGAATGACTGTGATTGGATTATGAGTCGTAAATCTTTTTGACAGCACACAGACCATGAGCCCTTAACTGCAGTGTCACAATGTAATGACCTCAAACTCTTCATACAGATAGTCTTACTTATACAGATGCATTTATATCCTTTTAATGCAGCATATAACAAAGCATCTTTGATTTTACAAGCCACCGTTTCTGTTTTTCTGTACATGACCTTAAAGTTGTATTTGAAATTTATATATATATATATAAAACATAAAAAAACATGATTTCAAGATTAAAAACTATTTTTTATGTGCTTTCTGGTTTTCCGCAAGTAATACATTTATAGTGGCATGTTGAAATAAATGTAAATGATATTAAAGTGATTCTATGATCAGTGTAATGTATATTTACATAATTTGCTCTCTCTCTCTCTCTCTCTCTCTCTCTCTCTCTCTCTCTCTCTCTCTGTCTCTCTCTCTCTCTCTCTCTCTCTGTCTCTCTCTCTCTCTCTCTCTCTCTGTCTCTCTCTCTCTCTCTCTCTCTCTGTCTCTCTCTCTCTCTCTCTCTCTCTCTCTCTCTCTCTCTCTCTCTCTCTCTCTCTCTCTCAATGTAGTGGCCTTTCGGAGTAGATACTGCAAATTCCCAGCAGAGGGAACTATACAGCACAGTTCCACTGTCCACAACCATTGTGTTTTGAAGTAAAAAAAACAAAAAACACCTAAAACACTATAGAGTGCATGAATATGATGTTATAAAAACATTTTCTTGTTAATAAAAGGATATGAATGTTTTGTGTGAACCTTGTTCTGTAGGGAGCTGGTCACAAATCAAGTGCAACGCCCCGTCTGGGAGGCAGCGGACTTTGAAATCTTTCGCTGTAAAATGAAAGTAAAGGGAGAAGGAAATTTAGAATGAAAGAAGTGAGACTGTAGGAAGCTATTCGTCACTTTCAAGAAGACGCGGTGGTGTAATGAATGAATCTCAGAGTCTCAGAATGAATTCGCATGTTTCTGAAGATCACAGGTAAGACTCTGGTTAAAACAGAATGTTCAGATCATTGTCAAGCCAAGCATGTTTAAGTTATTTTTTCATTTTACTTTTGTTATGGTGTTTTAACTCGCATCTTGTGTTCACAGTGCTGTCAAGAAGTCTTGTGTATTTGAGCCATACAGGAAGCATAAAAACATAGGCAAATGTCTAATAATCAGTAATGAGCACTTCCCTGGTGAGTATTATCAGCCTGAACTATAAAGTTGTTTAATCTCTGACCTGCTTACAGTAGGCTATTTGGAACTGTTCTTTGATACATATCTGCCCTTTTGAATGGCTACAATAATTTTAAAGTTCAACTTAATGCTACACTCTAGGAAGAAAACAATTATATATGGAACCTTAAAGGGTTATGTCAGGCACTTCATATAGAACCTTTTAAGGTTCCCACCATGGGATAATTTTATGGATTATGTTTTAAATAATTAATTTTTGTTTGAATCTATTTTTTAATTTTGAATTAGAAATCTAATAAACACACTTTATCACTACAAAGAATAACCTCTTAAGCACAAAAGTATTATGTAATCATTTAAGACAATTCTCCTTATATTGAAACTTTTTGTCATAAAGTGTTCTTTAAAATTAAGTCAAGAACCCTATACATAGAGTATACTGTAGTGTGACTAATCTAAATTTCAACTTAAGTGTTAACTTTGCCTCTAATCTTGATTCTTGCTGACTCCAGCTCTTCTGTTTTGAGTTCTAATCCCACAGTGGTTTACAGTCTTGAGTTTCTATTCATGTGATTTTTTAGCACGCTAGTCCGGTGTTGTGGCATTTCACAGAGTATCCGTTCCTGAAAAAAACCCCTCTGGATTTTTCTAAAAACTGTTTAGTGATAATGAATGGTTGATTGTAAATTATATCTCCGTACACGGTTACATATGAAATAAATAAATAAATAAATAGTGATGAGTTTAACTGATTCAGTGATTCTGTTTGAGTAAAAAAAAAAAAAAAAAAAAAGCAGTCTCTGAGTTATTGGGTTTGAATCAGTCTAATGAATCCCACACTGATTCAGTGAGTGATTCATTAATTTGACTCATTCATTGAATTTTAAGTCATCGGGTGCGTTCGCAGACCGATAACATCAAAGTACCGCGAGAGAGCAGACGGCTCAGTATCAATAGATTCTCGCTGTACTTTGATGTCATACACCGATCGGTCTGTGCTGTGCTGATTTAATTAAGCTCTAAAAGAATCAATGGATTTGGTAGAAATGAAACTTAAACCAAAAACATTAAATTCCCTATACATCTATTCCTTAGTTATGCTTCTTGTTCCAGACTCACCACGTTTGCATAGGAAGGGCGGTTCAGTAGATGAACGCTTACTGTCGAGCACGTTCAAGTCCCTCGGTTTTCAAGTACAGGTGGAGAAGAACCTGTCGGCAAATGAAATGATTAGTGTGCTGAGAAAAGGTACAGTACAACGTCATTTTCAGTGTTCAGAATGGGTCATAATACCTGTATTCACTTATAAATATGCCCTAGTATCCAAGGAGAACCACACAGACAATTCCTGCTTTGTGTGTGTACTGATGAGCCACGGAGAGGAAGGAACAATCCTTGGATCGGATGAGTGCTGGATCCATGTCAAAACTCTGACCTCTCTCGTGACTTCTGACCTCTGCCCTAGTCTGCGGGACAAGCCGAAACTTTTCTTCCTACAGGTAACAGCCGCCTGCAAAAGAGAGAGAGAGAAGCATTTCATAACATTTTGTCTGTGGCTAACTAATGTTATTGGTTTCATTACATATTCAGGCCTGCAGGGGAATGGAATTTGACCCTGGTGTCGAGGCAGACAGCGAAGAAGCACCGGGGGAATTTTTGGGAATATCGGACGTTCCCGAGGCAGATTTTCTCTGCTGTTATTCCACAGTGGAAGGTTTGCATTGCACTGACAGACAGTGGCATAGTTGATTGCTTTTATTTATTTTTTAACACTTTCAACAAATGCATTTGAAAACATTTGTTTCTCTACAGGGTACTACTCGTGGAGAAATCCAGAAACAGGCTCTGTATTTATCGGTGAACTTTGCGAGATGTTAAAGGACTGTCATCTAGAGATTATTCAGATTCTCACAAGAGTAAATCATCATGTGGCTTTTCACTTCCAGTCTCGCACCACAGACCTGGATACACACATGAAGAGACAAATGCCGTGCTTTGCCTCCAGACTGACCAAGGATTTTTATCTTCATGTAGCAGAGAAGAAAAAGAAATAATATAAATAAAAAAATTATAATTTTCAATCACTGGCAGCAAGTCAGTGATGTGGTTTGAAAGGAGAGGCAGCACTTTATTAATATGTTAGTCCTCATATGCACATACACTTCATTATTAAATATATGTTAATCAAATGATGTACAAGATGGCAGATCTGAAAAACAGTCTAAGCACATGCAGTGAATTAAATACTTCAGGATGAACTTCATTCATTTGTTTTTTTCTCTCTCTTTTGTCTTTCCAAATAAAAATGGGTGCAAACTGCAAACCAAAATATGACATTATTCATAAGAGGCAAGTGAATATTTGATGACAGCTGCTAGACTTATGTATATTTCACACTTTTTTTATTTTTTCAGTATTTTTATTTTTTTTTACAGTATTTTTTCATAGGAAAAGTTTGAAAGTCTGGCTCTGGGACAATGGTGAAACAATGAAATCTATACATAAAGGCACTTGATTTGCATGGTAAAAATAAATAATAAAGTTTTATGTGACCTTGATAGCAAAAGAAAAGAGGCATGTTAGCTTTAAAAGAAATCAAGCCATGGCACATAAAGTGTCCACACTAAAGAACCCTTATATTATGTCTTTTATTTGGAATAACTAAAAGTGAAAGACAACTTTTGATTAAGGGTTAAGTAAAGTAGAATTATTGACACTTCATGAAGGGTAGTTCCCTTTCAAGGGAACTCGCGTTGCGTCGAGTTTGACGCTATGGGAACGCTTTGCGTGATGACGTCTTGAAGCACATGTAAAATCAGTCCAATGGTGTGGCGGAACGTCAGAGGCGGGTGACGTCACGTACCAGGAAGCTATAAAAGCCGGCCCGAAACAGAAAACGAAAGCTTTCTGAGTCTTCAGTTGCGCTCTGTGTGAAATCTGTCTGTATATTTGGTGTTGTCTGTCTATATCATATATATATATATTCAGTATGGCGAGCGAGCAGCAGTTTAGAGTGTGTGTCCATCCCTGCCCGCGTTATTTAACGGGAGGTGACACACACACTCTTTGTGTTGTTTGTTTGGGAGAGGAGCATGCCCAGTCAGCACTCGAGGGTGGTGACTGTGTGCATTGCTGTGCGCTTCCATTGCGGACGCTCCGATCCCGCTTGGCTCGGTTCAATCCCGACCATGTTCCCCAGGGCTCGGGTCCCGCCGCGGCTGAGGCTCGGCGGCGATCTCAGACCTGGGGTTCGCAAATGGATCTGTCAGTGGATGTTGAGACGGGCTCTGCCTTATCTCAGCCTCTTACTGACAGATCCAGTGCCTCTCATCAGGGTGTGGAAGCACGCGCGGCGGTTTCTTCCCCCCCGATAGAGGCACCAGTACTGCAACTATCCAGCTCTGAGGAGTTGGATGTTGTGAGTATTGAAGCTGAGTCTGAGGATTCGCCACCTCAGTCTCATGCGTGTGAGGAACTGCTCGATGTCATTACTAGAGCTGTTGACAGACTGTCTATTGAGTGGCCAGAAGATAGGCAGGACGTTCGTTCGAAAAGTAAGCTCGACGAACGCTTCCTGCCATCTCGTGCGCAGCCCCAGCGCAGGAGCCTGCCGTTTTTCCCCGATCTCCACACCGAGGTGTCGAGATCGTGGGCGAAACCAGTGTCTCACAGAGTTTATACACCACAAACATCTCACTACTCCTCAATATCTAAATATAAAGAGTATGGTTATGGGGAGATGCCGAAGGTGGAAGAGACGCTTGCGGGCTATCTCTCTCCAGCAACGGCATCTTCTCTGAAAGCTCCTTCACTTCCCTCTAAGCCAGTTAAAGTAACATCTTCCCTGGTTCATAAATCGTATGCAGCCGCTGGTCAAG
This sequence comes from Abramis brama, assembly GCF_963993115.1. Lineage (NCBI taxonomy): Eukaryota > Metazoa > Chordata > Actinopteri > Cypriniformes > Leuciscidae > Abramis > Abramis brama. The sequence continues at coordinate 28,088,638 of NC_139977.1, read as the reverse complement.
CTGCAGCGTGTCTGCATACGATGTCCATTTTACAAGCCTATCAGGCTGAATTATTGGGGGATTTGGAGGAGGGCGGGGGAATTGGACCTGACACTGTGGCCGAACTTCGCAGAGCCACAGATTTGTCTCTCAGGGCCACCAAGGAGACCGCTAAATCTATCGGGCGGTCTATGGCAGCCCTGGTGGCCACTGAGAGGCATCTGTGGCTCAATCTAAGTGATATCAAGGATAAAGAAAAGCATGTTCTCTTAGATGCTCCGGTCTCCACTGTTGGTCTGTTTGGTGATGCAGTTAGTGTTGCGGTAGCAAAATCACAAGAAGCCGCTAAGCAAGCTGCTGCTCTCCAGAAACTTCTCCCCCGCCGTTCTTTCTATGAGGCTGCTGAGCGGGAGCAGCCTCACTCCTCTAGAAAGAGCGCTGAGCACCGCGCCACTCAGAAACAGAGCGTTTCCTCCCGTGCTCCCCCACAAAAATCTCGGGGACACGGAGGGCGCTCTCAAACCCAGCAGTCTTCGAGGGGTAAAACGGATCTGCGGACCGTTATTACCGCCAAGAAGGCTGCTGGGAAAAAGTCCTGATGTCTGAGGGCTCAGGACAAATGAGGGTAGTCCCCCCGAAGCAGAACGGTTAACACCTCTTTTCACGGTGCCCGTCTCTCTTCGGTGCCCTCAGGGGACCGTTCTGCCAACCCTGCCGCCTCCGGCGTTACAGGGCGCAGCGGTCTCCGGCGAGCACATATCTCAAGGTCCACCCGGAAACGTAGTGGCCTCGGGATGCCCGCCCCCTCTGAGGAGGGTGCTAGAGCAGTCTGTTTGGTCGTTCCCTGCCGGTGCGCCGTTACAGGGCGACGAACCGACTGCTCAACAGCAGGAGAAAAATACGGTGCCGTCTCTCTTCGGTGCCCTCAGGGGACCGTTCTGCTAACCCTGCCGCCTCCGGTGTTACAGGGCGCAGCGGTCTCCGGCGAGCACATATCTCAAGGTCCACCCGGAAACGTAGTGGCCTCGGGATGCCCGCCCCCTCTGAGGAGGGTGCTAGAGCAGTCTGTTTGGTCGTTCCCTGCCGGTGCGCCGTTACAGGGCGACGAACCGACTACTCAACAGCAACAAAATCCAGAAACCAGTCTCGAGAGACTGGTACCTCTAGTAGAATCTTTGACAGCGTGGAAGCTACTGTCAAATGTTTCTCGTTGGGTCCTGCAGACCGTGGAAAAAGGGTATTAGATACAATTCTAGTAACGCCCACCGCGGTTTATGGGGGTCCTGCCCACAATGGTGGGCCCCGAGCAGGTTCTGGTTATGGAACAGGAAGTAAACACTCTGTTAGAGAAAGGGGCCATAGAATATGTACCTCCCTCCAACAGGGAAACCGGGTTTTACAGCCGGTACTTCATAGTTCCAAAGTAGGACGGGGGATTGCGTCCCATTTTAGGTCTTCGAGTTGTCATGCAGCTCAAGTTCAAAATGTTAACATTGAGACAATCGTGCCACAGATTAGTCCGAGGACTGGTTTGTCACGATAGACCTCAAGGACGCATATTTCCATCCGTCCGTGTCATTGGAAGTTCCTGAGGTTTGCTTTCGGGGGCAAAGCATACCAATATCGAGTTCTTCCATTCGGCCTGGCTTTATCACCCCGCACTTTCACCAAATGCGTGGATGCAGCTCTGGCGCCTCTGCGCCTCCGGGGTATTCGCATCACGAACTACATCGACGATTGGTTGATTTTAGCTCAGTCGCATTAGATGGCGGTTCAACATCGAGATGTTGTTCTCGCCCATATGAAAGAGTTGGGGTTACGGCTGAACGCCAAGAAAAGTGTGCTTCTCTATTTTAGAGGACCACTTTTTTAGGCGTGGTTTGGGATTCAGTGTCGATGCAGGCGCGCCTGTCATCGCCACGCTTCGATCCTGGCAGCTGTGAGAAGTGTAAAGCTAGGCCAGCTACTCACTGTCTAACAGTTCCAGAGACTGTTGGGTCTCATGGCAGCAGCTTCCAACGGGATACCTTTTGGACTGCTGCACATGAGGCCCCTGCAGTGGTGGCTCAGGACCAGAGGGTTTTTCCCCGAGGGGCAACCCATTTCGCACAATCAAGGTCACGCGGTGATGCCTACGTGCCTTGGTTATGTGGAAGAAACCTTGGTTCCTGTCCCAGGGCCCAGTGCTGGGAGCTCCTTGTCGTCGCAAACTGCTAACGACGGATGCTTCCCTCACGGGTTGGGGAGCGATCCTGAGGGTCGCTCATCTCAAGGTCTGTGGGAAGACCATCATCGTTCCTGGCATTCTATAGCCTAGAGATGTTAGCTGTCTTCCGGGCTCTGAGGAGCTTTATCACAGGTCTCAGGGGACACCATGTGTAGTACATACTGACAACACGTCGGTAGTCGCCTATATCAAGGGGGTTTGCGCTGACACGCCATATCCTCTTGTGGTCCCAGGGGAAGTTGCTGTCACTCAAGGCAGCCTACATCCCCGGGGTCCAGAATATAGGAGCAGACACTCTGTCGAGACAGGGGCCGAGGCCCGGGGAATGGTGGCTCCACCCCCGAGGTGGTGGAGCTGATATGGAAATTATAAGTGGGTCTGTTTGCGTCTCGAGAGACGTCTCACTGTCCACTTTGGTTCTCCCTCACGCATCCAGCTCCTTTGGACTGGATGCTATGGTGCAGACGTGGCCGAGGCTACGTCTGTACGCTTTTCCCCCAGTTGCTCTGCTCCCGGGAGTTCTGGAGAGAGTTCGCAGGGACCGGGTTTGCCTGCTTCTTATAGCCCCGCGCTGGCCGGGCAGAGTATGGTTTCCCGATCTTGTGTCGCTCCTCGACGGGCCTCCTCTGGAGCTACCCGTCAGGAGGGACCTTCTGTCCCAGGCGGAGGGCTCGATATTTCACCCCCGCCCAGAACTGTGGAACCTGTGGGCTTGGCCTCTGAGGGGGCCCAGCTCATAGAGTCAGGTCTCTCAACTGAGGTTGTTGAGACCATTCTACAGTCCAGAGCTCCCTCCACGAGGAAACTTTATGCCCTGAACTGGAGAGTATTCACCTCTTTGTGTAGTGACCGTCGGTTGGATCCAGTCAACTGCCCAATTGGTACAGTTCTGGAGTTCCTGCAGGACCGGTTCACTGCAGGTCTGACCCCGTCCACTTTAAAGGTTTATGTGGCGGCCGTAGGTGCTTACCACAGTCCTTTGGGTGGAATGTCTGTGGGGAAAGACCCCTTTGGTATCTCGTTTCCCTCGTGGCACTTGGAGGTCCTCCTCCCTTTCGAAATCGGACCAGGAGGCTAATAATTTGCTTTGCCCTGTTCGGGCGTTAGACGCGTATGTCCACAGAGCTGCCCTGTGGCGTAAAAGTGACATTTGCTCCCCTAACAAGGGAGGTCCAGTGTCTAAGCAAAGGATGAGCAGTGGGTGGTTGAGACTATCTCACTTGCTTATGAGGCGGCTGGACAGCCTTCTCCTTTGGCTGTCCGGTCGCACTCTACGAGGAGTATGGCGGCCTCTAAGGCCCTTATATCAGGAGTTTCGTTACAGGACGTTTGTGATGCGGCAGGCTGGTCCTCACCGCACACTTTCGTCAGGTTCTACTCTCTGGATCTAGACTCTGCTCCAGGGTCTCATGTTTTGTCTTCCTAGTGCTGCTCACCAGATTTCACACAGGACAGACATTTGTAGCTATGGAGGCGTTGGTATAGACGTTCCCATAGCGTCAAACTCGACGCAACGCGAGTTCCCTTGAAAGGGAACGCCTCGGTTACGACTGTAACCTCGGTTCCCTGAAGAGGGAACGAGCGTTGCGTCACCTTGCCATATCTCCTTCATGCCTGTCAACACGACTTCAGACTTTACGAAGCTTTCGTTTTCTGTTTCGGGCCGGCTTTTATAGCTTCCTGGTACGTGACGTCACCCGCCTCTGACGTTCCGCCACACCATTGGACTGATTTTACATGTGCTTCAAGACGTCATCACGCAAAGCGTTCCCATAGCGTCAAACTCGACGCAACGCTCGTTCCCTCTTCAGGGAACCGAGGTTACAGTCGTAACCGAGGCGTTTTCCACTTTCTCTCTCTCCCTCTCTCTCCTGGTCCTGACTGCTTCAGAGCTCTGAGAACAGCCACAAGACAAAACAACTGGATGGAGAGGAAAAGGATCTGCTGTGCCAACATATAATAGAAGTAAAGCTCAATCAAGGAGAACCAAGTTATAATAAGAACCACACAGGTGCCAAAAGTTGCCATCCAGGCAATAACAGAACACACCTCTATACTTAGAGGTTTGAACTTCAGAAAGGTTACAGGATGAACCACTGTCAGGTAACGCTCAACACACATCATCAGACACTGAAACAGAGGACGACCAGTGATGAAAAGTCCTGTAAGAATAGTCCACACTATCAAGGAAATTTCAAATTTATACCTGAGAAGACAGATGAGACAGTACAGACAGAGAAGAATCTCACAAACAGAGAGGTTGAGAATGAAGAACTCTGCTGAAAGTCCATTGCCTGTTCCTGTTACTATAAGCCATATCAAAAAACATACAAAATAACTGTTAGTAAACTGTGTTAAGTATAGGCTACTTTAGAAAAAGTCACTTATTTTTCCAGTAAATGCAATGAACTCTTTATTAGGAATACATTACAGTACTGTACAGTTCTTATTAAAATATTTTCTTATTCTTGACACGCATGCGCACGAGTCTTTGAAGTTTATAAGTAGGCTAGGCCTACTCGTTTGGAGATTCGACAAATAGCTGTTGCTGAATTAAAAATGCTAAATTAAAGCAGGTGTTTTCAATGACTTAAATTCATAACATATAGGCCTACAGAATATAGAATATGAAATGTTTGTAGAGTAAAAACACTTCTCACCGTTCACCTCGCATTTCTCAACGTTGACGCGTCATCATGTTCTCCGGTAGTGGCGTAGGCCTACTGTGTGTGGACTGGCATGACATTCTTCAATGTGCCATTCTTCAATTCTGAAGTGCGTTAAGGTAAGCTTATTGATCGCGATTTTTTATTTTTTTATTTTTTTTAATTATATAGTCCTTTCGATATTTTCTGATTAGACCAACTGAGACATTATTTATGGAAATAAAAATCCGTATAGCAGATTTGTAACTTTTTTTTGTTGTGAACAATGGCTGTTTCTCAATTCCAAGAACGCAGAGAACGGACTTGTGTTCTCGTGGAGACCGGTCTTGCCAAGCTTCCTTGGAAGAACGAACTCGGAACCGGCCGCAATGACTTCTGGGACACCAGGCGAGTACTAGCTCAAGTCTGCATTCGATGCATCCTCGGTATCAAGAACACATCCGGGTTCTTTCATGCGTCCTCTGTACTTGCGTTCTTGAGAATTGGGTCTGAACTTCGACGGTTATGATGACGTAAAACGAGAACACAAGGACACAAGATCGCTGAAGAACGCATATTGAGAAACACCCATAGACTGTAAAAAAATAGGTTGTGAATCACGTCATGTTGGCGTGCGCGTGAGTGTGCTCGAGACAAATGACTTCAAATCAAAAGGCGAAACACTTGCTCTTTCCAGTGTTTGCCTGCTTCTTTTGGCAGAGGTAGCTATAGCCTACCAGTACATTTTCCTACTGTTGATATCTTTCAGAGAATATTTATGGTACCACCTGTATGGAAAACAAAGTGCAGCTAATTGTTTTTATTCGGAAAACAATAAATTCATTTGACATTCATCATTAGGCTACCCATCACCATGTTTGCATTTCTGTTTGATTTATAAATGAAAAAAGCAAAGTTTGTATGCCTTTATTTTCTCTCTAGCTTTATTTTTCTATGTGGTTCTTTGTTTGGCCTACATTAAAGTATATTGCCGGTTACTCTATTAATAAAGATGAAAATGAGACAAACAAAGCATTAGTGTCAGGTAGACAAAAAGCATCCCTAAGAAAGGATAGCTTACTATATTAAATAATACTGTGGTAAACATTTTACCTAATGTATTAATATAAATTAAACAATCATATTTTTTCTTGCACTATAGATTACAAGCTGAACCAGGTGTTGAAATTTATGAAGACCTTGGTTTCAATTGATTACAGGTAAATCGTCAGTTCTTCCATTATTCATGCATTTGTGTGTCCTAAAGCAGGTGTTTTCAAATGTTTAAAAAAATATGGTATGGCCCCCTCGAAAAAAAAAAAAAAACCTTTACTACAATATAAAAGCAATGTATGAAGATCCATTATATGGTTTGAAAAAAAGATATATTTAAAATACATTGTTTGCTAAATAATTGGCTCTTATATTGTCATACATATACATAAAATACATATATTTATTCTATTGCAGATTTATTTTTATTTATTTTTGTTAGAATAGGATGTGAATGGAATAGAATAATCACAATTAAAATAACCACAAGAACAGAGGGCACTTGTTTTTAGTGCACTACACAAACAATGAACACGACATGTTATGACATTCTTTACCCAGCAGCCAAAAATTGAGTTAAAAATGACTATATCAACTATGAAGACCTACAAAAGGGCAGTTTGCCAACCCTGTGAATGAAGAGAAGTGGCTGCACAAAACCAGGCAGAAAGAAACATGTAAGACTCATTGATTCCAGTTCCTTGCTGGCAGGAATTGACAGAATATACTGTAATGCTGTGATTGAACTGGGAACGTAAGTGATTACTAAAGTCACAGTAGTTATTAGAATGAGATAAAACGCTCTTCTCTTCATGTGGTTTTCCTTCTCTCTCTCTCTCCCTCTTTCTCCAGGTCTGGGCTGCTTCAGAGCTCTGAGAACAGCCACACAGCAGAAGAGGTTTATGGAGAGGATGATTATGAAGTGTGACAGGTACAGGCATTTAAAAATGGACATAAAACATGGGTTTACAAGTTCCAGAGACAACACACAACATATAGTGATCATTATCCAGGTAACAACAGAGCATGCGACTTTGTATCTGAGAGGTTTGAACTTCAGAAAGGTTACAGGATGAACCACTGCTAGGTAACGCTCAACACACATCAGACACTGAAAGAAACGGGCAGTGATGGTAAATCCTGATAAAAACATCATAACAGTCCATAGCCTTGTAAATACATTACCAAGCACAGCGTTCAGTGAGCGCAGACAGAACATAATCTCACAAACAGAGATGTTCAGAGTGAAGAATTCAGATGCAATTCCTCTTCCTGTCCCTGTGACAATGAGCCACAGAATATAGGAGTGTGTAGGAAGACCAAACAGGATACTGACGACATGTAATACAACATCATAGGGTGAAATGTGATAATATTTGTAAAAATCGGTTATGTTACATGCCCCGTTTGTCGGAGGTGCTTCATTCGAGATGTTCATCGTGTAACTGTCTTTGCATTCACCTGAACAAAAAATAAGTAATAAAATCAGACTTAATCTGCAGAAAACAACATTATTCTAGAATGTAAAACATTAAAAACTTTTAATTTACAAAAATGACAAATGTTGTAAACGCCTATCTTGACCCAGCATCTGATATTAAAGGTTTCATTAATTAGAAAATATATATTAAGTATTTGTTCAATATTTTTTTTATATATAATGCATATTATATTATATTATATTATATTCATATAGACCTCTAGCAGATTCAGCATTTGATCATATTAAGTCTTAAGAAATGTAATCTAACTATAGGTTGTACAATTTTATCATATTATATTTTGTTTGTAAATGCTGTGATTATAGAAATAAAATTTTGAAGAAAGATAGTTGGTTACCGGAATAGTAATAGTCAAATCTCTCCACTCTCTCAAATGAAATTTTCGGCTGTCGAGGAAGGTGATCAGTGCAGTTCTCACTCTGAATCCACAACGCTGCATATGTTATTTGTATTACTGTATGCAAATTTCAATATGCATATGGTGATTTATGAGTGTTAACATCTAGATCATAGAACTGTGAACATAAAACTATTTGATGCTGTGATCACATGACTTTGGAAGATGTCAGGAGTCAGGACTAAGTGAGATATAGGCACAGAAGTATAAGCTTTGCCACTGAAATGCATATGCAAAACCACAAACAAACAAAAAATATGAGAAGCAATTTTTTAATCTATAAGATTTTTTTTTTTGCACCTGAAGACATGCATATATTTCTTTAATACACAACAATATCAGGACAATATAGCTCTTTATAAAGTAAATAAATTGATGAATAAGTGAGTACACTCTTAGAAAAACGAACGTTTCAGTGGGGTTCTATATAAATGAAATACCCATACTTGGGATGTGTCCTCTGCACTTAGCCCATCCAACACACATTAGGAGCAGTGAACACACACACACACCAAGAGCAGTGGGCAGCCATTCGGAGTCAGGTGCCTGCCGGTATTAAGAATCAAACCCGCAACCATCAGGTTACCAGTCTGACTCTCTAACCATTAGGCCACGACTGCCCACAGAGTGACGGTCCTGGACCCTCAAAATGAGCACACCCATATCCTGTGGCATGCACTGCTGGGATATGAACCCAGCAGTGAACCCTAGGGTTCTTGACTTCATTTTAAACAATCTTTTATGCCAAAAAGGTTCTATAAGAAATATATCTTAAATGATTGCATAATGCTTTCATACTTAATGGGTTATTTAATTTTTTTCTAGTGATGCAGTTTATTTATGAGCTGCTTAATTCATAAAAATGTAATTAAAAAAAATAAATTATATTAATAATTATTTAAAACTAAATCCATAAAATGACCCCATTATGGTAACCCCTTTAAAGTTCTATATAGAACAATTTCTTCTAAGAGTGTATATTTAAATATATTAAAATATAGTTATGTAAATGAAATATAACATCTATCGTTCTATCTAAATATGTCTATTCATACCTGTTGGCAAAAACATTTTCATGCCATTTATATCATAGAGGGAAGATTGACATTTATGGCAGCTCCATGGAAATCCGAACATAGTGCTTTTGTTTTATTGAGAAGAACAAACAATGAACATGACAACAAACACATTTTGTGCAGTTCTGTTTAAATAGTAAGGTAATAAATGACCAGAGTTATGTCAATTACAGAGACCTACAGAAGGGCAGTTTGCCAACTCTGTGAATGTAGAGAAAAGGATGAACAAAACCAGGTAGCAAGAAAAATGTGAGACTCAATGAATCCAGTTCTGGAATTTTCTGCATTGGCAGAATATGTTGTAAAGCCACAAATAAACTCGGAACATGCGTGAGTAATAAAGTCCCAGTAGTTATTAGAATGAGATGAAATGCTCTTCTCTTCATGTGGTTTCCCTCCTCTCTTTCTCTCCCTCTATCTCCTGGTCCTGACTGCTTCAGAGCTCTGAGAACAGCCACACAGCAGAACAGGTTTATGGAGATGAAGAATAAAAACTGTATTATGTAAAAGTATGTATACATTTGCATAAAACAGGTGCGTATAAGCAGAGAAAACACACAATAGATAGCAATCATAAGCCAGGTCAAAATGGAACATGCAACTTTGTATCTGAGAGGTTTGAACTTCAGAAAGGTTACAGGATGAACCACTGCCAGGTAACGCTCAACACACATCAGACAATGAAAGAAACGACCGGTGATGACAAATCCTGATAAAAATAACACAAAGTTCCTGAGACTTGGAAATATATTGAGCATTGAAGAAAACAATGAGCGCAGACATAACATAATCTCACAAACGGAGATGTTCAGAGTGAAGAATTCAGATGCAATTCCTGTTCCTTTTCCCGTGACAATGAGCCATACAATGTAGGAGTGTGAAGGAAGACCAAGCAGGAATTGGATGGCATATATCGCAGCGTCATAGGGCAGTTTAGCTCCCTGCATACTGGTTGTGTTGCATGTTGGAGTTTCTTCGGTTTCCATTGTGATGTTCATCATGTTACTGACTGCGTTTGAACCTGCACAAAATATAAATTTGGACAATCAAGAAGAGTCACAGTCATGTTCATCAGAGACTGGTTCAGATTCATGTGATTTGATTAAAAAACGCATTAGTGAAAGAAAATAATCATTTACTGTGCAGCAATTATTCTCACAATGTACATTACTATTGTCTGATCCACATAAGAACATAAGTTGTATAATAACGCAAACCAACAATGGGTTATTACAATATTTATCCTGGGAGTGCAAGTTAGCAATAAACCACAATTAACACAGACTATAGACTTGCCATAAATGCATATTAAAATATACCCTGATCAAGCAGTTTGAACCTCCTATATTGTTAATATCGCCATGTTCAATAAATCTTAAATATTTTCATTTTAGTGGCTTTCCCATCTGTACCTGCGATTACAATAACACGAGTCTCTTTCAAACACTCCTGAAAGCAATCAACTATATATTTAAAAACATACTGTCAGGATTCTGCTTTTACCACTTTGTGATAAGATATAATAAACAGCATCTACACATTTAAGACATATTTCCAAAACATTAATTCATCAAAAGTTACCTGAGTTTCGATGGATCAAATCTTCAAACTCTACCTTGTAAGATGAACAATGCAGTTCTGACTCCAGAATGTGTTGGCAAAGAATGCATCAATAAATAGGCAAATATTATGCATGAGCAGACATCCAGTTAAAAAGACTTGTGATTTTTTTTTGAGTGTCATATTATATTAGAGAACTGGGGCCGTATGTATAAAGCCACTAAAATGTTAGTTTCAAGTCTGTCAAAATTCTAAGAATGACGTCATTTTACTCTTATTCCTAAACTTAAGAATAAGTGTGATTCATAAAGGTTCCTAAGTGTTAAGACTTGGTCTCAGCTCGTAAATTATTTAAGAGAGCTGGAGAGGTCTCCTAACCTAGTTAGGAGTAACAAGACGCGGCCACGCACTTTTCAACGGAAATATGATGTATTGGAGTTAAATGATGACGGAGTTGAACAAACAATACAATAAAAGGTATTCTTTTTGTAACTTACCTTTAAGAAATTTTATAGCAATGAAATGGAATGAAAGTAATAATTATATTTTTGGCGACTGGAAAAATGCAGCAGTGCACCTGTGATGACTCGTGCCCTTCAGTCCACAGTTAGCAGGCTCGAATAGCACTATTGTGGCACTAACCACACCAAATATACAGTAGTGGCCAAAAAAGTGATGTTGTGATGAGGGCTTTTTTTTAATGACCATAGAAGTTTGCTTAAACCACCAAATTATGAGGAAAATATTTTTATATTTATATATTTTAAACATTTTAAAATATGAGGGAAGAACAAAACACTAAACTTAGTGAAGGTATTTATCAAAATTATTTCAAGTCACCTTTATTTCTACAGTGCTTTTTAGATAACAGGAGCTTTTGAGATAACAGGAAAATAATGCAGCAAAGATAGTCTTGGCTGTACAGCAGCTCTAGAAGAAAATAGTGTCATTGTCCAGCTTAAGTAAGTTCAGTGTTGATTCATTTCTACCAGAAAGACTCGGAAGGCAAAATGATGTAACAAAGTATAAATTTGTTAACAGCCCAGCAAGCAAGTATTGTGTTATAAAGTATTTTGGTGTAGGCCCTGTCCATAGCTCGCAATCCAAGGGTAACAGAATCTGCATTTCCTGCCTGAAGACGAAGGCAGGGGCGCAGCCGACCCCCGGGGAGGTATGGGGTAGGGTTAGAGTGAGAGAGACCCCCTGTGAGGTATGGGAAGGGACCATCCTGGTGGTGGTGGGGAGGATGGAGGTGAGTGTTGGTGTCAGCGTCTGCGAACTCAGACATGTGTAAGTACCGATCTTTTATACTACAAGTAATACTATTGGATAGATGAGAAGGTAATAAGTGATGTAACGCTAAAGCTTTCATTTCCATTGTAAAAAATCATTAGTTATCTATTTAGTTCATTTATCTATACAGCCGCTCTGGAGTAAACCGTGATGTCATCGTCCAGCTCAGTTCAGTTCTCATATAATGGTGTCAATGCAGGCAGATCAGTAATATTCTTGAATATTAAGTGACAAAAAAGGGCAAACTACAGCTACAGGTTTTAGAAAAACTAAAAAGCTCACAGGAGAAAAACAAATCATACATTGTCTGCAACATAGTCATTTATTAATATTTCATTGTCTTCTCTTGTTTTTTCATGTGTTCATAATTTCTTTGTATGACAGCCTAGCTAAAACTTATGTCTGTACAATTTAGAATGTTTGTGTTATCACAAATAAACAATTGACTCCAGGCACAACTACACAGTACGCTTACAAAATCTTTAACACATTTTTAATATTATTTGAATAAAGGGTGAATCTGACAATTTTCCTTTGCCTCACTTTTCCACAGGGGATTCCACAGCATCAATACTAATTTGTGATAATTTTGCACAATGCAAAGCAATAAAAAAAATAAAATAAAAAAGAATAAATATTAAAGTTTCAGTGTCTTAATTAAATTATTTTATTATAATACATTAAATGACTGGTGTCATGCTGCAGTGACCTTACCCTTGCAGGCTCACTATTGGCTTATTCAGTGGTTGAGGGCGGCCATTTTGGGTTGACATCATTGTAGTCCTTAGTTTGCAGCACTTAAGTCCCACTTCAGTCAGCACTTAAGAATCAATCTTATAATTAACTGAAAGTTGCTTTTGGCTTCTTTATAAAAGTGTCCTACACTTAGAAAAGTCCTACTTTTTACTACAAATTTTTTGACACCTAAGACAAAGCTTAAGACTATTCTTACGAGTAATTCTTAGAAGTTTTATACATACGGGCCCTGATCATGTGAAAATGAGAAACTAATGAATTTGTTAACTGTAGCCATGCACACTACTTCTCATTCAAGCGATTAAAGCTGAGAAGGACTGAGTTGGATGCAGATTCACTGGGACGCAACCTTCTGATTGAAAAGTAGGCCTACCAAAAATTTTTTAACGCAGCCTATATATCCATAATGCACTTTGACGGTCGCTCCGAATGAATTCCAGCATCTCACCAGAAAATGGTTTACACAGCTGAATTATGCATCAATCCATTTTCCAAACCGCTTGTCCAATTATATGGGTACAGTTATATACCGTGCTGGTCAGAATTATTTGCCCCCTTGGTAAATATGATCAAAGATGGCTGCAAAAAATAAATCTGCATTGTTAATCCTTTTGATATTTTATTAAAAAAATTAGCAAAAATCTAACCTTTCATTGAAGTAAAAGAATTGAAAGTGGGGGTAAATCACATTACGAAATAAATGTTTTTCTCCAAAACATGTTGGGAACAATTGTTTGCCCCCTTTTATTAAATACTTTTTGCAACCTCCTTTTTCCAAGATAACAGCTCTGAGTTTTCTCCTATAATGCCTGATGAGTTTGGAGAACACCTGACAAGAGATCAGAGAGCATTTCTCCATACAGAATCTCTCCAGATCCTTCAGATTCCCAGATCCATGTTGGTGCTTCTTCTCTTCAGTTCAGCCCACTCATCTTCTATAGGGTTCAGGTCTGGGACTGGGATGGCCATTGCAGATGACAAAAAGCTCTTTTTTTTTTGTTTCATCTGACCATAGAACCCATCGCGTTCCAGTAGTGTCAGTTACTTTTCTAACGTTCTATGGTCAGATGAAACAAAAAAAGAGCTTTTTGGCAGCAAACACTTAACATGGGTTTGCTTCATACAGGGATAAAAAAAGTACCCCATGTGTAAAATGAAATACTCTGCTGTATCTTTAATGATGTGGGCCTAATTTTCTGCCAGAGGTCCTGGACATCTTGTTCAGATACATGGCATCATGGATTCGATCAAATTCCAACAGATAAAAAAATCAAAACCTGACAACCTCTGCTAGAAATCTTATAACAGACCATGTTTGGATCTTCCAACAGGACAGTGATCCAAAACAAACATCAAAATCATGGGTCACTGAGCACAAAACCAAGCATCTGCAATGGCCATCCCAGTCCCAGACCTGAACCCTAGAAGATGAGTGGGCTGAACTGAAGAGAAGAAGCGCCAACATGGATCTGGGAATCTGAAGGATCTGGAGAGATTCTGTATGGAGGAATGCTCTTGTCAGGTGTTCTCCAAACTCATCAGGCATTATAGGAGAAGACTCAGAGCTGTTATCTTGGGAAAAGGAGGTTGCAAAAAGTATTTAATAAAAGGGGGCAAATAATTGTTCCCAACATTTATTTCATAATGTGATTTTCCCCCCACTTTCAATTATTTTACTTCAATGAAAGGTTAGATTTTTGCTAATTTGTTTTATAAAATATCAAAAGGATTAACAATGCAGATTTATTTTTTACAGCCATCTTTGATCATATTTACCAAGGGGGCAAATAATTCTGACCAGCACTGTAAGTATAAACTCTATTAAACTTTATTTAAGGTTTAGCCTTTACACACTAGTTTCAAAGATACATCATTTCACTACGGGAGCTGCCAGTTTGCTAATTTTCAAGTGATTATTAAACATCAAGCACTACAAAGGCAACTGTCTGAATTCGAACACTTTTTTTTTGACCTTCAATGTTAATACTTTATTAGTAGACTAAGGTGATTTTTTTAACTTTTCTGTTCTTGTTATATCTGCTGAATCACCATAGCATGAAACCAACAACACGTACTGATCTTCCACTTGCTTTAATCACCTTTACACACACCTTGCGATAGCTACACGGAGTAAAGCCCGTGAAAATCTAGTGCAGTTGTTTCAGCATGCATTTTGGAGTTGAAGCAACATTTATACTAGTTCAGGTTGAAAGTGGACAAAAGAGACAAATTAATATACCATGTGTAAACAGGAATGTGTCTCCCTTGTCTTGTGATCGGATCGACTAAAACACATTTTAATACCAGGTGTAAACAGGGTCACAGTCCATATATCTGACTCTGTGAGTTATCGAAACCTGACATGAAAACCTAATGGAATAACAACCAATCAGGGATTAAAGACTCCTCTATTCAGATTGAAATAAGCATACCTTTTTAATATCCAGAAATAAAGGTTAACAACAATAAATAAGCAAATACAATAAATGCAAAATACAAACTCAACAAAGTTTTGTAAAACTTGCATGCGATTAACAGAGGTGGGAGAGTTTCCCAGAACGGTGCATATACAGAATAGGCTGCACAAAACCACCCAGAATAAAAAAAGCAAAACTAATAGGCAAGACAACTAAAAACTCTTGTTGTATCAGAATACAGATGATTGATGAGATGATGAAAGGGGCATATATGATTACCATTGTCACAGTAGTTATCAAAATAAGATAAAACGCTCTTCTCTTCATGTGGTTTTCCTCCTCTCTCTCTCTCCCTCTCTCTCCTGGTCCTGGCTGCTTCAGAGCTCTGAGAACAGCCACACAGCAGAACAACTGAATGGAGAGGAAGAGGAGGAACTGCAAAAGGACGAACCATGTAAATGCATAAATGTTGTTTGAGAGAAAGATAAACATAGATGACAAACAGGAGCCAACACCCAAAAGCCAGACAACAACAGAACAGACACATTTATATCTAAATAACTTGTATTTCAGAAAGGTTACAGGATGAACCACTGCCAGGTAACGCTCGACACAGATCAGACACTGAAACAGAGGGCGAATGGTGATGGCTAGTCCAAGTGAAAGTCTCTGTATCGTCACAAAAACTTGAAGTCTTTCTGACAGCAGAAAGGCCAAAGAAGACAGAGAGAAAAAGATCTCACAAACATTGAGGTTGAAGTTGAAAAATTCTGATGCAACTCCATTTCTTCCCCTGATAATAAGCCACATAACATAGGAGTATGTAGGAACACCGGAGAATAGATTAAAGCATAGCACAATAATCCTCAGACCATCCATTGATGAGGATGTTTGTGTTGTGATGTTGCTGTACTGAACCTCAGGTGAGGTGGAGTTTCCATTGGAGTCATTCATTTGCTCTGACGACTGGATGAAACGATCAAAATATCAGCCAAATCACAGCCATCAACAAAAGAAACAAGCTATACTGTGCACAAACATATCTCACATTAAAAAAATTATATAGTAAATACCATAAAGTATGTTAAAAAGTCCACCATTTGAAATATAATTCAATTATAAGCATGGCATTTTCAGCCGAGTTCAAATTATTATAATTATCAAACAAATATAAAACTCACTCTCCAAATTACTAATGTTTACAATTGTTCAAACAAAATAATTTGTGGATAAAACAATGATAAATGTTCTGTAACAAATACATCTTAACCCCATTTTACATAATAGCTAATCTAATCTTGCCTATAATTCTAATAGTCTGACTGCTAACCACAGAGACATTAATAGGCCTAGGAAAAAACTATATAAATAATATAAATATAGATATAGATATATTTATTTTAAAAAGGACTTCACCTGAAGAGTGAATGTTGTCTTTCTGGATCACCATAAATCTCTTGGATATTTATACATGCAGTCGCGAGGATATATGAGCTACATATTACATAAAAAACAAATAGTTAAAATATTTGTATAGAATAGACAAACCTATACAGTTTACATACTGTAAATGTGGAAAATTCACATCTGAAAGTTTATGATACATATTTACATTAATGCAAATCATATTGTGGCATGAAATGAAATCGGTCCAAGGTTCTTTTCGGACATGTCATAGAACAACAACAAAAATGTCATTTATTTGTAACTAGCGCTAGAGCAAGCACACAAAAATCTTTTTTCATACTGTAAAGTTCACCTCACAGCAGCAGTTTCACAACACCAGTAAATTAACCTCACCATATAACAAAAATTACCTTGAAAAACATTTTTTTTTTTTTTTACTAAACTGCTTTTAGACAAAAAAGAAAATGTTTGAATTAATATGAAGCAATATATGATGACATTGCTGTACATACAGTATTTGGTGTTTTATGTGACATGCAGCTTTGAAATCCATCTACAAAACACAGAACAGACATTTATGTCTTCAGGTGACTAACTTTTTATTCAGTTTGTTGTTTTCTCCCTTAATATGCGACATGTCTGTCAGTGAGATTAGATATTGTTTAAGGATTTAAACCCTTGTGATATTTGTATCATATTCCCTGAAATTCTAGAGAGTTCCCGAATTGCAATTCAATCACAAAACTTTCATAAACTAAATTCATACAGAAAGCTCCTTTCCTTTTAGTATAATTTGCATAGAAAACAATGCAGCTTGTTTGTATGTTTTCACAAAGACAGAGTGTAAATTAAAGTTTATTTAAAGCATTAAAACATTCACTTGTTCAAGAACAGAGACAGAAGAGTTTCCCAACCCTGTGCAGATAAAGAACAGGTTGCACAAAACCAGCCAGAATGAAACAACAAGGACCAAGAAACCAGATCAGTGAATCTCTTTGCAGTTCTTTCTGTTGCAGAACATTGAGGAATCCAGTGGTAACGAAAGGTACAAACATGACAACCAAGGTAACAGTAGATATTAGAATGAGATGAAATGCTCTTCTCTTTATGCTGTTTTTCTCCCCTCTCCCTCTCTCTCCTGGTCCTGACTGCTTCAGAGCTCTGAGAACAGCCACAAGACAAAACAACTGGATGGAGAGGAAGATGAGGAACTGTAGCAAGAAGAACCATGAATATGTCTTCTGATTAGATAATATTTGTATGGTCATAGCAGCCAAACAGGATCCAAGAGTGGTTATCCAGACCGCAGTGCAGCAGATCACTCTATATCTGAGAGGTTTGAACTTCAGAAAGGTTACAGGATGAACCACTGCCAGGTAACGCTCAACACAGATCAGACACTGAAACAGAGGACGGCCAGTGATGCCTAGTCCTTGTAAAAACCGATGTAGTAACCCTAGACTCGTTTTTGAAAGAAAAAGAAAAAAACCTAGAGAGTAAATTATCTCACAAAGTGTGAGATTGACATAGAAGATTTCTGATGGAATTCTTCTTCCTCGTGCAATAAGCCACAAAACATAGGAGTGTGTAGGAACCCCGAACAGCAGATTACAGCATTGCAAACCAGTCTGGAGACCCTTCACTAATAAAGCTTCATTGTTTATGAAATAGGTGGAAGGATGAACCTCGGTTGAGTTGAAGTTCTCAGTGGAGACGTTCATGCTCAGTGCCTCTTTAATCAATAAATTATTGTGCAATTGTAATCTACAAAGGAGACAGAGAGAAAACGTCAGACATGAGACTGAATAAATCAAATCACAGTCATTCAGTCACACCCATCTACATTGTGTATGTGTAGATTTGAGAGTATATGTCAGCACATTTTATTCAAGAAAAAGGTCAAGTTCTATGATTATGCGTTTGAGGCTCAGATTCATAAAACCCTCGTAATTTTTTCTTTTACTATCTGTCCTTTGAATGCATTTCAATAATGTGTTAAATCTGAATGGTCAAACAAATCAAATTAGAAACATTTTATACGATAGCTAATCAATCTAAACTAATCGAGATTTAAAGAGTGTGTTACCTGCAGTGTGAAGTCACTCCAGAAAGTTCTGCACAGTGTTCTGGATGATTAAATATATAAGAGCATGGTTATATAAACACTTCACATGTGACATGCAAATTAGGGTTATAGTCTACACATTAGGTGCAAAAAGACACATTTTAGAATCCCTGAAAATTTTGTAATTATCTATAAATAAACATTTTCAGTGGTTTGGTGTAGAGAAAATTACCAAAAGATTATGACAATTTGAGACAGAGTTTTAGCCTAATAAAATACCAAACTGACGTGTAATGCTAAAATGTAAATGCATTCATATACAAAGTTTTGGTTTAATGTGCATAGAAAACAACACAGTTTGTTTGTATGTGAATTTTCTTATTTGAACATTTATACAAAAAAAAAAAAAAACAACAACCCAAAAACATTAAAACAGAAAAGGTTCACACAAACTTTAATTTTAAAACAAAACATGCAAACTAAAATCTATAAACCAATGGATGACTTATTCTCAGTAACAGAGATTATATTGTCACAATTTTATTTTTCTCAAAGACAGAGTGTAAATTAAAGCTTGAACACCCTCGGGTGTTAAAAGTACATGTGACCCTGGATCACAAATCATGAGTCGCACGGGTATATTTGTAGCAATAGCCAACAATACATTGTATGGGTCAAAATTATCGATTTTTCTTTTATGCCAAAAATCATTAAGATATAAAGTAAAGATCATGATCCATGAAGATATTTAGTAAATTTCCAACCTTAAATATATAAAAAAAATATTTTTGTGAGTGGATGCAGCAAAATCGCCAACAGAAATGGACAACTTTAAAGGCAATTTTCTCAATGTTTCGATTTTTTTTTTGCACCCTCAGATTCCAGATCTCAACTAAATATTGTCCTATCCTAACAAACCATACATCAATGGAAGGCTTGTTTATTCAGCTTTCAGATGATGTATAAATCTCAATTAGCATTTTTTTTTTTTTTAATTACCCAAATTCTACAATTACATAAAGAACATTCAGAAGCTGCACATTTATTCTGACCATTTTGTTTTGAGTTTATTTAGCTAAAATGACCAACTCACTATAATGTATATGAATTAATAATAGCTTCAGTGACAGAATGTTCTATATAAAACTTTCACTTTTTCACTTTATGAAGAACAGAGACAGAAGAGTTTCCCAACCCTGTGCAGATAAAGAACAGGTTGAACAAAACCAGCCAGAATGAAACAAGAAGGACCAAGAAACCAGATCAGTGAATCTCCTTGCTGTTCTTGCTGTTGCAGAACAGTTATGAATCCAGTGATAACGAAAGGTACAAACATGATAACCAAGGTAACAGTAGTTATTAGAATGAGATGAAATGCTCTGCTCTTCATGTGGTTTTCCTCCTCTCTCTCTCTCCCTCTCTCTCCTGGTCCTGACTGCTTCAGAGCTCTGAGAACAGCCACAAGACAAAACAACTGGATGGAGAGGAAGAGGAGGAACTGCAGTGAGAAGAACCATGAATATGTCTTCTGATTAGATAATATTTGTATGGTAGCCAAACAGGATCCAAGAGTGGTTATCCAGGCTGCAGTGCAGCAGATCACTCTATATCTGAGAGGTTTGAACTTCAGAAAGGTTACAGGATGAACCACTGCCAGGTAACGCTCAACACACATCAGACAATGAAACAGAGGACGACCAGTGATGCCTAGTCCTTGAAAAAACGGATATAGTAACGGTAGACTTGGTAATATTTGTGTAAAAAAAATAAAAGAGTAAATTATCTCGCAAACTGTGAGATTGACATTGAAGATTTCTGATGGAATTCTTCTTCCTCGTGCAATAAGCCACAAAACATAGGAGTGTGTAGGAACCCCGAACAGTAGATTAAAGCCAAGCAAACCAATCCTGAAACCCCTCAGTATCAAAGATTCTTGTATTATGGTGGAAGGATGAAACTCAGTTGAGTTGAAGTTCTCAGTGGAGACGTTCATGCTCAGTGCCTCTCTAATCAATAAATGATTGTGCAATTGTAATCTACAAAGTAGACAGAGAGAAAAATATAATAAAAAAAAGGTGAAAAATAAAAAAAGGGTGATATTGAATGAATCAAATCACACTCATTCAGTCACACCCATCTACATTGTGTATATAATGTGTAAATTTGAGAGTATGTCAGCACATTTTATTCAAGAAAGATGTCAAGGTCTATGATTATGCGTTAGAGCCTCAGGTTCATAAAAACCCTCGTCATTTTTTTCCTTTTACTTCTTTGAATGTATTTCACTAATGTGTTAAATCTGAATGGTCAAACAAATCAGACTCAGACACATTTTCTACGATAGCTAATCAATCTAAACTAATCGAGATTTAAAGAGTGTGTTACCTGCAGTGTGAAGTCACTCCAGAAAGCTCTGCACAGGGTTCTGTATGATTAAATATATAAGAGCATGGTTATATAAACACTTCACATGTGACATGCAAATTAGGGTTATACACATAAGGTGCAAAAATAAATATATTAGAATTCCAGAAAAGTCTTTCCAACATTTAAAGTGTTTTTTTTCTTTTTTCTGGTAATGTAATTTATTTATTTCTATAACACAATAAAACAACTGTCGCTAACCATTGTATTGTACAAAAGTAGCAAAAACAACACCAGTCAAAACAATAAAATAACATACAAAGACATTTACATACAGAAAACTTTTATTTTGTAAAAAATGGCACATAGTCACACTTGTGGTGTTCCCGGTCAAAAATGACAGGCCTATAAAAAATAGCTTATAAATCACTCATTTAACCACATTTTCACCCAATCTTGGATTCAATCTTTGTATCAACTTGTTTTCTTTCATTTAGGACTGGTTTTATATTTAATTTTCAAACAGTTTAATTGTAGGAGTCATTTATCCGAGCTTATGCACCTCAATTTTTGAGTGAAAAAAGCATTATTTGTTAATAATTTTGGCAATATTGAGAAAAATATTTTAAAAAACTGCACTGTTGATCACACTAGTCTACTTCACTGTTTAACCAGGAAATTTCTTTTGAAATTATTTTATTTTGTATAAAATGGCACAGTGTCACACTTGTGGTGTTCCTGGTCAAAAATGACCGGCCATTAAAAAGTTAATGTAGAAGATCACAAAACACAGCACTTATATTTTGCAATGCTTTTATTTTGAGATAAGGGGTGCACAGTAACACTTGTGCTGTTCCTTGACAAATCTAACCATTGTGACATACAAGAAAGAACACATTAACGCTGTCATATAGAGAACACAAATCAAACACTTCTTTCAGTTTTCCAAATTATGAACTAACCAAAACGACAAACACCAGGTCTCTGTGTAAACTCATGCAAATGACTAACAAAATCATTTTTAAGGTATGTGTGTGTGTGTGTGGCATACATGTATCCATGCATGCACATGTCCAATGGCTCTATGTCTGCAAGCACACATATACATATGTGAACATGATAAACATGCTCCTGACAACTAAATTGTTCTCTAATTTTCAGTCTCCCCCATTCACTTTCAATGACCAGGAACACCACAAGTGTGACTCTGTGTCATTTTGTGCAAAAAACACACATTTTAAAACAAACGGTGTAATTAAATATTAGACAAGTGTTATCAACAGTGCATTTTTTTTCATATTTTTCTCAATATAGCCAAAATTATTAACGAATAATGCTTTTTTTCACTCAAAAACTGAGGTGCATAAGCTCAGATAAATGACTCCTACAATTAAACAGTTTGAAAATGAAATACAAAACCAGTCCTAATTGAAAGAAAACAAGTTGATAAAAAGATTGAATCCAATTTTTGGTGATAATATAGCATAACAAGTGATTTATAAGCTATTTTGTGTAGGCTGGTCATTTTTGACCGGGAACACCACAAGTGTGACTCTGTGTCATTTTGTACAAAATAAAAGCATTTCAAAAGAAATTTCCTGGTTAAACATTAAAGTAGACTAGTGTGATCAACAGTGCAATTTATTTTCATATTTTTCTCAATATTGCCAAAATTATTAACAAATAATGCTTTTTTCACTCAAAAACTGAGGTGCATAAGCTCGGATAAATGACTCCTACAATTAAACTGTTTGAAAATTGAATACAAAACCAGTCCTAATTGAAAGAAAACAAGTTGATAAAAAGATTGAATCCAATTTTTGGTGATAATATAGCATAACAAGTGATTTATAAGCTATTTTGTGTAGGCTCGTCATTTTTGACCGGGAACACCACAAGTGTGACTCTGTGTCATTTTGTACAAAATAAAAGCATTTCAAAAGAAATTTCCTGGTTAAACATTAAAGTAGACTAGTGTGATCAACAGTGCAATTTATTTTCATATTTTTCTCAATATTGCCAAAATTATTAACAAATAATGCTTTTTTCACTCAAAAACTGAGGTGCATAAGCTCGGATAAATGACTCCTACAATTAAACTGTTTGAAAATTGAATACAAAACCAGTCCTAATTGAAAGAAAACAAGTTGATAAAAAGATTGAATCCAATTTTTGGGGATAATATAGCATAACGAGGGATTTATAAGCTATTTTGTGTAGGCCTGTCATTTTTGACCGGGAACACCATAGGTGTAACAAGGTGAAAAAAACAACACAAAAAAAGTAAAAAAAAAAAATGTGGACAAGTTGTTATAGTCTCTGTGAACAAAGTCACTAAGTTTCAGTTCAATGCGATAACATTAACTAGTATTTTCAGGAAAAAGAAAATCTTCTCCAGTCAAAAATGACATGAACACCACATGAGGGTTAAACAGAGATTCTGTAGCGATTACCCTTATAGATAAATAACTATTCCACAATTTGGGGCCGACTATGGCAAAAGCCCGGTCTCCCTTTCTTTTTAACCGTGATCAGGGAACCTTCAACAGATTCTGATTTGATGACCTTGAACATCTAGCAGATATGTTCAGATAAACATGTGTGCTCATTTTTACTTGTGCCAGTGAGAAGTCTAGGAGCTGCATTTTGCACTATTTGCAAACGGTTCATATAGGATTGATTAATACATATATAAATTGAATTGCTATAGTCAAGATGAGAAGATATAAATGCATGTATTACTTTCTCAAACTCAGTATGTTAAACATTTTTTTAACCTTAGTCTTAGCTGGAAAAAGCACAATTTGACTATACTGCATTTACCTGCTTATCAAATGACAGGGCAGAGTCAAAGACAACACCCATGTTTTTAACAGGTGACTTTACATAAGCTAAGCTGCCCAACAGCTGCCAGAGACAGCTGCCTCAGTCTAACTCTCATTGAGATTTAAAAAATTATTGGACATCAATGCCAATGTCTGACAAACAGAACAAACTGAACAAACACAAGGATATCATGATCAACCGTATCAAAGGCTGCACTCAAATCCAATAGCAGAAGTATTAGTTCCCA
Source organism: Abramis brama (assembly GCF_963993115.1). Lineage (NCBI taxonomy): Eukaryota > Metazoa > Chordata > Actinopteri > Cypriniformes > Leuciscidae > Abramis > Abramis brama. Next base: position 28,064,824 of record NC_139977.1, on the reverse strand, counting down.
GCATCAACAGATAATAAAATGTAATTTGATACTCTTAAAAGAGCCTAATACTAAGATTTCTTCTTGTATTCATATTTGGTATATATATATACATACAAATATAAATAAACAATTTCAGTGGTTTGATGTAGAGAAAGTTACCAAAAGATAATGACAAATTGAGACTAAGTTTTTGAGTCTGAGTTTTAGCCTAATAAAATATCAAACTAAAGTATGAATAAATAAAATGCAAATACATTCATAAAAAAAGTTTTAGTTTAATGTGCATAGAAAACAACATTAAAGCAGAAAATATTTACACAAACCTTCATTTTAAACCAAAACATGCAAACTAGAATCTATAAAGCAGTTTATAAACCAATGGATGACTTCACTTATTCGCAGTTACAGACGATATTGTTACTTTCACAATTTTATTTTCACACATGCAGTGTAAATTAAAGCTTGAACACCCACTATTGTTAAAAAGTACATACAGTATGCGTAACAGTCTACATTCTACAAATTACATAAAGAACATTCAAAAGCTGAACATTTATTCTGACCATTTTGTCTTGGGTTTATTTAGCTAAAATGACCAACTCACTAATGTATGAATTAATAATAGGTTCAGCGACAGAATGTTCTGTATAAAACATTCACTTTTTCACTTTATGAAGAACAGAGACAGAAAAGTTTCCCAGCCCTGTGCAGATAAAGAACAGGTTGAACAAAACCAGCCAGAATGAAACAACAAAGACCAAGAGACCAGATCAGTGAAACTCCTTGCTGTTGCAGAACAAGTCATGAATCCAGTGATAATGAAAGGTGCAAACATGATAACCAAGGTAACAGTAGTTATTAGAATGAGAAGAAATGCTCTTCTCTTTATGTGGTTTTCCTCCTCTCTCTCTCTCTTTCTCTCTCCCTCTCTCTCCTGGTCCTGACTGCTTCAGAGCTCTGAGAACAGCCACAAGACAAAACAACTGGATGGAGAGGAAGAGGAGGAACTACAGCGAGAAGAACCATGTTTATGTCTTCAGATTAGATCATTTCTGTCAGGACCACTACCGTCAAATACGATTGACAATTAGCATACAGTTCGGATTGGCGGTATGGTTCCATTCTGGGCGAGAACTCCCTGCGCATCCATGCAGCCTAGCATGGATAAGAGCAGGGAGAGCAGCAATAACCCCCCTTGGGGTAAACAGAACAGAACCAACATGAATGTTTGCAAATATATTTAATTCAAGATTTTAAAGTACAACATAATTCGAGAATTTATTCTGATTCAAGGGGAATCAGAATGCCAAATCCTGACTGGGCGAGAGGAAGAGCTGGGGATGGAGGAGGGTAATTAGCTCCTGGCTGCCACATCACAAACATATTGGGGGGAAACTCCTGCCGATAATGTTTTAGAAGCAGCCATACTCCTAGTCTCTTGGTCTGATGCCTCACAGTGCCACGAAGAAACGTTATTAGAGGGTGTCTCCCCAAGGATACACCACTTAAAGGGACGTGGGAAGCAGCTAAGGCAGCCATGTACACCTTAAGGGGCTGTTTACACGACACCTTTTCAACTAAATACGTAAAACTTTTCATGCGTTTTGGCCATTCATTTACATGACAACTGCGTTTTGGGTGCCTGAAAATGCAAAGTTTTGAAAACGGGTTTCAAAGTGCAAGTTTTTGAAAACGGTCTCCGTGTAAACAGCAAAAATGCAAATCTGGAAAGACGATGATGCCATGCACATGTGCATTACGTGTTCAGTCTATAGTGTTTCATCGCCATCTAGTGGCCTGGCAGCAGAATACAGCATTTCAGTCGTTTTCACGGGTCCGTGTGAATAGGGATCGTTTTGACAATGGTGTCGTCTGTGCACGGAAAAAACTCAAAGGAAACACTTCTCCGTTTTAAGCACATCATTGTTGTGTAAACGTACCCTTACTGTGGAGGTGGATAACCCTGCGGAAAAATGCTCCTGCAGGAATTCCAGCACTGCACCCTCTAGGCAGATAACCGGGTCCAGCTGATGCTCTCCGCACCAGGAAGTGAAAAATATCCACTTCTCTTGAGATGCGAACAGGTCTACTTCCGCTTGATCAAAGTTTTTCATAGGAGCTCCACCACCTCGGGATGGAGTCTCCATTCCCCAGGCCTCTGCCCCTGCCTTGACAGGATGTCTGTTCCCTGATTAAACACCCAGGGATGTAAATTGCCTTTAGAGAGAGCAAATTCCCTTGGGCCTACAGGAGGATCTGGTGAGCCCCAGCTTGCATAAGAGGCGCGACAGCAGACCTCCCTGATGGTTGATTGGCCCCTCAGGTCTGGGAGGAAGTGTTTGAGTGCTCAAAACACTGCCATCTTTTCCAGTTGATTTATGGGCCAGGAAAGGAGATGGTCCTACCACAAACCTTGAGCCGAGCGACCACTCATGATCGCCCCCCAACCTGTGAGGGATGCATCTGTCGCTAGCATTTTTATGCGACGACAAGAAGCCCCCATCACTGGGCTTTGGGCAAGAAACCAAGGTTTTTTCAACATGTCTAAGGCACGTAGGCATCGCTGCGTGACCTTGATCATGCGTGAAACTCGTCCACCACCGTAGGGAGGACCCCTATAAATCTGGGTGGACGAGAACTGTTGAATTCTGTAACCCTTTTCTATCATGAGCAGCACCCAATGAGATATATTTGGCAGTAGCTGCCACACTGCCAGAAAATCTACTAAGGGAATCAGCCTCTCGAGACTGGCCTCTGATATAGGTTGAAAAGCCTCTTCAGTGCCCTGAAATGGCGAACCGGCAGGGAATAACCGAACTGACTGTTCTGCGACCCTCCTCAGAGGATCGCTGGAAACCGCTGCCACTTTGGATGCCCTGAAGTGGCGAACCGGCAGGGAACAACCGAACTGGCAGCTCTGCGACCCTCCTCAGAGGATTGCTGGGGACCGCTCCACCCCGAAACACCTGAGGTGGCAGGCTTGGCAGAACGGCCCCCTGAGGGCACGTGAGGTGAGGTGTTAACCACTTCCCCCGGAGGCAAAGAGAACCAGCCTCTCGAGACTGGTCTCTGGTATTACTCAAGCAACCAATTTGGTGCCCTGAAGCTGGCGCACCAGCAGGGAACAGCTGAACTGATTGATCTGAGACCCTCCTCGGAGTGGGCGAGCATCCCAGTGCCACTACGTTTGTGCCAGACACAAAGATATGGACTCACCAGAGACCACTGCGCCCTGAAGCACACAAGGTGGCGGGGTTGGCAGAACAACCTCCTGAGGGCACCGAAGGGAAATGGGCACCGTATAATGAGGTGTTAACCACTTCCCCCCTAGAGGGTACTGCCCTCTTCGCCGAAGCATTTTTTCAAGATAATGACTGTCCTCAAATCTGTCTTATCCCAAGATGACTACGCCGAAGCATTTTTCAAGATAATGACTGTCCTACGATCTGTCTTATCCCAAGATGACTACGGCTGAGACTACTAAAGGAACCAGCCTCTTGAGACTGGTCTCTAGTATAGCTCGAGAAGCCAATCCAGTGTCCTGAAACAGATGACCGGCAGGAAACAACCGAATTGACCCCTCTTAAACCCTCCTTCTGCGAGTCAGACATTGAGACTAAAACTCGCTGGAGACCGCTGCACCTCAAAGCACACGAGGTGGTGAGGTTGGCAGAATGGCCCCTGAGAACACCGAAGGGAGATGGGCACCGTATAATGAGGTGTTATCCGTTTCCCCCTGGGAATTTCACCATTTATTTCCTCAGAATTAAATGCAGCCAAAGATCAACCAGACAAGTAAACACGGTCTGGATGAAAGGCTGAATACTGTATAAATACAGACATCTAACTCCTCAAAGATCACATATTGTTTAATTTTCTCAAAAATGAAATGCAGCCAAATATCAACAAGATAAGTAGAAATGGTCTAGGTGAAAGGCTGAATATAGTGTATTAAATATAGTGGGTTGGGGATCTCGGTTACGAGGTGCAGCGAATGTGGCGCATGTCAAATTTATCACCTCAACCTGCTAAAATGCTGGAATGAGGGGACATTGGTTGAGCTAGCGTCGGTGGTTTCGGGGAAGGATGATCTCGGACCAGAAGCGGCTGTCCCAGTAAATCTGCTCGCTTTGTTCCCGGGGGGAGATCACCTCTCGCTGGCGCAGCTCGCTGATGTAACCAAACTGCAGACAGACTTTGCAGATGTGTTCTCACCCCTGCCCGGTCGCACGAATCTTGTACAGCACCATATTGAAACGGTCCCAAGGGTAGTGGCGCGCAGCCAACTCTATCGTTTACCTGACCACAAGAAAAAAGTGGTACAGGAAGAATTAAAGGCCATGCTGGGGTTGAGCGTAATAGAGGAATCGCACAGCGATTGGACGAGCCCGATAGTTTTGGTTCCCAAAACGGATGGCTCAATGCTTTTCTGTGTCGATTACAGAAAGGTGAACGCTGTTTTTAAATTCGATGCTTATCCAATGCCTCGAGTTGACGAGCTGTTTGATCGGTTAGGTTCGGCTTACTTTTATTCGACAGTGGATTGTTACGCTTCCATTCGGGTTGTTAGGGGCTCCCGTCACCTTTCAGCGTCTCATGGACAAAATCACTCACTCTTCGTTATTACCTCCTGGGACGGGAGTTCACCCTCTGTTCAGACCACGCCCCCCTCCAATGGCTCATCCGCATGAAGGATACCAATGCGTGGATCACCCATTGGTATCTAGCGTTACAGCCTTTTAAGTTCAAGGTGATCCACAGACCGGGGGTGCAGATGGCTGTAGCTTACTTCCTCTCTAGGAATGGGGAGGGGGGAGGCTGCAGACCAGAGGTGGGGGTGGGGGTATGTGGCGAGGGGAGCGTGGTAAAGCGGAGTCTGCATGGGGAGTGTGAGTGTGGGGACGAGCGATGATAAGTGGGTCAAGTGCAAATGATTAACACCTGTTTATAATTCCAGTAACTTGCGGAGAGATGGGATAAAAGAACCTGCAGACCTGGGAATAAGGAAGACCTGGAGGACATATATTGAACCAGACGGCTGTTTTGGTATATTTTTGTTTTTGTTTGAGAGAAAAAACAAATAAAAGACACTCAGAACTCACTGACCTGAATTCTTCGTCCTTTTTATTTCTGAACATTGTTACAATGTGCATAGAAACAACACAGTTTGTTTGTATACATTTTAAAAATAATAATAAACAGTAAAGCAGAAAAGATTTACACAAACCTTAATTTTAAAACAAAACATGCAAACTAAAATCTATAAAGCAATCTATAAACCAATAGATGACTTTAGTTATTCTCATTCTCAGTAACAGATGATATTGTTACTTTGACAATTTTATTTTCACAAAGTAAAATTTAATTAAAATGTAAAATGTAAATTAAAGCTTGAACACCCCCAGTGTTAAAAAGTACAAATACATGAACATTCATGGGCTGAACTTTTATTCTGACCATTTTGTTGTGGGTTTATTTTGCTAAACTGTCCAACTCACTATAGCCCATATGAATTAATAATAGGTTTAACTTTAGTGACTGAATGTCCTGTCTAAAACAGTAATTTTATGAAGAACAAAGGCAGAAGAGTTTCCCAACCCTGTGCAGATAAAGAACAGGTTGCACAAAACCAGCCAGAATGAAACAACTAAGACTAAGAAACCAGATCAGTGAAACTTCTTGCTGTTTTTGCTGTTGCAGAATAGTGAGGAATCCAGTGATAATGAAAGGTGCAAACATGATAACCAAGGTAACAGTAGTTATTAGAATGAGATGAAATGCTCTTCTCTTCATGTGGTTTTCCTCCTCTCTCTCTCTCCCTCTCTCTCCTGGTCCTGACTGCTTCAGAGCTCTGAGAACAGCCACAAGACAAAACAGCTGGATGGAGAGGAAGAGGAGGAACTGCAGCGAGAAGAACCATATAAATACCTTCAGATTAGATAATGTTAGTATGATCAGGGAGACCAAACAGGATCCAAGAGTGGTTATCCAGACCGCAGTGCAGCAGATCACTCTATATCTGAGAGGTTTGAACTTCAGAAAGGTTACAGGATGAACCACTGCCAGGTAACGCTCAACACACATCAGACAATGAAACAGAGGACGACCAGTGATGCCTAGTCCTTGCAAAAAATGTTGTAGTATCTCTACATTTAGGAATATTTGAAAAATATAAATTAAAAAAAACAGACAGTAAACGATCTCACAAACTGTGAGATTGACATTGAAGATTTCTGATGGAATTCTTTTTCCTCGTGCAATAAGCCACAAAACATAGCAGTGAGTTGGAACTCCGAACAGTAGATTAAAACATAGCAAGCCAGTCCTGAAACCCATCAGTATTAAAGGTTCTTGTATTATGGTGGAAGGATGAAACTCAGTTGAGTTGAAGTTCTCAGTGGAGACGTTCATGCTCAGTGCCTTTCCAATCAATAAATTATTGTGCAAGTGTGATCTACAAAGGAGACAGAGAGAAAAATATAAGTGTCAGATGAGATGATAAAAGGTGTGACTGAATGAATCATATCACAGTAATTCAATCACACCCATCATCATGAGTTTGTGTATGTAATTAGTGTATAAGAAGATTACAATATCAGTAAATTTTATTCAAGAAATATCTCTATTCCCAATATTAATGCATTAATGAAGGCATTTCAATAATGTGTTAAGTCCGAATGGTTAAACAAATCAAGCTCAGACACATCTTAACTAGTCCAAATCTAAACTACCTTAAAACTCTTACTTGGATAACCACAATGTATACTAAAATATTTACTGTGGAAAATGACATACCAAAAGGAGTTTTTTACCTGAAGTCGTCACCCCAGACATCCACCTCTGCACATCTGTTCTGTAGAATGACTGAAGATATAGTAGCATGGTTACATAAAAACCTCACATGTGGCATGCATGCAAATAATCAAGAGATATAAACAAAATACTCAAAAAGACTAATAGCGTTCTGAAAACAGACTCCCCTGGAAACCTTTAGAACAGTTTAAAGGAAAACATTTAAAAAACAAAGCCCTGGTTTCACAGACGGGGCTTAGATTAAGCCAGGATTAGGCCTTAGTTTCATTAGGACATTAGCTTGTAATAAATGTGTCTTAGAAAAAAAAAAAAAACAACAAAAAAAAACATTACTGGTGTGAGACAAAACAATGGCACTGACATATATTTAGAAATGCCAGTGCAAGTTGATTTCAGTTAAAACAGCTCAAACATGCATTGTAGTTCTAGGACAAGGCTTAAGCCTGGTCTGTAAAAACCAGGGGTACGATTCTAAAACATTTTAAATGGTCTAGAGTGTAGAGAAAATAAACAAATGATAATAACAATTTGAGACAGACTTTTAATAATATACCAAACTGATGTTTCTGCTTAATGAATACACTCTAAAATAATATGGTTCTTTAAAGGTTCTTTACATGTAGTAACAGATCTATTTAGTACCATATCATCCTGAAGAACCCTTTATATGCTGAAATGGTTCTTTGTATTAGAGTTTAGGGTTCTTTATTCCCACCTTTTTGTTTTTCAAATCTGTAACTGTCAAAGCCTCTTCATTACTGATTTTCTGGAGCTCAGCTGTACAACTACAGTTACTACATCATGTCAACATACTCTCAACAGGTAAATGATTTCTTTCTTAAAATGTCTATAAATGATAACTTTAAAAAATGTAAGAATCATTTCCTAACAATCATGTATTTTTCTATTTTAGTTTAACAGAACATGCAGTGTGAGCAGCTTTGTTCAGTTAAGGATACTTCACTTATCTTCCCCACAAAGTAAGTAACAAATCTTCTCTTCTCCACAAAGTAAGTAACAGAGATATGGAATTTATGATCCATTTTGTTTGATTTTTTATCAAACATACCCAGTCACAAAAAACATTAAAGCTATAGCCTACCATGACTTTATATCACCTTTTCCTTTATACATGGTAAAGGGCTCATTCTGTCCATTTTTGCTAATTTTGGCCTTCATGAACATAAATGTTTTTACATAATCAAATGGAAGAGACACAATGTAACTCTAAACTCAGTTGTTTATTTCAGATGCTGTCCTGTACCATAACCTCATCAACTGCAGAGAGAAACTGCCACACACATAATGAAGGACGTAGAGACATCATAGGGGATTGTGAAGATATTTCACTGGAACTTGGTCTTCATTACATCGATATCGTGTTCAGTGTCAATTGTTACTTATTAATGTATTCAGCTAACTAAATAAATATTGTTGAAAAGTTTCTTTATAACACCATTAAGGTTCTATATAGCACTTTCAAAGCATGGTTCTTTATGGAACCTTATAAAAAGGGTTCTATTTAGCACCAGAAGGGGTTCTGCTATTGTTACAAGCCGAAGAACCCTAATTTGATACTGTTCTGGGGCCGTATTCACAAAGCATTTTATCTTACCACTAGGAGTACTCCTAAATCGCACTAAAAGATTTTAGCTAGGAGTTTTCTCTTAAAAGTTATTCACAACGCCTTTCAGACCTACTCTTAGTAAAGAAAAATGACAACTCCTAAACTAAGAGTGAGTCTTCGTTGCTATGGATGACGTCATTACTCATGCACAAGCTTGACTGAAGTGACCACCTTGATTGGCTGATGATTGTAACGCGGGAATGATTCCAAACACCTCCCCTACGATGATGAGTGACAGGTGACAGGTCTGAGAATGCGTGCGCTACACAAGTAGTGCGAAGGACGGAAGATGATGAATAACTGAATAAATAGCCTAAATGAATAAAGAGTAAGGCAAAACAAATAGCCTAGTAGCCTAATGAAACATATGGATTGATGCAATATCTTTGCAACATTATTGAATTAATCTGTCACTATATGCCTCTGCCTACGTTTGCAAAGAGAAGAACATTTTAATTTGATTCACAATGAAACGTTACAATTAGTTTACATGCAATGAGTAGCCTACTTTTGGTTGTTGTTGGTGGCGTTATTGCATCCCTAGTTATGCCTACAATGCAAAATTGTTCCCTCGCGATTGGAAGCTCCTGTAGCCATCGTATACCCATTTCAAAACATTGCAACGTGAAATGCCACAAAAAGCGGTTTGTGAATAGGTCTTAGTGAGTTAGGAGTCCTCTCAACTTCTTTTAAGCTGTCCCAGGCTTAGGTGCTACTTTTAGGGCTAAAATGCTTCGTGAATTACTCTTAGTGAAAAAAAAAGAGGAGTCCTAAAGTTAGGAGTGACACGCCCATTATTTTTAGGAGTTGCTCCTAAATTCGCCAGTTAGGAGCTACTTTTAGCCTTAAAATTCTTTGTGAATACGGCCCCTGAACCATTTTTCTTAAGAGTGTAAATTTTAATACCCTCTTTCCGAAATTCTGTCATTGTTTACTTACCCTATTCATGTCGTTTCATCGCCTGTATGGCTTTCTTTCTCCTGAGGAACACAAACTACTTTTTCAATAATATAAGTGTTTACCACAGGGCCGTCACACTCCAAAAAAGAAAACACCATAAAAGTAGACTTTCATAAGTTAGTCTTGTACCTTATATTTTCACAGCCTTGTGAAGCCACACAATAGCTTCATGTGATGAGCAGACTGAATTTTTTTATTTGTTGAAATACAGTAATCACCTTTGCGCTCATTAATATGCAAATTTGGCAGGTCAGAGATGTCTCTCCATGCACATATTAAGCAAGTTGTTATCCTATAAATAATTTTCATGGTAGCTGCCTATTTTTATTTCAAATGAAAGTAAAATTTAGAGTGAAAATGTAAAAAAGAAAGGAAAAAAAAAGAAGACAATTCTTGACGGGGTGGCGGGGAACAATTGACACATTATTCACAAAAACACAGCTTGTGTGTGTGGCCTCATGGGATAGTAAAGTGTTCATCGTATGCTCACCTCAGAATCTTGCTGGAAGAAGTCCTCTGGGTACTTTTTGCCTACTCTTTAATGAGTACTGTGAATTTGCTTCTTTTGTCACTGTTTTTCGCCTACTATTAATGGAGGTATGCAATTTCGGATGCAGCCATAAAATGTATCTTTTTTGCGGACATATAATACATATTTTGTAGGCCTACATACTCCGCATCCGCAGAGATGGGAAGTCTGATTCATTTAGTTCATTCAAACGGTTCAAAGAACCAGTTCGTAAGACCGATTCAGTATTTTTACGTCATCACATATCAAAGCAATTCTAACTTCCCAGCATTAGGTGAGTTCATTCAAAGGTGAGGATCACTATTGCAGTCTTGTGAACTTACAACGTTAATTCCACAAGACTGTAAGTTGTCCCATTTGTCATTTTAGGTTTCAGAAGAGCCCACATTAAAACGAATTCCACTGCAGACTTCTGCCCAACAGTCAAAGTGGCATTGCGTCACGAAAGTGTGGACTTGGAGGAAGACAGTGAGGGCTTTTATTTCCATTTGGGACAAGGCCTATGCCCTCACTCCGAAGGGCAGAGCCTATTTACATTAATGCAAATCATCTTGTGGGATAGGATATATAAATAAAATATGGACAGGTTTTTTTTTCAGACATATGTAAATAAATGTATAAATGGGACTGAATCAATACAAAAACTGACTTCACTTTAATGTGATTTATCTTTAACTAAAACAAGTACACCGAAATATTACATTAAATTACAAAATATGAGCATACCAATTCAAAATGTTCATAAACAGCTGCCTCATTAAAGGTTTATAATAAATAATAAACAGAAAAAAAGTTTACACAAACCTTCATTTTAAATTATAACACACGCAACCCAACACCCATAAATCACAAACCGCATTAACTTATCTGCAGTAACAGACTTTACACATTTCTTTTAAGAAAGACAGAGTGTAAATTAAAGCTTGAACACCCCAGTGTTGAAAATACATAATTCTATAAATACACATTTCTGTGTATTTGTTTTGATCACCTTTTATGGGGTTATTTTGCTGTTATGATCAGCTGGCTCTACATATACAGTATACACAGCACATTAGTGTGTATATAAATTAATAATATGTTCAGTGACTGAATGTGTCTAAAACATCTGCTTTGTCAAGAACAGAGGCAGAGGCAGTTTCCCAACCCTGTGCAGATAAAGAACAGGTTGCACAAAACCAGCCAGAATGAAACAATTAAGACTAATAAACCAGATCAGTGGAACGTCTTTATATTCTTTCTGTTGGAGAATAGTGAGGAATCCTGCGAAAATGAAAGGCATAATCATGACAGTTAAGGTAACAGTAGATATTAGAATGAGATGAAATTCTCTTCTCTTCATGTGGTTTTCCTCCTCTCTCTCTCTCCCTCTCTCTCCTGGTCCTGACTGCTTCAGAGCTCTGAGAACAGCCACAAGACAAAACAACTGGATGGAGAGGAAGAGGAAGAGCTGAACTGAGATGAACCATGTATATGCCTTCATGAAAGATAATAATAATATGATCATGATGCCTAAACAAGAAGCAAGAGTGATTATCCAGACCGCAGTGCAGCAGATCACTCTATATCTGAGAGGTTTGAACTTCAGAAAGGTTACAGGATGAACCACTGCCAGGTAACGCTCAACACACATCAGACACTGAAACAGAGGACGACCAGTGACGCCTAGTCCTTGTAAAAAATGTTGTAGACTTGGGAGTATTCGTAAAATATATTTTTTAAAAAATCTGAGAGTAAATGATCTCGCAAACTGTGAGATTGACATTAAAGATTTCTGATGGAATTCTTCTTCCTCGTGCAATAAGCCACAAAACATAGGAGTGTGTAGGAACCCCGAACAGTAGATTAAAGCCAAGCAAACCAATCCTGAAACCCGTCAGTATCAAAGATTCTTGTATTATGGTGGAAGGATGAACCTCAGGTGAGGTGAAGTTCTCAATGGAGACGTTCATGCTCAGTGCCTCTCAAATTTGTTAGTAAATATTTGTGCAATTGTACAAAGGAGACAGAGCGAAATATAAGTGTCAGAAGAGTCGATAAAGGGTGTGATTGAATGAATCGCATCACAAATAATCTAAATCCAAAATAATAATCTAGAATCTAAAATAATCAAAATAATAGCTAATCCATCTAAATAGCCTACAACTTTTACATGGATAACCACAATGATACAAAAAATCAAAAAAGATTTTGTCACCTTAAGAATGTCAACCCAGACCAGTAATCTGTAGACTGATTTAATATGAGTGCACGGTTACTAAAATACCTGACATGTGACATGCAAATATTTACTTTGTTTACACTTTATTTTAAGGTGTCTTTGTTACACTGTAATTACACATTTAAGTATTGAATAATATTGAGTAACGACATGTACTTACTATAGGGTTAGGATTAAGTTTGGTTTAGGGTTAGTTGCATGTAATTATGCACAATTTATAGTTAATTACTATAGTAACCATACATGTAACATACTCTATGTAACAATGACACTGGAAAATAAAGTGTTACCTTTACTTTTACAGAAGGTTTAAAAAGGCATGCATAATGTCATGACAGTGATTTTTATTTAAATGAAACTGAAAATGTAAAAAGCAATTTCTTAGGATGCTGTGCCGATGCTATGCTTATGACAGGGATATAGTCTTTCTTAGTTATAGTTAGATATAGATATAGTTAGATACTTTGATGTAGTTTTTCTAATCATTCTTTCGAATGGTTCCTTTTAGTGAATAAGTTAAAAAAAGATTCAGCCATTCTTTTTACGTCATCACATCTTTTCACGAGTAAAACATTCCGTCGTATTATATTCCCTTACATTGTTTTAAATTGAAGCGGTTACTTATAAAGGTATGATTTTTTTTTATTTTTTATTGAGGATCTCTATGCCCTAAATTCGCTACGAAGGGGCACTTGAGGGTGTGGGGAAATAGAGTCTTATATGTTGCCATTTATCACTGCTATATTTATTTTTTAATCAGAATATTGTCTTAATAACAACATCAAAATGCATACAACCTGTTAAGAATTATTTCAATCTTGTACTCGCTGTGCATTTGGCTTATGGTTAAACAAAAATATTTTAATGTTGGGTTTAAAGAGCTTCAATTCCCACATAACATTAATGAGTGGTTAACATTTAGTTTTATTAATGCATATGGAAGAACTTGAAATAAAAAAAAGTTAGTGTCAGAAATTATAAATGAAATAGACCACAAACAAATAGCATCACAAACTATAATTAAATGACATAAACTGCTTCTCTTAATAAATTACTTCTCTATTTTATGTAGGCACTACACAAATCATTTTTATAACCTCTAAATAAAACATAGGCCTAACTGTTAATAGCAGATCATAACAAACATGCTTGCTCATAATATTTAAAATAATATTCAGTAACATAAAATATAAAAAGATCTTAGTAAGAATCTAAATATTTGTCTATAAATCAATGCAAATTGTCCTCATATTGTATACAAATAATTGGCATGTAATCTAATCCGTATTTTCCATTCAAATACATTTGTGGGAACACCAGAATGCACCACGTTTTCATAAAAAAAAATATACTTGTAACTTCTGGGGAATATGATGTGCTGGTAGGGCCATTTTTTTTTTTTTTTCTGAGCTTTCGATAAAAATGGTTGCCTGCAGACAAGTACTACAGGTATCTTAATTTTAACTTTTCTACCTTTGTTGATTTTCATTGCAAAATACTCCACTTGTCTGTGTTTACAGCACTAGAAAGAGTAAGTGTTTGTTTGTGTAAGTTAGTATTTTCGTTTGCTTGATATGGGTGATACATTTTTTTAAGAGAATATTAATGATGTAGCTATTGCATTTTACTGTGGAGTACCTACAGTGTTAGGTATATGTGTAGATATTCCAGGTACTTGTTTCGAATTAACATGCTGTTTATTTGCTTCCCATGGAAACGTCTTTGTTGGTGCAAATTCCACAACATATAGTGGAGACTAATAATGTATTTTTACTTTAAGTTTTTAAAGCTTAAAAACTTCTTCTTTTTTTTTAAGATTTATTTATACACTTTAAACCATTACAAAAAATAAAAAATAAAAATAAATAAAAAAAATAAAAAAATAAAATAAATAATATATATATATATATATATATATATACATACATACATACATATACAAAATTTACAGAAACAGGGGAAGATGAAAATACACAAACCATTACAGAGAGAATATGCACTGAGGATTATTTCCCCCTCAAAAAATAATTAAATAAATAAATAAATAAAGAGTACAGTACAATCACATACAGTAACAGTAAACATAGCAGTGTATTGGCCAGGCAATACAAGATTAGTATCAACATCTAGATTGGTGATGGATGTGGGGGGAGATAAGGGGATCACACACAAAGAGCAGGGTCAAGCTGGAGAGTTTTGATATGTTCACAAAGGGGTTGCCAAAGCTTGATGAAAATGGTGCTAGGTCGGTGAAGAGAGTATCTAATTTTCTCCAGTTTCATAAAATAAAGAACATCTCTTATCCAGCGAGTGTGAGATGGAGGGTGAGGGCTTTTCCAATTCAATAGAATTAAATGCCTAGCTAAAAGAGTCAGAAAGGCTACAAAATCTGAAAAGTGAGAAGGCAAAGAATGGCCAGGCGGGAGAACCCCAAATAAAGCTGTGACTGGACAGAGTGGGATATCCGCCGAAGTAATGGCTGACAATGAGACAAAAATTTGTCTCCAAAAGGAAGACAGGGCAGGGCAGGACCAGAACATGTGAATTAAAGTGCCTGAACCAGAATGACACCTGTCACACTCCAAGTCAATAGAAGGGTTAATGCGTGCTAACCGGGTCTTCGACCAGTAGAAACCCTGTTCAGGACTGCCCTCCATGTCTCCTCGTTAATCGCAGTACCGATGTCTTGGGACCAGACAAGGCGTAAATCATCAGAGGAAGATTGCAAATGAACAATTATATTCACTAATTTACAAATTGACCCTTTAGTACAAGGATCCACACCCAGAATGGTGTCTAAATCTGAAGGGAGAGGTGCATTTGGAAAGTTGACCATTTTTTTTCGTACAAAATCTCGAATTTGTAAATATCTGAAAAAAATGTTTTTTGGAAATATTAAACTGAGAAGTCAACTGTTCAAAAGAGGCAAAAACACCATTGATGTAAAGGTCAGCAATAGAAACCAACCCAAGGTCTCTCCAAGAGGTGTAAGCACGGTCTAAAATGGAGGGTTAAAACAACGGGTTAGAATGTATTGGGGATAACAGGGGGGTATTATGAAGACTGAAATGTCGCAAAAATTGGGTCCAGATTTTAAGACTGTTTTTAACAATTATATTATTTGAATATTTCATTGGGGACAATGTGTATGGGAGGCATAAAAGAGCCGCCAGGGAAGATGATTTACATGAGGCATTCTCGATATGCAGCCAGGATGGGGAGTTGATGGAGTTGTTTGGCTGGAACCAGTAAAGAGTGGTGCGTATATTTGCTGCCCAGTAAAATATTAGAAAATTAGGAAGAGCTAGACCACCTAATTGTTTCGTCTTCTGCAGAATGCCTTTTCGAATCTTTGGGGTCTTTTTATTCCAAAGAAAACTAGAAATAGAGCTGTCGAGTGTAACAAAAAAAGACTTTGGAATAAAGATAGGAATACACTGAAATAAATATAAAAATTTAGGGAGCACGCTCATCTTAATACAATTAACCCTACCGATCAGGGATATAGGAAGGAGAGACCAACGATTAAAATCCTGAGATAGACGATTAAGCAGTGGGACAAAATTGTGGTCCAATATGTCTGAAAAGTTTTTTGTCACATTTATGCCCAAATATCTTAAACTGTGTAAGGAAGATCTAAAAGGTAGGGATGCTAATGGATAGTTCAAGGCAGCTGTGTTGATGGGCATTAGTTCACTTTTACTCAAATTTAACTTATAGCCTGAGATTAGGCCAAAATCCATTAGCAAATCAAGCACCAAGGGAATGGAAGTACCAGGCTCAGAGACATATAAGAGAAGATCATCTGCGTACAAAGATAGCTTATGCTCCAACCCTCCCCTCTGAATGCCAGCCATCACACTGGATCTTAGAGCGATTGCCAAAGGCTCAATGGCTATTGCAAACAAAAGAGGGGAAAGTGGGCAACCTTGTCTAGTCCCGCGACCGAGGGAGAAATACTCAGAATAGTTATTATTAGTTCGAACACAGGCCAAGGGAGATATAAAAGCCTAATCCAAGATATAAACTGATCAGGAAAGCCAAATTTCTTCAGTGTATAAAACAAATAGTGCCACTCGACTCTATCAAACGCCTTCTCAGCATCCATGGAAATAACTAACTCTGGTGTTTCATTTAAAGAAGAAGAATAGAGAATATTAAAAAGGCGTCTAATATTATGAAAAGAATGTCTATTTTTAATAAAGCCTGTTTGGTCAGTAGAAATTATAGTTGGAAGGACCACCTCCAGGCGTCTTGCTAGGACTTTAGCTAATAATTTCACATCTGAACAAAGTAAGGAGATGGGGTGATAGTTGCTGCACTGGATCTTTATCTTTTTTGAGAATAAGAGAAATGATAGCCTGCCGTAAGGAATGAGGGAGAATACCTGAGCTGTAAGACTCATTGAACATGTTAAGTAAAAGGGGTGATAATTTGTCAGAAAATGTCTTGAAAAATTCAGCAGGGAAGCCATCCGGCCCTGGGCATTTGCCATTCTGCATTAGACTAAGAGCAGACTTAATTTCGTTCAATGTAAGAGGGCCTATCAAATTTGAGGAGATATCAGGATCAATGCAGGGCATATTGAAGGATTTGAAAAAATTGTCGAATTGGGCTACTTCAGCTATGCTTTCCGAAGTATATAATGAGGAATAAAAATTCCTGAACTCATTATTAATAGTTAGTGGATTTACTGAAGACCCAACAGAGGTGGAAATTTGAGTAATGAGATGTGAAGCAGCAGACTGACGCAACTGATGGGCAAGCAATTTACTTGATTTATCACCGAATTCATAATAATTGCAATGAGTCTTATGTAGAGCTTCAGTTGCCTCATTTGTAGTAAGTAAGTCAAACTCTGTCTTTGTTGTCAGAAATTTAACAAAGTCATCTGAATTTGTAGAATTAACACAATTAGACTGGAGGTCTGCCAAAGTATTCAAAAGATTAGCTCTCCTTTCATTGATTATTTTTCTCTTATAAGCCGAATATGAAATTATTTCTCCCCTTAAATAAGCCTTACATGCCTCCCAAATTGTCTTAGCTGAAACACCAGGGGAAATATTTGTGGAGATAAAAAGGTCAATACGATCATTAATGACAGAAATAAAATTAGAATCATTGAGAAGCAGAGAGTTAAAACGCCAAGGAGACCGGGACATTGAAAGGCTTGGTAAAGCGAGGTCAAATGTAACAGCAGCATGGTCTGAGATAACAATAGTATTATAGATACATGAGCTAATCAATGGAAGCAATTTGTTATCAACAAGAAAGTAATCAATGCGGGAGAAAGTATGATGTACAGGGGAAAAGAAAGAAAACTGTTTTGTGCTAGAATAAAAAAAAACGCCAAACATCAGAAATAGCATACTGCTCCATGAATAACTGAATCGTCCTGCTGGACTTAGACTGTGCACATGGCCTAGATGAGAAACGCTAAGCAGCAGTTAAAATCCCCACCCAGAATTAGCTGATTGGAGTTCAAATCAGGGAGGGAAAACAAAACTTTTTTGAAAAAAGCCTCATCGTCCCAGTTAGGGCCATATACATTGGCCAAAATCAAACAAACTCCATTGATCTGTCCTCTAAGAATAATAAAACGCCCATTGGGGTCTGAGATTACCTCAGAAACGGAGAAAGGAACCGATTTATGTATGAGAATAGCTACCCCGCGGGACCTATCCTGGAAGCCGGAGTGATAGAGCTGGCCTACCCAGCCCTTTCTAATACTTAGATGGTCTGCAGGCCTGAGGTGTGTTTCCTGAATAAAGGCTATGCTAGTATTCAATTGTTTCAAATAATTAAGAACTTTATTTCGTTTCACCAGAGAATTCAGTCCTTTGACGTTCCAGCTGGTGAATTTCAGTGCACCACGAGTTGCCATCTTGTTATTCATCATGGGCGTGGACAATTAATTCCCTGAACATAACAAGATTTCTGAGACCTCCAAACCCCCACACAAACATCCCAGCCAATAGTACACCTTGCTTGTAGCATATAAGGATATAAAGTGCCATAGTGATTGCACACAGATTGACAAAGGTAGAAGCAAAAAAAAAAAAAAAAAAAAGGAAAGAAAGACCAAGAGACAAAAACAAGAACAACCCCCACCCCCACCCCTCCCACCAGCTGACAAGAACAGCAACTGGAGCCACTTTACCATAACAAGTTAACTAACTCCTTGTCCTCCCATAAAAGGTGCATAACCTCAATAGTGATTATCAGAAATTACTGACAGACATTCTTCAGAAACAAATCTAATGTAAAATATAAGCGCAAACTTTTAAAGAAAATAATAATGATAAAAATAATAATAATAATATAACTTGGGCAAAAGGACAGTAAAACTAGCTGTCCAAAATTAGCACACCATGTATGAATTAAGCTTAATCAAATAGCAGGGACTTTGTGGTGAACAAGTTCAATATAAAACAACTCAACTTTGTCAAGTTTAACAAACAATCCAACGTTAAATTCACTAAACAGCCCACATTATCCTTAACAAAAAGCTGAAATTAAGCAGTCTGCTCGCAGTATGATGGAGTCTGATTTGAAAATTAAAAGTTGTTTGTCTGTATGCCAAAATTAAAATCTAATTGCAAAACATTTATTATTATTTTTTATACCAAACTGTAAATAAAATGCGATTTGAAGGGACCTTGTAGTTAGCCAGTTTGAAGAAAGAAAAAAAGAAACAACTTTGTCTGGTTTAGCCAAGTGTCTAACGTTAAACTCAAATCCGCGGGGCCGACGGCCAAGCTATTACTTAAAATAATGGGGGAAAAAACGCCAAAAATCAAGACTGCTCATAGTAGAATACAGTCCGTCCAATTTACTTTGAGTCCATGCTCTGGATTTAGTTGTTGGCTTCCGCAACCGAAGCCAGCCATTTCTTCTCACTGTTCGGAAGAGTAATTCGCATGTCTAGCAGGGAACAGAAGCGCAGGCTTGAGTCCGCGTTTGTACAATGACGACATCACATCCTTATACTCGGAGCGAAGTTTCAAAACCTCAGGGCAATAATCCTCAAAGATACGGATTTTGTGTCCTTCATACATCAACTCACCCTTTTTGCGAGATTCACGGATGACCAAGTCCTTCACTTGAAAGCGATGAAATCGCAAGATGACGGGTCTCGGTCTCTGCCCAGGCGCTGGTTTAGGTGCGAGGCTGCGATGAGCTCTATCTAGCTCAGGCGGCGAGGTTAACACCTGAGATCCAAGGACATCGACCAGAAGCTGGGGAAAAAATGTACTTGGACGCGGCCCCTCGATTGACTCAGGTAAGCCCAGGATTCGAATGTTTTGGCGCCGGCTACGGCTCTCGAGATCTGAGACTTTAGCCTTAAGCCACTCGTTATCCTTCTGGAGCCCCGAACAAGCTTCGAGTCGTTCAAGCTGTTGACTGATCTCCGTAGTGCCGGACTCAAGATTCCCGATGCGAAGATCATGATCTGCCACTGTGGACTGAATGTTGTCCAATTTCGTTGCCAAACTTTCGAAAGATGCTTTGAAGTCCGCGGCGATAGATGCTCTGAGGTCATCGTGTAAAGCACTGATCTCGACTAGCGTAACGTTAACGCTAATGCCCGGCGAAGAGGCGCCTTCTCTGTCTTTATCGACTTGTTTTCCCCTTCCTTTGGACATTTCAAGGTCGAATGAAATCACGAAACGGTTATAAAACAAATGCTGTCAGATGTCAACGAAAATGCTGAGGTTTTAAAGATAAACTTAAAAGTTTCGGGAGCGAGCCGCGCACACGTCTACTCCTCATGCGCCATAACCGGAAACCCCAAAGCTTGAAGGAACACTCCACCGTTTTTTGAAATAGGGCTTATTCACCTTCTTTTCTACATTTAGATAGGTGGGCAAATGCATTTTTGTCTCAGTGCATGCACTGTTTTAGTTTGACAGGGTCGGCGCTAGCTTAGCTTAGCATAATGAATGTAATCCTTTGTTGCCAGCTAGCATGTCCTGAGTAAAAGTGATATATTAAAAAAAAACCCCACCTAATTACTTATTGTGGCCTGCCTATTCACAACGAGTACAAATAGCGATGCAGATTAACACTAGGCGATTTCCTAGGCAGATATTGATTTGGGACTATATTAGGGGGAAGCACAGGCGAAGCACTGCTACTTGGGCGCAGAGATATCACGCCCAAGTAGCAGTGCTTCGCCTGTGCTTCCCCCAATATAGTCCTTAATATATAAGTCAATATCTGCCTAGGAAATCGCCTAGTGTTAATCTGCATCGCTATTTGTACTTGTTGTGAATACGCAGGCCACAAGAAGTAATTAGGTGTTGTTGTTTTTTTATATATATATCACTTTTACTCAGGACATGCTAGCTGGCAACAAAGGATTCCATTCATTATGTTAAGCTAAGCTAGCGCCGACCCTGTCAAACTAAAACAATGCATGCACTGAGACAAAAATGCATTTGCCCACCTATCTAAATGTAGAAAAGAAGGTGAATAAGCCCTATTTCAAAAAACGGTGGAGTGTTCCTTTAAAAACTTTAAGCTACACAACATCAATATGAGGGCTTCTATAAAATAGGTCAAATAGATAGATGTGTATGTTACGTCCTAGGACCTGTATGGTGAACAAATGACATAAACTGCTTCTCTTAATAAATTACTTTATTTTATGTAGGCGCTACTCAAATCATTTTTATAACCTCTAAATAAAACATAGGCCTAACTGTTAATAGCAGATCATAACAAACATGCTTGCTCATAATATTTAAATATTCAGTAACATAAAATATCATAATTGCAGGCTTTATGAAGAACAAAGGCAGGAGAGTTTTCCAAACCGGAAAAGATAAAGAACAGGCTGTAAAAAACCAGCCAGTGCAAAAAAAAAGAAACCAATATTCCATAATATTTGAATGTACATGTGGGCCACAAGGGTAAATAAGGCAGCGAAAACAAATGGGACATAAATGACAAACATGTTCAGAGTAATTATTAGAATGAGATTAAATGCTCTTCTTTTAACTTGATTTTCCTCCTCTTTTTCTCTCCCTTTCTCTCCTGGTCCTGACTGCTTCAGGGCTCTGAGAACAGTCACACAGCAGAACAACTGGATGGAGATATAGAATAGAAGCTGCATCAAGAAGAACCATGTGTATGTATTCAAGTCAGATAACATTGTGATCATGCAGACTGAACAGGAGCCAAAAGTGACCATCCAGACAGCAAAGGAGCAAACCACTTTATATCTGAGAGGTTTGAACTTCAGAAAGATTACAGGATGAACCACTGCCAGGTAACGCTCAAAAGAGATCATACTCTGAAACAGAGGACGACCAGTGATGCCTAGTCCTACACAAAATGTTTCTAATGGCAAAATACTTGGAAACCAGTTTGACAGTATGAAGAACAAACAATTCAGACAGGTACCAATCTCACAAACAGAGAGACTGAGGTTGAAGAACTCTGACGCAACTCCACTTCCTTTTCCTGTGACGATGAGCCATATAATGCAGGAGTGTGTAGGAAGACCAACCAGGAAATTAAAGCTGTACAAAACAATGTCCATAATGTTAAGTGATTGTTGAGTTGTGGAGTTCATAGATGCTGCAGATGTGAAGTTCACTGTCAAGTTATCCATCTCCTTTCGTTTATCTTCTCAGCTTAGAAGCTTGTATAACTTCAGAAATAAAACTGTGACCTATGGGAAGAGAACATTATAAATGAACTTGGAATTTTGTACTGCAAACAACACAAGTCTACATCTCAATAGTAAATTACTTAAAACTGGGATTCTGCACTCTTAATAATAAAGCTTGTTTTTTGGCATTGATGGCATTGAAGAACCAAAAAAGGTTCTTTATATTGGAAAAATGTTCTTTAGATTTTTAAACATTTTCTTTGGGTAAAAAATTCTATTGGCATCTAATTATTGATTATTCCAATTATTCTATGGCATCATTTTTGGAAATTTTATTTTTAAGAGTGCACATTAGACTTCGTTTGCATAGTAAAACAAATTATTTTCTGTCATATTTCCTTTGGATTCATCTGTTCGAAACAAATTTAGCTACCCCGTAGTCACAGTTTATTTTACTTACCCATTCATCTTCATAATCTTTCAGTCTAGTAAGCACAGTGACATTGTAATATATTGTTCAGTGGAAAAAAGAGTCACCTGAAGATTGAATGCTCTGTCTGGATCAGCCTCAATCCCTGTGTTGATTTGTTGACTGATTTCACAACTGTCACATCGGATATATATATGGATGACTTAAAAAAAAAACATGCCTTGTAAAAAACCTAAAATGCAAATATGAGATTAAATATGAGATAGCCCTCTCTTAGTAACAATCATATAATTTGTATATAAAATAATGCAAATTGTCCTCATATTGTTTCATATCCGTGCATACAAATAATTGGCATTTTGTAATCCGTAGTTTTCATATTATAAATACATCTGTTTCAACATCTGAAGACATGGTTTTGTATTAATACACATAAAAACCTAATATGCAAATATGAGATCTTAGTAAGAATCAAAATATTTGTCTATAAATCAATGCAAATTGTCCTCATATTGTATACAAATAATTGTCATGTAATCTAATCCATATTTTCCATTCAAATACATTTGTGGAAACACCAGAATGCACCACGTTTTCATAAAAAATATATACTTGTAACTTCTGGGGAATATGATGTGCTGGTAGGGCCAATTTTTATTTATTTTTTTCTGAGCTTTCGATAAAAATGGTTGCCTGCAGACAAGTACTACAGGTATCTTAATTTTAACTTTTCTACCTTTGTTGATTTTCATTGCAAAATACTCCACTTGTCTGTGTTTACAGCACTAGAAAGAGTAGTTAGTATTTTCGTTTGCTTGATATGGGTGATACATTTTTTTAAGATAATATTAATGATGTAGCTATTGCATTTTACTGTGGAGTACTTACAGTGTTAGGTATATGTGTAGATATTCCAGGTACTTGTTTCGAATTAACATGCTGTTTATTTGCTTCCCATGGAAACGTCTTTGTTGTTGCAAACGCCACAATATATAGTGGAGACTAATAATGTATTTTTACTTTAAGTTTTTAAAGCTTAAAAACTTTAAAAATAAGCTACACAACATCAAGATGAGGGCTTCTATAAAATAGGTAATATAGATAGATGTGTATGTTACGTCCTAGGACCTGTATGGTGAACGTGATTTCACCAAGTACAACATGTTCCTGGATCAACATTCCTATCAGTCAGATCTGAGGGACAAGATTACAGTTTATGCTTCTACATCAGTATCCACCTATCATTTACCTCTGATTTTAAGAATGAGTTATGGGTAGGGTTAGGTTGAGAGATAGGGATATGGTTAGGACTACATTTTTGGACAAGAAAGTTGATCCAGGATCAACAAAATATGTTGATCCAGGAACATGCCTTACTTGGCAAAACCACATTGACCAGACAGATATATATAAAGTAGGGGTGGCTTTTTTTTTTGCTCTGCTTTTTTTAAGGAGTATCAGGTGGCATTCAATCAGTTGGTGGTCCCGGACAAGCCCCCAATTTATTAGGTTTCTCTCCAGTCTAGGTGTAGGAATGAGTAATAAAGAAAATGAAAGGAACGCTTTCGTCTTTTCCTACCATTTTCTTTTTTAATCCTTCCTACCCCTAGACTGAAACGTAATAGTGTATCTTTGGTAATAGTGTATAGGCTAAGAATAAATAAATCTAGCCTAAACCATAAAGTGCTAACCTGGGTGCAGGTTGAAATTCTTTAAGGCTTTATTTGAAGTTTTAAGTAAAGTCTCACAGGAGGCTGCTTTAACCCTTTCACGCATAGTGGTCACTACAGTGGACAGCTATTAAAAAAGCATTTTCTTGAATTTGCACGGGTTTTTATGGCAAAGTTGCACATCAGCCTCTTCATTGGACCCTGGTACATCATCCTATAAATTGCAACCAAGTGGCAAGCCTTTGTGTTTCGATTTTTTCTCCCTCCAAACCAAGATGGCCAAGGGTCAGTCAGACATGCCAAGTTGCTCCGGAATATCCACCCATTCCTTCTATCCTAGGAGACTCTTGTAGGTAAAAAAAATATTGCAGCATCAAGCAATATCTAATGAGTCATATCACAGTAAAATTTTCCAAGTTTTGATTTTAGATTGAGAGAAAACTCTGATTAATCACATGTCCACTGTAGTGGACGTCATGCATCAATTGCTATATTTCAGCTACAATTCATAATTATAATGTGAATATTGTTTTTGAAATTTAAAACTTAAAAACTTAATCTGCAGTGACTTTTTTTACTGTAAATAAATGTACTTGTATTATTAGAATGTAATTTTCATTGACATCGAAAAAAGTAATGTGATTACATAATGTATGACACTTGTAATGCATTACTTTACTTGTTAGATCAAAAAGTAATCTGATTTCGTAATGCATGTTATTGTAATGCTTTTTTTACTCATAACATCAAAAAGTAATCTGATTACGTAATGCATGTTACTTGTAATGCGTTTCTTTACTCATAACATCAAAAAGTAATCTGATTACGTAATGCATGTAACTTGTAATGTGTTTCCTTACTCATAACATCAAAAAGTAATCTGATTATGTAATGTGCGTTATTGTAATGCGTTTCTTTACTCATAACATCAAAAAGTAATCTGATTACGTAATGCATGTTACTTGTAATGCGTTTCTTTACTCGTTACATCAAAAAGTAATCTGATTAGGTAATGCACATTACTTGTAGTTAATTACTTGTTAGATCAAAAAGTAATCTGATTAGGTAATGCATGTTACTTGTAACACATTACTTTACTTGCAACATCAAAAAAGTAATCTGAATGCGTTATGCATGTTACTTGTAATGCATTACCCCCAACACTGATCATTTCAGATGAGATTGAAAAAAACGTATCGCTAGGTTTTCTCAGAGGAGGGCTATGATAGAAATGTGCATGTCCATCTTGAACATAATCAGAATTATCAGCTAATAAGGGTAAATCTCCATACTCTGGTGCACTGGAGGGAGCATCTGAGTGGTTTTCACAGTTGTACCTTGACAGGCTGTAGAAAATTCTGATGGAATCACGTCCTCATGTTCTGATATCAAAGATACGCGAAGTGCAACTTGTATGAAGTTGTATGAAGCCTTTGCAATATTTTGTATTTATATTTGTTGTATATATTTTATAGTTTTCACATGATTTTATATAATTGTATTGATTAGTTTGTTAAATTCACATACTTTATCTGTTTGATTATTGTCTTATATTTAATATAGTATATCTTAAGTTTAAACCATAACCGCATGCTGTCCACTCAAGTGGACATCTGAAGATCTCTTTGAAAAATTTGTCAAAAAATAAAATAAAAATCAATTCTTGTTTTTCATGCCCTAAGAGCAATAAAAACACATAGGAAAAAAAAAATCCTGACTGAGGTTATCATAATTCATGTGTAATGAAGTGACATTGGATAAATGCATTGTTATGACTGTTGTGTGTGGGGGGGAGGGATTTGAGGGAAGAGTGGGTTGAGTTAATGGATTGTTCGCACCTGACGACTGATGAGCGTGAGTTTCAATGGGAAGCAGGGAGATAAAAAAAGGGCACAGCGAAGGGTGGGTCTCTCTGAGAAGCGGTGTGTTGTTGCTAACGCCGAGCTGCACTCAAGGTTGGGGGGTGGGTGCCGTTCGCATGCTATTTAGGGCTGCCGGTGTGGTATAGTATTCTGTAACTCTATAGTGATGGGTCCGGGCTGAGGACCCAATTAGTATGCCAGTAGTATGCCTGATCTAAATCTGTTCTCGCGATAACTTGTAGCTAACGTGAGCTGTTTAAGTGTTATTATGTGGTAGCTTTATGTAGAATGCTAAATCCCGCTGCTATATGCAAGGTAAAATTAAATTAAATTGTATATTGTATATGTAAATTGTGTATATTCTATAGCTAATATTTAAAATCTCAAGTTGCGTCAATAGCAGGAGAAAGACCGCGAAATTTAAAAATACTACTGTTATTGTGTCACGAAATGTAGTTTTAAGAGTTTTTCAAAGAGTCGAGAATGTAGTTGTTTTAATCTCAAATATGTTGTTTGTTTATACAGATAGCGCCTATTTCAAATTTTGATCTGACGTTTTCGGAGATGTGAGATCCAAGGGATCACCGGGCGCTCAGCGCTCACGTATCCTGCCTGGAAAAGCCTTATCTCGGCTAGTGCAGCAGACGTTTGCCGCTGAGTCTAGTGGAGTGGTTAAACATGAGATATAATTCGTCTTGTGTAGGCTATGTCTAACGGACGATCTTTGATCTCATTAATCTATCATTTTCGTTTTGGCTGGGGGCAAAGTTTAGTTTTATAACTTTTTTGCAGAGTTCCTCAAGTCAGTCCATCCATAACACCTCAGGTTCAACGAGCTAACTGCATTTGCTGCGTTGCGCCTTTGGGCTTGCATATCAAAGCAAAAACAGTGAGTGATGTTCCATAGCACTAAAGACTGCAAGTGTACAGTTGCACGTGACGTGTTGTTTGTGTGTTTTTGCAGAGTTCCCTCAAGTCAGTCCATGACACCTAGTCCAGCCTCCTCACCTACCAGGTCACGACCGCACCATCTAAAGGGGAAACTGACTGACTGCATCATCTAGGCCTTAGGATGGTTCCACAAAGAATTGACTGCACATACAACATGAATTTACTTCAAACTAAAGATCTGACTTTACATACAGCAAAAGACACTGCATCTATTTGTGTCTCATCTCTCAAAAAACTTTAACCTTACAGTTCATTAAATATTTTAACACAGCTAACTCAACATTAATTGTTTTTAAATCTCCACAATGTATAGCCAGAGGACTATCACAAAAGTAAATACATACTAGAGTATGTTTGTTTAAAGCTGCTTTGTATTGTTGTGTATTTTAAAAAGCTCTATAAATGTCCTAAAACGATGTGCATTTTGCTTGTAGTTTTGTGTTAATAAAAATGTAATATATTACATCTCATAATTCAGTTGAATTCATTATGTATTGTATTGTGTAATTTAATTAAATTTTTATATAAGTTTTGGTTCTCTCATTTTATTACATTAAATGTTATTGTGTTGTATGATGTTCTGTATTAAGAATTAATTATGACATAAATCATATGCATTAGTACACAAATGACATGCTTGTAATAAAAAAGCATTTTATGCCCCATTGCTTAATAACAAATAACTTTGTCACAAAACATACTTTAAAAATGCTATTTCTTTCAAATAAAAGATTATTAAATGAATTAAGGGGTTTGATTAATTACATTAAAAATTGTGATTCCATAATTTTATTATACTGTTCTTTAGTCAAGGCTAGATTTAATATTTAATATTTAATATTTATACCCACAAAACATAGCTAGCATTCTGTAATTTATTTAAATGTCTAAACTGTTAATACGAAAAATAGTAATATACACAAATAAGCATTATTTTAAGAAAATTTTAATAAATAAAAGTGTAAAAAATAATTACATAATTATAATTGCATTACGAATGGCTGTGAATATGGTAAGGCAGTATCAGTGCAGTATAAGCTCAGGAAAAGCTCATAGCACGAATCACGATTATCGGATAACGTTAGCTGTATGCTATGCTATTATCTAAGCTAACTAAAAAACACTACCAACGAGAAATGTTTAATTTCACAATCTATAGCTTCGGTTAAATACTAGTATATGAAACGTATAATTTAAAATACATTAAATACATTAATGATTCGTTATAACGTAGTACAAACGTCTTCTATAATAAAGTGATTTTGTATGATTTGTAACCAGGCACTAAAGCGATTACCCATAAAACGTGCTTTGAACCAATCGGATTGCTTGGGTCCTCAGCCCGGACCCATCACTATAGGGTTACAGAATACTATACCACACCGGCGGCGAAGATAACTTAGCGGGCTAACCTGTAGATAAGGCCGGGTGTAGGAGTGCGTGGGCGGCGCGGCTTCTCAGCAAGGCGTGCTCCGTTTCCGCTATAGAGCTCGGGCGTAGACGTTATGGAATGATGCATTGTGGGTAACGGCGGCCATTTTAGAGGCAACGCAGAAGCGTTCGGAATAAAGTAATAGCGTAGCCGACCGGTCTCCACCGGCACCGAGAAAGAAAGAGAAAAAGTTATGGGGCGTGACAAAAAAAGTTGGCTATACCGTATACTGACAAACTTAATAGGTATCTCACTATAGGCGAATCGATCCCTATGAATAAAGTCTGGAGTAGGCTAATACCAAGCCTCAGTTTCCCTGATATTTTCCTACCTGGTCTGTGGAGTGAGCGCTTTCCGATCCAGAGCCGGATTTACAATTTCCTGAGCCCTCGGCAACAACATTCACACACACATTTTAATTGTTTAATAAACAAATGGGGTTTTTTTTGTCACAGTCGGCTGCAAAGATGAGGTTGACGATGCTGATTGGCGATCTTCGCTGTAAGTGAACGCACCAGAGAGAAATGCAAATTGCATACGGATTAACTTACATAAGCAGAGAGCTGTCTGTTTTCTTTCGTTTTGAATTGTTTGTTTAAAAGTAGACACTTTTAGAAAAGTAGAAACTTATCACTGGAGGCTTACTTGCAATTCACAAATGGATGAGTGCAAGATCTGCAGATCTACAAAGTAAACGCGGAGAAAACAATTGTTCGCACCGTGAACCAAGCATCAGTGGTGACACACACACACACACACTTGTCAGATTCTGTGAGCTACGAAGCTTGTCTATGCGGGTTTGTTACACTTCAGGAGTAATTTATCATACGTGCAATAATCCACTGTTTTCGTCCGGTTGACGACCAGCGGCGACCCAAGCCATTCGACGAAAATAGGGAAGACTAATATGATTTATGAGGCGTTTGTGTGTGTGTGTGTGTGAGTGATTTTAAACCTGGCAGTATAGTCATTTCATGGTGGGGTGGGAGGGTTATGATGAACTGAATGCTTATGTAATGGTCTGATGGCGTCTTGGGTGTAAAGTTTACGTGCATTGTGAACGTGTGCAGTGTCCTACGGGGGTGATGTGTGTGCTCTAGCTTTTTTCCTATTTATTGCGTGTGCGCTAGCTTTTGTATGGCCTATTTATTGTGGTGTTCTCTGTGTAGCATGCTCCATCGTGGTGTTGTTCGCCCAGGCTGATTAACATTAGTATTTGTGACTTCAAGAGCCCGACCCAGTCTGCTATGTTTGGTAACTGCATGAATTATATTAAATAAAGATTATTGTTTCTACCCCTGTGACGTTGTTTGCTTTGTAGAGTAGATTTCTCTAGCCGCAACAATTTGTTCGATCCTTCTAGGTATATTACACATGCATGAAAGGGTTAACAACAAAATGGCTATTTTATTCTATACATTTAAATGGCATTTATGTAAAGAAAAAAAATACAACACAAAATCAGTTAAGCCAAAAGCTAAATAAATAAGCTCTGACCAGCAATACTGAGGATGCTGCCTTCATTAAGCATAAATGTTAATGCTAGCTATCTTGTATTTATAGTTTTAAATTAATGCCACTAACTGCTTTGTATGATGATCATGTAAAATGGCTATGGGTCCTCTTCACTGTAAAACAGTGTTTTAACTACAGTACACAAATCTACTTGAAGGCCCTATATGGGGCTGTTTATACCTGGCCACTTCATGCGTTTTCGCAGATCGGATAGCTATCTGATTTATCAAAACGATTCCATTTACACCTGGTCACATAAATGTGTTTTTGCGAAACGGATTTAAATCCGATCTTCAATTCCCGTGCTATATGCAGATTTAAAGGTGCTCTAGGTAACTTTTTAACCTTAACTGAACAGCTTTGGAGTCAGTGGAATGGTTATATTACTTATTTCGAGTGGAATGGTGGTGGTTTCGCACCCCCCTGGTGCCCGAGAGCGGAAAAAACTCACTTGCAACTTTGGGCCGGCGGGTCGGCATCAGGAAGTATCGCGTGATATCAGGTCTCGCGATGTAACGAATTGCTTGACGGCACTGCACACGTACACGCCCCCATTCAAGCACCGGCTAGCTATAAGCAAAGGGCAACGATAGATTGAGTTATGGCTGAGGCTGTAAAAAAGATGCAGAAAGCTAGGAAATCTTTGTTGGAGGACCAATGAAAGAGGAAACGGGAGACTGACTGAGCAAGTCAGACTCGAGTAAATATCGGACCGGCTTTTTCAGAATAAGGAGAACTGAGAGAAACAGAAGCCTGCAAAACGGATGCTGATTCTGCTGTTGCACTTGTAAGTATCTTTGGAATAAACTGTGTTTAATATTTAAATTTCAAGTAGTTGCGACCTCAGGATGTTTGCTATTGTCTGTAAAGGTTTTTATTATGATCGCTGTCTGTTACAGGCTTACTAGTACGCTAGATACTATAACTTTGATGTTAGCATTGTCATTAGCAAACACGTTTGATTTCTGTAGTTGTTTGGCCGTTCCTCTGTCGGTTTTATTTGTGTAACTTACACTTTTATTTTATGTCACTAAGTCAACGCGTCTGATAATAGGCAATAAACATGTTGCACATATCATGATCGAGCTAGAAAAAACGTTCTGATGTTTTCTTAGACAAGCAAAGGTAAACCGTCATTCTACCAGATTAACTTATAGACCTTACTAATATAACTTTAGACAAATATTAGCCTCCGATATATATATATATATATATATATATATATATATATATATATATATATATATATATTTATGCTCATGCCCATTCTCCCAAAAACAAACAAACACCAAAGCAGTAGTTCGCCTCGTTCATATCGTTCGTTCCCGGTAAAAATAATAGTATGCATGACAACACAATAAAAAAAAATAAAAAAAAATCGCCATCAGTTGGAAAGAAAATATTGCTTTACTTGCCTCGGTAGACCTAACTGGTTTTGAAATAGCCTATTCCTCTGCTCAGCTGGGTTGACAGCTGGTCAGCTGGGTTGCTCGTGGCGAGGGGGGAGGGACAACAGTTCGTTTTTATGACAGAGTGTTTGAAAGCATTTACTACCAGACACTAGGGGGAGCTTCGTAGAGAAAAAACACTCAGACTTGCCTGGTGTCCCTTTAATGGAGTGCACGTCACTGAAAGCAACAGATATGAGCTGCATTTTATTGATCATCAGCTAAAATTTCAAAATCAAAGACCGCAATAAGAGAGAGCGGCAACAGCCCTGGTAAGATCATTTCGTTTCTTTACTTTTAATGATGATGATTGTGTGTTAAGCGTATGCGACTTACTTTCACTTTGATTTGCGATAGTTTGCATGTTGGCTTAATTAATAGATGCTCAGCTTCTCATCTGCAGCGATGCGTGTTCCAGTAGCGTCGTCATATCTGGCTCTAACATTACATATAGCCTATAACATGCTCTCACACGTTAATTTTTTTTAGCATTTTTGGGAGGAGTACAATTTACATATGTGGTTTCAACAACCAGATGCATTTACACTTGTCCAGTTTCGTCTGGAATGCAGCGACCTCCTCCTGAAGTGGCTTGAGCGATCGGATTCAAATCCGTCTCGAATGCGTTTCGGAGGGCATTTACACCTGGTCTTTTCACGATCGGATAGCTATCCGATCTGAGAAAACGCATGAAGCGGCCAGGTGTAAACAGTCCCTAAATGCCATGTATTATCAGAATGCTTCAGAGCTCTGCGAACAGCCACACAGCAGAACAGGTTTATGGAGAGGTAGACTGAGAACTGTTACAGATAAAACAAAGTATGCAAAATTATGCCTAAAACAGGGGTTTATGAATCGCTGACAAAACACACAAGATATAAGATTTGCTATCCAGGCAACAACGGAGCAGACAACTTTGTATCTGAGAGGTTTGTACTTCAGAAAGGTTACAGGAAGAACCACTTCCAGGTAATGCAACACACACACTGAAAAAAACGACCAGTCATGACAATTCCTGTTAAAAACATTACAAATTCCCAGAGCTTTGAAAATTCATTGGCAAGTGCAGATATCAGTGAGCGCAGACAGAACACAATCTCACAAATAGAGACGTTCAGAATGAAGATTTCGGATGCAATTCCTCTTCCTGCTCCTGTGGCAATAAGCCACAGAATATAGGACTGTGCAGGAAGACCAAACAGGACATTAGTAGCATTTATTGTAAGGTCGCAGGTTGGAATTTTATATTCAGGCTGTTCGGTTAGTTCCTCATGTGTGAGAAGTTTTGCAGATTCCTTTGAAATGTTCATCATGCAACTGTCTTTTGTTTTGTCCTGGACAAAAATAAATAACTAAATAAATAAAATTGCACTGTTTTCTACAGTATTACAAATCTCCTAGAAATGGTTGGTTACCTGAATAATGGATGTGAAATCATCCCATAACAAATGCTGGATTTGTTAAAAAACTAAATGCAAATATTCTGAATCATAGATTAGCCAGATGTGATTCTTAACAGCATAGATCATAGGAGAAAATAAAGCTATTTTGTAACATAAACAGAAATAAACTGGGATTTAAAAAGCTGATAAATCACATTCCACATGCAGCGCATATCCCTCAGGTGATGTATTGCATCTAATACATTGTATTAATACTGATTTTCACTGTATTTTGGCATGTAAAATAGCCTTTTTGAATTGCAAAGGAATGCAATTCAATTCAAAGGAATACATTTTTTTTTTTTTAATATAGCAATATAGTTCTAAGTTTTGGTGGCCAAAGGGTTTAAATAATGCAAGTTCAGCATTAAATACAGTGAGGTGAGAACATTTTATAGCATTATTATTATTGTTATTTTAGTGTATTAGCTTTTTCTGGATTGTATGACATATGCCGACATAATCTCATGAAAATGCGTATCTATGGCACGAATTGTATTTATCGTGCAATTTATACGCAAAAAATGCATGCTTCCCTCTTGACGTTAAACACACTGTTTATGTAAAAAAAACAAAAAAAACAAAGTCTACTGGATGTAACCACTAAAATTACTTTCACTGGTCTAACTTAATGTAGTCAGGTTGATTCATTTGTGTTTTTGACTAAATAGAGCAATTAATGTAGATGTTACCACATAATATACTTTATTTTTCAGATTACATGACAAAAAATATTTCTCTAAATATTTGAAGCCACAAGATGAGCAATAAATGAATAAGTCATGATGAGTCTTATTGGTTTATTTAAGAAGAGTAGTATATTTATCTCATTAAGCAAACAATGATAGCAGTATACTTTCAGTTAAATGAATTATAAAAAATGCAAACATATATAAATAAATGAAAGCCAAAGCATTAACTATGGAGCGTATTGCCAACTTAGCTGCTTTGTTCTAGATAAGCAACTTTTAAAAAAAGCGACTAGCAACTAAAATGATAATGCTTTATTGGATATTTGACTATGTAATATATTAAAATACAGTAGGCCTATGTGAGCATGGATTAGGAGAGAAAAAAGATGTGCTGACTTTTTGAGAAGAAAGCATCTTTCCATCGAAAACAGTTAAAAATACTTTTTTGCTTTGCAAAGGGGTAGTTTTCCAGTCTGGTGGAGAAAGAGGAGAGGCTGAACCAAACCACCCAACAAAAAAAGGATCTGACCAATACACCAGTGTGTTAAAATATACTCATGTGTCAGAACATAGCTGAGTCCTGTCAACAAAAATGAAGCATATACGAGAAGCACTGCCATTATTATCGTCACAATGATATTAAACGCTCTTCTCTTCATGTGATTTCCTTTTCTCTCCCTCTCTCTCCTGGTACTGACTGCTTCAGAGCTCTGAGAACAGCCACACAGCAGAACAACATAATAGAAAAAGTGAGAAGGGCCTGACACAAATAATAGCACATGAACAAAAACATATTAAATGAATAACTGGTAAAACAAAAAGTAAAAGTGGGGAACACACAAGACATAAGAATAATTATCCAGGCCGCAGTGCAGCAGATCACTCTATATCTGAGAGGTTTGTACTTCAGAAAGGTTACAGGATGAACCACTGCCAGGTAACGCTCAACACACATCAGACACTGAAACAGAGGACGACCAGTGACGGATAACCTGTTAGAAATACCACAACAAACCAGAGATTTTGAAAAACTCTGCTCAGTAGAGACAAAAAAGACTGCAGAGTGTAGAAAATCTCACAAACGGACAGATTGAGGCTGAAGAACTCTGATGCGACTCCATTTCCCGCTCCTGTGACGATGAGCCAGATCACATAAGAGTTTTCAGGAAGCACAACGAGGTTGAGGATCAATCCAGCAGTGTGAAAGTTCAGGTATGAATCTGCCTTGCTTGTGTTGTTTGTTGTGATGTTGCTGTTCGCCAAGGAGAAAATATCCATTTTTTTTTCTCTTGCGCTCTCTTTTTACCTGGCTTCCAAATGAAATGACAGCAACAGGATTCAATTTCAAATCTCTATAGTTAATTAAAAATGCTATAAGGTACAGTGTATTGGATTTTAAAGTGTGGAGTATATGTGACCCTGGACCACAAAACCAGTCACATGGGTCAATTTTTTGATACATGTCAATTTATACATACAAGCTGAATAAATAAGCTTTCCATAGATGTATGGTTTGTTAGGATGTGACAATATTTGGCCGAGATACAACTATTTGAAAATCTGGAATCTGAGGGTGCAAAAAAATCGAAACATTGAGAAAATGGCCTTTAAAGTTGTCCATTTATGTTCGCGATTGTGCTGCATTCACTCACAAAAATCAATGTTTTATATATTTAGGGTAGGAAATGTACAAAATATCTTCATGATTTTTGGCGTAAAAGAAAAATCGATAATTTTGACCCATACGATGTATTGTCGGCTATTGCCACAAATATACCCGTGCGACTTGTGTCTGGTTTTGTGATCCATGGTCACATATTTGCTATTTCTGGGTCAACAGATCTGTAATTAAGTAAACATTTAAATGTCCGTAAACTACATAAATAATCAGTAAATACAAAAAGACATTGTGAGTGGAAAACTATATTTACTTTGATGATTTTGCCATTTTAATTCTCTTTTTTTAACTACAGTGATAAAGTACAGCAAATCTCTACCTTGTGCAGCACACAAAGCATTTTTTCATTCCAGTGGTTACAAATTATGATTAGAAAAATAAAATATAACAAAATAACTTTTTACCTGAATAATGGCAGATTTTCCCACTATTTCACATGAACTACAAGCTCTGTCTCATGAGGTGATCAGTGCAGCTCACATCCCAGAATCTACAATGCTGGATTTATTATTTGTTGCATACAACATATGCAAATTTTATTAATCATACAACAGACAGGTGAAAATGTCATGATTCTTAACAGCAACGACCATAGTATAAACCTTTTTTGTAATGTTGGCAGATCTTCACCCACTATGTATTATATACGCATTTAAAACATCTTGTTAAGATATATTGGTATTTCATTTTGACACATGAAATAGCATTTTTTTTTATTGCAAAGGACGCAAAATAAATAAATAAACACACATAAAAAAATAAAAAATAAAAAAGTTTTGGTGGTCAAAAGGTTTGAATCTTGCAGTTATATAACAAAGACTCAAGTTCAGTTCCTGCATTAACACAAAATATCCATTGCACATTTAAATGAAGAAATTCTAGAGGCTCGTGAGTAGCCTACATGACGTCTTTAAATGTGTGAAACCACAAAAAAAGAGAATAAACAAAAAATTAATTACATCCTTCAAAACATTGGTTTAGCCTACAGCAGAGTATTATAGACCTTGTGTAGCCCTGGCCCTTTTCTGCTCTGCACTCATGTTCTGTCTTTCAGTTTGTATTTCCACAGAAATAAGGTAAGATCCTACGGAATTATGAATGAACTGCTCGTTTAAAAAATCGTCCTTATATACCGACATCTGTTATGACATCCGCTTCAAACATTACAATGCTTGCTCATGATAACTTTCGTTAAGTCTACAATAAGTAAATCCACTTCACCAGCTAATTACTCTTCGACAGTGATGCCATTGAAATATACTGCAAAAACGGACGTTCAAAGAAAAAATTCTAAAGATGGTTGCTCTCTTGTTTCTCTAGCGCATAAGGTCTATAGAGTAAATGTATTTCATTAAGCAAGCAAAGATACCAGTCGACTTTAAATTTCGATTAACTTAATACATTGATGAAAATGTGAACATAGGCTATATAACCTATAAATAAATGAAAGCCAATAAATTAACAAGACTATGGAGCTTTACAAAATGGTAGTTTCATTATCATGGAGTTTTAGTTTGTTTTCACCTTTGTTCAGTTTTCCCGCTCCTCATTATTAGTTCATATGTGTCAGCTGTGTTCTATTAATCATCCTAATATGTGTTTGCTGTATAAGTTGGTCCCTCACATTAATTGATCACTGATCACTATTACCCTATGTGTGTGTAACTCTGTTCCCTTTCAAGGGAACTCGCGTTGCGTCGAGATTGACGCTAGGGGAACGCTTCGCGTGATGATGTCTTGAAGCACATGTAAAATCAGCCCAATGGCGTGGCGGAACGTCAGATGCGGGTGACGTCACGTACCAGGAAACTATAAAGCCTGCTTGAAAACCAGAGAACAACAGCTTCTGTGTCTTCAGTAGCGCTCTATGTGAAATCTGTCTCTGTCTATTTATTGTTGTCTTGTC
The DNA here is from genome assembly GCF_963993115.1 of Abramis brama. Taxonomy (NCBI): domain Eukaryota; kingdom Metazoa; phylum Chordata; class Actinopteri; order Cypriniformes; family Leuciscidae; genus Abramis; species Abramis brama. The sequence continues at coordinate 28,028,047 of NC_139977.1, read as the reverse complement.
ACTGAAAGCAATTATGTCCAGCGAACAGTTCAGAATGTGTGTGCATCCCTGCCCGCGTTATATTACGGGTAGGGACACTCACGTTCTGTGCATTGTTTGTTTGGGAGAGGAGCATGCCCAGTCAGCACTCGAGGGTGCTGGCTGTGTGCATTGCGAGGCGCTGTCCATGCGCTCGCTCCGATCCTGGCTGAGTTTCTTCCGGGAAGCTCGCGTTCCCCAGGGCTCGGGTCCCGCTGCTGCCGAGGCACAGCGGCGATCTCAGTCCTGGGGTTCGCAAATGGATCTATCAGCGGGGTCTGAGACGGGCTCTGCCCTATCTCAGCCCTTACCTGATAGACCCGATGTCTGTCATCAGGGTTCGGAAGCACGCGCTGCGGTTTCTTCCGCCCCGATGATAGAACAAACACTGCAATTGTCCAGTTCTGAGGAACTGGATGTTGTTAGTGTTGAGGCTGAGTCTGAGGAAGCCCCACCTCAGTCTCATGCATTTGAAGAATTGCTGGATGTAGTGACGAGAGCAGTTGATAGATTATGTATTGAATGGCCATCTGATAAACAGGACGTTCGTTCAAAAAGTAAACTTGACGAACGCTTCCTGCCCTCACGTGCACAACCACAACGCCGAAATCTGCCGTTTTTCCCCGATCTCCACACTGAGGTGTCGAGATCGTGGGGGAGACCAGTTTCTTATAGAGTTTTTAATTCACAAACCACAAATTATTCTGCTATATCTGGGTATAAAGAGCATGGTTATGGGGAGATGCCGAAGGTGGAAGAGACGCTTGCGAGCTATCTCTCTCCAGCGACGGCATCTTCACTAAAAGCTCCGGCGTTGCCTAATAAGCCCCTCAGAGTAACATCTTCTCTGGTGGGCAAGGCTTATTCAGCTTCTGGTCAGGCTGCAGCGTGTCTTCATACTATGTCACTGCTGCAGGCTTATCAGGCTGAATTATTAAGTGATTTGGATGAGGGCGGGGGTATTAGTCCTGAGGCTGTTGCTGAACTACGCAGAGCCACAGATCTGTCTCTCAGGGCCACCAAGGAGACCGCTAAATCAATTGGGCGGTCTATGGCAGCCCTGGTGGCCACTGAGAGGCATCTGTGGCTCAACCTCAGTGATATTAAGGACAAAGAGAAAAATGTTCTGTTAGATTCTCCTGTTCCTACGCATGGTCTCTTTGGCAACGCTGTTTCTGCTGCTGTTGATAAGCTTCAGGAAGCATCTAAGCAGGCAGCTGCTTTGCAAAAACTTCTCCCCCGCCGATCTTTTCATGAGGCTGCTGAGCGGGAGCAGCCTCACTCATCTAAAAAGAGCACTGAACATCGTGCAACTCAAAAACAGAGCGTGTCCGCCCGTGCTCCCCCACATAAACCACGGGGACACGGAGGGCACGCTCAAACCCAGCAGCCTTCGAGGGGTAGAACGGATCTGAGGACCGTTATTACCGCCAAGAAGGCTGCTGGGAAAAAGTCCTGACGTCCGAGGGCTCAGGACAAATGAGGGTAGTCCCCCCCGAAGTGCAGCGGTCAACACCTCTTTTTACGGTGCCCGTCTCCCTTCGGTACCCTCAGGGGACCGTTCTGCCAACCCTGCCACCTCCGGTGTTTCAGGGCGCAGCGGTCTCCGGCGAGCACATATCTCAAGGACCACCCGGAAACGTAGTGGCCTCGGGATGCCCGCCCCCTCTGAGGAGGGTGTTAGAGCAGTCCGTTCAGTCGTTCCCTGCCGGTGCGCCGCTACAGGGCGACGAGCCGACTACTCAACAGCAACAAAATCCAGAAACCAGTCTCGAGAGACTGGTACCTCTAGTAGAATCTTTGACAGCGTGGAAGCTACTGTCAAATGTTTCTCGTTGGGTCCTGCAGACCGTGGAAAAAGGGTATCAAATACAATTCAAGAAACGCCCACCTCGGTTTATGGGGGTTCTACCCACAGTGGTGGGCCCTGAGCAGGTTCTGGTTATGGAACAGGAAGTAAACACTCTGTTAGAGAAAGGGGCCATAGAATATGTACCTCCGGTACTTCATAGTTCCAAAAAAGGACGGGGGATTGCGTCCCATTTTAGATCTTCGAGTTCTGAACGAGTCAGTCATGCAACTCAAGCTCAAAATGTTAACATTGAGACAGATCGTGCCACAGATCAGGTCCGAGGACTGGTTTGTCACGATAGACCTCAAGGACGCATATTTCCATATTTCCATCCGTCCGTGTCATTGGAAGTTCCTGAGGTTTGCTTTCGGGGGCAAAGCATACCAATATTGAGTTCTTCCATTCGGCCTAGCTTTATCACCCCGCACTTTCACCAAATGCGTGGATGCAGCTCTGGCGCTTCTGCGCCTCCAGGGTATTCGCATTATGAATTACATCGACGATTGGTTGATTTTAGCTCAGTCGCATCAGATGGCGGTTCAACATCGAGATGTTGTTCTCGCCCATATGAAGGAGTTGGGGTTACGGCTGAACGCCAAGAAGAGTGTGCTTTCTCCACTTCAGAGGACCACTTTCTTAGGCGTGGTTTGGGATTCAGTGTCGATGCAGGCGCACCTGTCACCGTCACGCATAGAATCTATCCTTGCAGCTGTGAAAAGTGTAAAGCTAGGCCAGCTACTCACTGTCAAACAGTTCCAGAGACTGTTGGGTCTCATGGCAGCAGCTTCCAACGTGATACCTTTTGGACTGCTACACATGAGGCCCCTGCAGTGGTGGCTCAGGACCAGGGGGTTTTCCCCGAGGGGCAACCCATTTCGCACAATCAAGGTCACGCGGCGATGCCTACGTGCCTTGGTTATGTGGAAGAAACCTTGGTTCCTGTCCCAAGGCCCAGTGCTGGGAGCTCCTTGTCGTCGCAAACTGCTAACGACGGATGCTTCCCTCACGGGCTGGGGAGCGATCCTAGAGGGTCGCTCATCTCAAGGTCTGTGGGAAGACCATCATCGTTCCTGGCATATCAATCGCCTAGAGATGTTAACTGTCTTCCGGGCTCTGAGGAGCTTTATCACAGATCTCAGGGGACACCATGTGCTAGTACATACGGACAACACTTCGGTAGTCGCCTATATAAATCACCAAGGGGGTTTGCGCTCGCGCCCATTATCCAATCTGGCACGCCATATCCTCTTGTGGTCCCAGGGGAAGTTGCTGTCTCTCAGGGCAGCCTACATCCCCGGGGTCCAGAATTTAGGAGCAGACACTCTGTCGAGACAGGGGCTGAGGCCCGGGGAATGGAGGCTCCACCCCGAGGTGGTGGAGCTGATATGGAGGGAGTTTGGCCAAGCAAAAGTGGATCTGTTTGCGTCTCGAGAGACGTCTCACTGTCCACTTTGGTTCTCCCTCACGCATCCAGCTCCTCTGGGACTGGATGCTATGGTGCAGACGTGGCCGAGGCTACGTCTGTACGCTTTTCCCCCAGTTGCTCTGCTCCCGGGAGTTCTGGAGAGAGTTCGCAGGGACCGGGTTTGCCTGCTTCTTATAGCCCCGCGCTGGCCGGGCAGAGTATGGTTTCCCGATTTTGTGTCGCTCCTCGACGGGCCTCCTCTGGAGCTAGCCGTCAGGAGGGACCTTCTGTCCCAGGCGGAGGGCTCGATATTTCACCCTCGGCCAGAACTGTGGAACCTGTGGGCTTGGCCTCTGAGGGGGCCCAGCTCATAGAGTCAGGTCTCTCAACTGAGGTTGTTGAGACCATTCTACAGTCCAGAGCTCCCTCCACGAGGAAACTTTATGCCCTGAAGTGGAGAGTATTCACTTCTTGGTGTAGTGACCGTCGGTTGGACCCAGTTCACTGCCCAGTTGGTACAGTGCTGGAATTCCTGCAAGAACGGTTCACTGCAGGTCTGACCCCGTCCACTTTAAAGGTTTATGTGGCGGCCATAGGTGCTTACCACATTCCTTTGGGTGGAATGTCTGTGGGGAAGGACCCTCTGGTATCTCGTTTCCTTCGTGGCACCTGGAGGCTGAGGCCTGCAGTTCGCTCTAGGGTGCCACCATGGGATTTGTCCATTGCCCTGCGAGGCCTTTCCCTGGCCCCCTTTGAGCCTATTGAGGAGGTTCCTGAGAAGTTTTTAACATTGAAAGCTCTGTTCCTCCTAGCCATTTCCTCTCTTAAGAGGATAGGGGACCTCCAAGCACTGTCGGTTGCCCCGTCATGCTTGGAGTTTGCTCCGGGTATGGTGAAAGCTTTTCTGCATCCAAGACCGGGCTATATCCCCAAGGTCCCCACTAACGTGGCCAGACCTATTATATTGCAGGCCTTCTGTCCTCCTCCCTTTCAGAATGCGGACCAGGAGACTAATAATTTGCTTTGCCCAGTCCGGGCATTAGACGCTTATGTCCACAGAGCTGCCCTGTGGCGTAAAAGTGATCAATTATTTGTGTGCTTTGGGTCCCCTAACAAGGGATCTCCAGTGTCTAAGCAAAGGATGAGCAAGTGGGTGGTTGAGGCCATTTCGCTTGCTTATGAGGCAGCCGGACAGCCTTCTCCTATGGCTGTCCGGTCGCACTCTACTAGGAGTATGGCGGCCTCCAAGGCCCTTATATCAGGAGTGTCCTTACAGGACGTTTGTGATGCGGCAGGCTGGTCCTCACCGCACACTTTCGTCAGATTTTACTCCTTGGACCTGGACTCTACTCCAGGGTCTCATGTTCTGTCTTCCTAGTGCTGCTCTTCGTGATTTCACACAGGACAGACATTTGTAGCTATGGTGGCGTTGGTATAGACGTTCCCCTAGCGTCAATCTCGACGCAACGCGAGTTCCCTTGAAAGGGAACGCCTCGGTTACGACTGTAACCTCGGTTCCCTGAAGAGGGAACGAGCGTTGCGTCACCTTGCCATATCTCCTTCATGCTGGTCAGTGGCTACTTCAGACTTTCAGAGCTGTTGTTCTCTGGTTTTCAAGCAGGCTTTATAGTTTCCTGGTACGTGACGTCACCCGCATCTGACGTTCCGCCACGCCATTGGGCTGATTTTACATGTGCTTCAAGACATCATCACGCGAAGCGTTCCCCTAGCGTCAATCTCGACGCAACGCTCGTTCCCTCTTCAGGGAACCGAGGTTACAGTCGTAACCGAGGCGTTTGTTTGCCTTCCTTGTGGATATTTATCATTAAACGTCATGCTGGAACTTGATTCTTCTGTCTTCCTGAACCCACATGTGACAGATCCATTATTTTTTTTCATGATTCTTTGATAAACAGCAAATTTAAAAAACAGCATTTAATTAAAATAGTTTTTTTCTTTTTTTGTAACGAAGTAAACGCCTTTACTGTCACTTTTTATAAGTTCAATGAGTTCTTGCTGAGTTAAAGTATTAACTTCTTTAAAAAATTATAATACTTTTTTTACTGACCCCAAACATTTTAGTTAAAAATGTTAATATTACATACAATTATGTAATCATAAATATTGCTGTTTTTATATAATGTGTGCTATATAAATGGTTACATATATTATTTTGGTTATGTTTCCCTGTAAAAACCTCACTATTTACAAAAATTAAATAATAATAATAATAATTAAAATCTTCCTTGTTCTGCATGTGTGTACCTTAACATTTCTTAAAATTCTTTTTTCGTGTCTCCATATGTGATATTTTCATACACAAAATAGTGTTCATTAGTAGCAGGTGTGTTTTCATTTCTCTCCATTTGAATGTGATTCATTTACATTCACTTCATTGTAAAGTGTTGAGACCTGTGGTGTCCATCTGGCCACTGGAATATCACATAAGGTTATGGTATCTCTATTCATTCTCATTTCCAATACTGGTATATACAGCCAGATTATGCCATTCTTTGCAGGTGTTCAGTCTGGTAACATCAACACTGTACAGACAGCATCAAGACGATAGAGCTTTTTAGGATCAGCTGGGTAAACATCACTTTAAGGTAAACAGGGTTTTCTTATTGGTCAATACAATTACAAATGTCTACAAATAGAGCAGCATTTTAACGCAGATAATTGCTGGATTTATAATTTGTACCTTTCTCATACATAACTTGATACAGTATCTACATTTTTAAGTGTAACTTTTTAACATTCTTTATTATTTAATAGCAATTCTTTAAATTATTTGTACTTGTACATCAGTTATTTGTCAAACATAACATAGAAAAAAGGTTAATTGGGCTTCTGTATAACCCTTAAAGTTTCTATGAAGCGCCTGACAGAACCCTTTAAGGTTCTTTTTAGAACAATTTCTTCTAAGAGTGTACTAAAAGGCTGACTAACATATTGTTTTTATGTTTTTTTATTTTTTTATATTATTTTGGAAGTTTAGTAAAAGAGAAAAGCAATGGATGTTTTTAATACATCAGAAAGCAACATCAGCATCAACAACAAGACTGAGTCATCCATCAGTTTTCACACTGCTGGATTGATCCTCAACCTCATTGTTGTGCTTCCTGAAAACTCTTATGTGATCTGGCTCATCGTCACAGGAGCAGGAAATGGAGTCGCATCAGAGTTCTTCAGCCTCAATCTGTCCGTTTGTGAGATGTTCCTCTGTCTGCAGTCTTTTTTGTCTCTATTTTGCTACACTTTTCCAAGTCTCTGTTTTGTTGCGATATTCCTAACAGGCATTTCCACCACTGGTCGTCCTCTGTTTCAGTGTCTGATCTGTGTTGAGCGTTACCTGGCAGTGGTTCATCCTGTAACCTTTCTGAAGTACAAACCTCTCAGATATAGAGTGATCTGCTCCACTGTGGCCTGGATAACGATTGTTGTCAACTGTGTGTTTACCGTTGTTTATATATTTCATATGTATGTGTTCATGTGTTATTGCCTGTGTCAGGCTCTGCCTGCTTTGTCTGTTAAATTATTCTGCTGTGTGGCTGTTCTCAGAGCTCTCAAGCAGTCAGGACCAGGAGAGAAAAGAAGAGAGGAGGAAAACCACATGAAGAGAAGAGCGTTTAATACCATTGTAATGATTACGATGGCAATTGTTCTCATATATGCTGCATATTTAGTGGCAGCACTCATCTATGTTCTGACACGACAGTTCATTCCAGTGCTCTGGTCTATTGGTCAGTTCTCTTTTTTGCTGGGTGGTTTGGTTCAGCCTCTCCTCTATCTCCACAGGACTGGGAAACTACCGTTTTGTAAAGCTCTGTAGTCCTGTTAATGCCTTGGCATTTATGCGTGTTCACATTTTAGCTATGTATTTAATTGAAAGTTAATGTGTAGCCTACAGTATCACTGCTTCCTAAATGAAAGAAATACACTCAAATGTGTAGCTTGCTTGAATAAATAAACCAAAAGTGTCTCCTATGAAGGAGTGTAATTTTATAAATAAAACATTAACCAGTATGTTATTTTTATGGTTTTGAATATTTATAGAAACAATACCATAGTATGTTTTTGAGTCTGTAATATATCTTCACTTAAATGTAGACTGACAATATTTTATCTGGTAAACTAAACTAAACTAAACTTCATGTGGTAATAATTAACTAAATTCTTAATAATTAACTAATAGAGAAAAATATGACTGAATCATCATTAGGTTATCATCAATAAAAGTAATTTTAAGGGTCAGACCAGGTTGAACAAGTTTGTTAACCCTTAACCAGTTTAGATATCCTTAGAGGTAGTAAGCGTCTAATCATGTCAGTTAAAAGAAAAAACTGTTTAAAAACAAAACAAATCTGTTTAAAATTTAATTCAGACTTCCCACACATAAACCTGATGACTCTAATGTAAAAAGTTCTTATGAAATCATCTGTCAGAATGATTTGATACCCATGAAAATGTGTTCGCTGAACGGTTTTATGTTTTTATGTTTTATATTGCAAGTATAGGGGAGCGCGGGGCACAACCTAACGCAGGGTTAAATGTAACACGGACCTTTTACATAGTTAGTCAGGGTCAAGCATGTTGTGTTTCCGCTTATTTTCTCTCGCTGCCAGAAGACAGTCTCCCATGTATTTGTGGAAAGTTTTGATATGATTTTGTGAAGATACTGGACAAAAAGTGTTTTGACACCATGCAAGTAAATTTTTTCACCATTAGTTTTTTTTTTCGGTTTCTGAGTTGGGTGTGTACGTCACCAAATCTTTATATTCAAACTTCAAACTTTATATTTCCTTAAAGGAGAACTCCGGTCAATTTTAACATTGAGCTAATTTTTTTGGTAAATTTGGAGTGCTGTCAGTACAGAGAACAACGTCAAAAATCGGTGTTGCCTACACCGTGTTATCCTCTTTTTAAAATTTGCACCCTGTTGACTTCAATGGGGCAAGTTTTAAACCTGCTTTTAGCCTCTTAACATCCTTGATGTGTCATTACAAGTGCACAGCCAATGTGAGTGATTCCTTCAGAGTGAACACGGGTGAATCTGACTGCAGTAGATGTGAAAGATATGAATAAAAATGATGTTATTTCAGCCAGCGCTCATACCTGTATTTACATCCTGTTTTCGGTCGAAGTCCATAGTAGTCGATTGTCGAGTTCACGTGCGTGATCATAGGTAACTAAACATATGCGCGTGAACTCGACAATTGATTACTATGGACTTCGACCGAAAACAGGATGTGTTAAGAGGCTAAAAGCAGGTTTAAAACTTGCCCTATTGAAGTCAACAGGGTGCAAATTTTAAAAAGAGGATAACATGGTGTAGGCAACACCGATTTTTGTCGTTGTTCTCTGTATTGACAGCACTCCAAATTTACAAAAAAATGAGCTCAATGTTAAAATTGACCGGAGTTCTCCTTTAATCACTGTCTTGTTGGCTAAAACATAGCACCATTTTGAAACATGTCAGCAACTCCTAGCAACTGTTAGCTATAGGCTTAAAATATTTTTTACACTGCGGGGTTGTAGCACAATGTTACATCTAAGCCGCCAAGTGTACAACGAGAATGAAATGAAAAATGGGAGCCACACAACTTTTCAGGTTTGAGTAGTTATTTATATATTTATTTTGCCACATTTAACTTTGTTTTACCTTCACAAACATTGTTGGAATTTAAATGTCAAAGTATGATTTTTTTTCCCACATTTGTTTACTATGCATTGATCACTTGTTTATTTATTAAGAATATAGCCTGTTTTTCATGCAATAAAATCGTTTTTATTATCATTACTGTTATTATTATTATTATTAATAATAATTTTACATGCAGCTGCCACACACAAATATAATTCAATTGCAATTACAATATTTGATGATTTTGTTTTATTTATTTTTTGCAAAACTGAGCAGCCCTTTCCTATATCTCAATCCATGATATTGATCCATAATAGAAGGATGATTGGATGAGGGATGGATGTATGGATATCTAACTATACAGATGCACAAACAATATCAAACTATACAGATAAAATAGTACTGAATTATGTGTGTTACACACAAGTGTTACAACTAACCCCTCTGTCTGTTACTGTACAATTAACCCCGCATATTGGGTAAGTTGTAACATTTGCACTTCTGTCACTTTCAGTGCAACTGTAAGAAAATGGTAGGTCCTAGAAAAAAACTTTAAGTGTTCATTTGTAGCAAAGATGTGTATGTTGCTTGTGTAAAAAAAAAAAAAAGAAGAAGATTAATCTAACTTAATTATTTTAATTGAGCCAAAACCAAAATGTGTTAGGTTGTGCCCTGCTCTCCCCTACTTATAAGTTTTCTTTAAGTGAACTTAACATCATACTTATTAATTTACAATTAATATATTATTTTTGTACTTTAAGTATACTACTATGTTCCTATTTACGTATTCATTTTGTATACTTTAACTCTTTCCATTTTAAAAGATTTTATTGTGGCGCGGTCGAATAATTTGGCATGGTCGAAATTCGGCACAGCACCAGAAAAGTATTTGAAGTAAATTCCTACGTAGCCTATAGACAAAAATTGAGATACTCAGAATTAGAAACATATCTGTCTTCTTTATAAACCAATATTTTAAGTAATGTAAGTTTATAAGACAGTATGTAAACCTATGTGAAAAAAGTATTTAATAGGCTACAATAAAAAGAGTAAACACAACTACAAGCCAAGTATACTTAAAATACTTAATTATTCTTTTAATTATATCTTGATCAAAAGATTGAGTACAAGTACAGGCCAAATACTTACACTTTTCTGTCAGTACAAGTCAAGTATTGTAGCCTGGAAATCCAGACCTAAATCTGAAAGGTTAATGGTCTGGCGTCGACTAATGAAAATCAGCCAGCTCGAGGGGCGGCATCAAGTATGCACTTGAAAATCTCACTGCACGAGTGGCATGATTTCCCGAGTTAAGTGGTTGGGCTGGGCATTGTAACGTCATCAATTGTGCGGGCTATAAAAGCCATTGTTGAATGCACCTAGGCAGAGCGTCATTTCCTGGATGTGGTGTGGTTTCCGCTGTTGCGATCGAACTTGACTCTGGTTCGGTAAAGGAGAGCGGCTGTGTTTATGGTCGCTTCCGCGTTTGCCGTTTTGTCACAGCTGCTCTAATCGGCTGATGGCTATGAGTTTGTTTCTGTCCTCCTCCAGGTATGCGTTTAATTTATTATATCCGTTTATCAGCTGTTGAAGTGGTGCGAGTCACAATTTGTGTTTTATTTCAGTTGATGTTTTGTGTACGGGTGACGGCTGTTGCAAATAGGCTGAGTAATTGAACTTACAGCTATATCACGGTTCCCGCAGCTGTCATTTGGTAAGTCATAGTTTTCTTGTTTTCTTTATAGATTATTGAATGTTAATTGTATGTTCCTTGCGCAGATTGCAGGGTGAATAACATCCTTACAGTTGCAGCACCGCTGTCTCGTCCTATTGTAGATTCGCATTGAGTCTGTGTTTGTTCTGGGTCGCGGTGGTGTTTGACCTGTGCCAACAAACTGTGTCTTTGTGTATATGTTTTGTTTCAACAAAAGGCCTTGAGTGTCTTTATTTTGTGTGGTACTTAGTGTGTTAAATTTGTTGGATTCTTTGTCTATCTAATTCAAATCAGGTATTTTCCGTATTAGTTATTTTGCTTTTTGTTTTTTTGTTTTTTTTGTTTGATCGTGGTTTTGTAAATCTTTGGTATTGATTTCTTGTGTATTGTAATTTAGTTTCCATATTAATGTGAAATTGGGTTATTTGAACTTATTTAAGCTGATTTAATTTTTCCTTCTTGGTCTCAATTTAAATTGAGTTTACTGTTTTTGTTAATTGATTTATTTTGGTTGATAATATTGTGAAACATTTGTTGTAGTTCATTTTGAGTTAAAGTATTGGGTTTAAGCTTTTCTTTACAGTTGTGTAATTGGTACAATATATTGTATTAATGTGTGTGTATTGAGTTCTTTTTGTCTAGGAGCTGCAGGCCTTCTTGACCAGGGCGACCATTCCTCTATAGATGGTGGTGGTGTTTCTTCATTGTGTGCTGTGGTCTGTGGCATGCACTGGGGTTCTTTAATTGGTATGAGTGTGCTGTGCAGATTGTGAGATCCCTTATTATTGGAGCATCTTCCCTGTAGTTTGGCTGCAGCTCCATGACATTTGAAGTGACTTATGCAAGTCCGTATTAAAGTTGATGTGTGAGGTTGTCTAATTTATGCTTTTATGTCATAATAAAACTTTTGTATTTGACTGATACCTGTGTCTCCATGTTTTGTTTGCCTCTGGGTAGGGAACCTGTGTAAAGCCTTTTAGTTGGATTCTTTGGGTGAAATTCCCAAGGTGGTGTAGTCAGGCATTATTCCTTAATTTGATTGTCTCAAATATTTACTAAATTTACCTGGTTTACCCAGTGTGGCAGGCCTCGGTTACACACGCAACTGGATAACACTACGACCAATCACAACAAGCCCCATATGCTTAGCAACCAGCGGAGCTAACTGGTAGATTATACTCTCACCGTATCCGGTTGGAAAAACAGCAAAAACGCCCTTCTTGCAAAGGAACGATTCGAGCGCCATCTTCTGTTCCTCTTTTAGATAAATAGCCAAGTCTAACTCGTTCATTGTAGTGGCCAAAGCCGTTTCAAACAACTGGTATTCATCCATAGCCATCTTGCACTGTTTACTAATGACTTCGTCACAGCGTTGTCGTCATCGGTTTAGCTCGCCTCTGGCCCGCCTATATCAGATAACCCAATGTGATTGGTGCAGCTCAGATCGAGGGGCATATTTAATGAGCATCATTACTCGACACCAGAGTAAACTCGCTGAGCAAATTCAACTTGTGCTCTCGCGAGAACTCTGGATTTCCAGGGTACAAGTATAGGCTACTTAAGTGCAATTTTAAGTATATTTCTGAGAAGTACATAAAAAGTATACTTTATTATTTTTAGTTTAAAAGATGTATACTAATAGTGCACTTGAATAAACTTCTTTTTCGTAAGGGGGGGCATTGATACCAGTACACTTTACCTTTCAATTAATAAAACAATGATCAATATGTGAATAAATACTGTACAAATAAATTATGTGTAAAGGACTATGGAACTTTACAAAAAGGTAGTTTTCCAGTCCTGTGGAGATAAAGAAGAGGCTGAAACAAACCACCCAGAACAAAACAGACATGACCAGCAATCCAGGGAATTGAAATAAACTTTTGTGTCAGAACATAGATGAGTGCTGCCACCATATATGCAGCATACGTGACTACCGTTGCCATTATAATCATAACAATGATATTAAATGCTCTTCTCTTTATGAGGCTGTCTTTCGCTTTATCTTTCCCTTTCTCTCCGGGCCCTGACTGCTTGAGAGCTCTGAGAACAATTAAACAGCAGAATAATTTAACAGACAAAGCAAGTAGAGCCTGAGACAAGGAAAAGCACATGAAGAAATAGAACTGATTTGGAATTACATCAACACAGGCAAACACACAGGAAATAACAATCACTAGCCAGACAGCAGTGGAGCAAATCACTCTATATCTGAGAGCTTTGAACTTCAGAAAGGTGAAGGGATGAATGACTGCCAAGTAGCACTCAAAACAGATCAGACACTGAAACAGAGGACGACCAGTCATTGGAACACCTGTCAGAAATTTCACAAAAGTATAGACACTTGGAAAAGTGTGGCTCAGTAGACACAAAAAAGACTGCAGACAGTAGAAAATCTCACAAACGGACAGATTGAGGCTGAAGAAATCTGATGCGACTCCATTTCCCGCTCCTGTGACGATGAGCCAGATCACATAAGAATTTTCAGGAAGCGCAACAATGAGGTTGAGGATCCATCCGGCAGTGTTAAATTTGAAGGGTGACTCAATCTGGTTTGTGTCATTTGTTGTGATGTTGCTGGAAGAATATCTTTTTGACATGGCAGAAATATCCATTTGTTTTCTCTCTCTTTTTACCTGATAAAATAGTATAACAGAAAATGTCACTAAAACTTATCTCAAAAATAAAGATTCTTTATTGGCATCAATGGTTCCATGAAGAACATTACCATCAATAGAACCTTTCAATTACACAAAAGGTTCTTTACAGAGGAAAAAGGTTCTTTAGATGATCTAAATTTTCTCAACACTATAAGAGAAAGTGTTTATTTAAGAACTGTTCATTGGAAGGTTCTTTGGGGAACCAAAAATGGTTCTTCATTGCATCCCTATATATATATACTTTTGGAAACTTTATTTTTAAAAGTGTAGGCTATTTTATTCAAATCAGAAAAATGACAATGTTACATGTAAAATAAGTATGTTGCATATTTAGTGGCAACGTATTACACACTAAAAAAGTTATGTTTAAGTCCTCTTTAAGTGTAGAAAAACCAAAGACACAGACGTATTCTATTGAATTGCTTCCATTGAATTTTCAACCACAAAAAATATTCATGTTTTATAAAACCATACAATAGTTCTTCATCACTTGGTGCTCTATTATCTATTTCGCTAATACGTATGCACTGCACAATAATGCATTACCTATTAATAATGCATTAATAAATGCATTATCTAACATTAACAATGAGCTATGCATTTGTTACTGAATTTTTTAATCTTTTGAATTATTATGAATTATTATTAGTACTTCTCAATTGAGTATAATGTCCTTTTACCAGATTAATAATATTCAAAGCTGGATAGCCTGCCACATAGCTTATATAAAGTGGTAACCACAAGTGCAATTCATCATATTACTACATTCCACCAACATCTAACAACCAGAAAGTATATTTTTTGACAGTATACCTTTCGGTTAATAATTAACAAACATCTTTTGTTTGGCATTTTCACTATGAGCAAAACCAAGACAGATTGTTCTGGGTTTCTATTTTTGGACCCACAATGGCAAACTATCTAAATAGTTAAATAGTTAAATAGTAAACTAAACTATCAGAAAGAAAGCCTGTTTACCTCAAGGGAATAATCTGTTTTCCCAGTTGATCCTAAACAGCTCTATCGTCAGACATGTGGCTTTATGCTACCTGCACAGTGTTGATGTCACCAGACTAAACACCTACAATGACATATTCTGACTAAGAATGAATAAAGAAATCATGACCTGAGATGTGATATGCAGTGGCCAGATGGAAAACATGAGTCTCATTTCATTTTTAATTAATGAACTAAATGAATGTCACAGTAAATGAATCACATGCAAATACAGATAAATGAAAATGCACATGGTACTAATGGAAACTATTTTATGTAAAAACAAGACACTCTTATGCCTGGCTCACACTACAGGAGTTTTAAAATCCTAACCGATTTTGAAATCTGGTTGCAGCACACACTTAAGGAGAATCTTTGCAGATTTTCTTCCCTCAAATCTTAAACATGCTCACACTACAAGATTTGAAAATCGCGGCGCACCACACACTGCAAAATGTTATTAAGATTATCCTTACCCTACCCCGCCTCACGTGATCTCACGCAGCAGATCTGAAGCAGAAAAGCATGTTGTAAACACAATATCTGTCCTTCATACAGTGCCGTCGCCAGACGGGGGCATATGGGAGGGCATAATTATTAGCCTACAGTACGTATATTTATAATAATCGTATACTCTATTCGCGCAGCACGTAGGTTAAAAATCATCATGTTAAACATAACCAACAGCAATATGACCAGGTAGCCTATAGCCTACATCACATTACATAGAAGCAATGTTATGAATATCCGTAAAACACTTGACTATACAACATATTAGATGTAACACCAGAAGCATCTCTCAAATATTGCATTTTAAAGCAGTCAACATGGGATATGCATTGCCATGATACACGCACGCATGCACATACACACGCACAGAGACTTTGAACCTACCGGTACTTTGATTTAGAGCTTAGATCGGGCCCAAAAAATCAAGCCCGACCCTACCCGAGCACGTTGTGTCCGAGCCTGGCCCGGCCCGACACATTAGATGTAATTATGAGCCCGAGCCCGATTTAAACCCGACAATTTTTAATACGTGGGCCGTTATAACCAGGGGCGGCGCCAGAGATTTTTTTAACACAGGTGCTGAGGGGGTGCTAGATATATTATAGCCTATACTATTACAAAATTGGCCGCTTAATATTTAATATTCAATTATTTTAATTGTCACAATTAAAGTAGCCTATTAATTTTATTAAATTGACCAAGCAGAACATTCAGCATTCAATCAAATATTCTTAAAGATTTATTATTATTTGGCTAATGTTATTTCAACATAATGTCTCATTATTTCAACATAATATGTGAGCGTGCCACAAGCAAGATGTGCATTTTTAAATCCGGTGACGCGTGCATTGATTTTTATTAATAAACTAGTGTTTCCTGTCAGTGTCGACTGCAAAGATGAAGTTGACGATCGCCATCTCCGTAGTGAATGTAGTCTCAGCCTCAGACGTCACGCCCACGGAACGTTGGCTAAACATCTGATGCAAATGGTACACTTAACTGGAAACACTTCAGGAATGTCGAAGTCGTCATTTGATTGGTTGAATTTTATCGGATTTCCGGGGGCGCGAGTGTCGCGTTTATTTTCGGTCCGCCGGGAAACAAAGCGCAGACGTGTGATTGCGGAAGAAAAACTGTTGTGTTTACATGAGTGACAATGAGCATTTATCAAGATCAGCTAAACGTAGGATTCTCAAAAGTATGCGAGGTTATACGTGCACGAACAGATCAATGACTTACTGCTTGTTTTCTTCTCCTTCTTTGATTTTCTATGCTGACTGACTTGTTGCACGCCGGTCTGTTGTTGTGGGGACATTTCCACGCCCCGAAACGTGACGCTGAACGAAACGAACTGTAATTGGTTGTTTGACATGTCGGTCAAACGGCCTTATGGGCGGGCCTTTGCCAAAGAAAGCTGCTATGAATTCCAGACCTTCAGCCGTCAGTCTGAAGGTCTGGCTACGCGAGACTATAGTGAACGCGCCTATAGAAAGAAATGCACATCATGGATTATATAATCAGAGTAGTCTATTTCTTTTCGTTTTGAATTGTTTCGTTTAAAGAAATTTCAAGCTTTCTTTAGATGTATTTCTCATGTCTGTGAGGCATACACTGAGTTTCGGTTAATTTATGATGAGATGCGCTCCAGTTCACGTGCAATGCAAGTCTTACTCGTGCTGTTCACTTTTCATAATCAACACAGATGGAAAAAAATAACATTATAATATTTTAACAAATATGAAACTAAATACGCTTATTTAAAGCTATGGTCTACGATTTCAAAGATTGTTCATTATTAATAACCTCGTTTAGATGCTGGTTATGGTTCTACAGTACAATCCTAACAATATGAAGAGAAAAAAGAATGAAAAAAATCCATTCACTCTATTGGGTGTACAGCTGCAGAGAAGTTGACCAATGTAAGCTGTCCGGCCGGACAGCTTACATTGGTCAACTGCTCTCATCCAAACCCCCGCTCCACTTGAAACTCCACGTGCACACATAAGTTGAAAGGCATTTGTTTGTGCATAGCAACATTTATCAACATTTATCAAGTTCACGGATAATTGTGCGGCCATTTATTAATTATTATCTTAATGAATAATGCAACAGTGACGAAGCAGGTAAACTGCATTGTTTGTTTCTTCAGAATGGAATGGATCGCAAATGGATCCTTTATATTTTTAATGTTTTAATGATAAAGAATGCGACATTAAAATTAACACAAAATTAGCAACTATGATAATATAAAATTTAAATTAAAGTAATTTTTTTCACCACGACAGGCCTACTTGTTTCTTGGCTATTTTGACAGCACTGACGTAATACAGTCTTATTCATCCCGATTTCAAATCTTAAATATCAAACATGTTTGATATGATCGGGGCGAACCCGATTTGTGTGAGAGCAGATCGGGAGGTGCAAGATTCGATCTGTGAACGCCTCACATTACCAGATAATCTGCGCCGAACATTGGAACCGATCGAGGTCCTCGACAAAATTTTTTCTCAGATTCTCGGGAGGGGTAAATCGGGCATAAATCGGCCTAAAACTCCTGTAGTGTGAGCCAGGCATTACAGACTATATATATATATATATATATATATATATATATATATATATATATATATATAAAGGTGTTTGCATCACTCAAAAGTGATTGATGATGTAGACAAATTGTGGAATTAATATGAATTCATTGAAATGGACATTTTAAAAGAACTGATTTACATAAATTTAAGTAAAAAAAATGTATAGTGCTTTTTGCAAAACACATTGTTTCATAGCAGCTTTACAGAAAATGATGATGTTAAAGGGATAGTTAGTTCACCCAAAAATGCTAATTCTGTCAGTACTCACCCTCATGTTGTTCCAACCCCGTAAGGCTTTAGATTTTAAGATATTTTTTATGAAATCTGAGAGCTGTCTCGTCTGTGTGGGCCTGAATTTATTTGTTATTTTATTTATTTGAAAAAACAACAACAAAAGGGACATATTAATGAATATTTTCACAAATGTAAATATGTCAGATTATAGCCTTAGGCTAATTTCCATCTGCAGACCCCCTGGCAGGTTGGTGTTACACACAAGTTAATAAATACATACAGATACACTACAGAGTATGTACAGAGAGACAAGGACAAGAACAGTGATCACATCATGTTAGAACAAACAATAACAACAAGAGTGGACAACAAAGGACATATAGAAAACAGGAAAGCATCGACTGTATTGCACAAACCACAATTTTTCACATGCCCTGACTGACCTGATATTGCACTGACCCATATTACACCATTCTATATTGCACTGACCCGCATTACACTGACCCCTATTGCACAACCCATGTTATACTGAAACTCTTATTGCACAACCCGTATTACACTGATAATTGTATCCCTTTTTGTAATGCACTAACTCTGTTTTACGTCTGATATATAATGATTAACTAAACATGATCACATGTCCCTCAGCCACACTTTTAAATGACTCCTAAAGGTAGGAATACTTGTGCTTTCCCTCATTGACAGTGGAATACTATTCCAGAAGCTCACTCCCTGATATGACAGGACGTTCTGTGAAAAGGCGGTCCGCCTAAATGCCAATTCACAATCACCTCTCATAGTGGCTCTAGTCACTCGAGACCCGGCAACACTGCTAGAATGAATGTAGTGTATAGTGAAACAGCGCAGCATGTTTGGGTTGTACGTCACCACGTAGGCTCACTATTGGCCGACGCAGGTCATGTGTGTGATGTGTGTGAAGAGAGTGGGCAGAAGAGAGTGATTGAGCAGGGATGTGGTCTAAGCCTGCCCCTTTATCATTATCTTCCTTATTCTTCCTTTCTTTTAGTCTCCCCCCTTCCCTCCCTCCCCCTCTGAGGAGGGTGTTGGGGTACAAGTAATTGTTTTTAGAGGGAATTTGAAGTAGGGGTTGTGAGCCTGGCTTACTTTGAAAGGCTACGCGTTCGGCTGTAAGCATACGCTAGCATACGTGTAAAAAAACAACAACTATACGTTGGGCTTTAGACGTGCCTATATCAGAGTGTTACACTAAGTGCAAACAGCCTGCTTTGATGGCAGAGGCTATTTACACTAACTCCGCCCACTGACTTCTGGTTGGGCCAGACAAATATGGCCACAAATCGACCCGAGTTTGAATCCACCTTAAGGCGAACTTGCTCTACTGGACTATTTATTCAGTCACTCTCCACTCTATCACTGCGAAGTCTTGTTCTGCCCAGGCTGACATTTCTGAGCATTTTCCCTGTTAACTGTTTTCTCGTTTCTGACCCTGGACTGCTTTCATTGTGTCGACCCTCTGCTGCATGCCCTTATAATTCTGCATTGTTTGCCCGGATATTCTCTACATTGTTTGCTGCCTGCCCTGACCCGGTGTCTGCCTTTTGACTATGTTTCTGTACTGTCTTGGATATCTCTATGGGTGTAGGGAGGGGTTTATTGTCCCAAGAAGGCAGCATCCATTTATTGATTTTAATAAATATTATAATTTACACTGTATGTTATTTTAATGTATCGTACAAACAAATACCTGCCACTATTTATAAGTATAAATAGCATCTAACTACAGTAATATTTACACTTATTGGAAAGAAAATACTGCTATTTTTACATAATGTAAAGAATCTATTGCAATTCTAGCTTAGTGTAAATAAAATATTGCTAAGAAAATACTGCTATTTTCACTGTTTAAAAATAATCTATTGCTATTTAAACTTAGTGTAAGTTTAGTATAAGATACAGAGGTGGGTTTAAACAACAATAATAAAAATGTAGAGACAGCAGTGTGTATTTACACACTCACAGTGACAAAATTATTTAATTTACATGCATGTTTACCTCAAAGCCCAATTAAAGGAGCACATTAACCTGTGTCCTGTTTTTGTGTTTCAATTATATCTATAAATAAATATTTATAATTTTTTTAGACTTTTTTATATCATTTAAAAATGTTGTTAAAAACTTCTATGTATCTGCTGAGGTACTTTGCATGGAACAATTGTGGATATGTGAATCTCTGAGACTTGAGAACATGCAAATCAAATCAAGTTATGATCCCTCTCGATTACATATACAGGTAAATTGGTTTAAAACAACACAGCATTATTATTTTCATTTACATAAAAGGCTAATATGAAACCTGTATTGTTGTGGGCACTGTCAATTGTTATTGGAAGTTTATTGTTATGGGTTATTGAGCAACATGATCAATGTTGTCAAGGTGCTTAACAATGATAGTGTGCGATATTGATAAACAGCCAATATTCATCTATGCATACAATGACTTGACAAATGTGTTGAGGTATAGTGTTCGCTATGTTAAGGTACTTTAAACAATCACATACATGTAACTAAAAGTAGCATCACTATAAGTTAACTTTTGTATAGTAAGACAACAACACATTTTTTCTTCAAAATAGTAGGGTACATCTTTTCCAGTAAAATGTGCACTCATAAAGTAAAAATAGCCTATAGAAACAGTGTTTTTTTTTATTATTATTTTATCACCCTTTAAATCTCTCTCAGTATTGCATTTGCAAGTCTGACTGATTGTAGCCTATGTGAATTTATTCATTTGGATAATTTATTCCCATATAAAGATTAGAGATTTTTTTTTCTTCTAATTTCTGTTATTTTATTTTTGATAAAACTAAGGCTCCGCTTTCAAATGATTTAACAAAATGTGAACAATAAATGTTTTGACGCTGCTTAATGTGGAGTGACATCACTCATCTGTCTCATTTAAAACAACAGCATGGAGCGCGAGCGATCATTTTTACTTCCGCTTTCCTGCTAATTAATCTATGCAATAAACATAAATGAGCATCAGAGGGTATGTTGATAGAAAGCTATAATACAACTTAATGAAATGCGTGATCGCTCATGCAATCGCACAAATCTCGGAAAGACATCAATAAAAAAGCGTACGAAAATCATGTCACGTGGCCGTGTGGCGTTGGAATTCAATAGTAGCTTGTTAGTTCGCTATAGTGTTATCACTGTTTTATCACACTTTTATTATTTGTATTTTTACATTTATTTCATGTTTTACAATTTATATGCAGGCCTACAGCTCGATCCCAATGAGAATAGTATTAATCAAACACTATGGCTGTCCCCATAGGCTAACTTTCAATTTTAATGCAGCTGAAGGGTAGCTTTCCCACCCGATGGATAAAGAGAAAAGGCTGCACCAAACCGCCCAATAAAAAGATAGAATATGCGATAGATACAAATATTTCAGATTCACTAACTGAAATCAAATAAAGGAGCCCTGAAATAATATCAGGACTATGTATGATAACCATGGTCACAGTAACTATTAGAATGACATTAAATGCTCTTCTCTTCATGTGGTTTTCCTCCCCTTTCTTTCTCCCTCTCTCTCCTGGTCCTGACTGCTTCAGAGCTCTGAGAACAGCCAAACAGCAGAGCAACTGGATGAAGAGGAAGAGGATGATCTGTGCCAGCATAAAAAAAAAAATGAAATCAAAGAAAAAAAAAAAACATAGCCAAAATATTGACCCCACATGAAGCAAAAATTACAGTCCAGGCAATAACAGAGCAGATCACTCTATATCTGAGAGGTTTGAACTTCAGAAAGGTTACAGGATGAACCACTGCCAGGTAACGCTCAACACACATCAGACACTGAAACAGAGGACGACCAGTGATGCATATTCCTTGTCCAAAATAAGCAACAAGGGACAGTTCAAACAAATCTGAGAAAAAAGAGAGGATGTAGATCAGATAGAGCAATATATCACAGACAGAGAGATTGAGACTGAAGAACTCTACTGCAAGTCCATTGCCAGCTCCTGTTACTATAAGCCATATCACATATGAGTTGGCAGGAAGACCCAACACAATGGTGATGATATTTACAATAATTTCAAAACCAATTTCCACTCCAGTATCATTGAAAAAGTAGTGATCAGAAAAGTTTGATCCATCAGTGGGGAAGATCTCACTGGAGATGTTCATCTCTTCACTGTGTGACACAACTGTGGAGAGATGAAAGTGAATTGAATTAAATTTACTCTTAAAAATTCACATTTTCAATATGTGTTCAGTTTTCAGTAGCAGAAGCTTTCAAAATGCTACACTAGATATGAAATGACTCTGAATTGCAATGCACTGTATTGTTGTCTTTTAAACAAGCAATATAAATCAGCCTTTTACCTCTGTCCTGTCGTCTACAGTGATAAAAGAAATAAATCAAAGATCTGTGAGGATTAGATGTAGTTATAAATTTGACTTCTAAGTTGATTTGTTTCACAAGAGGATGCAACATATATGGAGCGCTGAATTCAAATTCATGCATCATATTTGCTTGTTAAAGACAGTGTTTTTAAGAGTGTTACCTAAACAGGATGAGACAAGAGTATTAAAGCAACAATACAGATGTAAATCAGTGTCTGTATACACAAGTCAGTGATGTGAAATGATTTATCAGATTGTGCTTTATTAAAATAGGGAATTCTATAAATGGATTAGACACAATTTGTAAAACAAATAACCCGCCAACCTCTTTTCCACCAGTGAATGAGCATAATATAGACCTTCTGAATCAAAGAGATGCGTTTTTGTAAGAAAAATATTCATATTTATAACTAAATATAACTATAATCACTGTTAACTCTTTCCCCGCCATACATAACTAATGTTATCTTATGAACCTTATTGTAAAAAGTATTACCCCAATGTTACCGAATGAAATGTTAAATTGGTTTAAAACAACACAGCATTATTATTTTCATTTACATAAAAGGCTAATGTGAAACCTGCATTGTTGTGGGCACTGTCAATTGTTATTGGAAGTTTATTGTTATGGGTTATTGAGCAACATGATCAATGTTGTCAAGGTGCTTAACAATGATTAAAACTGTGCGATACTGATAAACAGCCAATATTCCTCTATGCATACAATGACTTGACAAATGTGTTGAGGTATAGTGTTCGCTATGTTAAGGTACTTTAAACAATCACATACATGTAACTAAAAGTAGCATCACCATAACTTAACTTTCGTATAGTAAAACAATAACAAATTTTTTCTTCAAAATAGTAGAGAACATCTTTTCCAGTAAAATGTGCACTCATAAAGTACAAATAGCCTTTAGAATCACCCTTTATATCTCTCTCAGTATTGCATTTGCAAGTCTGACTGATTGTAGCCTATGTGAAATTATTCATATGGATAACTTATTCGCATATAAAGATTAGAGAGATTTTTTCAGTTTTTTCCCAGTCAAAGATTATTATTATTATTTTTATTTTTTTATACTAATTTCTGTTATTTTTTTTTGGATAAAACTAAGGCTCCGCTTTCAAATGATTTAACAAAATGTGAACAATAAATGTTTTGACGCTGCTTAATGTGGAGTGACATCACTCATCTGTCTCATTTCAAACAACAGCATGGAGCGCGAGCGATCATTTCTGCTTCCGCTTTCCTGCTAATTAATCTATGCAATAAACATGAATGAGCATCAGAGGGTATGTTGATAGAAAGCTATAATACAACTTAATGAAATGCGTGATCGCTCATGCAATCGCACAAATCTCAGAAAGACATCAATAAAAAAGCGTACGAAAATCATGTCACGTGGCCGTGTGGCGTTGGAAGTCATTCAATAGTAGCTTGTTAGTTCTAGTGTTATCACTGTTTTATCACACTTTTATTATTTGTATTTTTACATTTATTTCATGTTTTACAATTTATATGCAGGCCTACAGCTCGATCCCAATCAGAATAGTATTAATCAAACACTATGGCTGTCCCCATAGGCTAACTTTCAATTTTAATGCAGCTGAAGGGCAGCTTTCCCACCCGATGGATAAAGAGAAAAGGCTGCACCAAACCGGCCAATAAAATGATAGAATGCGCGATAGATACAAATATTTCAGATTCACTACCTGAAATAATAAAAATTGTATCTGAAATAATATCAGCAGCATGTATGATAACCATGGTCACAGTAGTTATTAGAATGACATTAAATGCTCTTCTCTTCATGTGGTTTTCCTCCCCTTTCTCTCTCCCTCTCTCTCCTGGTCCTGACTGCTTCAGAGCTCTGAGAACAGCCAAACAGCAGAACAACTGAATGGAGAGGAAGAGGATGATCTGTGCCAGCATAAAACAAGTTATGGAATCAAAGAACCAAAAAAACACAGCCAAAATATTGACCCCACATGAAGCAAAAATTACAGTCCAGGCAATAACAGAGCAGATCACTCTATATCTGAGAGGTTTGAACTTCAGAAAGGTTACAGGATGAACCACTGCCAGGTAACGCTCAACACAGATCAGACACTGAAACAGAGGACGACCAGTGGCGAATAGTCCTTGTCCAAAATAAGCAACAAGGGACAGTTCAAACGAATCAAAGAAAAAAGAGAGGATGGCCATCAGATAGAGCAACATATCACAGACAGAGAGATCGAGACTGAAGAACTCTGCTGCAAGTCCATTGCCAGCTCCTGTTACTATAAGCCATATCACATATGAGTTGGTAGGAGAACCCAACACAATGGTGATGATATTTACAATCATTTCAAAACCAATTTCCACTCCAGTATCATTGACAAAGTAGTGATCAGAAAAGTTTGATCCATCAGTGGGGAAGATCTCACTGGAGATGTTCATCTCTTCACTGTGTGACACAACTGTGGAGAGACACAAGTGAATTGAATTAAATTTACTCTAAAAATTCACATTTTCAATTTGTGTTCAGTTTTCAGTAGCAGAAACTTTCAAAATACTACACTAGATATGAAATTACTCTGAATTGCAATGCACTGTATTGTTGTCTTTTAAACAAGCAATATAAATCAGCCTTTTACCTCTGTCCTGTCGTCTACAGTGATAAAAGAAATAAATCAAAGATCTGTGAGGATTAGATGTAGTTATAAATTTGACTTCCAAGTCGATTTGTTTCACAAGAGGATGCAACATATATGGAGAGCTGAATTCAAATTCATGCATCATATTTGCTTATTAAAGACAGTGTTTTTAAGAGTGTTACCTACACAGGATGAGACAAGAGTATTAAAGCAATAATACAGATGTAAATCAGTGTCTGTATACACAAGTCAGGGATGTGAAATGATTTATCAGATTGTGCTTTAGTAAAATAGGGAATTATATACATTAATTAGACACAATTTGTAAAACAAATATCCCACCAACCTCTTTTCCACCAGTGAATGAGCATAATATAGACCTTCTGAATCGAAGATATGCGTTTTTGTATAACTAAATATAACTAATCACTGTTATCTCTTTCCCCGCCATACATAACTAATGTTAACTATAATGAACCTTGTTGTAAAGTGTTACCCCTAATGTTACTGAATGAAATGTCAACCCATGATGAGCTATGGGACTGTGGAAGATTTGGGGGATTTGATAGACTCAATCTACTTATTAATTTTAATAAATATAATAATTTACACTGTATGTTATTTTAATGTATCGTACAACCAACCTGAGCTGCAAATAGTATCTGCCACTATTTATAAGTATAAAGTATAAATAGCATCTAACTAATATTTACACTTATTGGAAAGAAAATACTGCTATTTTTACATAATGTAAAGAATCTATTGCAATTCTAGCTTAGTGTAAATAAAATATTGCTAAGAAAATACTGCTATTTTCACTGTGTAAAAAGAATCTATTGCTATTTAAACTTAGTGTAAGTTTAGTATAAGATACAGAGGTGGGTTTAAACAACAATAATACAAATGATAGAGACAGCATGAATGTATTTACACACTCACAGTGACAAAATGAATTAATTTACATGCATGTTTACCTCAAAGCCCCATTAAAGGAGCAGCCTTAACCTGTATCTTGTTTTTGTGTTTCAATTATATCTATAAATAAATATGTATAATTTTTTTAGACTTTTTTATATCATTTAAAAATGTTGTTAAAAACTTCTATGTATCTGCTGAGGTACTTTGCATGAAAAATTGTGGATATGTGAATCTCTGAGACTTGAGAACATGCAAATAAAATCAAGATATGATCCCTCTCGATTACATATACAGGTAAATTGGTTTTAAACAACACAGCATTATTTGCATTTACATAAAAGGCTAATGTGAAACCTGTATTGTTGTGGGCACTGTCAATTGTTATTGGAAGTTTATTGTTATGGGTTATTGAGCAACATGATCAATGTTGTCAAGGTGCTTAACAATGATTAAAACTGTGCGATACTGATAAACAGCCAATATTCCTCTATGCATACAATGACTTGACAAATGTGTTGAGGTATAGTGTTCGCTATATGTTAAGGTACTTTAAACAATCACATACATGTAACTAAAAGTAGCATCACTACAACTTAACTTTCGTAGAGTAAGACAACAACACATTTTTTCTTCAAAATAGTAGGGTACATCTTTTCCAGTAAAATGTGCACTCATAAAGTACAAATAGCCTATAGAAACAGTGTTTTTTTTTTCTCTCTCAGTATTGCATTTGCAAGTCTGACTGATTGTAGCCTATGTGAATTTATTCATTTGGATAATTTATTCCCATATAAAGATTAAAGATTTTTTTTTTTTACTAATTTCTGTTATTTTTGATAAAACTAAGGCTCAGCTTTCAAATGATTTAACAAAATGTGAACAATAAATGTTTTGACGCTGCTTAATGTGGAGTGACATCACTCATCTGTCTCATTTCAAACAACAGCATGGAGCGCGAGCGATCATTTCTGCTTCCGCTTTCCTGCTAATTAATCTATGCAATAAACAACATGAATGAGCATCAGAGGGTATGTTGATAGAAAGCTATAATACAGCTTAATGAAATGCGTGATCGCTCATGCAATCGCACAAATCCCAGAAAGACATTAAAGGGTTAGTTCACCCAAAAATGAAAATTCTGTCAGTAATTACTCACCCTCATGTTGTTCCAACCCCGTAAGATCTTCGTTCATCTTCGGAACACAAATTAAGATATTTTTGATGAAATCTGAGAGCTGTCTCACTCCTTCATAGGCTTCTAGGTGACCGAAACTTGCTGGCCCAGAAAATGTATTAAAGAGATTAATATAGTCCAAGTGACTACAGTGGCTCAATCTTAAGTATATCAAGCGACGAGAATACTTTTGTGCGCAAAAACCCCCAAAAATAACGACTTTATTCCACTATTCATTTCCTTCTCTCTGGGCCTCGAGTTGGTTCACATAGAGTTTTTGCGCAGACCCAACACAATGGTGATGATATTTACAATCATTTCAAAACCAATTTCCACTCCAGTATCATTAAAAAAGTAGTGATCAGAAAAGTTCTCAAAAGATCTCAATGGAGATGTTCATCTCTTCACTGTGTGACACAGCTGTGGAGAGACACAAGTGAATTGAATTAAATTTACTCTAAAAATTCACATTTTCAATTTGTGTTCAGTTTTCAGTAGCAGAAACTTTGAAAATACTAAACTAGATATGAAATTAGTCTGAATTGCAATGCACTGTATTGTTGTCTTTTAAACAAGTGTCGTGGAAATTCTTAATACGAATCTGACTTCTTCACCACGGACAATTTAAACAACTTGCAGTTGTTAAAAAATACAATACAATACAATACTTCCCTGAAGTAAGGTGACGGCGTCCCGTCGATGAAGCTACTATCACTACCTCAATCACACTTTGATGTTCTTTTGAGCTTAGAATCTGTTTCTCAGCTGCGCAGCAAATACCTGACACGACTCCCAAGTTGCTCTTTGTAGAAATGAAGTTTTATTCACGGTCGGGAGATCACTGGTCACAACAACCAAGTGAATCTCCTGAATACATGTACATTTATATCATACAGTTGAGTAAAAATCAATGTCATTCAAGTCTTCTTCACTGTGATTTGTTCTGGTGATTGGTTTGTAATGATCTGAGCTAGTCATATGACTGTTAGTTCTACTGTGTTAAGCACTTTTTGGTTAAGCATATATGGCCTTTGACCTGAGCATCCTTAGTCTGTGTTTCTCTGTACATTTAATGTTGACAATACCCATTACATAAAATATTTCTATCACATTCCCCCCTCTGATCGTTTTTACATGATCACATTCTCAATATAATGACCTGCTTTTGAACTTCATCTTCCCCTACTTATAGTTTCTTTCTAAAATTCTCAACGTCAACATTTCTCTCTGCTCTCCAAATATCAAAGACATTTTTCTCCAACTTAATCATTTGTGCACACACACTGTCCTTAACACTTCTTAACTTTCTCATTTGTACATGAATACATCTATCAGTATATAAAACCACAAGTGCTATTATAAGCAGAGTAAGTAACAAAGTCATAAAACGAACTTTAGAATTAATCCTAAAAATTTAGATTAATCAAAATTACTTGAATAGAGACTATTGTTGTCACACTAATCAGAATCATTTGCTGGCCCACGGTTGATCTCAGACCCCATGCTTGTCTGGCCGGTCCCACAGATGTCTCAGCATTTTCTTCCTCCAAGATGTTGCGATTTCTTTTTTCTTTTTGGAAATACCAATATTTCCTCGATTCAGTTTGCGTGCCATCAGGTTGGGGAGGTTTGCAGTGTGACACGTGAATTCAGGTATCACACTTGGCATCCTTGTTGGTCAGGATGATCTCATGGCCCCAACCACCTTGGACAATGTCACGCCTTCCTCTGGAAGTCTTTGACCCAGATCCACTATCCTGGCTCACAGGAATGTTGGGGTTTGTCACCTAAAACCGGCAAAGCAGCTTTCACCTGTGATTGGATATATTTGAAAGTTTTAGATGAAGACATCATATACTTTCTCAATTGTTTATCGACTGCCGCAAGGTCCTCCTGGGGAGGAGGCTTGATTCCCACTCCCATAGGCCAACCTGCAAGAATTGAATGTGGGCTGAGGTCTGTCCTGGTCCCTTTTCGGGCTCTTATGGCCATCAAGTCTATTTGGTTTTTACAGTCTGATTTGCCCTTTCCACTGAGTCTCAACTTTGTGGATGAGTTTTCAAATTTATTCTCAATCCGCTTGCCAATTTTGTGATTAATTTATTTACAAAATGTGTCCCATTAGCACTAGACAATATTTTTGGTACTACCCATCTTGGGATAACTTTTCCAATTAGAGAATCTGCTACAGCCGTAGCATCAGCTTTTCTATTTGGAATACACTCAACCCACTTTGAAAACATGTCAACAATTACAAGACAATACATATAACTTTGGCATGGTGTCAACTCGAAGAAATTCATCATGATCATCATTAGGGATGGGACGATACACTTAAACTCACGATACGATGCACCTCGATATGCCAGGGTCACGATACGATACGTCACGATACGATATCAAAAAAGAAAAAAGTATTACTGTATAACAACAACTTATTATGGTGACGTTGAAGGTGGTGGTTCATGTTTGATGTGTTGGATGTGGTGTACGGAATGACAGCATGGCATAGCTTACACACAGTCTTAAGGCCATTGCACACTGAGTCCGAAATTCGCATTTGAAATTTTCGCACGTTAAAAAAAAATTCGACCTCACGTTATGTCAATCACGCTTGCACACTGACCTACGAAACTTTCGTCCGTAAAAAAATAATTCGGATTGGGTTCGGTTTTCTGCGTTTTTCGCATCCACAGACAGTGTTTTGAGAGGTTTTTTGAAAATTCAGAGCCACCGTACAAGCGAACGACAAAATCCAGAATGACGTCTGACAAGTTGATACACTTCGTCTCGCAGTACTGTATGAAAAACAAAATGCGGATTACAAAGACACTGAATAAAATATAGGCTAACCTGTATACAGCTGTTCTGTCTGCCCAGCGCTTCTGCCGGCCGCGCGCGCGTGTGTGTATGTGTGTGTGTGTGTGTGCGTGTCCGTCCATAGACATACTGCCTGTTCAGGATCGACTGGTTCACGGAAGTTGGTGGTCTTCTTTTTAATATGTGGCTCCGGTATCGCTAGCAAAGCATCAAACTGTTCCACTGACATTCTGAGGTAAATTTTGAATCGCTCGGAATAATTTCGCAACTCCTTGATAAGGAGGTGAAACTCTCCTTCCTCTCGGCGCAATCTCAGGATTGGATGGACCCAATATTTCCTTTCTTTTTTTCTTTTTAAGAAGAAAGAGTGCAACAAATTCATCCTCACTGCTTGACGAATCTTTTTGTATTTTTTGCGTTTTTTTCCGCAAAGGTTTAATAAATACGCATCGGACTCAGTGTGCAAGGTTTCTGTGCGAATTTTATGGCTGACGAACACGAAAAAACGCATACGAAAATTTCGGACTCAGTGTGCAATGGCCTTTAGTTTTACCCTGCTTGATCAGCAGATGGTGCTGCCAGCCTGCCACCATAGACTGTATGTCTGCCCCATATACATACACACACATATAATACACTAAATTATTTATATACTACGCAAATCATGCAGCAGTGCCATCTATCTTTATTTCGCGATCCATTTTTTTCGACCTCGATGCGTTTCGTCACGTTTTGTATCGCGATATTTCGTCAAACGATATTTCGTCCCATCCCTAATCATCATCAACAGAGCACATTGCAAGACCTATTCTCACATTTTCTGGAGAAAAGGGCGTTTGTGGTTTATTCAGACC
The DNA here is from genome assembly GCF_963993115.1 of Abramis brama. Lineage (NCBI taxonomy): Eukaryota > Metazoa > Chordata > Actinopteri > Cypriniformes > Leuciscidae > Abramis > Abramis brama. Next base: position 27,997,616 of record NC_139977.1, on the reverse strand, counting down.
AGACTCATCCCCTCCACTCCTGTTTTGAGGTCCTTCCCTCGGGGCGTAGGCTACGCGTACCGTATGCCAAAAAGAACATTTTTAAAAGATCATTTGTCCCATTGGCAGTGACTGTTTTAAATCAAATTCTCAATTAGGTCTGTTATCATGAACATGCACATATTGTATCAATTTAACTGAATCATGTACTTATTAATTATTATGTATGTATTATGTGTTTTATTATGTGGTGTGTAATGTGGTTGTAGAATGTTGTTGAAGCCAATGTCAAAGATGAATTTCTGTCCAGTAAATCTGAACAGACAATAAAGTTAAATAAACAATAAACAATAAACGATGTGCTGAAAAGGAAGTTCTTTTGTGGGGTAGGCAGAGTAAGTTTGTGGTTTACTTCGTCTTCCCACGTTATTCGCTGCGCAGATGTAACAGTTCTAACAGAGTTTCTCTGCCACAACTGTAAATCATGGGGCCTCCCAGGAAGTTCCAATTTGATCATTCATTGCCAATTGAAATGTGGTCTGCCTCGTGAGACCACTTTGTGAAATTTGGATACAATTGTTTTGGCAGGGAAGGCTTCTTGTTTTTGCATTTTTCCATACCCCATCTTTACATTTTGCACCCCCCTCTGACCAATGTTTTCTCTCCTGATTGGTAGCCATATTTTGAATTTTGATCAACGTTGGAGAGAGCTGAACATAATCGGGTGCCAGAAATGTGAATGCGGTTAACGTGATTGGCTGTTATTAAGTGCAGCATCTTTTGCTGTTCATTGCTTTTTCTTGTGCTGCGCATTTACAGATTTTAATTTCTGAAGGAAGTTGTAGGTTTTGAGCAACATAATTCATTTTAAATGCATTGTACAGTCATGAGGATCTCCATCATCCTCAGTCCTGTAGCAATGTGGATGGATTTAGTATGGTGCACCATTTCAATGTGACACTGAATATTATCAGAGAGACGTTCTGCCAGTGCAGCGAACGGTTGGCAGTTAAATGAGCCGTTCGTAACTACATTAGCAGAGCGTGCACTACATGTGGAATAAACACAGTTTAAAAGGTGGAATACCACCAAAACCGAGTGCGCTAAAACAACTTAATCTGTGGCCGCTACCGAACGAAGGCATTGTGGCATTCCACTTACAACAGTGTCTTATCGTTTGGAGTAATATGCGATCGGTCAATGGCGATCACCGTGGGGTTGTGTTAGAACCGCGGACATGAACCCCGATTTTTTTTTCTGAAACAAAGAGTTCAAAAGATTTTGAATAGTCAGACTATTTGAGAAAATAGCATTTGAGAAAGCCAATTGAATTTTTTTTTTGTTTTATTTTTTTATGAAACCTGTCATTTTTCAGTCCAGTCCTGTCAGTCCATACCAATTTGTCAGTTAGAGCTTTCTGCTCATGAGTTGCTGTTAGTAAAGGATTTTAAATGTTTGCTTTATCTTGGATCCCTGGCCTACATTATCCCGTAACTCCCAGAAATAACATCATTTGGGTTTTTGTGACGGATTTCGAAATTTTTTGAACTTCTTCAATTTGTTCAAATCCTAGCACATGACCAGTTGCTGAAATGAGGTGACCAAGGTACCTAGCTTCCTGCGATATTAACTGTAGTTTTGATTTTAACACTTTGTGCCCATTGTCTGCTAAAATCCAGTAATGCGCGCATATCGATTTCACAGGTGATTTTGTTGGGAGAACGCAGCATTAAATCATCTACATACTAATTTAAGGTACTTCCCTTTGGGGAAGGAAACTTTTCTAGATTTTTGGAAAATTCCTCTGAAACACTTTTAAAATCAAATTTGGGTTGTGTTCTCTCCTTGCTACACAGCCTGTAAACCTCGATTTCCTGCATTATGGGATACACATTTACCCCCTCTTGGTTTATGTAGTTTTTCCTACTACTATCCCAAGTCCAGTTCCCAGGTTTTTTCCTTTTTTTTTTCTTTTTTCTTTTTTTTTAACTGGGTAGTGAGAAAACCCCCACGTTTGCCCACAAACCTTTTTTCTTTCCCACAGAGATGTGGGGCTTGACTGGTGTCTAATGAAAAAGAGCAGATTGAGCAGGTGTTAGTTTAACAGAGAATGCAGGGTATTGCTGGGCTATACCAATAAAATCAAGATCCAATTTTTTTCTTGGTGGTTTTTCTAAATCTGGCAACATTTGTTGATAAGCAGAGGATGGATCAAAGGAAAGAGTTGAAGCACCAACTATAATGCCAGTTTGGTGTAATTTGCATAAAAGAACCTCCGGAATTAAACACTTCCATACCATCATTTGAAATAAAAATGATCAATTCCAATTTGGACAATAATCTCTAGCCATTAAATTTACAGGGCATGTTTAAGAAACTAGGAAAGAATTTGTCACATGTTTCAGCTTGTTTGTTACCCTCAATGACATAGTCAATTTATCAACCAATGGTATGCCAGATAAACCATATTTTGTTTGTTTTAGAGCGGTCTCTGCAGTGATCAAAGGAAACCTGTGTCCACCAAAAAGGTAATTAAAGTCCTTATCCTATTCATGGTCTCTCATTGATGGAAACCAAGAGCTGTTAGGGGAAAGAGCAGATGGTTCTTTTGTGAGGAGTAGATGGTTCATGTTTGAGATGTTGTTTCCTCTCACTTGGACAATCCTTGGCCCAGTATCTTTTCCAGTATAACAGACGCGACATGGATCTGCAGCATTTTCCACTGATATAATGTCCCTTAACAGCCTCCTGGAGATTGCACACTCTAGTGGTCTTCTTGATGGTTTGTGACCTCCTCTATAGCTGTTTTGTGTGTGATTTCTCCTCAATCAACCTCATTCTGGAACTTTTTGAGGGCCCCTCAATTCAGGGACCGCATCTGGTTTACCACAGCAATTCCCCATTCTATTTAAGAAAAACTTAGAAACTCACAATCTTTTTTTTTTTTAAAGAGTAAGAAAGATGTTCTTTGCAAGATGCCAAAAAAATGTTTTAATAAAAATAAAATACTCACAATTATAGAATGATTGTGAAATCAAGCAAATTCTGTTTTGCAAAATGTAGGGAAAAAACAAACAAACAAACAAACAAACCCCTTTCCAATACTAATAATAAAAAGCAAGCATTTTCTTTGCAGAAAAACAATAGTGATTGTGATATTATTATTTTTCAGTGCCTCAATGTATTTCCACAAATGATTCCTATTTGAGTAGGAATTTGGTTTCTATACAAGTGCAATATTACAATTTTTTTTTTCTTGGTCACCCAACTTCAGACATTTAATACAGTATTCATACTCCGTGATACATCAATATATAAAACAATATTAAACTATGATTTTGTTAATATTTTCTTAGGATGCAGGATATTTCTTACTCTATTTAATACATATAATTTTATTCCTGAGATCTCAGTTCTGATTCTTCTTATTATTATTATTATTACTATTTCATTCAAACAAAGAGCAAGTCATAGTCTGTCTTACCTTACAAGTTCTTCGAGGCCGTGAAAAGATTTGTCCCTCCTCCGGCAGGTTTTGGTCAATTTAAAATGGGAGAAAATGTCTCCTCTTGTGATTTTATCAATAATAAAAAAGGAAGGAAAAAAAACTTCCATTTCCCGCTGATGAAGGGAGCAGATCCCCAGGCCTCCTGGCTTAGGCTCGCCAAAACTGTCGTGGAAATTCTTAATACGAATCTGACTTCTTCACCACGGACAATTTAAACAACTTGCAGTTGTTAAAAAATACAATACAATACAATACTTCCCTGAAGTAAGGTGACGGCGTCCCGTCGATGAAGCTACTATCACTACCTCAATCACACTTTGATGTTCTTTTGTTTTCATTTGAGCGTAGAATCTGTTTCTCAGCTGTGCAGCAAATACCTGACACGCTCTTTGTAGAAATGAAGTTTTATTCACGGCCGGGAGATCACTGGTCACAACAACCAAGTGAATCTCCTGAATAGAAAGATACATGTACATTTATATCATACAGTTGAGTAAAAATCAATGTCACTCAAGTCTTCTTTACTGTGATTTGTTCTGGTGATTGGTTTGTAATGATCTGAGCTAGTCATATGACTGTTAGTTCTACTGTGTTAAGCACTTTTTGGTTAAGTATATATGGCCTTTGACCTGAGCATCCTTAGTCTGTGTTTCTCTGTACATTTAATGTTGAAAATACCCATTACATAAAATATTTCTATCACACAAGCAATTTAAATCAGCCTTTTACCTCTGTCCTGTCGTCTACAGTGATAAAAGAAATACATCAGAAAAAGTTCTGTGAGGATTAGATGTAGTTATAAATTTGACTTCCCAGTCGATTTGTTTCACAAGAGGATGCAACATATATGGAGCGCTGAATTCAAATTCATGCATCATATTTGCTTATTAAAGACAGTGTTTGTGAGTGATACCTACACAGGATGAGACAAGAGTATTAAAGCAACAATACAGATGTAAATCGTGTCTGTATACACAAGTCAGGGATGTGAAATGATTTATCAGATTGTGCTTTAGTAAAATAGGGAATTCTATACATTAGACACAATTTGTAAAACAAATAACCCGCCAACATCTTTTCCACCACAGTGAATGAGCATAATATATGCCTTCTGAATCGAAGATATGCGTTTTTGTATAACTAAATATAACTAATCACTGTTAACTCTTTCCCCGCCATACATAACTAATGTTAACTAATGAACCTTGTTGTAAAGTATTACCCCTAATGTTACAGAATGAAATGTCTACCCATGATGAGCTATGGGACTGTGGAAGATTTGGGGGTATTGATAGACTCAATCTACTTATTAATTTTAATTAATATAATCATTTACACTGTATGTTATTTTAATGTACTGTTTCACACAACCAAACTGAGGTGCAAATAGTATCTGCCACTATTTATAAGTGTAAAGTATAAATAGCATCTAACTAATATTTACACTTATTGGAAAGAAAATACTGCTATTTTTACATAATGTAAAGAATCTATTGCAATTTTAGCTTAGTGTAAATAACATTGCTAAGAAAATACTGCTATTTTCACTGTTTAAAAATAATCTATTGCTATTTAAACTTAGTGTAAGTTTAGTATAAGATACAGAGGTGGGTTTAAACAACAATAATAAAAATGTAGAGACAGCAGTGTGTATTTACACACTCACAGTGACAAAATTATTTAATTTACATGCATGTTTACCTCAAAGCCCCATTAAAGGAGCACATTAACCTGTGTCCTGTTTTTGTGTTTCAATTATATCTATAAATAAATATTTATAATTTTTTTAGACTTTTTTATATCATTTAAAAATGTTGTTAAAAACTTCTATGTATCTGCTGAGGTACTTTGCATGGAACAATTGTGGATATGTGAATCTCTGAGACTTGAGAACATGCAAATCAAATCAAGTTATGATCCCTCTCGATTACATATACAGGTAAATTGGTTTAAAACAACACAGCATTATTATTTTCATTTACATAAAAGGCTAATGTGAAACCTGCATTGTTGTGGGCACTGTCAATTGTTATTGGAAGTTTATTGTTATGGGTTATTGAGCAACATGATCAATGTTGTCAAGGTGCTTAACAATGATTGAAACTGTGCGATACTGATAAACAGCCAATATTCCTCTATGCATACAATGACTTGACAAATGTGTTGAGGTATAGTGTTCGCTATGTTAAGGTACTTTAACATAGGTCACATACATGTAACTAAAAGTAGCATCACTATAAGTTAACTTTTGTATATAATAATAATAATAATTAATAATTCATTACATTTATATAGCGCTTTTCTCGGCACTCAAAGCGCTTTACATAGAAGGGGGAATCTCCTCAACCACCACCAATGTGCAGCATCCACTTGGATGATGCGACGGCAGCCATATTGCGCCAGAACGCCCACCACACACCAGCTTACTGGTGGAGAGGAGACAGAGTGATGAAGCCAATGAGTATATATGGGGATGATTAGGAGGCCATGATGGACAGAGGCCACTGGGCAAATTTGGCCAGGATGCCGGGGTTACACCCCTACTCTTTTTCGAAGGACATCCTGGGATTTTTAATGACCACAGAGAGTCAGGACCTCGGTTTTACGTCTCATCCGAAGGACGGTGCTCTTTGACAGTATAGTGTCCCCGTCACTACACTGGGGCATTAGGACCCACACAGACCACAGGATGAGCGCCCCCTGCTGGCCTCACTAACACCTCTGCCAGCAGCAACCTGTTTTTCTCAGGAGGTCTCCCATCCAGGTACTGACCAGGCTCAGCCCTGCTTAGCTTCAGTGGGCAACCAGTCTTGGGCTACAGGGTGACATGGCTGCTGGCTAGTTGCAAGTCTGACTGATTGTAGCCTATGTGAATTTATTCATTTGGATAATTTATTCCCATATAAAGATTAGAGATTTTTTTTTTCTTCTAATTTCTGTTATTTTATTTTTGATAAAACTAAGGCTCCGCTTTCAAATGATTTAACAAAATGTGAACAATAAATGTTTTGAGGCTGCTTAATGTGGAGTGACATCACTCATCTGTCTCATTTAAAACAACAGCATGGAGCGCGAGCGATCATTTTTACTTCCGCTTTCCTGCTAATTAATCTATGCAATAAACATAAATGAGCATCAGAGGGTATGTTGATAGAAAGCTATAATACAACTTAATGAAATGCGTGATCGCTCATGCAATCGCACAAATCTCGGAAAGACATTAATAAAAAAGCGTACGAAAATCATGTCACGTGGCCGTGTGGCGTTGGAATTCAATAGTAGCTTGTTAGTTCGCTATAGTGTTATCACTGTTTTATCACACTTTTATTATTTGTATTTTTACATTTATTTCATGTTTTACAATTTATATGCAGGCCTACAGCTCGATCCCAATCAGATTAGTATTAATCAAACACTATGGCTGTCCCCATAGGCTAACTTTCAATTTTAATGCAGCTGGAAGGGCAGCTTTCCCACTCGATGGATAAAGAGAAAAGGCTGCACCAAACCGCCCAATAAAAAGCTAAAACGTGCGATAGATACAAATATTTCAGATTCACTAACTGAAATCAAATAAAGGAGCCCTGAAATAATATCAGGACTATGTATGATAACCATGGTCACAGTAATTATTAGAATGACATTAAATGCTCTTCTCTTCATGTGATTTTCCTCCCCTTTCTTTCTCCCTCTCTCTCCTGGTCCTGACTGCTTCAGAGCTCTGAGAACAGCCAAACAGCAGAACAACTGGATGAAGAGGAAGAGGATGATCTGTGCCAGCATAAAAAAAAAAATGAAATCAAAGAAAAAAAAAAACATAGCCAAAATATTGACCCCACATAAAGCAAAAATTACAGTCCAGGCAATAACAGAGCAGATCACTCTATAGCTGTGTCCCAATGTCAAGTCTGCATCCTCCGAAGGCCGTATTTGAAGGCCGAATGCGTCTCAGCGGCGCGACAAAACGTCACAGCGGAGCGACGAAGGATGTCCCAATTCAAAGGCTGCACACTTCGGAGGTCGCATTTGAAGGCCGATTGCGTCACCGCGGCGCGATGAAGGCTGTCCCAATTCAATTCTGCATCCTCCGAAGGCCATATTCGAAGGCCGGTCGCGTCATCGCGGCGCGACGAAGGCTAAAGTGACGCCAAATGCACCCTTCGTTTCCCCGTGAAAGGAAGGATACATAAATGGACACTTAGCGGACTATTCTACCCCATAATTCATCGCGCGGCGATGACGACAGCATTTTTATTTAAAAAAAAAAAAAATTACGGCCGAGAGTTTGCTGGTGGACGGCAAATTCACATTTAAATGTAAGTATTATGTTTTCATTTACTCAAATAGCTAGCGAAACCAGAGTTAAAAGCCACAAGTTTTTCTTTCTTATAAACTTCATCTTAACTCCTTCGTCACCATTGCGTGGCTTCATTTGTCAGGTGGTCTGAGGCAAAACTTGTGCTAGTTTAATAATTGTTTCAAGGAGCAAGGAGCAGACAGCTCAATTTATTAAACTGCAATTAAAAAAATAAATAAATTAAATTTTATTGTAATATTTGCACTAGTCTGTCTAACTTGTGTAAATAAGAAATATCACTCACCCTATAAAGCCCACAACAATACATAGTTCCCACAGGCCAATTAATGTCACGTGACCTCCCCGGAGACGCCATCTTTGAGGGCAAAAGCTGCTGTGTTTACAATGGTTTACTATACTGTCTATGAGTTTTACAAGCAAATTTCGAATATGTCTTTCCATTTATAATGTTACGAAAATCATGAAGAGACAAAGTGACAGAGATTATAAAGAGACTCTATTAACACAAGACAGAGAGAGGTACAATGCGAAAATTTCAGTCATAAATGGTGTGGATCCGTATGCGCTAACAAAGGAAGCACTGAGCACTGATTATGCAGCAGATACAGTATTATCATGTGTATCATTATCTGGTATTGGCTAGGAGTTTTAATACATGTGAGCAATTCCGAGCCTGGAAATATGTGCATGAATATGAATATACACGGTAATATACACGGTATGAAAATAAATAAAACTCGCGTGCAAATTAATTAATGTAATGCGGAACGTCTCAGTTACGGATGTAACCCTCGTTCCCTGAGTAGGGAACGGAGACGTTACGTCGGATGACGACGATTGGGGTTTCGCCTAGAAGCCTATCACCTTCGAGTATATAAAACGAGCCAATGGCAATGAAATGCCATGGGTCTGCGGAATTTGCATAGCGTATCTCCGCCCACCGCAGGGGGTATATAAGGAAGTACGCTGCAACATGCAGATATGTCTTCGCTGAGGAGTCGAAACTGGACCCAGGCGTTTTTCAGCGAACAGCGGAAGTGGCAGGAAGACGTAACGTCTCCGTTCCCTACTCAGGGAACGAGGGTTACATCCGTAACCGAGACGTTCCCTTTCGTGGTCACTCCGAGTTACGTCGGATGACGACGATTGGGGTTCCAGTCTAATCACGCCACTTCGGCTGTCATCCAGTGCCCTGCGTAAGTCTGAGCTCCCTGTCGTGAGACTAGCACGGACGAAGGAGTCCTACTTAACACAGGAATACCAAGGTACACTGGGAAGCATATCTCAGAGGAAATATGCAATTATGCCCAACCCGAAGGGGGGGACTTGAGAGACACATATGATCCAGAGGGATGCATATGGAGTATCACTGAGGTGTCCAGCCGCAGGTGGAATATTTAAACCCCAGGGGTGGCAAGGTGGCTTGCCAAGGGAAAGACACACGCTCAAAAGAGACTTACAGTGGAATACACATGTGGGGGTCACCCAAAGGGGGGACCATGCACATGGAGGCACCTAGTCAAGCGCAAAAGCTGCGTTATGGCAGATTGGCATAACTCAGGCGTTGACGTAACCAGTGCTGGAGGAAACTCAGAGCTTATCAGACTCACCTGAGAAGATAATCGCACGTATCCCGTCCGTGGAGAGGAATGGCGAGCAAGCGAAGACACCACAGCAGAATCTAGTACCGGCTGGTTGAAGCGAGTACATGGGAAGAAACTGGCTCTACTCGGAGATTATAGAATCTCGCGAATGTGTTTGGTGTCGCCCAGCCTGCAGCTCTACAAATGTCTGTTAGCGAGGCGCCATGCGCTAGAGCCCAAGAGGAAGCCACACTACGAGTGGAGTGGGCTTTCACACCAAGGGGGCATTGGCGACCTTGCTGCTGGTATGCCAAAGCAATGGTATCCACTATCCAGTGAGATAACCTTTGCTTTGAGAGAGCTTTTCCCTTCAGCTTCCCACCATAACAGACAAAGAGCTGGTCTGAGGTCCTGAAACACCGCGTTCTGTCTACGTAAGCACGAAGGGCGCGTACTGGGCAGAGCAGTGCCAAGGCTGGGTCTGCTTCCTCCAAGGGCAGCGCTTGCAGGTTCACCAGCTGGTCTCGAAAGGGAGTGGTAGGAACCTTGGGCACGTATCCAGGCCGGGGTCTCAGGATCACGTGAGAGTTAGCCGGCCCGAATTCCAGGCACGCTTCGTCAACCGAAAATGCCTGCAGGTCCCCTACCCTCTTGATGGAGGCCAATGCAACCAGGAGCGCTGTCTTCATAGACAGGAACTTAAGCTCTACTGATTGCAAAGGCTCAAATGGAGCACTCTGCAGGGCAGTTAGAACCACTGAGCAGGGTGGGAATTATACCGCGGCCACGCGGCCATGGCCGCCGTTGCCCTACACTTTGGCCTTCATGCCCCGTGAAAAAAAAATCATCGTACGGCCACAGTGGCCTGTGTGCCCTGGCCCTGTCCAAGTTCCACCCAAGTAGTCTCTGAACTTCAATTAGTTTGTGGATTCGCGCAGGTGCAGTGTCATAATCACATCGATGATCTCACGCATCAAAACAGCAGTGCAAGAAGCATGTAACGTCAGCACCAACAGAAGAACGACACTCTGTTGTCGACACTGGTGCATAGATATATACACTAGATTTCGCCTTGGCTACGGCATTCGTTCATGAACTGCCGTAGCCAAGGCGAAATCTATATGTCTATCTATGCACCAGTCTGCGCACACGTCACACAGCAGGAAGCGCGGGCGCCCTCAGATCACTTGGACGTCGCTGTGTTACAAGAGGTAAAAACGATATAAATACTGTTCGTTTTCTCACACAAACCGCTCGTTTCGTGTCTTAGGCCATCAATGTGTACTTACGATGGGGAATTGTTTTAATTTGGACTCTGTGGATGCTCTTTGAGACCGTGACCATAGACCTGCATTATATGACTGACAGACAAGAACGGTTTGACCTAAAAATATCAAAATCTATTTGCTAGTAGATAAGTGCCCTTTTCAGAAAAGGGCCCTATGCAAGGTTCCAGAGGTAACGGCGTCGGCGCACTGAAGCGTTTTTTTTTTAATAGTTCAAAGTTACTATACGATTTAGTGTTATTATCTTGACAAACTATAACTTACATCATTAAAAAGATATAAGACTCACGTTTCAGTATTTGACCACTATTGTATTCTGAGAAATTTATATTGACAGTTATGTCTTAATTTGTGTCAGGAGTTATGAAATGCAAAAATGAGTCGATACCTTTAATATGGATTATGAGCGTCAGACGCTCCCATTCATAAAAAACTCCTGTGCTGTCGTCATGAAAGCGATTCACAAAACAACGTCCCTCACGGCTTTTAGCTCAAAAGTGTGCAGATTTGTAGAAATATTGATATATTCTCAGTTTACATCAGATTTCTATTGACAGGAATAATATTTTATTGAATTTATAGCCAAATGCGTCGATGTAATCATTATGAGCGCTGTATACTGATGTGCTGTGTTTTCAATTCATACCAGCAGCCTGAGGGCGCTCTACTGAACATTATAGTCCATATTTGAAACACATGAAGAAGAGCGTTCGACAATGCAGGAAATTATTAATTTATTGGCATTTGTGTTGTTTCTGAATGCTTTTATTGGCATTTGTGTTGTTTCTGAATGCTTTTATTGGCATTTGTGGTGTTTCTGAATGCTTTTATTGGCATTTATGTTGTTTCTATTGTTGTGTGAGGGTGTATACCTTCTGGATGTAATGGCGCTCTCTCTCTCTCTAATTAAAAAATGTTTTTTTTATTAAAAAAGTCATAATCCATGTCTTATTCCAAATTAGGATGTTATGCTATCAATCTGAATGGGAAAACCATCGAATTGTATGATGGCCTTTGTGCCCTGTCATATGGCCTTGGTGCCCCTAAAAAAAAAAAAAAAGGTGGAGGCCAAATGGCCTTGCCCCTAAAACTACATAATTCCCACCCTGCCACTGAGAGGTCCCAAGAGGGTACGAGGGGAGGACGAGGAGGATTCAGTCTTCTCGCTCCCCTCAGGAACCTGATGATCAGGTCGTGCTTTCCCAGAGACTTACCATCAACTGCGTTGTGATGTGCGGCAATGGCGGCAACATACACTTTCAAGGTGGAGGGAAACAGCCTTCGCTCCAACCCTTCTTGCAGGAAGGAAAGCACGACACTGATCGGGCATTTCGTGGGTTCTTGATGTTTAGAAGAACACCAGTTGACGAAGAGGTTCCACTTCAACGCGTAGGCATGTCTCGTGGACGATGCTCTAGCGGAAGTGATGGTAGCCACCACCGCTGGTGGTAGGGTACTCAAACCTGCCTCGTCCCGTCCAGGAGCCACACGTGGAGGTTCCAAAGATCGGGACGAGGGTGCCAAAGGGTGCCCCGTCCCTGAGAAAGGAGGTCCTTCCTGCGCAAGAAGGCTCACTGGGGGAAACGCATACTTGCGTAGGCCCCGCGGCCAGCTGTGCGCCAGTGCATCCGTGCCGAGCGTGCCCTCGGTCAGAGAATAATACAGGTCGCAGTGGGACGAGTCGCGGGAGGCAAACAGGTCTACCTGTGCGTCCCCAAACTGATCCCAAATCAGCTGGACCGACTGGGGATGGAGTCTCCATTCTCCAGCGAGAGGCCGAAGCCGAGACAGCTCGTCGGCTGCCTGGTTCAGGTCTCCCGGGATATAAATGGCTCGAAGCGACCTCAGATGCTTCTGACTCCATATGAGGAGGTGGCGAGGGAGTTGCGACATACGGCGGGAGCGTAAACCACCCTGATGGTTGATGTACGCTACTGTCGCCGTATTGTCTGATCGGACTAGTACGTGCTGACCCTTGAGCAGCGCATGGAAGCGGTGCAGGGCGAGACGTACAGCCAGCAACTTGAGGCAATTGACATGCCAAAGGCGCTGGGGTCCTGTCCAGGAGCCCGCGGCAGCATGTCCATTGCACATGGCGCCCCAGCCCGTGGTGGAGGCATCTGTTGATACAACAACATGCCGGGAAACTCGTTCTAAGGGCACTCCGGCCCGTAGAAAACTGAGGTTCGTCCACGGGGTGAAGGTCTGACGGCAGGCTGGAGTCACTGGAACTCGGAGCGTGCCGTGTTGCCATGCCCACCTCGGGACTCGATCGCGAAGCCAAAGCTGAAGCGGTCTCATATGAAGCAATCCGAGCGGCGTTACTGCGGCTGCGGATGCCATATGCCCCAGGAGCCTCTGAAAAAGTTTCAGTGGAACCGCACTCTTGCCCTCGAACTGACGAAGACAAGTCAGCAGTGACTGCGCGCGCTCGCTCGTAAGCTGCGTGCACATGGCGACCGAGTCGATCTCCATACCGAGAAAAGAGATCCTCTGCACGGGGCAGAGTTTGCTCTTCTCCCAGTTGACCCGAAGGCCCAGACGAGCTAGGTGCCGGAGCACTAGGTCCCTGTGTTCGCAAACCTGGTCTCGAGAGTGAGCTAGGATCAGCCAGTCGTTGAGATAGTTCAGGATGCGAACCCCGTGTTCCCGGAGGGGAACAAGGGCTGCCTCGACGACCTTCGTAAAGACGCGAGGAGACAGGGCTAGCCCGAAAGGGAGAACCGCGTACTGGTATGCCTGCCCCTCGAAAGCAAACCGTAGAAACGGTCGAGGTAAAATGGAGACATGGAAGTAGGCGTCCTTCAGGTCGATCGCTGCAAACCAATCCTGCGGCCGCACACACTGGAGGATGTGTTTGGCCGTTAGCATCTTGAAAGGCAGCCTGTGAAGGGAGCGGTTCAAGACGCGCAGGTCGAGGATTGGCCGTAACCCACCGGACTTCTTGGGTACAATGAAGTAAGGGCTGTAGAAGCCGGACTTCATCTCGGCTGGAGGGACAATCTCGATCGCACCCTTCGCCAGTAGGGTGGCGACCTCCGCTCTCATGACAGGGGCATTGCCACCGACCATAGTGAAGCGGACTCCCCTGAAGCGGGGAGGAGATCGCGCGAACTGAATCGCGTAGCCGAGCCTGATGGTTCTCGCGACCCAGCGGGACAGTCTGGGAAGCTCTAGCCAGGCCTCCAGAAAGTGCACCAGCGGGGTCATACGAACCACAGACGTACCGTCGGTGGGGCAGCGAGGCGGAATGACCAGCACCGGCAAGGGTGGCATAGCGTCCCTGTGCGGGGGCACGGTCATTAACCGCGTCCTGCCAGAGGAGGCCAGGGGAGGGCGCGCGTCCCACGGTGGCGTGCTCTGGCAGGGGTCTGGCGACAGAGGGGGACGAGAGGAGCGTGGCCCGTGGGCGGCGCGTGCTGTCATCCCGTACCTCTGGAACAGAGGAGGGCGGCAGTGGCGGGACCCGAGGGTGGCGCGCACTGCGGCCCTCGGGCTCTGTTGGCTCAGGATTGGGGGATTCAATTCTGTCTTTAACCACATTAGGGTACTGCTCGTCGTTGGACGAGCAGCGGGGAGTGGAGAACAAAAGATTCTCCCCCGACCCTCCACCGGGGGAAGGAGTGGCCCTGCTACCAGCTCCTGAACAGAAAAGAGTGCCAATCCTGAGCGGCCCGTCTCAGGGGCGCCGCTTGGCCTGGCGTTTAGCGGGCCGCGGGGCCGGAGAGGGCTGTGGCGCCTTCCTGCGGCTTCCTCCACAATGCGGCCCAGATGGAGGCTGCTGCTGGGGCCGTGCGGGAGGGGCGGGAGCCGCGGGAGGGCGCCCTCGGCGGCGAGCAGGCTGAGGATTCTGTGCCGACGGCTGAGCAGCGGAGCGTCGGGGCAGAATGTGCTTAATCGCCTCAGTCTGCTTCTGGGCGGTCGAGAACTGTTGGGCGAAATCCTCGACCGCACCGCCGAAAAGGCCGGCCTATTAAAAAAGTCATAATCCATGTCTTATTCCAAATTAGGATGTTATGCTATCAATCTGAATGGGAAAACCATCGAATTGTATGATGGCCTTTGTGCCCTGTCATATGGCCTTGGTGCCCCTAAAAAAAAAAAAAAGGTGGAGGCCAAATGGCCTTGCCCCTAAAATTACATAATTCCCACCCTGCCACTGAGAGGTCCCAAGAGGGTACGAGGGGAGGACGAGGAGGATTCAGTCTTCTCGCTCCCCTCAGGAACCTGATGATCAGGTCGTGCTTTCCCAGAGACTTACCATCAACTGCGTTGTGATGTGCGGCAATGGCGGCAACATACACTTTCAAGGTGGAGGGAAACAGCCTTCGCTCCAACCCTTCTTGCAGGAAGGAAAGCACGACACTGATCGGGCATTTCGTGGGTTCTTGATGTTTAGAAGAACACCAGTTGACGAAGAGGTTCCACTTCAATGCGTAGGCATGTCTCGTGGACGATGCTCTAGCGGAAGTGATGGTAGCCACCACCGCTGGTGGTAGGGTACTCAAACCTGCCTCGTCCCGTCCAGGAACCACACGTGGAGGTTCCAAAGATCGGGACGAGGGTGCCAAAGGGTGCCCCGTCCCTGAGAAAGGAGGTCCTTCCTGCGCAAGAAGGCTCACTGGGGGAAACGCATACTTGCGTAGGCCCCGCGGCCAGCTGTGCGCCAGTGCATCCGCCGAAAAGGCCGGCCTGGGATATGGGAGCGTCGAGCAGACGAGTCCGCTCGGGCTCACGCATATCGGCCAGGTTCAGCCAGAGATGTCGCTCCTGGACCACAGCTGTGGACATCACCAGACCCAGGGAGTGCGGTCACCTTCGTCGCTCGGAGAGCGAGGTCGGTGGCGGCGCGCAGCTCATCGAAGAGCCCTGGGTCTGTCCTACCCTCGTGCATGTCACGGAGCATCTTGGCCTGGTAGACCTGCAAGATGGCCATGGCATGCAAAGAGGCAGCTGCCTGTCCCGCCGCTCTGTAAGACTTCGCCACCATAGTGGACGAAAATCTACAGGCTTTGGATGGGTGCTTAGGATCACCACGCGATGAAGCGCTTGTCGGACACAGCTGCATCGCGACAGAACGTTCCACCGGGGGAATCCCAGTGTACCCACAAGCATCAGCCTTATCGAGGGGAGGAAAGGCGGAGAAAGCCGACGGACGATCACGGGAAGACATGGGAGCCTTCCAGGACCGCGTGACTTCCTCATGCACTTCCGGGAAGAATGGAATTGGGGTTGGGCGGCGACGAGTGTCAGCGGCCGCTCCCAAAAACCAATCATCCAGCCGCGAGCGCACTGGATCGAGTGGCGGGGACCACTCGAGCCCAATGGCCGCAGCTGCCCGGGAAAGCATGGCAGTCAGCTCGGGATCAGACTCGGGCAATGCTGGCGCGCCCGAGGGCGGCAACACAGCCGAATCCTCACTTCCCGAGGACTCACGCCCACCTTGTGATGCAGCGATCGACATTGCATCCTCCTCTGGAGCTCCAAACGAAACACGCGGGGCCTCCGTAGAGGGACCAGCGGTCTCAGTTTGAACACTCGCGGGTACCGATGCTGAAGAGGGGCGTGTTGACCGTGGACGTGTCGGCGGTATGTCCCACACAGTCACCCTCAGGTCACCCCGGCCACCAGCCAAAGTACTAGCTCTCGGAGAGTCAGTAGATTGGGGTGTGGGTAGGGGGACTCTCGCTCTGGTGAGCTCATTGAGTCTCGACCGCAGCATGGAGATGGTCATGTTCCCGCAGTGAGAACATGAGTCATCCACAAACGCTGCTCTAGCGTGATCAACACCCAAACACGCTAAGCAGAGATTGTGCCCATCAGAAAAGAATACATCGCGACCGCAACCAGAAGTGCACGGGCGAGGCATCTTTAAAAAGACGTGCCACGTGCAATGCTCTTTTTGTGAGAGGAAAAACTCTGCGGATGCTGAAGCGAACAGGGAGAAATCACACTATCTGTCAGATCACTGAGCAGATCAGCAGGGTAGTGTGCACTCGCTGAAATCGCCGTCACACCAACACCGGAGAGTTCGCTCGTCTCGAAGGGATGAGAAGAATAACTCAGAATTGGCTTGCGTGGAGTGGAGAAGTTCTCGGCTCCGAAGCAAAAACATATCTGCATGTTGCAGTGTACTTTCTTATATACCCCCTGCGGTGGGCGGAGATACGCTATGCAAATTCCGCAGACCCATGGCATTTCATTGCCATTGGCTCGTTTTATATACTCGAAGGTGATAGGCTTCTAGGCGAAACCCCAATCGTCGTCGTCCGACGTAACTCGGAGTGACCACGAAAGGAAACTACTTTATACGCGGGTTCTTTAGGGACATAATCTGAGATTGCCGTGCTGGAATGTGTGTGAGAGTGAGAGAGTCGCGGGCGCGATCGAACAGTGGAAACAATGTTGTTTTTGTATGTTTTTAATATCTCGTCATTTTGTTCATACAGGACATAATTCAAACTGCAAAGTGTTAACTTATATTTGTGTACACTCGCAATAAAAAACAACAAATTCTTGCGTGTTTTGAGGGAGTTTCTTTCCTGTTTATCCTCGCCAGCCATAACCTCCGTCGTTGTTCTGACAAAAGCTTAACGTTAGTCTTCTCACATTCATGAAGTCTAATGACGGGTATACTGTAAAATCCAAATTTAACTGAACCTCCGACACGATTTAAACATCCATTGACCCAGCAGGAGATCACCATTTTCACTTTTTATCACGAAATTAACTCGCTTCAGCTTCTTCTACTATTGTTCTGCCCACAGAAATGGCGCCGGGTCGGCAAATGCTAAAAAACTAAATTTAACTGAACCTCCGGCATGATTGGAACATCCATTGACCCAGCAGGAGATGACCATTTTCACTTTTTAATCACAAAATTTCCGTTTCAGCTTCTTCTTCTCATGTTCTGCATTGTAAGAATGTTGTGTTCTGCCCTCAGAAATGGCACCGGGTCGGCAAATGCCCGTATGTTGTGACGTCATGTGGGAACTATGTATAGGAAAAGCAGTAGATAAGGCAATGGGGTTTCACTTTTATGTGTTTTTGTAGTGCTGTCATGCAAGCTATGTCTACAAAGGTTTTAACCAAATTTGAGAATTCATGAATATGATTTCTGAATATAAATATGATTTTACAAATACAAAGTAAGAAAGTTGAGATCACATCTTTGCTGAAATGTATTGTGCTGTTGTTGTTAACAAGCCATGGTTAATTTGCTCTGCCTTAGGATTGCACGTGTCCTGGGACAGGTGAGGGTGTGAGTGGGAAACCCACTGCTGAAACTTGGCCCTGGTTTGTCCTCATGGATGAGGTGTTGGGACAGAGGCATTGCACCCTCATTGCCTCAATTCCTGAGGACACACCAGGGCCGAGTTCAGCAGTGTGTGACATAGAAGAGGAGGAGCCAGGGGTAGCAGCAGCAGCACCAGCAGCATCAGCATCAGCATCAGCACCAGCGCCACGATGAAGGCGAGACAGAGAGGACGAGTTTTTGGACTTGATAAGAGAAGACATGGGACTGCAGAGGCGAGGAGAGCACAGGAGAGAATGGACAGGCTGTTTTCTCTTCTTGAAAGAATGATTGAGAAATATGTGTATATATATATATTTTTCACTTATTTTTTAAAAGGAAAAAAAAATGTATGCAACTTTAAATGTGTAAATAAAAGAGAATTCATTGCTCTGGACATTGATTATTTTGGTAATGACAGTCATAATTTCTACATGAAACAAATTCTTCTATAACGTTTTTCCCCCAACTATTTACAACATACGTTAAACATATCAAAATCAACATAAACATTTAAATTTAAAGTACATAAAATAAGAAAAAATGATGTAGACTTTTATTCAGCTGAGTGGGAGACCCTGGTGTGCTGCTGGACTGGGATGGGCTCCACAATAGAGACCCTGGTAAGGCCTCCTGCTGGTGGGACATCATCTGGGATGGTCTCCAGAGTGTTTGACTCGGTTTGACTGCATATTTTCACTATCCACTAAGTTGTCTACCAACAGGTTTGCAGGGCTGACTCATGGAATAAATATTGAGATACTTTATTACACTAAAGTACTTTTAATAACCACTAATACCGCATTGGGAAAAAACTACTAGTCATATATTTCAAACCTTAGTTAAGCAAAATTATCTTGCATACTCTAATGTACTTAAGGCATCAAGAGTAAAAGTAAAGGAATTCTGGAGGAAAAAAACCTTGTCAGGGTTTTTATGATGGTTCTGCTTTTATATTACTGCATATGTTGCATTTTACTTCTGAATATTTTCAAGGTTGATACATTTTTAAACTATATACTTTTGTGTAGTTTAATGTAAAACAATGCATCATATTGTAAAATAACATAATTTTGTAGTGTTGCTGTCCTGTGTGGGGAAATCACTTCGAGTATTAACGATGTAGTTCCTTACATACCACCACTGGTTATTTTGAAAATTAAAGTAACAAAATGTAGGCCTATTGTCACAATATTAACAAATTGTTGCTAACTACAGCTCCGTCCCATATCAAAGGGCGCATCTGAAGCGCTCGGACCGGTCTAGCCTACGGACGATTGTTCTTTTCGCCTAGCAACAGTGACTGACTGCTGCCGATGACGAGCGGGAGTAACATTCGCACTGGACTTTTTATATTCAACTAGGTTTTATATTCAAATAGGGTTGAAAACCTGTGTAAGTATATTTACCAAGGTCCATTTATGTGCATAATAAAAAGAATACACTAGCCTACAAAATCGCATCAAGGTAAGATATAAATGAACATTTGAATCAAAGTACATGACCTGAAACATCCTTATCATGTCCTCCAGTAAAATATAAAACATAAAAATGACAATAGCCAATTCTGGCTCCATAGCTGTTTACTCAATCAAATTAATTGTCAGGATGGCAGCATAGGCTACTCTCGCACCGTTGCTTGGCGCCTGGAGCGGTAATCGGGAACACCTGGCTGCGCAATTAGGAAATCCTACGAAGGCTACATGGTGTGTCGTTCGGAGGACGCATAGGCTGCATCGTTTGAAGTCCGCAGCCTTCGAAGGATGCAGTCTTCACATTGGGACACAGCTTATATCTGAGAGGTTTGAACTTCAGAAAGGTTACAGGATGAACCACTGCCAGGTAACGCTCAACACACATCAGACACTGAAACAGAGGACGACCAGTGACGCCTAGTCCTTGTCCAAAATAAGCAACAAGGGACAGTTCAAACAAATCTGAGAAAAAAGAGAGGATGTAGATCAGATAGAGCAATATATCACAGACAGAGAGATCGAGGCTGAAGAACTCTGCTGCAAGTCCATTGCCAGTTACTATAAGCCATATCACATATGAGTTGGCAGGAAGACCCAACACAATGGTGATGATATTTACAATCATTTCAAAACCAATTTCCACTCCAGTATCATTGAAAAAGTAGTGATCAGAAAAGTTTGATCCATCAGTGGGGAAGATCTCACTGGAGATGTTCATCTCTTCACTGTGTGACACAACTGTGGAGAGATGAAAGTGAATTGAATTAAATTTACTCTTAAAAATTCACATTTTCAATATGTATTCAGTTTTCAGTAGCAGAAGCTTTCAAAATGCTACACTAGATATGAAATGACTCTGAATTGCAATGCACTGTATTGTTGTCTTTTAAACAAGCAATATAAATCAGCCTTTTACCTCTGTCCTGTCGTCAACAGTGATAAAAGAAATCAGAAAAAGATCTGTGAGGATTAGATGTAGTTATAAATTTGACTTCCCAGTCAATTTGATTCACAAGAGGATGCAACATATTCTTATGGAGCGCTGAATTCAAATTCGTGCATCATATTTGCTTGTTAAAGACAGTGTTTTTAAGAGTGTTACCTACACAGGATGAGACAAAGAGTATTAAAGCAACAATACAGATGTAAATCAGTGTCTGTGTATACACAAGTCAGGGATGTGAAATGATTTATCAGATTGTGCTTTAGTAAAATAGGGAATTCTATAAATGGATTAGACACAATTTGTAAAACAAATAACCCGCCAACCTCTTTTCCACCACAGTGAATGAGCATAATATAGACCTTCTGAATCAAAGAGATGCGTTTTTGTAAGAAAAATATTCATATTTATAACTAAATATAACTATAATCACTGTTAACTCTTTCCCCGCCATACATAACTAATGTTATCTTATGAACCTTATTGTAAAGTATTACCCCAATGTTACCGAATGAAATGTTAAATTGGTTTAAAACAACACAGCATTATTATTTTCATTTACATAAAAGGCTAATATGAAAGCTGTATTGTTGTGGGCACTGTCAATTGTTATTGGAAGTTTATTGTTATGGGTTATTGAGCAACATGATCAATGTTGTCAAGGTGCTTAACAATGATGAATACTGTGCAATACTGATAAACAGCCAATATTCATCTATGCATACAATGACTTGACAAATGTGTTGAGGTATAGTGTTCGCTATGTTAAGGTACTTTAAACAATCACATACATGTAACTAAAAGTAGCATCACTATAACTTAACTTTCGTATAGTAAAACAATAACAAATTTTTTCTTCAAAATAGTAGAGAACATCTTTTCCAGTAAAATGTGCACTCAAAGTACAAATAGCCTATAGAATCACCCTTTATATCTCTCTCAGTATTGCATTTGCAAGTCTGACTGATTGTAGCCTATGTGAAATTATTCATATGGATAACTTATTCGCATATAAAGATTAGAGAGATTTTTTCAGTTTTTTCCCAGTCAAAGATTATTATTATTATATATATTTTTTTTTTACTAATTTCTGTTATTTTATTTTTGATAAAACTAAGGCTCCGCTTTCAAATGATTTAACAAAATGTGAACAATAAATGTTTTGACGCTGCTTAATGTGGAGTGACATCACTCATCTGTCTCATTTCAAACAACAGCATGGAGCGCGAGCGATCATTTCTGCTTCCGCTTTCCTACTAATTAATCTATGCAATAAACACGAATGAGCATCAGAGGGTATGTTGATAGAAAGCTATAATACAACTTAATGAAATGCGTGATCGCTCATGCAATCGCACAAATCTCGGAAAGACATTAATAAAAAAGCGTACGAAAATCATGTCACGTGGCCGTGTGGCGTTGGAAGTCATTCAATAGTAGCTTGTTAGTTCTAGTGTTATCACTGTTTTATCACACTTTTATTATTTGTATTTTTACATTTATTTCATGTTTTACAATTTATATGCAGGCCTACTGCTCAATCCCAGTCAGAATAGTATTAATCAAACACTATGGCTGTCCCCATAGGCTAACTTTCAATTTTAATGCAGCTGAAGGGCAGCTTTCCCACCCGATGGATAAAGAGAAAAGGCTGCACCAAACCGCCCAATAAAAAGATAGAATGCGCGATAGATACAAATATTTCAGATTCACTACCTGAAATAATAAAAATTATATCTGAAATAATATCAACAGCATGTATGATAACCATGGTCACAGTAGTTATTAGAATGACATTAAATGCTCTTCTCTTCATGTGGTTTTCCTCCCCTTTCTCTCTCCCTCTCTCTCCTGGTCCTGACTGCTTCAGAGCTCTGAGAACAGCCACACAGCAGAACAACTGAATGGAGAGGAAGAGGATGATCTGTGCCAGCATAAAACAAGTTATGGAATCAAAGAACCAAAAAAACACAGCCAAAATATTGACCCCACATGAAGCAAAAATTACAGTCCAGGCAATAACAGAGCAGATCACTCTATATCTGAGAGGTTTGAACTTCAGAAAGGTTACAGGATGAACCACTGCCAGGTAACGCTCAACACACATCAGACACTGAAAAAGAGGACGACCAGTGACGAATAGTCCTTCTCCAAAATAAGCAACAAGGGACAGTTCAAACGAATCAAAGAAAAAAGAGAGGATGGAGATCAGATAGAGAAATATATCACAGACAGAGAGATCGAGACTGAAGAACTCTGCTGCAAGTCCATTGCCAGTTCCTGTTACTATAAGCCATATCACATATGAGTTGGTAGGAAGACCCAACACAATGGTGATGATATTTGCAATCATTTCAAAACCAATTTCCACTCCAGTATCATTGACAAAGTAGTGATCAGAAAAGTTTGATCCATCAGTGGGGAAGATCTCACTGGAGATGTGCATCTCTTCACTGTGTGACACAACTGTGGAGAGACACAAGTGAATTGAATTAAATTTACTCTAAAAATTCACATTTTCAATTTGTGTTTAGTTTTCAGTAGCAGAAACTTTCAAAATACTACACTAGATATGAAATGACTCTGAATTGCAATGCACTGTATTGTTGTCTTTTAAACAAGCAATATAAATCAGCCTTTTACCTCTGTCCTGTCGTCTACAGTGATAAAAGAAATAAATCAAAGATCTGTGAGGATTAGATGTAGTTATAAATTTGACTTCCAAGTTGATTTGTTTCACAAGAGGATGCAACATATATGGAGCGCTGAATTCAAATTCATGCATCATATTTGCTTATTAAAGACAGTGTTTTTAAGAGTGATACCTACACAGGATGAGACAAGAGTATTAAAGCAACAATACAGATGTAAATCAGTGTCTGTATACACAAGTCAGGGATGTGGAATGATTTATCAGATTGTGCTTTAGTAAAATAGGGAATTATATACATTAATTAGACACAATTTGTAAAACAAATATCCCACCAACCTCTTTTCCACCAGTGAATGAGCATAATATAGACCTTCTGAATCGAAGATATGCGTTTTTGTATAACTAAATATAACTAATCACTGTTATCTCTTTCCCCGCCATACATAACTAATGTTAACTAATGAACCTTGTTGTAAAGTATTACCCCTAATGTTACTGAATGAAATGTCAACCCATGATGAGCTATGGGACTGTGGAAGATTTGGGGGATTTGATAGACTCAATCTACTTATTAATTTTAATAAATATAATAAT
This sequence comes from Abramis brama, assembly GCF_963993115.1. Taxonomy (NCBI): domain Eukaryota; kingdom Metazoa; phylum Chordata; class Actinopteri; order Cypriniformes; family Leuciscidae; genus Abramis; species Abramis brama. Next base: position 27,973,983 of record NC_139977.1, on the reverse strand, counting down.
TTACACTGTATGTTATTTTAATGTATCGTACAACCAACCTGAGCTGCAAATAGTATCTGCCACTCTTTATAAGTATTAAGTATAAATAGCATCTAACTAATATTAACATTTATTGGAAAGAAAATACTGCTATTTTTACATAATGTAAAGAATCTATTGCAATTCTAGCTTAGTGTAAATAAAATATTGCTAAGAAAATACTGCTATTTTCACTGTGTAAAAAGAATCTATTGCTATTTAAACTTAGTGTAAGTTTAGTATAAGATACAGAGGCGGGTTTAAACAACAATAATAAAAATAATAGAGACAGCAGTGTGTATTTACACACTCACAGTGACAAAATGAATTAATTTACATGCATGTTTACCTCAAAGCCCCATTAAAGGAGCAGCCTTAACCTGTATCTTGTTTTTGTGTTTCAATTATATCTATAAATAAATATGTATAATTTTTTTAGACTTTTTTTATATCATTTAAAAATTTTGTTAAAAACTTCTATGTATCTGCTGAGGTACTTTGCATGAAAAATTGTGGATATGTGAATCTCTGAGACTTGAGAACATGCAAATCAAATCAAGATATGATCCCTCTCGATTACATATACAGGTAAATTGGTTTTAAACAACACAGCATTATTTTCATTTACATAAAAGGCTAATGTGAAACCTGTATTGTTGTGGGCACTGTCAATTGTTATTGGAAGTTTATTGTTATGGGTTATTGAGCAACATGATCAATGTTGTCAAGGTGCTTAACAATGATGAATACTGTGCGATACTGATAAACAGCCAATATTCATCTATGCATACAATGACTTGACAAATGTGTTGAGGTATAGTGTTCGCTATGTTAAGGTACTTTGAACAATCACATACATGTAACTAAAAGTAGCATCACTACAACTTAACTTTCGTAGAGTAAGACAACAACACATTTTTTCTTCAAAATAGTAGGGTACATCTTTTCCAGTAAAATGTGCACTCATAAAGTACAAATAGCCTATAGAAACAGTGTTTTTTTTTTCTCTCTCAGTATTGCATTTGCAAGTCTGACTGATTGTAGCCTATGTGAATTTATTCATTTGGATAATTTATTCCCATATAAAGATTAAAGATTTTTTTTTTTTAAACTAATTTCTGTTATTTTTGATAAAACTAAGGCTCAGCTTTCAAATGATTTAACAAAATGTGAACAATAAATGTTTTGACGCTGCTTAATGTGGAGAGACATCACTCATCTGTCTCATTTAAAACAACAGCATGGAGCGCGAGCGATCATTTCTGCTTCCGCTTTCCTGCTAATTAATCTATGCAATAAACACGAATGAGCATCAGAGGGTATGTTGATAGAAAGCTATAATACAACTTAATGAAATGCGTGATCGCTCATGCAATCGCACAAATCCCAGAAAGACATTAAAGGGTTAGTTACTAATTCTGTCAGTAATTACTCACCCTCACGTTGTTCCAACCCTGTAAGATCTTCGTTCATCTTCGGAACACAAATTAAGATATTTTTGATGAAATCTGAGAGCTGTCTCACTCCTTCACAGGCTTCTAGGTGACCGAAACTTGCTGGCCCAGAAAATGTATTAAAGAGATTAATATAGTCCAAGTGACTACAGTGGCTCAATCTTAAGTATATCAAGCGACGAGAATACTTTTTGTGCGCAAAACCCCCCAAAAATAACGACTTTATTCCACTATTCATTTCCTTCTCTCTGGGCCTCGAGTTGGTTCACATAGAGTTTTTGCGCAGACCCAACACAATGGTGATGATATTTACAATCATTTCAAAACCAATTTCCACTCCAGTATCATTAAAAAAGTAGTGATCAGAAAAGTTCTCAAAAGATCTCAATGGAGATGTTCATCTCTTCACTGTGTGACACAGCTGTGGAGAGACACAAGTGAATTGAATTAAATTTACTCTAAAAATTCACATTTTCAATTTGTGTTCAGTTTTCAGTAGCAGAAACTTTCAAAATACTAAACTAGATATGAAATTACTCTGAATTGCAATGCACTGTATTGTTGTCTTTTAAACAAGCGTCGTGGAAATTCTAAATACGAATCTGACTTCTGTACCACGGACAATTTAAACAACTTGCAGTTGTTAAAAAATACAATACAATACAATACTTCCCTGAAGTAAGGTGACGGCGTCCCGTCGATGAAGCTACTATCACTACCTCAATCACACTTTGATGTTCTTTTGAGCTTAGAATCTGTTTCTCAGCTGCGCAGCAAATACCTGACACGGCTCTTTATAGAAATGAAGTTTTATTCACGGTCGGGAGATCACTGGTCACAACAACCAAGTGAATCTCCTGAATACATGTACATTTATATCATACAGTTGAGTAAAAATCAATGTCATTCAAGTCTTCTTCACTGTGATTTGTTCTGGTGATTGGTTTGTAATGATCTGAGCTAGTCATATGACTGTTAGTTCTACTGTGTTAAGCACTTTTTGGTTAAGTATATATGGCCTTTGACCTGAGCATCCTTAGTCTGTGTTTCTCTGTACATTTAATGTTGACAATACCCATTACATAAAATATTTCTATCACATTCCCCCCTCTGATCGTTTTTACATGATCACATTCTCAATATAATGACCTGCTTTTGAACTTCATCTTCCCCTACTTATAGTTTCTTTCTAAAATTCTCAACGTCAACATTTCTCTCTGCTCTCCAAATATCAAAGACATTTTTCTCCAACTTAATCATTTGTGCACACACACTGTCCTTAACACTTCTTAACTTTCTCATTTGTACATGAATACATCTATCAGTATATAAAACCACAAGTGCTATTATAAGCAGAGTAAGTAACAAAGGCATAAAACAAACTTTAGAATTAATCCTAAAAATTTAGATTAATCAAAATTACTTGAATAGAGACTATTGTTGTCACACTAATCAGAATCATTTGCTGGCCCACGGTTGATCTCAGACCCCATGCTTGTCTGGCCGGTCCCACAGATGTCTCAGCATTTTCTTCCTCCAAGATGTTGCGATTTCTTTTTTCTTTTTGGAAATACCAATATTTCCTCGATTCAGTTTGCGTGCCATCAGGTTGGGGAGGTTTGCAGTGTGACACGTGAATTCAGGTATCACACTTGGCATCCTTGTTGGTCAGGATGATCTCATGGCCCCAACCACCTTGGACAATGTCACGCCTTCCTCTGGAAGTCTTTGACCCAGATCCACTATCCTGGCTCACAGGAATGTTGGGGTTCGTCACCTAAAACCGGCAAAGCAGCTTTCACCTGTGATTGGATATATTTGAAAGTTTTAGATGAAGACATCATATACTTTCTCAATTGTTTATCGACTGCCGCAAGGTCCTCCTAGGGAGGAGGCTTGATTCCCACTCCCATAGGCCAACCTGCAATAATTGAATGTGGGCTGAGGTCTGTCCTGGTCCCTTTTCGGGCTTTTATGGCCATCAAGTCTATTTGGTTTTTACAGTCTGATTTGCCCTTTCCACTGAGTCTCAACTTTGTGGATGAGTTTTCAAATTTATTCTCAATCCGCTTGCCAATTTTGTGATTAATTTATTTACAAAATGTGTCCCATTAGCACTAGACAATATTTTTGGTACTACCCATCTTGGGATAACTTTTCCAATTAGAGAATCTGCTACAGCCGTAGCATCAGCTTTTCTATTTGGAATACACTCAACCCACTTTGAAAACATGTCAACAATTACAAGACAATACATATGAAGTACATTATGAAGTTCAAAAGCAGACAATACATGATGAATTTCTTCGAGTTGACACCATGCCAAAGTTATATGATATAACTTTGGCATGGTGTCAACTCGAAGAAATTCATCATGATCATCATCAACAGAGCACATTGCAAGACCTATTCTCACATTTTCTGGAGAAAAGGGCGTTTGTGGTTTATTCAGACCAGACTCATCCCCTCCACTCCTGTTTTGAGGTCCTTCCCTCGGGGCGTAGGCTACGCGTACCGTATGCCAAAAAGAACATTTTTAAAAGATCATTTGTCCCATTGGCAGTGACTGTTTTAAATCAAATTCTCAATTAGGTCTGTTATCATGAACATGCACATATTGTATCAATTTAACTGAATCATGTACTTATTAATTATTATGTATGTATTATGTGTTTTATTATGTGGTGTGTAATGTGGTTGTAGAATGTTGTTGAAGCCAGTGTCAAAGATGAATTTCTGTCCAGTAAATCTGAACAGACAATAAAGTTAAATAAACAATAAACAATAAACGATGTGCTGAAAAGGAAGTTCTTTTGTGGGGTAGGCAGAGTAAGTTTGTGGTTTACTTCGTCTTCCCACGTTATTCGCTGCGCAGATGTAACAGTTCTAACAGAGTTTCTCTGCCACAACTGTAAATCATGGGGCCTCCCAGGAAGTTCCAATTTGATCATTCATTGCCAATTGAAATGTGGTCTGCCTCGTGAGACCACTTTGTGAAATTTGGATACAATTGTTTTGGCAGGGAAGGCTTCTTGTTTTTGCATTTTTCCATACCCCATCTTTACATTTTGCACCCCCCTCTGACCAATGTTTTCTCTCCTGATTGGTAGCCATATTTTGAATTTTGATCAACGTTGGAGAGAGCTGAACATAATCGGGTGCCAGAAATCTGAATGCGGTTAACGTGATTGGCTGTTATTAAGTGCAGCATCTTTTGCTGTTCATTGCTTTTTCTTGTGCTGCGCATTTACAGATTTTAATTTCTGAAGGAAGTTGTAGGTTTTGAGCAACATAATTCATTTTAAATGCATTGTACAGTCATGAGGATCTCCATCATCCTCAGTCCTGTAGCAATGTGGATGGATTTAGTATGGTGCACCATTTCAATGTGACACTGAATATTATCAGAGAGACGTTCTGCCAGTGCAGCGAACGGTTGGCAGTTAAATGAGCCGTTCGTAACTACATTAGCAGAGCGTGCACTACATGTGGAATAAACACAGTTTAAAAGGTGGAATACCACCAAAACCGAGTGCGCTAAAACAACTTAATCTGTGGCCGCTACCGAACGAAGGCACTGTGGCATTCCACTTACAACAGTGTCTTATCGTTTGGAGTAATATGCGATCGGTCAATGGCGATCACCGTGGGGTTGTGTTAGAACCGCGGACATGAACCCCGATTTTTTTTTCTGAAACAAAGAGTTCAAAAGATTTTGAATAGTCAGACTATTTGAGAAAATAGCATTTGAGAAAGCCAATTGAATTTTTTTTTTCATTTTTCAGTCCAGTCCTGTCAGTCCATACCAATTTGTCAGTTAGAGCTTTCTGCTCATGAGTTGCTGTTAGTAAAGGATTTTAAATGTTTGCTTTATCTTGGATCCCTGGCCTACATTATCCCGTAACTCCCAGAAATAACATCATTTAGGTTTTTGTGACGGATTTCGAAATTTTTTGAACTTCTTCAATTTGTTCAAATCCTAGCACATGACCAGTTGCTGAAATGAGGTGACCAAGGTACCTAGCTTCCTGCGATATTAACTGTAGTTTTGATTTTAACACTTTGTGCCCATTGTCTGCTAAAATCCAGTAATGCGCGCATATCGATTTCACAGGTGATTTTGTTGGGAGAACACAGCATTAAATCATCTACATACTAATTTAGGGTACTTCCCTTTGGGGAAGGAAACTTTTCTAGATTTTTGGAAAATTCCTCTGAAACACTTTTAAAATCAAATTTGGGTTGTGTTCTCTCCTTGCTACACAGCCTGTAAACCTCGATTGCCTGCATTATGGGATACACATTTACCCCCTCTTGGTTTATGTAGTTTTTCCTACTACTATCCCAAGTCCAGTTCCCAGGTTTTTTCCTTTTTTTTTTCTTTTTTCTTTTTTTTTAACTGGGTAGTGAGAAAACCCCCACGTTTGCCCACAAACCTTTTTTCTTTCCCACAGAGATGTGGGGCTTGACTGGTGTCTAATGAAAAAGAGCAGATTGAGCAGGTGTTAGTTTAACAGAGAATGCAGGGTATTGCTGGGCTATACCAATAAAATCAAGATCCAATTCCCTTTCAAGGGAACTCGCATTGCGTCGAGAATGACGCTATGGGGAACGCTTTGCGTGATGACGTCTTGAAGCACATGTAAAATCAGTCCAATGGTGTGGCGGAACGTCAGAGGCGGGTGACGTCACGTACCAGGAAGCTATAAAAGCCGGCCTGAAACAGAAAACGAAAGCTTTCTGAGTCTTCAGTCGCGCTCTGTGTTGAATCTGTCCTTGTTATTTGGTGTTGTCTGTCTATATTATATATATATATTCAGTATGGCGAGTAAGCAGCAGCAGTTTAGAGTGTGTGTTCATCCCTGCCCGCGTTATTTAACGGGAGGTGATACTCACACTCTTTGTGTTGTTTGTTTGGGTGAAGAGCATGCCCAGTCAGCACTCGAGGGTGGTGACTGTGTGCATTGCGACGCGCTCCCTATGCGTACGCTCAGATCCCGCCTGGCGTTATTTCACCAGGATCGCGTTCCCCAGGGCTCGGGTCCCGCCGCTGCCGAGGCACGGCGTCGATCTCAGACCTGGGGTTCGCAAATGGATCTATCAGTGGATGTTGAGACGGGCTCTGCCTTATCTCAGCCTCTTACTGATAGATCCAGTGCCTCTCATCAGGGTGTGGAAGCACGCGCGGCGGTTTCTTCCCCCCCGATAGAGGCACCAATACTGCAATTGTCCAGCTCTGAGGAGTTGGACGTTGTTAGTGTTGAAGCTGAGTCTGAGGATTCGCCACCTCAGTCTCATGCTTTTGAGGAATTGCTCGATGTAGTGACTAGAGCTGTCGAGAGACTTTCCATTGAGTGGCCAGAGGATAGGCAGGACGTTCGTTCGAAAAGTAAGCTCGACGAACGCTTCCTGCCATCCCGTGCACAGCCTCAGCGCAGAAGCCTTCCGTTTTTCCCCGATCTCCACACTGAGGTGTCGAGATCGTGGGGGAAACCCATGTCATACAGAGTTTACAGTGCACAAACATCTCACTACTCTTCCATTTCCAAATATAAAGAGCATGGTTATGGGGAGATGCCGAAGGTGGAGGAGACGCTTGCGAGCTATCTCTCTCCAGCAACGGCATCCTCCCTGAAGGCTCCTGTGTTACCCACCAAACCAGTCAGATTCACATCTTCACTGATTAATAAAGCATATTCCGCCGCTGGTCAAGCTGCAGCGTGTCTCCATACTATGTCTCTCATGCAAGCGTATCAGGCTGAATTACTGGGTGATTTAGATGAGGGCGGGGGTATTGGTCCTGAGGCAGTGTCCGAACTGCGTAGGGCCACAGATTTGTCTCTCAGGGCCACCAAGGAGACCGCCAAATCAATCGGGCGGTCTATGGCAGCCCTGGTGGCCACTGAGAGGCATCTGTGGCTCAATCTGAGCGATATAAAGGACAAAGAGAAACATTTTCTGTTGGATGCTCCGGTTTCTGCCTCAGGTTTATTTGGAGATGCTGTAAATAGTGCTGTTGTTAAATCTCAAGAAGCGTCTAAGCAGGCAGCCGCACTTCAAAAACTTCTCCCCCGCCGTTCTTTCTATGAGGCTGCTGAGCGGGAGCAGCCTCACTCATCTAAAAAGAGCGCTGAACATCGTGCCACTCAAAAACAGAGTGTGTCCTCCCGTGCTCCCCCACAAAAATCACGGGGACACGGAGGACGCTCTCAAACCCAGCAGTCTTCGAGGGGTAAGACGGATCTGCGGACCGTCATTACCGCCAAGAAGGCTGCTGGGAAGAAGTCCTGATGTCCGAGGGCTCAGGGCGAATGAGGGTAGTCCCCCCCGAAGCAGAGCGGTTAACACCTCTTTTTACGGTGCCCGTCTCTCTTCGGTGCCCTCAGGGGACCGTTCTGCCAACCCTGCCGCCTCCGGTGTTACAGGGCGCAGCGGTCTCCGGCGAGCACATATCTCAAGGACCACCCGGAAACGTAGTGGCCTCGGGATGCCCGCCCCCTCTGAGGAGGGTGTTAGAGCAGTCTGTTCAGTCGTTCCCTGCCGGTGCGCCGTTACAGGGCGACGAACCGACTACTCAACAACAACAAAATCCAGAAACCAGTCTCGAGAGGCTGGTACCTCTAGTAGAATCTTTGGCAGCGTGGAAGCTACTGTCGAATGTTTCTCGTTGGGTCCTGCAGACCGTAGAAAAAGGGTATCAGATACAGTTCAAGAAACGCCCACCTCGGTTTATGGGGGTCCTGCCCACACTGGTGGGCCCCGAGCAGGTTCTGGTTATGGAACAGGAAGTAAACACTCTGTTAGAGAAAGGGGCCATAGAATATGTACCTCCCTCCAGCAGGGAAACCGGGTTTTACAGCCGGTACTTCATAGTTCCAAAGAAGGACGGGGGATTGCGTCCCATTTTAGATCTTCGAGTTCTGAACGAGTCAGTCATGCAGCTCAAGTTCAAAATGTTAACATTGAGACAGATCGTGCCACAGATCAGGTCCGAGGACTGGTTTGTCACGATAGACCTCAAGGACGCATATTTCCATATTTCCATCCGTCCGTGTCATTGGAAGTTCCTGAGGTTTGCTTTCGGGGGCAAAGCATACCAATATCGTGTTCTTCCATTCGGCCTAGCTTTATCACCCCGCACTTTCACCAAATGCATGGATGCAGCTCTGGCGCCGCTGCGCCTCCAGGGTATTCGCATCATGAACTACATCGACGATTGGTTGATTTTAGCTCAGTCGCATCAGTTGGCGGTTCAACATCGAGATGTTGTTCTCGCCCACATGAAAGAGCTGGGGTTACGGCTGAACGCCAAGAAGAGTGTGCTTTCTCCACTCCAGAGGACCACTTTTTTAGGCGTGGTTTGGGACTCAGTGTCGATGCAGGCGCGCCTGTCACCGCCACGTATAGAGTCCATCCTTGCAGCTGTGAAAAGTGTAAAGCTAGTCCAGCTACTCACTGTCAAACAGTTCCAGAGACTGTTGGGTCTCATGGCAGCAGCTTCCAACGTGATACCTTTTGGACTACTGCACATGAGGCCCCTGCAGTGGTGGCTCAGGACCAGGGGGTTTTCCCCGAGGGGCAACCCATTTCGCACAATCAAGGTCACGCGGCGATGCTTACGTGCCCTGGTTATGTGGAAGAAACCTTGGTTCCTGTCCCAGGGCCCAGTGTTGGGAGCTCCTTGTCGTCGCAAACTGCTAACGACGGATGCTTCCCTCACGGGTTGGGGAGCGATCCTGGAGGGTCGCTCATCTCAAGGTCTGTGGGAAGACCATCATCGTTCCTGGCATATCAATCGCCTAGAGATGTTAGCTGTCTTCCGGGCTCTGAGGAGCTTTATCACAGATCTCAGGGGACACCATGTGTTAGTACACACGGACAACACGTCGGTAGTCGCCTATATCAACCACCAAGGGGGTTTGCGCTCGCGCCCGTTATCCAACTTGGCACGCCATATCCTCTTGTGGTCCCAGGGGAAGTTACTGTCACTCAGGGCAGCTTACATCCCCGGGGTCCAGAATATAGGAGCAGACACTCTGTCGAGACAGGGGCCGAGGCCCGGGGAATGGAGGCTCCACCCCGAGGTGGTGGAGCCGATATGGAGGGAGTTTGGCCAAGCTCAAGTGGATCTGTTTGCGTCTCGAGAGACGTCTCACTGTCCTATTTGGTTCTCCCTCACGCATCCAGCTCCTCTGGGACTGGATGCTATGGTGCAGACGTGGCCGAGGCTACGTCTGTACGCTTTTCCCCCAGTTGCTCTGCTCCCGGGAGTTCTGGAGAGAGTTCGCAGGGACCGGGTTTGCCTGCTTCTTATAGCCCCGCGCTGGCCGGGCAGAGTATGGTTTCCCGATCTTGTGTCGCTCCTCGACGGGCCTCCTCTGGAGCTACCCGTCAGGAGGGACCTTCTGTCCCAGGCGGAGGGCTCGATATTTCACCCCCGCCCAGAACTGTGGAACCTGTGGGCTTGGCCTCTGAGGGGGCCCAGCTCATAGAGTCAGGTCTCTCAACTGAGGTTGTTGAGACCATTCTACAGTCCAGAGCTCCCTCCACGAGGAAACTTTATGCCCTGAAGTGGAGAGTCTTCACTTCTTGGTGTAGTGACCGTCGGTTGGATCCAGTCAACTGCCCAATTGGTACAGTTCTGGAGTTCCTGCAGGACCGGTTCACTGCAGGTCTGACCCCGTCCACCTTAAAGGTTTATGTGGCGGCCATAGGTGCTTACCACATTCCTTTGGGTGGAATGTCTGTGGGGAAAGACCCCTTGGTATCTCGTTTCCTTCGTGGCACTTGGAGGCTGAGGCCTGCAGTTCGCTCTAGGGTGCCACCTTGGGATTTGTCCGTTGCGCTGCAAGGCCTTTCCCTGGCCCCCTTTGAGCCCATTGAGGAGGTTCCTGAGAAGTTTTTAACTCTGAAAGCTCTTTTCCGTCTCGCTATTTCTTCTCTCAAGAGGATAGGGGATCTTCAAGCATTGTCGGTTGCTCCGTCATGCTTAGAGTTTGCTCCGGGTATGGTTAAAGCGTTTCTTCATCCAAGACCGGGTTATATCCCCAAGGTCCCCACTAATGTGGTCAGACCTATTGTTCTGCAGGCCTTCTGTCCTCCTCCCTTTCAAAATGCTGACCAGGAGGCTAATAATTTGCTTTGCCCTGTGCAGGCGTTAGACGCGTATGTCCACAGAGCTGCCCTGTGGCGTAAAAGTGATCAATTATTTGTGTGCTTTGGGTCTCCTAACAAGGGAGGTCCAGTGTCTAAGCAGAGGATGAGCAAGTGGGTGGTCGAGGCTATCTCACTTGCTTATGAGGCGGCTGGGCAGCCTTCTCCTATGGCTGTCCGGTCCCATTCTACAAGGAGTATGGCGGCCTCTAAGGCCCTTATATCAGGAGTATCGTTACAGGACGTCTGTGATGCGGCAGGCTGGTCCTCACCGCACACTTTCGTCAGGTTCTACTCTCTGGATCTAGACTCTGCTCCAGGGTCTCATGTTTTGTCTTCCTAGTGCTGCTCACCAGATTTCACACGGGACAGACACTTGTAGCTATGGAGGCGTTGATATAGACGTTCCCCATAGCGTCATTCTCGACGCAACGCGAGTTCCTTTGAAAGGGAACGCCTCGGTTACGACTGTAACCTCGGTTCCCTGAAGAGGGAACGAGCGTTGCGTCGCCCTGCCATATCTCCTTCATGTCTGTCAGCCCAAATTCAGACTATACGAAGCTTTCGTTTTCTGTTTCAGGCCGGCTTTTATAGCTTCCTGGTACGTGACGTCACCCGCCTCTGACGTTCCGCCACACCATTGGACTGATTTTACATGTGCTTCAAGACGTCATCACGCAAAGCGTTCCCCATAGCGTCATTCTCGACGCAACGCTCGTTCCCTCTTCAGGGAACCGAGGTTACAGTCGTAACCGAGGCGTTTTTTTCTTGGTGGTTTTTCTAAATCTGGCAACATTTGTTGATAAGCAGAGGATGGATCAAAGGAAAGAGTTGAAGCACCAACTATAATGCCAGTTTGGTGTAATTTGCATAAAAGCACCTCCGGAATTGAACACTTCCATACCATCATTTGAAATAAAAATGATCAATTCCAATTTGGACAATAATCTCTAGCCATTAAATTTACAGGGCATGTTTAAGAAACTAGGAAAGAATTTGTCACATGTTTCAGCTTGTTTGTTACCCTCAATGACATAGTCAATTTATCAACCAATGGTATGCCAGATAAACCATATTTTGTTTGTTTTAGAGCGGTCTCTGCAGTGATCAAAGGAAACCTGTGTCCACCAAAAAGGTAATTAAAGTCCTTATCCTATTCATGGTCTCTCATTGATGGAAACCAAGAGCTGTTAGGGGAAAGAGCAGATGGTTCTTTTGTGAGGAGTAGATGGTTCATGTTTGAGATGTTGTTTCCTCTCACTTGGACAATCCTTGGCCCAGTATCTTTTCCAGTATAACAGACGCGACATGGATCTGCAGCATTTTCCACTGATATAATGTCCCTTAACAGCCTCCTGGAGATTGCACACTCTAGTGGTCTTCTTGATGGTTTGTGACCTCCTCTATAGCTGTTTTGTGTGTGATTTCTCCTCAATCAACCTCATTCTGGAACTCTAAGCAGTCTGCCACCCTGGAGTGTCAGTTCCATCTGCACCTGCATCAGCATTTATTCTTGTAGTTCTTGGGTAAAAAACATCTTCACCAGTTTCACATACCTCAGTCCATTTCAAACCGAGCTTGTTGCTGGAAATAGCTTCCCAGTCTCATCCTGTGGGTTTGTATGTGGCAACGATTGTTCTCCACTGCTCTGATAAACCATTTCATACCCTTTTCTGGGTCTGGAAGTGCAGCAGCCTCATTTCGGAGTTCCTCTAAGTTCCAAGGTTGTTTCACCCATATGCTCCTCCTTCTCCGGGAAAACTGAAGCTTTTGCAGGTTGAGGACTTCTTCACTCTCCAGTCTTGGCCTTGGATCTTGTTGTTATATTTCTCATCAAGGAAATATAACAAATATATTTATCATCAATTTCTCACTGTGACACCTTTTTATCTGAAAGGAATTGATAAAAGTCTCTTTGAATTTTCTCTTGCAATTTGAAACAATTTGTTTACCTTCCTCCATAGCAATGCCAGTGGCTCATCATTTATATAGTGCTTTCACAGACCTATGGCCACCAAAGCGCTTTACATAGCCTCACATTCACACACCGACGGCGGTGTCAGCCATGCAAGGCGCCATCCAGCTCGTCGGGAGCAGCTGGGTGTCTTGCTCATGGACACCTCGACACTTGGTCAGGTGGAACCGGGGATTGAACCACCAACCTTTCGGTTTGTAGACAATCTACATGAACCACTGAACCACTGCCGCCCCTTACCCGGTCATTGTCATCAGGTTTGATCTTCTTCCTCAGTTGCAGCTGCCTGGACACTTTGATCAATCAAAATTCTGTAGGGAGGGTGCAATGACTTGTGCAGACCATATCTTCCTCTTACTGTTTCTGATTTGTAGTTCATACAGCATTAAGGGCTGTAGGTTCTGTGGCAGATTTTCTTTGCTGTTTCTGTTGCTCTGCCCCTTTCTCTCCCACTTGTTGAACAGGATCCAGTCTACCTGCTTTTGCTTCTTCAAAGGTAACTGTTCCAACTGCTTTCTTCTAGAATTGAAACACTCAGAGAACCGCATGAGTCAAAATACCCTTTTGTCAATTTTGACCACCATTGTATCTGTTCAAATCTCAAATTCTCATCCCTTTTTTTTTTTTGAGGGCCCCTCAATTCAGGGACCGCATCTGGTTTACCACAGCAATTCCCCATTCTATTTAAGAAAACTTAGAAACTCACAATCTTTTTTTTTTAAAGAGTAAGAAAGATGTTCTTTGCAAGATGCCAAAATAAATGTTTTAATAAAAATAAAATACTCACAATTATAGAATGATTGTGAAATCAAGCAAATTCTGTTTTGCAAAATGTAGGGAAAAAACAAACAAACAAACAAACAAACCCCTTTCCAATACTAATAATAAAAAGCAAGCATTTTCTTTGCAGAAAAACAATAGTGATTGTGATATTATTATTTTTCAGTGCCTCAATGTATTTCCACAAATGATTCCTATTTGAGTAGGAATTTGGTTTCTATACAAGTGCAATATTACAATTTTTTTTTTCTTGGTCACCCAACTTCAGACATTTAATACAGTATTCATACTCCGTGATACATCAATATATAAAACAATATTAAACTATGATTTTGTTAATATTTTCTTAGGATGCAGGATATTTCTTACTCTATTCAATACATATAATTTTATTCCTGAGATCTCAGTTCTGATTCTTCTTCTTATTATTATTATTACTATTTCATTCAAACAAAGAGCAAGTCATAGTCTGTCTTACCTTACAAGTTCTTCGAGGCCGTGAAAAGATTTAAGGTTTTGGTCAATTTAAAATGGGAGAAAATGTCTCCTCTTGTGATTTTATCAATAATAAAAAAGGAAGGAAAAAAACCTTCCATTTCCCACTGATGAAGGGAGCAGATCCCCAGGCCTCCTGGCTTAGGCTCGCCAAAACTGTCGTGGAAATTCTTAATACGAATCTGACTTCTTCACCACGGACAATTTAAACAACTTGCAGTTGTTAAAAAATACAATACAATACAATACTTCCCTGAAGTAAGGTGACGGCGTCCCGTCGATGAAGCTACTATCACTACCTCAATCACACTTTGATGTTCTTTTGTTTTCATTTGAGCGTAGAATCTGTTTCTCAGCTGTGCAGCAAATACCTGACACGCTCTTTGTAGAAATGAAGTTTTATTCACGGCCGGGAGATCACTGGTCACAACAACCAAGTGAATCTCCTGGACAGAAAGATACATGTACATTTATATCATACAGTTGAGTAAAAATCAATGTCACTCAAGTCTTCTTTACTGTGATTTGTTCTGGTGATTGGTTTGTAATGATCTGAGCTAGTCATATGACTGTTAGTTCTACTGTGTTAAGCACTTTTTGGTTAAGTATATATGGCCTTTGACCTGAGCATCCTTAGTCTGTGTTTCTCTGTACATTTAATGTTGAAAATACCCATTACATAAAATATTTCTATCACACAAGCAATTTAAATCAGCCTTTTACCTCTGTCCTGTCGTCTACAGTGATAAAAGAAATACATCAGAAAAAGTTCTGAGGATTAGATGTAGTTATAAATTTGACTTCCCAGTCGATTTGTTTCACAAGAGGATGCAACATATATGGAGCGCTGAATTCAAATTCATGCATCATATTTGCTTATTAAAGACAGTGTTTGTGAGTGATACCTACACAGGATGAGACAAGAGTATTAAAGCAACAATACAGATGTAAATCGTGTCTGTATACACAAGTCAGGGATGTGAAATGATTTATCAGATTGTGCTTTAGTAAAATAGGGAATTCTATACATTAGACACAATTTGTAAAACAAATAACCCGCCAACATCTTTTCCACCACAGTGAATGAGCATAATATAGGCCTTCTGAATCGAAGATATGCGTTTTTGTATAACTAAATATAACTAATCACTGTTAACTCTTTCCCCGCCATACATAACTAATGTTAACTAATGAACCTTGTTGTAAAGTATTACCCCTAATGTTACAGAATGAAATGTCTACCCATGATGAGCTATGGGACTGTGGAAGATTTGGGAGTATTGATAGACTCAATCTACTTATTAATTTTAATTAATATAATCATTTACACTGTATGTTATTTTAATGTACTGTTTCACACAACCAAACTGAGGTGCAAATATTATTTATAAGTGTAAAGTATAAATAGCATCTAACTAATATTTACACTTATTGGAAAGAAAATACTGCTATTTTTACATAATGTAAAGAATCTATTGCAATTTTAGCTTAGTGTAAATAAAATATTGCTAAGAAAATACTGCTATTTTCACTGTGTAAAAAGAATCTATTGCTATTTAAACTTAGTGTAAGTTTAGTATAAGATACAGAGGCGGGTTTAAACAACCATAATAAAAATAATAGAGACAGCAGTGTGTATTTACACACAAAATGAACACTCACAGTGACAAAATGAATTAATTTACATGCATGTTTACCTCAAAGCCCCATTAAAGGAGCACATTAACCTGTGTCCTGTTTTTGTGTTTCAGTTATATCTATAAACAAATATTTATAATTTTTTAGACTTATTTTTATATCATTTAAAAATGTTGTTAAAAACTTCTATGTATCTGCTGAGGTACTTTGCATGGAACAATTGTGGATATGTGAATCTCTGAGACTTGAGAACATGCAAATAAAATCAAGATATGATCCCTCTCGATTACATATACAGGTAAATTGGTTTAAAACAACACAGCATTATTATTTTCATTTACATAAAAGGCTAATATGAAACCTGTATTGTTGTGGGCACTGTCAATTGTTATTGGAAGTTTATTGTTATGGGTTATTGAGCAACATGATCAATGTTGTCAAGGTGTTTAACAATGATTAAAACTGTGCGATACTGATAAACAGCCAATATTCATCTATGCATACAATGACTTGACAAATGTGTTGAGGTATAATGTTCGCTATGTTAAGGTTCTTTAACCCTCCTATTACCTTTGGGGTCAATTTGACCCCATTTAGTGTTTAACGTCTCTAAATACATACTTTAAAAAAAATGTTTTGCTTCATATTTAAAGACTTTTCCTAATTTAATGGGGACAACTGGGTAAACATAAAATTATCACGATTTACACGGGGGGGGGGGGGGGGGGGGGGGGGGGGGGGGGGGGGGGCATAATATAGGGGAGGAGCAAATGTATGAAAGCTTCCACATAAACCATAAACCAGGCTCCCGAAGCCTTATAAACCATTTCTCTTTGTGCTTTGTGAGCTCTCTCTTTATGCTCTTTCTCAATTGAAAATTACCTCTTAGCAAAGTTTTTTGGGGGGTTTTTGGGTTCTATACGGACCTGTTCACCAACAAGACACCAGTCTACCCGCCCGAAATGCAGGACGACGCCATACCAGCCATCCCGTCAGTGTTGACCAGTGAGGTCAGGCATGCGATCCAGAACATCCAGAAAGACCGGGCGCCAGGGCTGGACGGAATCGAGGCCGAGCTGCTCAAAGAGGGTGGACCGATCCTTTGGGCAGCATTGGCCAGACGTTTCAGCCACTGCATGGCGCAGAGATGAACACCAGATCAATGGAAGACGGCCAAGACAGTGCTATTGTACAAGAAGGGTGACCGCGAACAGCTGAGGAATTATCGGCCAATCTGGCTCCTGCCGACCGTGTACAAGTTTTTCACCAAGGTGCTGTACAACCGACTAGCCAGGCAGTTGGACGAACAACAGCCACCCAAACAGGCCGGCTTCCGGTCTGGCTACAGCACAATGGACCACATCCACGTGCTGAAACAACTGCTCGAACGCTGCCGGAAGTACAAGATGCCCTTGGTACTGGCCTTCATAGACTACGAGAAGGCCTTCGACATCGTAGAGATCAATGCCATACCGCTTGCCTTTTTGCGGGAGCTGAACAGCAGATGCACCACCAATATCACCTTGTTCGACCGGACACTTCCCACTTGAATGACAGGGTACAGCTGTGGCCAAATTTGAAATTTTTGCTGCTTTAGTTGTTATGATGTTGATTCACATTTTTCTAGATTATTGTGCAGAGTGATCAGAGGCATTTTACATCATTTCAAAAAGCTTTATCACAAAACCCCAAATTTCACTGTTTTTGTCCTTGGCACCAAATTACCAGCTAACATCATTTTACTAATCATATCATCAGCACATGATTGCTATAAAAGAAAGGAAGAAGTGCTTCCAATCATTATGTTCTTCTGTTAGCAATGGTTTCCTCCAAAGAAAGATGGAGGATCATCTTTGCATCAAAATGGCCTCACATGTAAGGAAATAGCAGCAAAGAATTTTGCACCTGAAAGAACCATTTACCAGGGGCCGGTTGCATAAACCTCTAAGACTAGTCTTACAAGTTAGACATCAATTTATTTTCTTTAAGACGGTTCATAGCTTTTTTAAATCAGTTACATAAAAACGTAGATAAGCCTACTTTAATACCGAAAACTAAGACTGACTGCCCCTGACTAACTGCTAGTAGGTCATACTAGAACTTAAGACACTGTCTTAACATTATGGCTATGTTTATGCAACCGGCCGCAGATCATCAAGAGCTTCAAGAATAGAGGTTCGGCTGCAGTGAAGAAGGCTTTAGGATGTCCCAGAGTGTCCAGTAAGTACCAGGAACTTCTCCTCCTGAGGAATCAGCTAGGGAATCGTGTCGCCACCAGTGCAGAAATGCTCAATATTGGCAGCAGGTGGGTGTGATAGCATCTGCACACACAGCGAGGCCAAGACTTTTAGACAACGACCTGGTGTCAAGAAGGGCAGCAAAGAAGCCACTTCTCTCCAATAAAAACATCAAAGATTGGCTGCAATTCTGCAGGAAGTACAATAATTGGACAGCAGAAGACTGGTGCAAAGTTAATGTATCTGATTAGAACATCTAGAAAATCGATTGTCCAGAGAAGAAAAGGTGAACGCTACCATGAGTCCTGTGTCATGCCAACAGTGAGGCATCCTGAGACTATCAATGGGAGTGTCATATTGACCCCAAACCTATCCTTGATAAAATATATTGCATAATATAATAAATAAAAAGCTATTAAAACACCAAAAATATATATAATTTTTGAATTTTAGATCAATCAGTGACATTTTATAGTGATTTGCTAATTTGTCCATAGTCGTGCAATAGGTATTCTGGATGTATAAGGGGTGGGGGTGGGGGTGGGTTTGGGGGGTTGGTGGTGTTTTATTTAAAGGGCTATTTAAGTAGTCAACAAAGAAACATAAAGTACCTGACTTAAACCTTTGGGGAAAAAATCAAATTGTGGGGGTTTAAATTGCTGGGGTCAAATTGACCCCAGTGGGTAAAAAATGTTGGTAGATTTGAGGGTACCAGGAGGGTTAAACAATCACATACATGTAACTAAAAGAAGCATCACTATAACTTAACTTTCGTACACATTTTTTCTTCATAATAGTAGGGTACATCTTTTCCAGTAAAATGTGCACTCATAAAGTACAAATAACCTATAGAAACAGTGTTTTTGTTGTTGTTGTTGTTGTTTTATCACCCTTTAAATCTCTCTCAGTATTGCATTTGCAAGTCTGACTGATTGTAGCCTATGTGAATTTATTCATTTGGATAATTTATTCCCATATAAAGAACTGTTTTTTTTTTTTTTTTTTACTGATTTCTGTTATTTTATTTTTGATAAAACTAAGGCTCCATTTTCAAATGATTTGACAAAATGTGATCAATAAATGTTTTGACGCTACTTAATGTGTAGTGACATCACTCATCTGTCTCATTTCAAACAACAGCATGGAGCGCGAGCGATAATTTCTGCTTCCGCTTTCCTGCTAATTAATCTATGCAATAAACATGAATGAGCATCAGAGGGTATGTTGATAGAAAGCTATAATACAACTTAATGAAATGCGTGATCGCTCATGTAATCGCACAAATCTCGGAAAGACATTAATAAAAAAAAAAAACGTATGAAAATCATGTCACGTGGCCGTGTGGCGTTGGAAGTCGTTCAATATAGCTTGTTAGTTTGCTAGTGTTATCACTGTTTCATCACACTTTTATTATTTGTATTTTTACATTTATGTCATGTTTTACAATTTATATGCAGGCCTACTGCTCAATCCCAGTCAGAATAGTATAAATCAAACACTATGGCTGTCCCCATAGGCTAACTTTCCATTTAAATGCAGCTGAAGGGTAGCTTTCCCACCCGATGGATAAAGAGAAAAGGCTGCACCAAACCGCCCAATAAAAAGATAGAATATGCGATAGATGCAACTAGATCATAATCACTAACTGAAATTAAAAAAAATGAGCCCTGAAATAATATTAGGAGCATTTATGATAACCATGGTCACAGTAATTATTAGAATAACATTAAATGCTCTTCTCTTCATGTGGTTTTCCTCCCCTTTCTCTCTCCCTCTCTCTCCTGGTCCTGACTGCTTCAGAGCTCTGAGAACAGCCACACAGCAGAACAACTGAATGGAGAGGAAGAGGATGATATGTGCCAGCATAAAACAAATTATGAAATCAAAGAACAAAAAAAAACAAACAAAAAAACATAGCCAAAATATTGACCCCACATAAAGCAAAAATTACAGTCCAGGCAATAACAGAGCAGATCACTCTATATCTGAGAGGTTTGAACTTCAGAAAGGTTACAGGATGAACCACTGCCAGGTAACGCTCAACACACATCAGACACTGAAATAGAGGACGACCAGTGACAAATAGTCCTTGTCCAAAATAAGCAACAATGGACAGTTCAAATGAATCGAATAAAAAACAGAGGATGGCCATCAGATAGAACAATATATCACAGACAGAGAGATCGAGACTGAAGAACTCTGCTGCAAGTCCATTGCCAGCTCCTGTTACTATAAGCCATATCACATATGAGTTGGCAGGAGAACCCAACACAATGGTGATGATATTTACAATTATTTCAAAACCAATTTCCACTCCAGTATCATTGAAAAAGTAGTGATCAGAAAAGTTTCATCCATCAGTGGGGAAGATCTCAATGGAGATGTTCATCTCTTCACTGTGTGACACAACTGTGGAGAGATGAAAGTGAATTGAATTAACTGAATTGCAATGCACTGTATTGTTGTCTTTTAAACAAGCAATATAAATCAGCCTTTTACCTCTGTCCTGTCATCTACAGTGATATTTGTTTCACAAGAGGATGCAACATATATGGAGCGCTGAATTCAGATTCATGCATCATATTTGCTTATTAAAGACAGTGTTTTTAAGAGTGTTACCTTACCCAGGATGAGACAAGAGTATTAAAGCAACAATACAGATGTAAATCAGTGTCTGTATACACAAGTCAGGGATGTGAAATGGTTTATCAGATTGTGCTTTAGTAAAATAGGGAATTATATACATTAATTAGACACAATTTGTAAAACAAATAACCCGCCAACCTCTTTTCCACCAGTGAATGAGCATAATATAGACCTTCTGAATCGAAGATATGCGTTTTTGTATAACTAAATATAACTAATCACTGTTATCTCTTTCCCCGCCATACATAACTAATGTTAACTATAATGAACCTTGTTGTAAAGTATTACCCCTAATGTTACTGAATGAAATGTCAACCCATGATGAGCTATGGGACTGTGGAAGATTTGGGGGTATTGATAGACTCAATCTACATATTAATTTTAATAAATATAATAATTTACACTGTATGTTATTTTAATGTATCGTACAACCAACCTGAGCTGCAAATAGTATCTGCCACTATTTATAAGTATAAAGTATAAATAGCATCTAACTAATATTTACATTTAATAGAAAGAAAATACTGCTATTTTTACATAATGTAAAGAATCTATTGCAATTTTAGCTTAGTGTAAATAAAATATTGCTAAGAAAATACTGCTATTTTCACTGTGTAAAAATAATCTATTGCTATTTAAACTTAGTGTAAGTTTAGTATAAGATACAGAGGCGGGTTTAAACAACAATAATAAAAATAATGGAGACAGCAGTGTGTATTTACACACTCACAGTGACAAAATGAATTAATTTACATGCATGTTTACCTCAAAGCCCCATTAAAAGAGCAGCCTTAACCTGTGTCTTGTTTTTGTGTTTCAATTATATCTATAAATAAATATTTATAATTTGTTTTAGACTTCTATGTATCTGCTGAGGTACTTTGCATGGAACAATTGTGGATATGTGAATTTCTGAGACTTGAGAACATGCAAATCAAATCAAGATATGATCCCTCTCGATTACATATACAGGTAAATTGGTTTTAAACAGCACAGCATTATTATTTTCATTTAAGGCTAATATGAAACCTGCATTGTTGTGGGCACTGTCAATTGTTATTGGAAGTTTATTGTTATGGGTTATTGAGCAACATGATCAATGTTGTCAAGGTGCTTAACAATGATAGTGTGCGATACTGATAAACAGCCAATATTCCTCTATGCATACAATGACTTGACAAATGTGTTGAGGCATAGTGTTCGCTATGTTAAGGTACTTTAAACAATCACATACATGTAACTAAAAGTAGCATCACTACAACTTAACTTTCGTAGAGTAAGACAACAACACATTTTTTCTTCAAAATAGTAGGGTACATCTTTTCCAGTAAAATGTGCACTCATAAAGTACAAATAGCCTATAGAAACAGTGTTTTTTTTTCTCTCTCTCAGTATTGCATTTGCAAGTCTGACTGATTGTAGCCTATGTGAATTTATTCATTTGGATAATTTATTCCCATATAAAGATTAAAGATTTTTTTTTTTTTACTAATTTCTGTTATTTTTGATAAAACTAAGGCTCAGCTTTCAAATGATTTAACAAAATGTGAACAATAAATGTTTTGACGCTGCTTAATGTGGAGTGACATCACTCATCTGTCTCATTTCAAACAACAGCATGGAGCGCGAGCGATCATTTCTGCTTCCGCTTTCCTGCTAATTAATCTATGCAATAAACACGAATGAGCATCAGAGGGTATGTTGATAGAAAGCTATAATACAACTTAATGAAATGCGTGATCGCTCATGCAATCACACAAATGTCGGTAGCTTGTTAGTTCGCTATAGTGTTATCACTGTTTTATCACACTTTCATTATTTGTATTTTTACATTTATTTCATGTTTTACAATTTATATGCAGGCCTAGTGCTCGATCCCAGTCAGAATAGTATTAATCAAACACTATGGCTGTCCCCATAGGCTAACTTTCAATTTTAATGCAGCTGGAAGGGCAGTTTTCCCACCCGATGGATAAAGAGAAAAGGCTGCACCAAACCGCCCAATAAAAAGACAGAACGCGCGATAGAATCAACTAGGTAAGAATAACTATTTGAAATTAAAAAAATTAGCGCTGAAATAATATTAGGAACATTCATGATAACCATGGTCACAGTAATTATTAGAATGACATTAAATGCTCTTCTCTTCATGTGGTTTTCCTCCCCTTTCTCTCTCCCTCTCTCTCCTGGTCCTGACTGCTTCAGAGCTCTGAGAACAGCCACACAGCAGAACAACTGAATGGAGAGGAAGAGGAGGAACTGTGCCAGCATAAAACCATCATAGAAATCATAGAACAAAAAAAACATAGCCAAAAAACTGACCCCACATAAAGCAAAAATTACAGTCCAGGCAATAACAGAGCAGATCACTCTATATCTGAGAGGTTTGAACTTCAGAAAGGTTACAGGATGAACCACTGCCAGGTAACGCTCAACACACATCAGACACTGAAATAGAGGACGACCAGTGACGCATAGTCCTTGTCCAAAAAAAGCAAAAATGTACAGTTCAAACGATTCGGACAAAAAATAGATGATGGACATCAGACAGAGAAATATATCACAGACAGAGAGATTGAGACTGAAGAACTCTGCTGCAAGTCCATTGCCAGCTCCTGTTACTATAAGCCATATCACATATGAGTTGGCAGGAAGACCCAACACAATGGTGATGATATTTACAATCATTTCAAAACCAATTTCCACTCCAATATCACTGACAAAGTCGTGATCAGAAAAGTTTGATCCATCAGTGGGGAAGATCTCACTGGAGATGTTCATCTCTTCACTGTGTGACACAGCTGTGGAGAGACACAAGTGAATTGAATTAAATTTACTCTAAAAATTCACATTTTCAATTTGTGTTCAGTTTTCAGTAGCAGAAACTTTCAAAATACTACACTAGATATGAAATGACTCTGAATTGCAATGCACTGTATTGTTGTCTTTTAAACAAGCAATATACATCAGCCTTTTACCTCTGTCCTGTCATCTACAGTGATAAAAGAAATAAATCAAAGTTCTGTGAGGATTAGATGTAGTTATAAATTTGACTTCCAAGTCGATTTGTTTCACAAGAGGATGCAACATATATGGAGCGCTGAATTCAAATTCATGCATCATATTTGCTTATTAAAGACAGTGTTTTTAAGAGTGATACCTACACAGGATGAGACAAGAGTATTAAAGCAACAATACAGATGTAAATCAGTGTCTGTATACACAAGTCAGGGATGTGAAATGATTTATCAGATTGTGCTTTAGGGAGTTATATACATTGATTAGACACAATTTGTAAAACAAATAACCCGCCAACCTCTTTTCCACCAGTGAATGAGCATAATATGCCTTCTGTAAGAAAAATATTCATATTTATAACTAAATATAACTATAATTACTGTTAACTCTTTCCCCGCCATACATAACTAATATTAACTAATGAACCTTATTGTAAAGTATTACCCCTAATGTTACTGAATGAAATGTCTACCCATGATGAGCTATGGGACTGTGGAAGATTTGGGGGTATTGATAGACTCAATCTACTTATTAATTTTAATAAATATAATCATTTACACTGTATGTTATTTTAATGTATCGTACAACCAAACTGAGGTGTAAATAGTATCTGCCACTATTTATAAGTATAAAGTATAAATAGCATCTAACTAATATTAACATTTATTGGAAAGAAAATACTGCTAATTTTACATAATGTAAAGAATCTATTGCAATTTTAGCTTAGTGTAAATAAAATATTGCTAAGAAAATACTGCTATTTTCACTGTGTAAAAATAATCTATTGCTATTTAAACTTAGTGGAAGTTTAGTATAAGATACAGAGGCGGGTTTAAACAACAATAATAAAAATATAGAGACAGCATAAATGATTTCTGAAGGATCATAAGACACCAAAGACTGGAGTACTTGCTGATGAAAATTCAGCTTTGCATCACAAAAATAAATTACATTTTAAAGTATATTAAAAAAGATAACCATTATTTTAAATTGTAATAATATTTCATAATATTACTGTTTTTTTTTTTTTTTTTTTTTTTTTAACTGCAGGCTTGATGAGCATAAGAGACTTCTTTCAAAAGCATTAAAAATAGTACTGTTTCCAGTATACTGACTGGTACTGTATATATATATATATTTTTTTTTATATATCGTTTAAAAATGTTGTTAAAAACTTCTATGTATCTGCTGAGGTACTTTGCATGGAACAATTGTGGATATGTGAATCTCTGAGACTTGAGAACATGCAAATAAAATCAAGATATGATCCCTCTCGATTACATATACAGGTAAATTGGTTTAAAACAACACAGCATTATTATTTTCATTTACATAAAAGGCTAATATGAAACCTGTATTGTTGTGGGCACTGTCAATTGTTATTGGAAGTTTATTGTTATGGGTTATTGAGCAACATGATCAATGTGGTCAAGGTGCTTAACAATGATTAAAACTGTGCGATACTGATAAACAACCAATATTCCTCTATTCCTCAACACATTTTTTTCTTCAAAATAGTAGGGTACATCTTCTCCAGTAAAATGTGCACTCATAAAGTACAAATAGCCTATAGAAACAGTCTTTTTTTTTATTTTTTTATCACCCTTTAAATCTCTCTCAGTATTGCATTTGCAAGTCTGACTGATTGTAGCCTATGTGAATTTATTCATTTGGATCATTTATTCCCATATAAAGATTAGATACATTTTTTTTTCTAATATCTGTTATTTTATTTTTGATAAAACTAATGCTCAGCTTTCAAATGATTTAACAAAATGTGAACAATAAATGTTTTGACGCTGCTTAATGTGGAGTGACATCACTCATCTGTCTCATTTCAAACAACAGCATGGAGCGCGAGCGATCATTTCTGCTTCCGCTTTCCTGCTAATTAATCTATGCAATAAACATGAATGAGCATCAGAGGGTATGTTGATAGAAAACTATAATAGAACTTAATGAAATGCGTGATTGCTCATGCAATCGCACAAATCTCGGAAAAGACATTAATAAAAAGCATATGAAAATCATGTCACGTGGCCGTGTGGCGTTGGAAGTCATTCAATAGTAGCTTGTTAGTTCTAGTGTTATCACTGTTTTATCACACTTTTATTATTTGTATTTTTACATTTATTTCATGTTTTACAATTTATTTGCAGGCCTACTGCTCAATCCCAATCAGAATAATCAAACACTATGGCTGTCCCCATAGGCTAAGTTTCCATTTTAATGCAGCTGGAAGGTCAGCTTTCCCACCCGATGGATAAAGAGAAAAGGCCGCCCAATAAAAAGCTAGAATGCGCGATAGATACAAATATTTCAGAATCAATACCTGAAATAATAAAAATTATATCTGAAATAATATCAGCAGCATGTATGATAACCATGGTCACAGTAATTATTAGAATTACATTAAATGCTCTTCTCTTCATGTGGTTTTCCTCCCCTTTCTCTCTCCCTCTCTCTCCTGGTCCTGACTGCTTCAGAGCTCTGAGAACAGCCACACAGCAGAACAACTGAATGGAGAGGAAGAGGAGGAACTGTGCCAGCATTAAACAAATGATGAAATAAAAAAAAATAAAAAAAAACATAGCCAAAATATTGACCCCACATAAAGCAAAAATTACAGTCCAGGCAATAACAGAGCAGATCACTCTACACTGTAAAAACTAAAGGAGCCTCAAATATCCTGTCGGATATTCAAGGAACTTCAAAATGTAATTTAAGGGCCTCAAAGCTCTTTCTCCTATAGTAGGGTTACTGGAGGACCATTGACAATCTTTGAGGTTCTTGCTGGAACTTATGGGATCCTTTAAGCACTTTATATTTAGTTCAGAGGTTCTGGAGTCACCTTTTCATTACCATGAGACCTCGAAGTGCTTTGGGGGAAATAGAGGAACTTGCATGCGATAAAAGGGTTATTGGAAGATCTTTAAACATTTAAGTGGTTCCTGGAAGATCTCTTATGTTAAAGCCAGCTTCTGGAGGAACCCAATGGTTCAGTGAGTCCAGAGTGAGATTATTATTATCCTATTATTATTATTATTATTATAGGCTACTTAAGTTGGATTCAGTATACATACCCAGGTGAAAAAGACTACTATTAAAAATGTACTTGAGTGTTTTCTAGTAGGCCTACAATACAAATATAGCCTACTTTAATGCATTTTTAATACATTTAACAGTGGCCTACGTCTTTTTCACCTGGGTAGCTTACATTTATTTAGTATAGGCCTATTTTATTGATTAATTTAAACCTTAAAAAATAATAATATTATAACTAAATAATAATAATATTAATAATAAGAATTCATTAATGAATAAATAATAGTAATAAAATAATAATTTTTACCTACTTCTTCATAAATTTGAAGAAGAAGAACCCGGAGGAGAAAGGTTTTATTGTGTCACGAAACTGCTGCTATTCCTCTGCTGTCGTCGCTTCAGTGATCCTCGCGCGCAACAAAGCTCAGCTGATCGTCATCGGGTTTGAAAGTAACAGCTCCTCTCATCAAAGCTTCCGCCGTTTGTTCAGCTCTCCATTACGTAAACTCGCCAAATAAATATAAATACAGAGTCTACTTACTATATATTCAAACACACACACACAAGCTAAATTTATTATACATTACTACGTTTTTACAGTGTTTACCACTCGTTTATTGCACAGTATCTGGTATGAAGGTTTTAGCTGCGGTGCTAACTACGTTGATCTAACAAACAAATGGAAATTATTGACTTATTGTCTTAGACTGATTTAGTCATTCAATTCAACATATTCTGTACAACAGTGTCTTCAAATTGCTGATATAGCCTAACTAATTTAGCATTGGCGTTTGTTATGAATAACAAAAGCAGGTTAATATTGTTTGGTCTGTTTTTGTTTAGCCTAACTTTACTTACTACAGGTGGCCTCATTCTCTCAAATACAATATTAAAGCCATTTACTGGTCAATAAATATTATGTTGTGAATAATCAGCTTTGTTTTTTTTTGTTTCCCCAGAATAACCAGTAACTTACATTTCTAAAATAATCTGAACATTTCAGTGGCAACATTGAATTACAGTAAGTTACCTGCACCACATGCAAGTACTTTATTACTATGAACTTTCTCTGTGTGAAATTGTATTGTTTGAATGTGTACTTGTGTTTTTTAATCAGTTATTCTCTGAAAATCTTCCCTCATGCTCTCAAATCTCATTCATGTTACTCAGAAAAATAATATCACAGGTTTGGAGCCAACAATGCCATGCATTTTTTATAGGCTATACCTTAATCATATATTGAATATAAGACATTTGAACCCTGAATTATAACTTCAAGTTTGGTCTTTTTCTACAAAAAAAAAGGAAAAAGCTATTATATGGCTTCATAAGACTTACAACACAACCCATAAACACATGAGTTGTGAACTCATTAATTATTTTTAGGATCTTTTCTGGGACATTTTTGGAGCTTAACCATTTTTACATAAATTGTTGCATTGAATTGAACTAGACAAGTGTACATAAGAATGGTTTCATGAATGAATTACACAATTTTGTTCTGCTTGTGTTTCATGCAGTGATCGGTAAGCGAACGGTGACTGGGGCTGCATTATGCCTGAGATCTGCTTTTGGGTTCCACAGACAGAAAGTCAAACAGGTTTGGAACGTCACAAGGCCGAGGAAATTATTTGAATTTCACAACTATCACTTTAATAACCTTACTAACAGTGAATTTTGTACTTTGCAGGGATCTCGATAAGCTGTAAGTTTGATCAAGAATAAAAATCCTCCTGTAGACCTGAAAATCACTGAAGTGCCTGGACCATCCACCAGAAAAGAAACAAACAGAAAATGAACCTGATGCACCTTTTCACTTTTCTCTTTAAGTACCTCACATGTCCCTTGTGAAGATTTTATAATTGATTGCATTTTATGTTGCAGCGAGTAAAGGTGCGTCACATTTGTGAATTTCGTGAAATTACACAGGCAAAAAGGTCCATTGACCATTGTCAGCAGTGTAGCGATGTAATGTATGAAGCACCACACAAAATTGCTGATCGTGTGGATTCTTATTGAAATGACTGAATTCACCAGTGAACATTCACAGAACAACAGATAATTTTACTGCACCTTAACTCTGTTAAAATGGAAAATGTTTTTTGCTTGTTGTGACATAAGGAATACTGTTTCCGGGTCGAAGCCTCTACTTCCTCTATCTTGTTTCTAGATATTGAGAATACTCAACAACCATTTATGGGAACTGTTGATTCAAGTCACACATTTAAGCTTTTCAAAAGCCATAGTGTACATTACAGTCTCCAGTCTCACGGCATCCCAGACTTCAACATTTTATGATTCAAAATAGCTGAATAACTAACCATCTGAGATTTTGGAATAGAGATAAAGGTTAAGATTTTTTAAAGGATAATTTTCAGGAATATTACAGCACAATGAGTGCATATTAACACTGTTTGTTGTTTGTTTTTTGGCATCTTATAGAGCTTTTGGACTTGAGCTTTTGGACTTGGAAACAGTGGCGTCAGACTTAAGTGGACTGAAACACGTTTTAAAATTAAGTGAAGATGGACATTTTTAATTAGTCAAAATTTAAAAAAAAATTACATTGATTTATTACATGGAACATGTGTTTTCCATGCATTTTGTTGAGATGTCTTTTCTTTGTGTAGCCTATTGTATACACATGGTTGATTATTCATGTTACTTATGTATTATACATATTTTTTTGTGTGTATTCATTGATATTAATCTATTACTAGCTTTTTTTCCCCAAGCGCATTGAAGTGTATGTATTAAAATGGATCTAAAATATGTAATAAATAATTCTTATTTTGTATTTGGTTCAGTTTGTTTATTATAATAGAAGTTAATGGTAACCATAGTAACAACATGAAATTAATTTAATACAAACAAAATAAAATTGAAATTTGGTTCCTGGAGGCACCCACAGTGGTTCCACACAGTGCTTCATATACTGTAAGAGTTCCTCAGGAAACCTGTGTGGTTCCTCAGAGAATCAACCCTTTTTAAAGGGTGCCTAGAGGATCTACAGACGGTTCCGCCGGTGTGGCAAAGTGAAGAACCCCAAAAGGTTCCTCCAGGCACCTTTTACTTTTACAGTGTATATCTGAGAGGTTTGAACTTCAGAAAGGTTACAGGATGAACCACTGCCAGGTAACGCTCAACACACATCAGACACTGAAACAGAGGACGACCAGTGACAAATAGTCCTTCTCCAAAATAAACAACAAGGGACAGTTCAAACGAATGGAAGAAAAAAGAGGATGGAGATCAGATAGAGCAATATATCACAGACAGAGAGATTGAGACTGAAGAACTCTGCTGCAAGTCCATTGCCAGCTCCTGTTATCCATCAGTGGGGAAGATCTCACTGGAGATGTTCATCTCTTCACTGTGTGACACAACTGTGGAGAGACACAAGTGAATTGAATTAAATTTACTCTAAAAATTCACATTTTCAATTTGTGTTCAGTTTTCAGTAGCAGAAACTTTCAAAATACTACACTAGATATGAAATGACTCTGAATTGCAATGCACTGTATTGTTGTCTTTTAAACAAGCAATTTAAATCAGCCTTTTACCTCTGTCCTGTCGTCTACAGTGATAAAATAAATAAATCAAAGATCTGTGAGAATTAGATGCTATATAACTAATTAGATGTATGTGGCGAGGGGGGCGTGGTTTTGCTGAGTCTGTAGCGGGAGAGAGAGGACGGAGCAGAGCGGAGCGTAAGTAGGTCAAGTGCAGATGATGAACACCTGTGTCTGATTTCAGCGATTGGCGTGGAGAGACCGGATATAAGCCGGAGCGCGACAGAGAGGGAGAGAGAGAGACGAGCTGGGACCTCGTTGTGTGCTGCTGAGAGCTGGAGAGAATCACCGAAAGAATTCTGAGTTATTGTGTTTTGTGGCTGTGCTTGTGCACGGTGAACGCGCTTTGTGCGCACCTTTTGTTTATTTTGTGAGAAACGTGAATAAAGCGAGAGTCCCAGCTCAAGCCGACCCCTGTCTTCTTCCTTCCTTACTAATACTGAACTGAACCTCCTCACACTGGTGCCGAAACCCGGGAAGGAAGAAGATCGCCGCCGCCATGCAGTCCCCGCCAGGTACGCCATTTGCGGACATCATCCAGTCGCTCGCCGGTCTTCACCAAGAGCAACACCAACATCTGCTGGCGATCAAGGAGGAGCAAGACAAACGCTTCGAGGCGCTCCTCCGATCCCAGCATGAAGACCGCGAGCTGTTCCGGAGCTGGGTAGACCGGGAGGTTCGGGCCATCCCCTCATCTAAAGACAGTACGTCTCCTCTGCCGCTCAACAAGATGGGTCCTCAAGATGAACCGGAAGCGTTCTTGGATTTATTCGAGAAATCGGCAGAGGATCGGGGATGGCCCACCGAGGACTGGCCAATGCGGCTTATTCCTCTGCTGTCAGGAGAAGCGCAGATAGCCGCCCACCAACTGCCAGTCCAAAACCTCCTGGCCTACCGGGACCTCAAGCGTGCCATCCTCCAGCGGGTCGGTCGGACCCCGGAACAACATTGACAGCGGTTCAGGACCCTGACCCTGGAAGAGTCCGGCCGACCCTTCGTGATGGCACAGTAGCTCCAGGACTCCTGCCGCAAATGGTTGATGGCCGACAGAAGCGACGTCGAGGATGTGATCGATCGTGTGGTACTGGAGCAGTTCGTGGCCAGGCTGCCGAGGAAGACTGCGCAGTGGGTCCAGTGCCACCGCCCGACGTCGCTGAACCAGGCCATCCAGCTGGCGGAGGACCAGATGGTGGCGTGCCCAGGGGTCGGCGACCCATTACCATCTGCATCTCTCTCTCTCTCTCTCTCTCTCCCCCTTCCCCTTGTCTCTCCAAACCTGTTCCCCTTCCTAGGTCCCGTGGAGGGCTCCCGCCGAAGCCAGTGCCCAGGTGGAGAACGGGTTATTCGGCGGAGCCAACAGCTGCACCCAGGGCTCCTCCCAGGGGAGGGAGCTCGACCACGGGATTCTTCACACCGCCAAGTCCATCACCGCTCTCTCCACGCCAATCGCTTGACCCGCTTCCTGCCACCAGGGCGGCGGTAAAGTCTGGGCCAGCCTGTTGGCGCTGTGAGGACCCAGGACATTTCATTGACCAATGTCCAGTGATGGAGGTGGGGACATTGATCCCGGGTCCCCGACGCGCCACAGGCTGCCCTCGATCAAGCTGGCCTATACCAAATACCAGTGAGTATCAAGTGGGGTACATATCAGGCTTTGGTGGATTCAGGATGTAACCAATCCTACATTCATCAAAGCCTGATTCAACCTAGGGCATTGGATAATAGCTGCATGGTTAAGGTTCGGTGTGTGCACGGGGAAGTGGTGAATTATCCTATTTTGCCTGTGGATATTCAATTCAGGGGAGAAAAGCATAGAATAGAGGTGGCAGTTAATCCGCACCTCCGGCATCTGATAATTTTGGGTACTAATTGGCCCTCATTTAATAAATTATTGGGGTATTTATGTTCGGATGCCTCTTGGGGGAGAAGAGATGAGAGTAGAATAGCGGTTGCACAGTTGGGAGAAGCTGAGCTGGAACCTCTGGAGCCTGTTTCGGGGGAACAGAGTGCTCTGGAGCGAAACATCCTCCCTGAGCATGATGATTTTCCCCTGGAACAGTCCCAGGATGAAACGCTGAAAAATGCCTTTGATCAGGTTCGTTCTATCGACGGGCAGCTTCTTCATCCTGATCAACCGCTCTCCTATCCTTATTTTTCAATTTTAAAAGATAAGTTGTATCGGGTGACCCAAGACACCCAGACAAAGCAAGATACAACCCAGTTACTGATACCTAAAAGCCGTCGGGAAATGCTTTTCCAGGCGGCTCATTGTAATCCAATGGCCGGGCATTTAGGACAAACGGCTACACTAAACCGTCTCATGGCCCGGTTCTTTTGGCCGGGCATTCACGAGAATGTGCGCAGGTGGTGCGCGTCTTGTCGTGAATGTCAGTTGGTGAATCCACCGGCCACCCCAAAAGCACCATTGTGCCCCCTACCATTAATGCAGGTCTCCTTCGAGCGAATTGGTATGGACCTCATCGGGCCATTAGAACGGTCAGCGCGAGGACATCTCTTTGCATTGGTCCTGGTGGATTATGCAACGCGATATCCTGAAGCAGTGCCGCTCTGCACTATTTCCGCTAAGAGTATGGCGAGCGCATTGTTTCAACTAATCTCCCGGGTGGGAATTCCGAAAGAAATTCTCACCGATCAGGGCACGGCGTTTATGTCACGTACTATTCGCGAGTTTTACGAGTTATTGGGCATTAAATCGATTCGAACCAGCGTCTATCACCCACAAACGGACGGCTTGGTCGAACGGTTTAACCGCATGTTAAAATCAATGATTCGTAAGTTCCTACATGAAGACGCCAAAAATTGGGATAAGTGGCTAGAACCCCTCTTGTTCGCTGTACGGGAGGTCCCGCAAGCCTCCACGGGGTTTTCCCCCTTCGAGCTTCTCTATGGACGTCAGCCCCGTGGGGTGTTAGATGTCCTTAGAGAAACTTGGGAGGACGGACCTTCTAAAAGCAAAAACGAAATTCAATATGTCATGGACCTGAGAACAAAACTCCACACTTTGGGGCGGCTATCAATGGAGAATTTGTTACAGGCACAGGACAAACAGAGTCGGTTGTACAACAGGGGGTCTAGACTGCGTCAATTTTCACCGGGAGATAAAGTGCTTGTATTACTCCCTACTTCTAGTTCAAAATTACTCGCGAAGTGGCAAGGTCCCTTCGAGGTCACACGGCGAGTTAGTGATCTCAACTATGAGGTAGCTCGAACAGATAGGGGCGGAGCACATCAAATATATCACCTCAACCTGCTTAAAAAATGGTCTGAGGCAGAATCAGTGATGCTGGCAACGGTAGTGAGTGGGGAGGAGGATCTCGGTCCAGAAGTGAGTTCAAAATCTCAATCTCTCGCTCTGGCCCCTGGAGGAGACCACCTCTCGCCCTTGCAGCTCACTGATATAAAATCAATACAAGCAGATTTTGCTGATGTGTTTTCGCCCCTGCCTGGTCGAACGAATCTCATTCAGCACCATGTTGAGACGGAGCCGGGCGTGGTTGTTCGCAGCCGGCCGTATGGATTACCAGAACACAAGAAAAAAGTAGTTCAAACTGAATTAGAAGCGATGCTAGAAATGGGAGTGATAGAAGAATCCAACAGTGACTGGGCGAGCCCGATAGTTTTAGTTCCTAAAACGGACGGCTCAGTACGGTTCTGTGTGGATTACACGAATTGACGAATTGCTTGATCGACTAGGTACTGCTCGTTTTTATTCGACACTGGACTTAACCAAGGGTTATTGGCAGATCCCCTTGTCTCCCATGACCAAAGAAAAAACAGCTTTCACAACGCCGTTCGGATTACACCAATTTGTTACTCTTCCGTTCGGATTGTTTGGGGCTCCGGCAACCTTTCAGCGTCTGATGGACAGAATTCTACGGCCGCATGCTGCATATGCCGCTGCCTACCTGGATGATACCATCATCTATAGTGGTGATTGGCAGCGACATATGCAGCATTTGCGAGCTGTCCTGAAGACGCTGAGAAGAGCTGGGCTCACGGCCAATCCAAAGAAGTGTGCAATTGGGCGGGTGGAAGTAAGATATCTGGGCTTCTACTTGGGTCATGGACAGGTGCGTCCACAAATTGACAAGACGGCAGCAGTTGCGACTTGTCCAAGACCCAAGACCAAAAAGGAGGTTAGACAGTTCCTGGGGCTGGCGGGTTATTATAGAAGGTTTGTACCTAATTTTTCGGACACCGCCAGCCCGCTGACTGATTTAACTAAAAAGGAAGCACCAGATATGGTCCAGTGGACGGAGCAGTGTCAGCAGGCTTTCACCCAGATAAAGGCTGCTCTGTGTGGCGGTCCGCTCTCTTGAATGCTCCTGACTTTTCTCTCCCCTTTATTCTACAGACAGACGCGTCGGACAGGGGGTTGGGCGCTGTCCTGTCCCAGGAGGTGGAGGGTGAAGAACGGCCGGTGCTGTACATCAGTCGCAAGCTCTCTAAGAGAGAGACGATGTACAGCACCATAGAAAAAGAATGCTTGGCCATCAGATGGGCTGTTCTCACCCTCCGCTATTACCTGGGTCAATATATAATTGTGGGAGATTTTGAGTTTGAATAATTCTGGGAAAAAATATATTTATTTACAAAATATTATTATCTTCCCTGATAAATAATCCCTGAAATATTTTGTTTTTAGTCATTGCCTAGCTCAGGCATAATTGATTTCAGATATTTAGTTTTAAAAACAAGAAGTTTACTCATTATTTGGTCAACTATGTTACGGACAAAACCTATAAGTTTTAACTTTAAGTAAATGGCAGACATTTAAAAAAATCATTACTCTTGGAAGAATATGTGTCTATTTACCTACCTTTTCAATTAAAATACCCAATTAATTAAGAAAATACACATTTTGTTCAATTGAAGCCCCAAATTTCAAGTACTGAAGTAACCGGTCTGTATATTTTGTTTCCAAACTGCTTGATTCATGATAATTTTCTTGATGAAATTATCCTGAGGTATATATTTGACAGCTACTCAGTTTCTAAATATTTACTTGGAGATTAGGGAACCATTGAAATACATATATTTTTAAAAAAACATAATGGTAACTTAATTGACAGCCCAGTATCATAGTTGACAAAAGTAACATAGTTGACTGGACATGACAAAGTAGGATGATAGTAGGTCTTTATCTGTGCGTGTGTGTATATCAGAGGTGTATAGTCCAGGTGCCAGAAAGTAGAAATCCTGTCCAGCAGCTGTTCCAACCATCACTAAACCAGCTCCTCTACCAGGTAGATGAGCTCGTTAGTGAAAACACCTGTTCTAGATGTAGAGGCAGATCCAAAAACATGGCAGGATTTTTACTTTCTGGCACCTGGACTATACATGTCTGGTGTCTATATGTGTGTGTGCTTGACCGTGTGCTTGTGCCACGTGTTTGTTAGCGTGTGTGTGTGTGTGTGCGCATGTCGTTTTTCCCTCTCACTCTGTTCAGATATGGGCTTATAGTATGCACCTTGCTCCCTCTTTTCTCTCCATTTCTGCCGGCCTTTTGCCAAGTATGCCTCCCTTTTTGCAGGATCAGCATCTCGCCGTGCACGGTAACGGCGCTGCTTTTCTGCAGCAGATAATCGTGGCATTTGCCTGAAAACAAGTTTACTTTTATAATATTTATTGGTGGTCGGGCCTCCCCCCATGGGGTCCGGCCGGGCTCAGCCCGAAGGAGCGACGTGGGGCCACCCTCCCGTGGACCCACCCTCCCGTGGACCCACCACCTGCAGGAGGGACCGCAAGGGGCCGGTGCTAAGTGGATCGGGCGGCAGTCAAAGGCGGGGGCCTAGACAACCCGATCCCTGGACGCGGAATCTAGCTCTAGGGACATGGAATGTTACCTCTCTGGCGGGGAAGGAGCCTGAGATTGTGCATGAGGTTCAGAGATTTCGACTAGAGATAGTTGGGATCACCTCCACGCACGGCTTGAGCTCTGGAACCACACTCCTCGAGAGAATATGGACTCTTCACCACTCTGGAGTTGCCCATGGTGAGAGGCGGCGGGCTGGTGTGGGTTTGCTTATAGCCCCCCAGTTCAGCCGCCATGTGTTGGAGTTCACCCCTGGGAGGGGTGCTGGAAAGTGCTCCGACTGGGGACTCCGTCGTTCTACTGGGGCACTTCAACGCCCACGTGGGCAGTGACAGTGACACCTGGAGGGGCGTGATTGGGAGGAACGGCCCCCTGATCTGAACCCAAGTGGTGTTCTGTTATTGGACTTCTGTGCTAGTTACAGCTTGTCCATAACGAACACCATGTTCAAGCATAAGGGTGTCCATCAGTGCACATGGCACCAGGACACCCTAGGCCGGAGGTCGATTATCGACTTTGTGGTTGTTTCATCTGACCTCCGGCCGTATGTCTTGGACACTCGGGTGAAGAGAGGGGCGGAGCTGTCAACTCATCACCACCTGGTGGTGAGTTGGATCCGATGGCGGGGGAGGAAGCTGGACCGACTCGGCAGACCCAAACGTACTGTGAGGGTCTGTTGGGAATGTTTGGCCGAATCCCCTGTCAGAGAGATCTTCAACTCCCACCTCCGACAGAGCTTCGACCAGATCCCGAGGGAGTCTGGAGATATTGAGTCCGAATGGACCATGTTCTCCACCTCCATTGTCAACGCGGCCACTCGGAGCTGTGGCCGTAAGGTCTCCGGTGCCTGTCGAGGCGGCAATCCCTGAACCCGGTGGTGGACACCGGAAGTAAGGGATGCCGTCAAGCTGAAGGAGGAGTCCTATCGGGCCTGGCTGGCTTGTGGGACTCCTGAGGCAGCTGACGGGTACCGACGGGCCAAGCGGACTGCAGCCCGGGTGGTTGTGGAGGCAAAAACTCGGGCCTGGGAGGAGTTCGGTGAGGCCATGGAGAAGGACTATCGGTCGGCCTCGAAGAGATTCTGGCAAACCGTCCGGCGCCTCAGGAGGGGGAAGCAGTGCCCTACCAACGCTATTTACAGTGGAGGTGGGCTGCTGTTGACCTCGACTGGGGATGTCATCGGACGGTGGAAGGAATACTTCGAGGACCTCCTCAATCCCGCCGTCATGTCTTCCATTGAGGAAGCAGAGGCTGAGGGCTCGGAGGCGGATTCGTCCATCACCCAAGCTGAAGTCACCGAGGTAGTCAAGAAACTCCTCGGTGGCAAGGCACCGGGGGTGGATGAGATCCGCCCTGAGTACCTCAAGTCTCTGGATGTTGTGGGGCTGTCTTGGCTGACACGCCTCTGCAGCATCGCGTGGCGGTCGGGTACAGTACCTTTGGACTGGCAGACCGGGGTGGTGGTCCCTCTTTTTAAGAAGGGGGATCGGAGGGTGTGCTCCAACTATAGGGGGATCACACTTCTCAGCCTCCCCGGGAAAGTCTATGCCAGGGTACTGGAGAGGAGAATCCGGCCGATAGTAGAACCTCGGATTCAGGAGGAACAGTGTGGTTTTCGTCCCGGTCGTGGAACACTGGACCAGCTCTATACCCTCTACAGGGTGCTGGAGGGTTCATGGGAGTTTGCCCAACCAATCCACATGTGCTTTGTGTCCCTTGCGGCATCTTGTGGAGGGAGTATGGGGTTGGGGGCCTTTTGCTTAGGGCTATCCGGTCCCTGTATGACCGGAGCAGGAGCTTGGTTCGCATTGCCGGCAGTAAGTCAGACTTGTTCCCAGTGCATGTTGGACTCCGGCAGGGCTGCCCTTTGTCGCTGGTTCTGTTCATAATTTTTATGGACAGAATTTCTAGGCGCAGCCAGGGGCCGGAGGGGGTCGGGTTTGGGGACCACACGATTTCATCTCTGCTCTTTGCGGATGATGTTGTCGTGCTGGCCCCATCAGACCAGGACCTTCAGCGTGCACTGGGACGGTTTGCAGCCGAGTGTGAAGCGGCTGGAATGAGAATCAGCACCTCCAAATCCGAGGCCATGGTCCTCAGTTGGAAAAGGGTGGCTTGCCCACTTCAGGTTGGTGGAGAGTTCCTGCCTCAAGTGGAGGAGTTCAAGTATCTTGGGGTCTTGTTCACGAGTGAGGGAAGGATGGAACGGGAGATTGACAGACGGATCGGTGCAGCTTCTGCAGTAATGTGGTCGCTGTACCGGTCTGTCGTGGTGAAGAAGGAGCTGAGCCGCAAAGCGAAGCTTTCGATTTACCAGTCAATCTACGTTCCTACTCTCACCTATGGTCATGAGCTTTGGGTCATGACCGAAAGGACAAGATCCCGGATACAGGCGGCCGAAATGAGCTTTCTCCGCAGGGTGGCTGGGCGATCCCTTAGAGATAGGGTGAGAAGCTCGGTCACTCGGGAGGAGCTCAGAGTAGAGCCGCTGCTCCTCCACATCGAGAGGGGCCAGCTGAGGTGGCTCGGGCATCTTTTCCGGATGCCTCCTGGACGCCTTCCCGGGAAGGTGTTCCGGGCATGTCCCACCGGGAGGAGACACCGGGGAAGACCTAGGACTAAGTTACCCATAGCAAATACACCCCTCAAGGAAGAGTGTGTTTTCCAAATCACATGACCTGCTCCACATGATGTCATTTCCTCCTGAAGAGAAAACTAGCAAGACCCAAAGGTATGTTTTCCCTCCACATTTTCAGTTATTTCACCTAAAGTAGTGCTTGGGGCAAATGTGTACTTATCATATGTCAACAATGGAGGGACTATGTCTCCCGGCTGGAGCTGGAGGAAGTGTCTAGGGAGAGGGAAGTCTGGGCATCCCTGCTTAGACTGCTGCCCCCGCGACCCGGCCCCGGATAAGCGGAAGAAGATGGATGGATGGATGGATATTTATTGCAAAGTATTTTATAGTTACTGTACAATTAGAATATTAAATGAACTCCTGAAAACTATAAGAACATGTCATGAATGTCAACTATGTTACTCTTGGTCAACTAAGTTACCTTTGCAGAGTAACATAGGTGACTGGTAACCTAGTTGACATTTTTGCTGTTTTTAGGGATAAAATCAAAATGGTTGCTTAGCACCAGACACCACATGGCATTTTACGGAGAGGTTCTTCTAAATATTATATGTACAACTGAGTAAAATTGAAATTCAAAGTTATTTATGAATTCATTGTAGTAACATTGTTGACATATGATAAGTACACATTTGCCCCAAGCACTACTTTAGGTGAAATAACTGAAAATGTGGAGGGAGAACATACCTTTGGGTCTTGCTAGTTTTCTCTTCAGGAGGAAATGACATCATGTGGAGCAGGTCATGTGATTTGGAAAACACACTCTTCCTTGAGGGGTGTATTTGCTATGGGTAACTTAGATGACAGCGACTTCTCGGACACATATTCAATTTGTCAATTTCTATTGAAAATGTGACATATTGCCCAAAAAGACACATTGTTCACAATTACCTCAACTTAATGTAAATAATATAATTAAAACTGTTTTTGAATAAGTTTTTTAAATGTTTTTTTAGGTAATGAGATTGTGGTTGTAATTCATTTCGGACGGTTATTTAGTTGACATTTTACGGATATCTAGTAAATTTTTATAAATAAATTAATATTTCCATAATAATTAACTATGGAATTTGTAAAGACAAGATCATGAAGAACACTGAAGACTTTTAAAATTTTATTTTAATAAGCATGTTTGCGAGATAAATCTCATGTACATGAAAACTCCCTCAATTATATATTGACCCACCTCCTGGGACGGGAATTGACCGTTCGCAAAAG
This sequence comes from Abramis brama, assembly GCF_963993115.1. NCBI lineage: Eukaryota > Metazoa > Chordata > Actinopteri > Cypriniformes > Leuciscidae > Abramis > Abramis brama. The sequence continues at coordinate 27,934,260 of NC_139977.1, read as the reverse complement.
CCACGCCCCCTAGTTATTGTTACTACGCCCGTCAAACAACTGAGAACCAGACATAGCCATGGCTGGGTTGAGCTCCATACCTATCGGTTTAAGTGATTTGTTTTGGAGTAATGCAGCAGACATATCCTCCAGGGCACGACAGAAAGAGCTGCAATCTAGTTTAGGTTACAAAGATTCAGTTTCTACCTGTTCTATCAGAGGTATGACAGGTTAGCTATGCTAGCTAAGCTAAGGATGACGACCAACCTAAACAAGTAACGTTATTAGCCTACAGTTTCCCCACCTCTCACGTTTAACCTTTCATCATCGCATATGTTCTACGTGTCTTTAAACATTTCATACTGCACTCGCTCGCTCGCGTCCTATTCGCTTTGGACGCGCGAATGGATTCAAAATGTTCAAGCGTCTAACTAGACGCGATACACGCGATTTTTACGCTCTATTCGCGTTTGGTGTGAACGCAGCATAATGAACAGATTGCAAGATTGCAATGCTGTTATGTGTGTCTGTGTGTGTGTGTTTGTGTGTCAGAGAGAGAGAGGCACGGGCGCGATCGAACAGTGGAAACATACAAATAAATACTCCGTCATTTTATTCATACAGGACATCAGGACATACAGGATGGCTCCCCGGCCTGAGTCGGGCGGTGGGGGTATGTGGCGAGGGGGGCGTGGTTTTGCTGAGTCTGTAGCGGGAGAGAGAGGACGGAGCAGAGCGGAGCGTAAGTAGGTCAAGTGCAGATGATGAACACCTGTGTCTGATTTCAGCGATTGGCGTGGAGAGACCGGATATAAGCCGGAGCGCGACAGAGAGGGAGAGAGAGAGACGAGCTGGGACCTCGTTGTGTGCTGCTGAGAGCTGGAGAGAATCACCGAAAGAATTCTGAGTTATTGTGTTTTGTGGCTGTGCTTGTGCGGTGAACGCGCTTTGTGCGCACCTTTTGTTTATTTTGTGAGAAACGTGAATAAAGCGAGAGTCCCAGCTCAAGCCGACCCCTGTCTTCTTCCTTCCTTACTAATACTGAACTGAACCTCCTCACAATGTAGTTATAAATTTGACTTCCAAGTCGGTTTGTTTCTCAAGAGGATGCAACATATATGGAGCGCTGAATCCAAATTCGTGCATCATATTTGCTTGTTAAAGACTGTTTTTAAGAGTGTTACCTACACAGGATGAGACAAGAGTTTTAAAGCAACAATACAGATGTAAATCAGTGTCTGAATACACAAGTCAGGGATGTGAAATGATTTATCAGATTGTGCTTTAGTAAAATAGGGAATTCTATACATTGATTAGACACAATTTGTAAAACAAATAACCCGCCAACCTCTTTTCCACCAGTGAATGAGCATAATATAGGCTTTCTGAATCGAAGATATGCGTTTTTGTATAACTAAATATAACTATAATCATTGTTAACTCTTTCCCCGCCATACATAACTAATGTTAACTAATGAACCTTATTGTAAAGTATTACCCCTAATGTTACTGAATGAAATGTCAACCCATGATGAGCTAAAGAACTGTGGAAGATTTGGGGGTATTGATAGACTCAATCTACTTATTAATTTTAATAAATATAATCATTTACACTGTACACTATTTTAATGTATCGTACAACCAAACTGAGGTGCAAATAGTATCTGCCACTATTTATAAGTATAAAGTATAAATAGCATCTAACTAATATTTACACTTATTGGAAAGAAAATACTGCTATTTTTTGTTACAGAGGCGGGTTTAAACAACAATAATAAAAATAATAGAAACAGCAGTGTGTATTTACACACTCACAGTGACAAAATGAATTCATTTACATGCATGTTTACCTCAAAGCCCCATTAAAGGAGCAGTCTTAACCTGTGTCTTGTTTTTGTGTTTCAATTATATCTATAAATAAATATTTATAATTTTTTTAGAATTATTATTTTTTTTTTTTTAAATGTTGTTAAAAACTTCTATGTATCTGCTGAGGTACTTTGCATGGAACAATTGTGGATTTAATTTAAATGGCATGTGAATCTCGAATGTCTGAGACTTGAGAACATGCAAATAAAATCAAGTTATGATCCCTCTCGATTACATATACAGGTAAATTGGTTTAAAACAACACAGCATTATTATTTTCATTTACATAAAAGGCTAATAGCCTATGAAAGCTGTATTGTTGTGGGCACTGTCAATTGTTATTGGAAGTTTATTGTTATGGGTTATTGAGCAACATGATCAATGTTGTCAAGGTGCTTAATGATGAATACTGTGCGATACTGATAAACAACCAATATTCCTCTATGCATGACTTGACAAATGTGTTGAGGTATGGCGATCGCTATGTTAAGGTACTTTAAACAATCACATACATTTAACTAAAAGTAGCATCACCATAACCTAACTTTCGTATAGTAAGACAACACGTTTTCTTCAAAATAGTAGGGTACATCTTTTCCAGTGAAATGTGCACTCATAAAGTACACATAGCCTATAGAAACAGTGTTTGTTTTTTATTTTTTTTATTTTTTTTTAAATAACCCTATAAATCTCTCTCAGTATTGCATTTGCAAGTTTGACTGATTGAAGCCTATGTGAATTTATTCATTTAGATCATTTATTCCCATATAAAGATTAAACATTTTTTTATTTTTTACTAATTTCTGTTATTTTATTTTTGATAAAAATAAGGCTCAAATTTCAAAATATTTAACAAAATGTGAACAATAAATGTTTTGACGCTACTTAATGCGGAGTGACATCACTCATCTGTCTCAACAGCATGTGTGCGAGAGATCGCTTTTGGGTGTTTGGTGTTTTTAGCCCCCAACAGCGCCTTCCAGGCAGTGAGGGGATGGGTAGGTTTAAGGTTGAGGTTAGGGTTAGCTGCCTGGAAGGAGCCATTGGGGGCTAAAAACACCATCAAGCTAATTTTTGCTTCCGCTTTCCTGCTAATTAATCTATGCAATAAACAACATGAATGAGCATCAGAGGGTGTGTTGATAGAAATTTAATACAACTTAATGAAATGCGTGATCGCTCATGCAATCGCACAAATCTCGGAAAGGCATTAATAAAAAATCGTATGAAAATCATGTCACGTGGCCGTGTGGTGTTGGAAGTCATTCAATAGTAGCTTGTTAGTTCGCTAGTGTTATCACTGTTTTATCACACTTTTATTATTTGCATTTTTACATTTATTTCATGTTTTATTTTTATTTACCCTTTATTTTACCAGGTGATGTCACTGAGATATTCAAATCTCTTTTACAAGGGAGCCCTGGAGCATTTACAGGAGCATTTACAATTTATATGCAGGCCTACAGCTCGACCCCAATCAGAATAGTATTAATCAAACACTATGGCTGTCCCCATAGGCTAACTTTCAATTTAAATGCAGCTGGAAGGGCAGCTTTCCCACTCGATGGATAAAGAGAAAAGGCTGCACCAAACCGCCCAATAAAAAGCTAGAACGCATGATAGATGCAACTGTCTATTTCAGAATCACTAACTGAAATAAAATAAAATAGCCCTAAAATAATATTAGGAGCATTTATGATAACCATGGTCACAGTAATTATTAGAATAACATTAAATGCTCTTCTCTTCATGTGGTTTTCCTCCCCTTTCTCTCTCCCTCTCTCTCCTGGTCCTGACTGCTTCAGAGCTCTGAGAACAGCCACACAGCAGAACAACTGAATGGAGAGGAAGAGGAGGAACTGTGCCAGCATTAAACAAACTAAGAGATCAATGAACAAAAAAAAAACATAGCCAAAATATTGACCCCACATAAAGTAAAAATTACAGTCCAGGCAATAACAGAGCAGATCACTCTATATCTGAGAGGTTTGAACTTCAGAAAGGTTACAGGATGAACCACTGCCAGGTAACGCTCAACACACATCAGACACTGAAACAGAGGACGACCAGTGATGCATATTCCTTGTCCAAAATAAGCAACAAGGGACAGTTCAAACAAATCTGAGAACAAAGAGAGGATGTAGATCAGATAGAGCAATATATCACAGACAGAGAGATCGAGGCTGAAGAACTCTGCTGCAAGTCCATTGCCAGCTCCTGTTACTATAAGCCATATCACATATGAGTTGGCAGGAGAACCCAACACAATGGTGATGATATTTACAATAATTTCAAAACCAATTTCCACTCCAGTATCATTGACAAAGTAGTGATCAGACAAGTTTGATCCATCAGTGGGGAAGATCTCACTGGAGATGTTCATCTCTTCACTGTGTGACACAACTGTGGAGAGACACAAGTGTTAGACCACCAGAACACTCTGGGACTTGAATTAAATTTACTCTAAAAAAATCACATTTTTAATATATGTTCAGTTTTCAGTAGCAGAAACTTTCAAAATGCTACACTAGATATGAAATGACTCTGAATTGCAATGCACTGTATTGTTGTCTTTTAAACAAGCAATATAAATCAGCCTTTTACCTCTGTCCTGTCGTCTACAGTGATAAAATAAATAAATCAAAGATCTGTGAGGATTAGATGTAGTTATAAATTTGACTTCTAAGTCGATTTGTTTCACAAGAGGATGCAACATATATGGAGCGCTGAATTCAAATTCATGCATCATATTTGCTTGTTAAAGACAGTGTTTTTAAGAGTGATACCTACACAGGATGAGACAAGAGTATTAAAGCAACAATACAGATGTAAATCAGTGTCTGTATACACAAGTCAGGGATGTGAAATGGTTTATCAGATTGTGCTTTAGTAAAATAGGGAATTCTATACATTGATTAGACACAATTTGTAAAACAAATAACCCACCAACCTCTTTTCCACCAGTGAATGAGCATAATATGCCTTCTGTAAGAAAAATATTCATATTTATAACTAAATATAACTATAATCACTGTTAACTCTTTCTCCGCCATACATAACTAATGTTAACTAATGAACCTTATTGTAAAGTATTACCCCTAATGTTACTGAATGAAATGTCAACCCAGGATGAGCTATAGGACTGTGGAAGATTTGGGGTTATTGGATTCTAGCTTAATGCACTCTTTTTCTTGAATGTGGGTAAGTTTCATAAAAAAAAACAAAAAAAAAAACATTTTGAGCAAAAAGCTGCGATATATATATATATATATATATATATATATATATATATATATATATAATTGCAGGAAGGTTTCTTCAAGCATCTTGGAGACGTTCCCGCAGTTCTTCTGGATTTAGTCTGTCTCAGATTTTTTCTGTTTCTTCATGTAATCACAGACGGACTCGATGATGGTGAGATCAGATCACCCTGGCTGTTGTCAGATTCCTTGTGCACAAATCTCACTGGATTATAACAATTAATGGCAAAAAGAATGTTTGGAAATGTAAACTGATATTTCCTACTGACACACTACAAAAAAATAACTGACTTAAACCATTTTTTTTGGGGGGGGGGGTATGAACAATTACTGACTTAAACCATTTTTTTTGACACACACACACACACACACATATATATATATATACTGTATATATATATATATATATATATATATATACAGTATAGTCAACATTTGAAGTGGATCAAAAAAGTTAATCAAGACAAGACAAGAAGACAAGACAAGAACGAGTATTGTTCAAAATGCATGTATAACTTTGATGAAAGGTTTTGATCCACTTCAAATGTTTAATTCTACAATTCTATAAAAAAAACAATAAAAAAAAACCACGAAAACAAAAATAGAACACTGAAGAGGACTGAAAGTTACTATAAAAAAATAATCTGGCCTCATAGTTAGTTGTTTAGCAAAAGCACAGTTTTTTTTTTATATAAATAAAACACAGTCTATTACATCACTCATAGTTCTTGATTTTTTAATCAATAAATTAATATATAGAATAAACATTAACACATAGAACAACTTTTAAAATATAAAAATTCACATTAGTTGAATGAAAGAATAGGGATTAGTAAAGCAACAAGCGTTCATGATCAATATGATCAGTAAATCAAAATAATTAATTAAATAATTTCAACTTTTAAAGTAGTTATATTAGATTTAACTATATATGATTTATTTAATTTAAGATGAAATGACTTGTGCAGCCAATTTGATTACTTTTAAAAATGAGGAAGCAAAAGAATTTAAGTGTATAAGTTGAAATAAGTGGATTTTTTTTTTTTTTTTTTTTTTTACAGTGAGTGTACTCGAGCAACGACAGGCCACTTGTTTAGTAAAATTATTGCATTTGCCATGGGCAATTGCAGTTTCAGTTTCCTTACCCGGTGAAGAAAGAGAAAAGGCAGCATTAAACCAGCCAGGCCAAAACAAGAGTAACTTAAATATGCGATTACATCTGTAACTTCTGATGAACTGAAAGAAAGAAGAAGTGAAATAATAAATGGAACATATATCATCACCATGGTCACAGTAATTATTCGGATGATAATAAACGCTCTTCTCTTCATGTGGTTTTCCTCCTCTCTCTCTCTCTCCCTCTCTCTCCTGGTCCTGACTGCTTCAGAGCTCTGAGAACAGCCACAAGACAAAACAACTGGATGGAGAGGAAGAGGATGAGCTGTGCCAATATTAAACTTATAGAAACATACTTGACATGGACTGTTAAAAATGTATTAACCAGCCCATTGCAGGAAAAACTTGTCACCCAGACAATAACAGAGCAGATCACTCTATATCTGAGAGGTTTGAACTTCAGAAAGGTTACAGGATGAACCACTGACAGGTAACACTCAACACACATCAGACACTGAAACAGAGGTTGACCGGTGGTGGCTATTCCTTGAAAAAACTTCACTGTATTTGAGAGAACAGAAAAAGTATATCTGAGACGTTCAAAAAGAGACTTCAGACTGTAGATCATCTCAAAGACAGAGAGGTTGAGGCTGAAGAACTCTGCCGCAAGTCCATTGCCAGTTCCTGTCACTATAAGCCATATCACATATGAGTTGGTAGGAAGACCCAACAACACACTTGCAGCACATATTATTGAATATAAAAACCAATGTATTATTCCAGGGTCCATAGTGGCATTTGAGTTACTGGAAGAGTTTGATCCATCAGTGGGGAAGATCTCACTGGAGATGTTCATCTCTTCACCCTGTGCGGTCAGAAACAGAGGGATATAGATGTAACTCATGTTTCACAGAAAAAAAAATGGTCACATTTTTGCTGAATATCCATGCAACTATGCGATTAAATAAAAGTTAAAGTGATATGCATTGCCTAATAGTATTTAAAGGTATAAAATTATAGCATTACAATTGAATTAAATATTTAAAATGCAATTTAATTTATGCAATTGCGATTTAAATACATTTACATTTAGGACGATTGTAGAACCACAAAACAAAACAAACAAACCCATAACCTGAGAAAATAAAGCTTTTATCAGAGCACCATCAATCAACTCAAAATAAATAAATAAATAGTTTACCCAAATGCAAACTTAAATATGGCAATGGATTCATACATATTATGACCATAAAATGCAATGTGAACTGTTTTGTGCATGACAAAATACATAAGTCCAATGCAGATTTTTATTTCTATTAAAAAAGAACAATGACAAAAAAGCAGCAATAATCAGGGCCCGGTTTCCCGATAACGCTCACTCTTAGCGCGCTAAGAAAGCTCGAAAGATATATCTTACCAAAGTGTGTTCCCCGAACCATACCTTAGGAAGCTGCTTAAGATATACCTTCTTACATGCGACGTTACCCGGCGCTGTCCGTGGCGATGGTGCTGAATTGTTTGATATTGATGGCTCGAGAATCAATTATTCTCTCGTGCAGGGGCTGTTTATGTGAGAAAGCGGTGATCTTTATAAATGAAGCACTTCAGAAATAGTTGAAATTCTTCTTCTCTTTCCCATTTTTGTTCGCTGAGGTGGAGCTGCGATGAAATATTGTTCTTGTAAATACTTTCCAGCATTTCAGTAATAAAAGTGTAGGCCTACATCTCGGTGCTCGGCAGTGATCAAAAAGGATTTAAACCGTGAATTTTGAATCTCTTGTAAACTCAGAGATGTGGATTCAGACGGCAATTAAATTACCACACGACCTGTTTGTCAAAAAACAGAAGGTACTAATTTGGCCAGGGATTTTTACGCGGGTTGGGTGAGAAAAACACTGATATTATGGATTCGGACGGCACTAAAATCACCGACTTACCCCTGTAAATGTTTAATATACCGGACGAGCCCATGAGAAACAATATTAGCGTCCGAATAGGACTTAACTGACAGTAGCCTATGCTTTCACTGGCCTTTAAAAGAGCGTTTTAATTAAATTAATAATATTGTATAATAATATAATTAAAAATCTAACAACAATCATTGTAATGACAATTTTATTCTTTGCATGAAAACACTTGAATTAGCCTAATTTAATACTGTCTGGGTGTATTAAAACTTCAGAATTATATTCATATAGACCTGCAACAGTGATAAGGTAAAGCTAAGAGTGGTCCAGACCAACCTTACGAAAGTGTGACTTACAGAAGATATACTTAGCGTACGAACGTTTCGGGAACCGTCCCATAAGGTTAAGAGAGAGGTTAAGGAATAGGTTAAGAACTACTTAGAGATAAGAACGCTTTGGGAAACCGGGCCCAGGTCATTACCTTAGTCTATAATCACACTTCACATGAAAGAATAAATAATTCAAAAGAATATTAAAACACCAGCTGAACTTACTGGCATCTTAGTTTTAATGCCATATAACTTGCACATCTGTACATGGGGTGGATTCCAAAGCTCTGATATGCAAATGTGTTATTGTGACATCATATTTGAAAAGACTGTGTTTTTACAGAACCTAAAAAAATATATATAAGTAGTACATTTCTACAAATACCAATGTCATGGCTTTGAATTCTTGGGGAACACAACAAAATAAATAACAAAAGTCACTTTGGCATATGTCTAATACATGCAAATATTTCCTTCAGCGCCAGCTGTGAAAACAACAGAACTGATGGTGTCATAAGAATCACTGCACACCACAAACAGACCTGCTTTCAATGACCACCTTCAATCCGTACAAACTAGCTCAGTCAAAATACTGAAAACAGATACTCAGAGCACATGGGTTTACATAAAAAACAACATCAGCTACAGTCACTCAAAACAACAGACATGAATCAATTTGGGCATGCTTTTTTTTTTCATCTGCTGAAGCTTTAAAACAAATAAACCTTTAAAGCACTATTAATATCACAAAGCAACAGTTTCAAGGAGTAAGCTACTAAAAGCAGCGACAATGTTTACTTATAAAACCCACTGCAATCTTCAGATATTGTGAAACACAGAAGGGTTTAACCACCATATGTTTTATTGTTTTTATATTATAAAATATGTTTAATATTTTCATATTTATATATAATAAATAGTGACATTATGGATATTTTTCAGCTTCTAACCCCACCCCTAAACACCAAAGTTGCATTCTAACCCAAAACCAAACACATAAAATAACCTCATCTTCAGTCCTCAGATGTACTCAGATACATACCATCACACCCATGGTTTAATAGCCAGCTAATTACAATCTAACTCTTCAAAATACAAAAAAACAGATGAAGAGTTCAGATGCAAAAGCCTCTAAATGCCATCTGAAATGTTCTTATAAAATGATCATTTTTATCAAGCTTGTATATTTAAATTCAGTAATTTCACTTAAATGATAATTAATAGGTAATCTTCATTGCCATTTAAGTGAAATTATTGAATTTAAATATACGAGCTTCATAAAAATGATCATTCTATAAGAAAATTTCAGATGGCATTTAGAGGCTTTTGCATCTGAACTCTTCAGATACTCTTCTGTCAACACTGGATTAGATCAAAAACAACATCAAGGAAATCAAACTAAAACAGATGTGCATGATTTACCTGCATGCACCGCATTCCACAAATATGGTACATTTTGATAACACATGGGAATATTAGAGGCACAAATCTCGTTCTTTTTTATTTGAATTTTTACCATTATCACAGGGTTGACTACATTCATCAAGCTGAACCTTCTACTCTGTTACTCAAGTTATCTTCGAGTAACTCATCTTCAAACTTACGTAGGTTCTCATTGCACAGTCAAACTTGAGAAAAAACGGCTTCATAAGGTTAAGGTAAACAACTTTTTACGGTAGCTTTTCAAAACTGTGAAATATTTCATGCATTTTAAGTATACTTTCACTTTCAATATAAACAATATTGTATCCTATGACTTTGACTATGACACAAATCCAATATTTTTAATGAGAGAGACATTAGATATGTTTTGCTAAACTATTTTCTAACATAAAAGTAACCTACAGTACCCATGAACATCAAATACATGTATCTCTTCATTCCTATATAAAATCCCATGTCCCCACCTCAGAGGTTGTGACGTTCTTGACTTCATACTAGTGATGGTAATTTTAAAACACTGCTTTCATGAAGCTTCGAAACCTTTAAGAATCTTTTGTTCCGAATCAATGGTTCGGAGCGTGAATCAAACTGTCAGAGTCACGTGATTTCAGTAAACGAGACTTCATTACATTAGTTCAGGGAGCCATGGAGGTGCCGGCAGTTCAGGGAGCATCGGCCTCCGTGGTCTTGACCCGGGAGCTAGACTCAGACACTATGGCCGGGGACGTATAGCTCCCACCCAGAATTTTCTTGGGAGGAGCTATGGGGTTGTGGACTGGAACGGTATCTGGAGCGGGCTCATGGGCTGGAACGGACTCGGTGGCTGGAGCTTTCTGTGAAGTGGGTTCAGGAACTGCTTCCTCAGGAGTAGGCTCTGGGATTTCATTCACTGGAACGGACTCAGGAATTTCTCACTTGAATGAACTTAGGAGCGGACTCTGGATGTGGGGACCTGAGAAGGGAAGATTTCTTCAGGGCCATCCTGATGGAAATAATCGCAGGATCAGCCACTTTTGGTCCCAGGTGGGTGCTGTTTGATACCATCTTTCGGGCTCGAGGGAAGGATGAGATAATCCCGAAGTTAAGGGATGTGGAGGGTTTGGTAGTGGGCTTGGGGTGAGCTGGAGCGCCCAAATGCTCCCGGGATGGGACTGGATGAGGGTCTGTATTCTCCTCTTCGACTTCAACCAAAAAATCAGAACCATTTAGCCAGAGGACGCAATTAATATAATCAACAAATAATATACACGGAAAGGAAACCGGGACAGCAGAAGGCGGCACCCTGTTTGTTTTCTTTATTTTAAAAAAAGAAAAATCTTTTGTTTTGTTTTTATTGTGAGTGTACACAAATAAAAATAGACCCTTTTACAGTTTTGAATGATGTCTTATCTGTATGACCATAATTTATGCCATAAATTACAGAGTATTTTAAGTTGTTTCCGCTGTTATAATGAGGCAAAATCATTCGGCATTGTGCCGATTTGTGTCATGAAAGTCTCACTACTACAGTCCAGTGATGAATCCATGTCCTGGAAACGGGAAGCCTCAGGTGCCACTTCACTCGCAGTCTCCTCGTGGAAAGGTAAAGTAGACTAAGATGTAGATCGTACTTTTTCTCCTTCTCGCTCATCTTTTTTTTTTTTTTTCAGCCCTATTAAAAAATATGACAAATGCAAGAGTGCATTCTGTTTACTGCTTAGTGCCTAATATCCACTAAAGGAGGCTGTACTTTACAAATTAGGGGACTAAATGACACTAGGTGGAACAAAATGTAATTTGCAATATGGGCCGGTTGTGTTAATAGAATAAGGCTAATTCACTAATTCACTCTCTGTCAGTAGGTGCAGTGGCGCTTTTGGATCAATAGAACTTTAACGGTTATTTAGTATCTCCTAAATACAAAGCAGTTTTTTTTTTTTAAAGCCAAATCACAAAAAGCCAAATGAATTTCTGTCCCCAAATTTAAGTCCTTGTGATGATAATTACGACTGTTCTTGTACCATTCAATATATTTAACTTTTTAGGGGCTTAAATAAAAAAAAAACTTAAGGACTCTTAGCTATAAAATTGTAAAAAACTATTGTGAAATGATGGCGTTTCCATTTAACCGATGTTATGCGACTAAAACTTAATATTTTCCTCTCGCGATAAGTAAAATCATTCCAAAAACCATGGCAACGGACATTATGTACTATATCCCAGCCACTGCACTAGCCATTCTTATTAATCGAAGGAGATGTGTGTGTGTTTTCCAAGCATCCGAGCAGCACATATGAGGTGTTTCTGGGTGTTTCTCTCTCAAATCTGCTTTGAGGTCTTGATTGTGGCATTTATTTGAGGTTTAGAATCCATTATTCCTGTAATTCTTTTGTCTTATATGAATCTAATAAAGAACTCTGTCTCGTATTCTGTCCAAACATACCGCGTCATCTACGTCAGGTGACCTGTAAATGCGCAAAAACTGTTTCCATTGCAGTTTTACGAAATATTTATTTTTCGAATTGCCTGAAAAACCACCTCATGCGAGCGTTTTTGCGATAAATGGGAGTTTTTGCAAAATTGACGTGTTTCCATTGGGCATATTTTCAATTCGCAATTTCAATTTGCCCAATTTGAAGGGTAATGGAAACGCGGCTAATGGTTCACCGCTGAGGGCAATCTCTGTGAAGATAAAATAATATCTTCTCTTTAAAATAATACATATTGTAACCTACAGACACTTAATATTTAATGGTATTAGATAATTTGTTAATTCCATTGGATAGATACTTTCAATAAAACATTTGTAATGGGTTTGTAAAAGCTGTTTTTATGCATGTTTGGCATATGTTTTTGTTGCATCTACACTGTTTTGACCAGCAGGCATCATCAGCGTGTAGTGTTTCGAACGCTTCGAAACAGTGAATAATTTTGCGAAGCAATTGGTTCAATTGATTCGAAGCTTTGAAAAGCTTGCTTTCTCCCATCACTACCAGGAACGCGAGAAACACTGGGGTTTAAATACATAAGGGTAATTGGCAAACAAGACACACCTGGGACAGGTCATAGAACCAACAAGAAAAACTAAAGGACTATGGCACAGAAAAGGATCGGTTGGGATCATGACAACAACAGACCCCTTTACTTATAAATGCATTGATATCTTCATATGTATTTGAATGGCACAACACACCATATGTTTTATTATTTTATATTATAAATATAGTATAGTTACCTTAGTTACCATTATATGTCTATATGGATATTTTTAAACCCTAGATACAAAAGAATTGGCATGATACAATTGGTCACAAGATGGCAGCAACCATAATCAAACATTAACTATAACATCTTAACATTTGTATAAATACTACACAGCTATACAATATTACACAACTTTCTATTGGTCTTTCAGCAGGATGATATAATATAGATTATAGAGACTTCATAGTGGTGATTTAAGTGGAATTATTGATATTTAATAAAGGGCAGTTTCCTCAACCGGTAAAGAAAGAGAAGTGGCTGCACCAAACCAGCCACAGTAAAACAAACAAAAGTAATGAGGAAGAATGTGTTATTACTGTCTGGTGACCTAAAAAGAGCTATTAAAATTATAATGGGAGCATATGCTATAATCATGCTCACAGTAGTTATTAGAATGAGATGAAACGCTCTTCTCTTCATGTGGTTTTTCTCCTGTCTCTCTCTTACTCTCTCTCCTGGTCCTGACTGCTTCAGAGCTCTGAGAACAGTCACAAGACAAAAGAACTGGATGGAGAGGAAGAGGGAGAATTGAGCCAACAAAAAAAAAAAGTACAACATGGGCTGTAACATGACAAAATAAAAACTGATCCCACTGAGGCCAAAACTTGCCATCCAGACAATAACAGAGCAGATCACTCTATATCTGACAGGTTTGTACTTCAGAAAGGTTACAGGATGAACCACTGCCAGGTAACGCTCAACACACATCAGACACTGAAACAGAGGACAGCCAGAGACTAGTCCATCCAAAACACTCACAACATTCCAGAGAATTTTAAATTCATAAGAGACAATAGCAAAAACAGATTCCACACATAAGAAGATCTCACAGACAGCGAGGTTCAGATTAAAGAACTCTGCTGCAAGTCCATTGCCTTTTCCTTTTACTATAAGCCATATCACATAGGAGTTAATGGGAAAACCCAAGAGCAAACTGATGAAAAGTATTGGGATCACACTGAAATTATTTTCCACCTCAGTGCAGTTGTAAAAGAAGTGATCAGAAGAGTTCAGTCCATCAGTGGGGAAGATCTCACTGGAGATGTTCATCTCTTCACTGTTTGCAGTCAAAAACACAACTGTGATCTACAGATGAGAGATACAAGTGTTAGTTCACCAGATTATTCTGGGACTGTACAGGAGTAAACCTGATCAAAACTACTTTAAATAACACACATTAGTAAAATACAACAGTTCTGTTACCAGTTTAAATCAGTATCTGATCAATACATTTAGTTTTAAATCACACAGAATATTTAAACTTTTTTGTCTCTTTACCTTTTTTTCCATCTAAAGAAAGTGCGCTTCATGCAATTTAGCAAAAACAAAATAAATAAAGAATACCTAATGGACTTGATGTGTTCATGGGAGGAAACTTGCACTTTAATATCTGGGATGTGTCCTGAAACCCTGACATGCAAATACCTGTACATTATGTGACTTCATATTTTTAAAAGACAGACTGTGATTTTAAAGAGCATTACCATGAGATAGTAGATCTGTAAAACATGTTTTGAATCAACAATATCAGTAATTCATATCTACAGTTTACACATGAATATAAGTTAAAATTTCCAAATTAAGTGAAGAATAAAATTCACAAAAGTCATTCAAATAGTTATTAGTCAAATAGCCTACTTGCCATCACACCCCAAATAACTACCTGCTACAAACAGAATATTGAAAACAAGTAAGACTACTATTCTGTCACACTGGTTTAGCTAAAAACAATCAGCTTCAAACCAAACCAACACCCGATTTATCTTGCAAGACTTTTCACAAATATGGTACACTTTTCTTATTGCTTTTCACACTGCGCTTAACCCAGTTATAATGCTATATGTTGAAAATTTTTGTAACAATATAACATGAATTAAGTGTCCCCCCCCCCCCCTCTTTTTTTTTTTTAATAGACATGAAAATGCACATTCCGAACTTAAATGGTTGTAATTCAAGAATGCTTTGGAGTATAGACGTAAGATTGGTCTTGTTTTAAAGAAGACATTTGTAAGATCTTTGTAGAAGTGAAATAAATTAAGAAAGTGAAACAGAAAAAAAGTTATAGAACTTTGAGTTAATGAAAATGTACAATGTAAAAATTTAATTATTCATATTTTATATGAAATATATATTTTCAAAACATGTTGGACTCTAAAACTGAAAAATAAAAAATAAAAATAAAATAATAATAAATAAAAATCTGAACAAGTTGTGTTTCAAATTTTAGGTTTATATCTCAGTAGCTTTCAGTAAGATTTTGTTTGGGTACAGTACCAAACTTTTTCACTAGGTGACAACCAGACTCCATTACTGCCCATATAAGGGCGCCTCCATTTCCATGTGGTTTGAGTGATCTGAACCATTATTTCCACAATTTTCATACAATTTCTGAAGTAGACATCCTATTCAGAAGTAGTACTGGACGTTTGGCAGTTTTTTTATATGAATTCAACCTCTAAGAAACACATAAAAAGAACTTGTGCGTTATAGCTCACTGCCACATCACAAATGGTGAATCAGAATGTTTTCCTTACTCTCACAGACACAGCGCTTAAGTCACAACAATGATCTTCACTTCAGTCAGTGTTGCTCCTCTCAGACACTCACTAAACACAGCAGATGGTATGATTGCCAAATCAAGATATGAATCAGATAAAACACAACATGTTTTTATTATTTTTGTATTATAAAAATAGTATAGATACATACATTATACATTTTTATAGATATTTCTGAAGCCCTACTGTATATGCATGAATTGGCGTGACACATTTGGACACAAGATAACACCACCAAAGTTGCATTTTCTAAACCAAAAATTAACTATAACATCTTAACGTTTTTATAAATCAACATTGCATAACTTTCTATTTGTATCTTTCAGCAGTATGATAGAAGATGGATTATAGAGACTTCATAATGATGACTGAAGTAGAATTATTGACATTTGATGAAGGGCAGTTTCCTCATTCTGTAAAGAAAGAGAAGTGGCTGCACCAAACCAGCCAAAGTAAAGCAAAGAGAACCAATAGACAGGAGTGTTTCGTTACTACCTGCTCTCATAAAAAGAGCTAATAAGATTATATAGGGAGCATATGCTATAAGCAGGGTCACAGTAGTTATTAGAATGAGATTAAATGCTCTTCTCTTCATGTGGTTTTCCTCCTTTCTCTCTCTCTCTCTCTCTCTCCTGGTCCTGACTGCTTCAGAGCTCTGAGAACAGCCACACAGCAGAACAACTCAACGGAGAGGAAGATGAAGAAATATGGAAACAAAAATACAAAGTACAACACGGGTTGGAACATTAAAACAATTACAATGATCCCACCGGAGCTAAAACTTGCCATCCAGACGATAACAGAGCAGATCACTCTATATCTGAGAGGTTTGTACTTCAGAAAGGTTACAGGATGAACCACTGCCAGGTAACGCTCAACACACATCAGACACTGAAACAGAGGATTACCAATGATGACTAGTCCATCTAAAACATTCACAACTGTCAAGAGAAATTCAAATTCATAAGAGAGAAAACTAAAAACATTTTCCATACATAAGAAAATATCACAGACAGCAAGGTTAAGACTGAAGAACTCTGCTGCAAGTCCATTGTCTGTTCCTGTCATTATAAGCCATATCACATAGGAGTTGGTAGGAAAACCCAACATCACATTTAGTAAATATAGTAAATTATATTCCATCTCTGTGCTGTTGTTAAACAAGTAACTAGAAGAGTTCGTTCCATCAGTGGGGAAGATCTCACTGGAGATGTTCATCTCTTCACTGTTTGCAGTCAAAATCACAACTGTGATCTACAGATGAGAGATACAAGTGTTAGTTCACCAGAACATTCTGGGACTGTACAGAGTAAACATTATCAAAACTACTTTAAATAACACACATTATAGTGAAAATACAACAGTTTCAGTATCTGGTCATCACACTTACACAGAATATTTAAAAAATGTTTTGGCCCAATCAGACAGTAATAAGCTCTTTACCTTTTCCCGTCTATGAAGATGGTATGTGTCATGCAATTTTATGTAATACATGCCATCACACTCAGCCACCTGCCACACACAATACTGAAAACAGATACTCATCAGTCATACTGGTTTAGTTTAAAACAACAACAGCTTCATGGAAATCAAAGCAAAACAACACCTGATTTACATTGCTGCTCATTCCACATACTGTGTGTTACATATTGATAACACATGGAAATATTAAAGGGCACAAATCCCATTAATGTCAGATCTATTACATATGTTTGATGAACTGTTATCCTAATATAAAAATAATTTGAAAAATCATGAAAAGTATCTCATTTCAGATATCTATTCCCCTTTTAACAATGGTGATTTTGCATTGTAGATGTCTTGAACTTTTTGAGTGAATCTTGAAGAACTAAAATCATCCATCAATGTCATAATTTTGAAATAATTAGTTGAATAAATACATATATTTTTTTCTTAGTAACTGTAACTGATTACAGTTACATTTATTTTGTAATTAAATTATGTAACTCTGTTACATGTAACATGCTGTTGAAGTAACTCTGCAACATGTCAACTAACTCTTCCTTGAGTAATTGTAGACTGTCTGCACAATATCTGCTAACTCTTTATTGTGATGCTCCCCAAACAGACATTCTTTTGACTATAAGTAACTTTGCAACTACAAGTCAACTTATTCTAACCCTACCAGAATACTCTACTAACACTCTGAGAGTTAGTAGACGTGTAGGTGCAATGTTACTTATAGTCAACAGAATGTTAGAAAAATAATGCACACCCGAGGTGTAACGGCAACACCACTTCGCATCTTGACTCGTGACAACATTACTACCTCTGGTGTGCTTTTTTTTTTTTTAATAATTCAACAGCCTGGAGGCAATTTTTACACAAGTTCACAATCAAGTAGCAATTAACTAAAAGTAAACCGACAATATTTACTTATAAAAGCCTCGGCAATCTTCAGATATTATCGTGTGTTTGAATAACAGATACAGAAGTATGTTTAACTACCATGTTTTATTATTTTCTATAAAATAGAATAGCTAGTTGCATACATTATACTGTACCATTTTAACCCCTAGATAGTATAGGCAACAAAATTGGCATGACACAATTGGTCACAAAGATGGTCACCAAAGCTGCATTCTAACTCTAAACCAAATATCAATTCTAACATCTCAAAACCTTTATGAATCCATATAAAAAGAAACATTCTGGTAATTGTAATTGACATCAGAAACATAAGCAAAGCTACTGAATTACAAAAATACACTTAATAATTGTTCTTGCCATCAATTGCAGCTCATGGATACTTGTAAATAATTAATTAATAGTTAAAGAAAAGGGTTTGGTGACTGTTTACATAACTTAATATTTATAACATTTAGCAGGATGACAGAAGATGGATTATAGAGACTTCATGAGTAGAATTATTGACATTTGATGAAGGGCGGTTTCTTCACCCGGTAAAGAAAAAGAAGAGGCAGCACCAAACCAGCCAAAGTAAAACAAACAGAACCAATAGACAGGAATGTGAAAGAATTGGTTATTGAAAAAAGATACATTAAAATGATATAGGGACCATATATGAAAAGCATGGTCACAGTAGTTATTAGAATAATATGAAATGCTCTTCTCTTCATGTGGTTTTCCTCCTCTCTCTCTCTCCCTCTCTCTCCTGGTCCTGACTGCTTCAGAGCTCTGAGAACAGTCACACAGCAGAACAACTCAACGGAGAGGAAGAGGAAGAACACTGCAAACATAAAAACAAAGTAAAAAATGGACTGGGACATGACAAAATTTAAAATGATCCCACTTGAGACAAAAGTTGCCACCCAGACAATAACAGAGCAGATCACTCTATATCTGAGAGGTTTGAACTTCAGAAAGGTTACAGGATGAACCACTGCCAGGTAACGCTCAACACAGATCAGACACTGAAACAGAGGACGACCAGTCATGGCTAGTCCATCGAAAACTGCCACAACTACCCAGAGAAAATTTAATTTAGTTATTAGGAAAAGACAGACAGATTCCACACATAAGAAGATCTCACAAACAGAGAGGTTGAGAATGAAGAACTCTGCTGCAAGTCCATTGCCTGTTCCTGTCACTATAAGCCATATCACATAAGAGTTGGTAGGAAGACCCAACAGCACATTGAGGAAATATAGAAAATTATTTTCCATCTCAGTGCTGTTGTTAAACAAGTAACTGGAACTGGAGTTTGATCCATCAGTGGGGAAGATCTCACTGGAGATGTTCATCTCTTCACTGTAACAGTCAAAAACACAATTGTAATCTATGAATGAGAGATACAAGTGTTAGTTCACCAGAATATTCTGGGACTGTACAGAGTAAACCTGATCAAAACTATTTTTAAAAACACACATCAGTAAAAGAGAACAGTTCTGTTAAAATCAGTATCGGCCGTCAAAAGTTCAAAAAGCTATTCTAAATAACAGAGAAAATATTACATTCTTTTCCCAATCAGACATAATAATCTCTTTACCTTTTTGCCTGTAAAGATGATATGATTCATGCAATTTGCTATAGTATTTTATAGCTGGACTGGCCCAAGCTGATGTGTTAATGGTTTATAGCCTATAGTATTTTATAGCTGATGTGTTAATGGGATGAAATTTGCATTTTAATATTTGGGATGAAACCCTGATATGCAAATATGTTAAGTAAAATCATATTTGCTTAAGCGACAGATTGTGATCTTTAAGCTTATCACAAGATAGCAGAAGTGTGAAACAAGATTTGAGGTAACACTATTAGTAATATATCCCTACAAATGATAAAATAAGTAAAAATTATCTCATTAAGTGTAGGATAAAGTTCACAAAAGTCATTCAGGATCATCTAAGTGGCATAAAAGCAACACGACTAGTTGTCAAATACATGCCATCACACCCCAAATAACCACCGGCTTTTAATAAACTCATTCAAAAAAACTGAAAACAGATACTCTCCTGTCACACTGTATTAGATCAAAAACAACAACAGCATCAAGCAAATCAAACTAAAACAACATGATTTACTTGCACAATCCACACATATGGTACATTTTGATAACACATGGAAATATTACAGGCACAAATCCCTTGTGATAAAAAAAAAAAAAAAAAAAAAAAAAAAAAAATGATTTGATATGTATGTGACATAAAATGAACCTACAATGAAAGTTATAGTTTTAAACGCATCCGATGTCTGTTCTCCTTCAACGACAGTGATTTTGCCTTGTCCTATGTTGGTGATAACATTTGAGTGGTTTTTGAAACATAATTTTGATATTATTTTGTAGAATAACTATTCAAATAACTGTAGTAAAAAATAGCTTTAATTATGTCCTTTAATGAAATACCTGTGTCCCACATTTTGTGCAACCCTGTTACCCCATTACAAAACATATTACACCTCTGTCATTTTGTCTATAAAGATAGTATAATCTTTATAGATTTATAGGAGAAAAAAACTAAATACTTAAAAGAAAACTAGCAGACAGAGATATATTTATAGTCACTTATATCTGGAATGTCTGCCTTCAAAGTTGATGTGTTATAAACTTGCATGTTATATGGGATGAGTCCTGAATCCGTGATACAAAGTAACATTGTATTTGGTTTGTTCTGTTTTAGCACAAGATGATAGATCGATGAAATGTCTTTAAGCAACGTATCTCTACACAACATCTGTTTAAATTTTTGAAAGGAAGACTAATTTTGCACGTCATTCAGAATCAGATGGGTGACATGAAAGATAGGTGTCACAAAAATCTCCTCACACCCTGAAATAACCACCTGCTTTTAATACCCACATAATTACAAACGAACTCATGGAAAATACTGACAACTGACACAGTCCATGGATTTACAAAAGCAACACCAGCTACAAAGAAATCAAACCAAACAACAGATGTGATTTACCATCCTGCACTTTCAACATAAACAATATAAGTAAAAGTCTTTTGTTGTTTTTTTCTAATGTGAGCTATTAGTTATATTTTGATAAATTATGACCTAACATAAACTTAAACGACTATGAAAAGTAGCCGATTATGAAGACATCAAATCCACTCATAACTCAGAGATCTTGACCTTCACGACTGCATCCACTGTACATGAATGGTTATTAAAAGCATAGACGAATGTTAAAATGTTATATTGAATGTTGAATGTTGAATTGATATACAATGTTTGCAATATAACCATGAACTAATTTCGATGACAAAAATCTTCACATTCAACTCATTTATATTTTGCAAACAATCCTTACTACATTTTTTCACCCCATACTGTATAATAAAGCAATTTTAGCAATCTTTTTTTTTTTTTTTTTTTTTTTTTTTTGGGATAATCAACTACATTAAAACAATTCTGACTTACAATTAAAAAGTCCAAACTTTCATTTTAAAGGTACACTCTGTAACTTTTGGCTCTCCAGTGGTTAAAAAAACAAGACAAAAAAAAAAAAAAAAAAAAAAACTGCATGCATTCTGTAGAAGAACTTGATTTGGTTGTGCTTCGGCTCTGCTTTACTGTGCGGATGAATATGGTTATCATTCTGCTCATAAAACATTCACTATACTAGGGTTTCACTTGATTTTATTTTCCTCTTCCTCATGTATGTATTTATTACTGTAATTACAATAACTGTGTAATAACTAGGTACTAACCCTGAAACTACCTAAACCTAACCTTAATCCCTGTACGTATATTACCAAGTATTTTCTTATGTAAGTACACTGTACTTTAAAATAAAGTGCAACCGGCTTAAGAGATATAGATGGAAAAGATCTCAAGCTGACTGAAGATGTTACAGTAGCTATACTATAATAGGCAAGATCTAATTGAGTGTGATTTTTGATTGATTTTGTGCATCTCGTAGTTGCTTTGCGTCTGGCATGGACATACACCTTGCTTGGAAATAAATATAAATATAATTGCAAGAAATTTCTATTTTTTTTCATACAAATCAACCCTGTTACTCAAATTATTGCAAGAAACAATGATCAAATAAGTATTTACTTTAATTTATTTTAATAATATTCATTTAATTCAAAACATTTAAAAGTACATAACTTTATAAGCAAACTGAACAAGCATTTTGCAAGGACATCCCCTACACCAAACTCCTACAATATAGTCTTGAAAAAAGTCTTTAAAAGCAACATTAATATAGAATACAAAATATCATTTCTGGTTTTCAGATAAATGGCTGTTTGTGTAAAACTGCTTTTAATTCCCAAGTGGCATAACAAACATAAGGAAAAGTACAATAACAATTAGTTAATACTTTTACTTTTTGCTTTTAAAAAATGTTGTTTTTATCATCATCAATAAATATTTACACTAAAGATTATGCTGCTGTATATTGATGATGATTAAAGTAGAATTAATTATATTTAATGAAGGGCAGTTTCCTCACCCGGTAAAGAAAGAGAAGAGGCTGCACCAAACCAGCCGAAGTAAAACAAACACTGGCAATGGATGAGACTATATCAGAAACTGTTGTTGATCTAAGAACAACAACTACAACTATATAAGGAGTATATAAAATAAGCAGGGTCACATAAGTTATTAGAATGAGATAAAACGCTCTTCTCTTCATGTGGTTTTCCTCCCCTCTCTCTCTCCCTCTCTCTCCTGGTCCTGACTGCTTCAGAGCTCTGAGAACAGCCACAAGACAAAACAACTCAATGGAGAGGAAGATGAAGAACTGTGCCAACAAAAAAAACAAAGTACAACATTAAATGGAACATGAAAAAATATATAATGATCCCACCGGAGCTAAAACTTGTCATCCAGACAATAACAGAGCAGATCACTCTATATCTGAGAGGTTTGTACTTCAGAAAGGTTACAGGATGAACCACTGCCAGGTAACGCTCAACACACATCAGACACTGAAACAGAGGACGACCGGTGATGCTTAGTCCATCCAAAAATCCCACAAATATCCAGAGAATTTTAACTTTATACATCAGATGACTCAAGATATATTCCACACATAAGAAGATCTCACAGACAGAGAGGTTCAGGTTGAAGAACTCTGCAGCAAGTCCATTCCCGGTTACTGTCACTATAAGCCATGTCACATACAAGTATGTAGGAAGATCAAACAGAATGATGATGATATTTACCAGTGAAATCACTGCAAATCTATCTTCCAACACACTGTCATTGTAAAATAAGTCATCAGAATAATTAGATCCAGTGGGGAAGATCTCACTGGAGATGTTCATTGCTTCAGTGTGTGCGGTCAAAAAACAAAACTGTGATCTGAATGAGAGATACAAGTGTTAGGCCACCAGAGGAAATGAATAAAAAATTGCTCTATACAATCAATTTAAAACAAATTCTATTAACACTATCTACATCAGCATCTAGTCTTCTAAATATTAAATTAATTTAGTAAATTCTTTGATCAAAACAGCAACATTAATCAGCTCTTTACCTTTGTCCGGTCGTCTACAGTATAAATGGTATAATTCATGCAATTTTTCTAAATTAATATAAATAAAACTTTGTAGATACAAGTTATATAGAGAGCCTTATAGCTGGACTGTCTGCATTCTAAGCTGATCTGATTACGGGTTGAAATTTGTATGGGATGTGTCCTGAAAACCTGATTTGCAAATGCATTAAGTGACAACATATTTGCTTTGAAAGACAGATGCGTTCTGTAAAATTTTAACATTGAGATAGTGGAGATGTAAAATGAAGCAAAAGTGACAGTAAGTTCACAAAACTCATTCAGGATCATTTAAATGACACTTTTTACAAATGAAATCAATAAAAAATACTGAAAACAGATAGCCTAATCCATAGATTTACAAAAACAAAAACAACAACCATTAGCTACAATAAATCAAACTAAATTTCGATAAGCTAAATAAACTTTTCCTCTATAAAGATTTAATGGGAAGGTTCCACGGATAAAGGTTGACAAAATGACAAATGACAAAAAAGAACCTTTATTTTTAAATTGTGCACTTTTTGTTAGAAACTTCTAGTGTGGAGAGATTTTTGACTTTAACAAACACTTTAATTTAATAGTTTTTTTTTATTTTTTATTTTTTATCATAAAGGCAATGAGATATCACATTTCAAAACATCACATTATCACACACTAAAAAAAGTAAAAAAAAAACTAACAATTTTTTAAATTTCCATTGTAATCAACATCACAAATACATTGATCCACACCCCATTTATATTTAAAAGTTTTAAGATCATTAACCAATTTATAGTAAGTGTACTCATTTTTAATTGTGACCTTATTAAACCCCTTAGGACTGATTCGACATCACAAGACTCATTACCACTCAGTTTTTCTTTCCGTGACACCCAGATGACCATTTTAACTTGTCCAAATCAAAAGTTCATTAAAACATGGGACTCCTTTTTACTGTTTTTTTATTTTATTTAGTCCACTTCAGTCCATATATGAAATACATAGGTGAAAAGACTTCTCAGGGTCTGACACCACATCTATTGTTGCAAACAAAATCTAGGACAATCTAAAAATAAATGAAAATTTCTGGTATACCACAGAAAGGGCATCCCTCCCTCACCTGTGGATCAAGACGTGCATTGTGTCTGTTAGTGGCTTTTATACCTGTTAGCTGCCCTTGGGGGAAGCACTTAAGTAGGTACGAATCTTACAAAAGTAAGATTTGTCGCACATTTAATTTTCCCTGTTATTGCAAATACAACATAGTCAAAATCATCACTACGGAATTCAAACTTAAGGTCTAATTCAGCGTCGTCTTTCACAATCATGTAGGTGAAATGCCTAAATGAAACTGTTTTAACAACCGAGATCCACTGCCAATCGGTATTTTTTTGATCGGAGACACCAATTTGCCGTAACGGGAAAGAGATTGTGTTAATAGCTGGTTACTGATAAACGGAGGAACATTAGATAATGTCACTTTTTTTGGATGGCATTGATAAAGGGAGAACAGGTGTAAACAAACCATCAATTATGATCCCACGCTCTACTAGCTCATTTGCTTTGTATACATTATTTAGAAAAATGACATTGGCATTATTCATTTTTGAGGCTGACAAAATGCACTCATGGCCCACAACTTCTCCTATAGCTAAGCAACAGTCCTCACCGCAGACGCCACCTTCACTTTTGTTTGATAACAGTTGTCTTCAAATGTATATTTGTGTACAAATATTACTAATTGCAATTAACATAATAAGTATAAATAAAACTATGTACTACATTACAAAAACTACAGAGCTTGAGAACAGGTTCAAGGAACAAGTTCTTGTCAAAAGTTGAATTCAACTGAATTACCAAATAACTACCTGCTACAAACAGAATATTGAAAACAAGTAAGACTACTATTCTGTCACACTGGTTTAGCTAAAAACAATCAGCTTCAAACCAAACCAACACCCGATTTATCTTGCAAGACTTTTCACAAATATGGTACACTTTTCTTATTGCTTTTCACACTGCGCTTAACCCAGTTATAATGCTATATGTTGAAATTTTTTTTAACAATATAACATGAATTAAGTGTCCCCCCCCCCCCCCCCCCTCTTTTTTTTTTTTAATAGACATGAAAATGCACATTCCGAACTTAAATGGTTGTAATTCAAGAATGCTTTGGAGTATAGACGTAAGATTGGTCTTGTTTTAAAGAAGACATTTGTAAGATCTTTGTAGAAGTGAA
Organism: Abramis brama; assembly: GCF_963993115.1. NCBI lineage: Eukaryota > Metazoa > Chordata > Actinopteri > Cypriniformes > Leuciscidae > Abramis > Abramis brama. The sequence continues at coordinate 27,908,397 of NC_139977.1, read as the reverse complement.
ATAAATTAAGAAAGTGAAACAGAAAAAAAGTTATAGAACTTTGAGTTAATGAAAATGTACAATGTAAAAATTTAATTATTCATATTTTATATGAAATATATATTTTCAAAACATGTTGGACTCTAAAACTGAAAAATAAAAAATAAAAATAAAATAATAATAAATAAAAATCTGAACAAGTTGTCTTTCAAATTTTAGGTTTATATCTCAGTAGCTTTCAGTAAGATTTTGTTTGGGTACAGTACCAAACTTTTTCACTAGGTGACAACCAGACTCCATTACTGCCCATATAAGGGCACCTCCATTTCCATGTGGTTTGAGTGATCTGAACCATTATTTCCACAATTTTCATACAATTTCTGAAGTAGACATCCTATTCAGAAGTAGTACTGGAAGTTTGGCAGTTTTTTTATATGAATTCAACCTCTAAGAAACACATAAAAAGAACTTGTGCGTTATAGCTCACTGCCACATCACAAATGGTGAATCAGAATGTTTTCCTTACTCTCACAGACACAGCGCTTAAGTCACAACAATGATCTTCACTTCAGTCAGTGTTGCTCCTCTCAGACACTCACTAAACACAGCAGATGGTATGATTGCCAAATCAAGATATGAATCAGATAAAACACAACATGTTTTTATTATTTTTGTATTATAAAAATAGTATAGATACATACATTATACATTTTTATAGATATTTCTGAAGCCCTACTGTATATGCATGAATTGGCGTGACACATTTGGACACAAGATAACACCACCAAAGTTGCATTTTCTAAACCAAAAATTAACTATAACATCTTAACATTTTTATAAATCAACATTGCATAACTTTCTATTTGTATCTTTCAGCAGTATGATAGAAGATGGATTATAGAGACTTCATAATGATGACTGAAGTAGAATTATTGATATTTGATGAAGGGCAGTTTCCTCATTCTGTAAAGAAAGAGAAGTGGCTGCACCAAACCAGCCAAAGTAAAGCAAAGAGAACCAATAGACAGGAGTGTTTCGTTACTACCTGCTCTCATAAAAAGAGCTAATAAGATTATATAGGGAGCATATGCTATAAGCAGGGTCACAGTAGTTATTAGAATGAGATTAAATGCTCTTCTCTTCATGTGGTTTTCCTCCTTTCTCTCTCTCTCTCTCTCTCCTGGTCCTGACTGCTTCAGAGCTCTGAGAACAGCCACACAGCAGAACAACTCAACGGAGAGGAAGATGAAGAAATATGGAAACAAAAATACAAAGTACAACACGGGTTGGAACATTAAAACAATTACAATGATCCCACCGGAGCTAAAACTTGCCATCCAGACGATAACAGAGCAGATCACTCTATATCTGAGAGGTTTGTACTTCAGAAAGGTTACAGGATGAACCACTGCCAGGTAACGCTCAACACACATCAGACACTGAAACAGAGGATTACCAATGATGACTAGTCCATCTAAAACATTCACAACTGTCAAGAGAAATTCAAATTCATAAGAGAGAAAACTAAAAACATTTTCCATACATAAGAAAATATCACAGACAGCAAGGTTAAGACTGAAGAACTCTGCTGCAAGTCCATTGTCTGTTCCTGTCATTATAAGCCATATCACATAGGAGTTGGTAGGAAAACCCAACATCACATTTAGTAAATATAGTAAATTATATTCCATCTCAGTGCTGTTGTTAAACAAGTAACTAGAAGAGTTCGTTCCATCAGTGGGGAAGATCTCACTGGAGATGTTCATCTCTTCACTGTTTGCAGTCAAAATCACAACTGTGATCTACAGATGAGAGATACAAGTGTTAGTTCACCAGAACATTCTGGGACTGTACAGAGTAAACATTATCAAAACTACTTTAAATAACACACATTATAGTGAAAATACAACAGTTTCAGTATCTGGTCATCACACTTACACAGAATATTTAAAAAATGTTTTGGCCCAATCAGACAGTAATAAGCTCTTTACCTTTTCCCGTCTATGAAGATGGTATGTGTCATGCAATTTTATGTAATACATGCCATCACACTCAGCCACCTGCCACACACAATACTGAAAACAGATACTCATCAGTCATACTGGTTTAGTTTAAAACAACAACAGCTTCATGGAAATCAAAGCAAAACAACACCTGATTTACATTGCTGCTCATTCCACATACTGTGTGTTACATATTGATAACACATGGAAATATTAAAGGGCACAAATCCCATTAATGTCAGATCTATTACATATGTTTGATGAACTGTTATCCTAATATAAAAATAATTTGAAAAATCATGAAAAGTATCTCATTTCAGATATCTATTCCCCTTTTAACAATGGTGATTTTGCATTGTAGATGTCTTGAACTTTTTGAGTGAATCTTGAAGAACTAAAATCATCCATCAATGTCATAATTTTGAAATAATTAGTTGAATAAATACATATATTTTTTTCTTAGTAACTGTAACTGATTACAGTTACATTTATTTTGTAATTAAATTATGTAACTCTGTTACATGTAACATGCTGTTGAAGTAACTCTGCAACATGTCAACTAACTCTTCCTTGAGTAATTGTAGACTGTCTGCACAATATCTGCTAACTCTTTATTGTGATGCTCCCCAAACAGACATTCTTTTGACTATAAGTAACTTTGCAACTACAAGTCAACTTATTCTAACCCTACCAGAATACTCTACTAACACTCTGAGAGTTAGTAGACGTGTAGGTGCAATGTTACTTATAGTCAACAGAATGTTAGAAAAATAATGCACACCCGAGGTGTAACGGCAACACCACTTCGCATCTTGACTCGTGACAACATTACTACCTCTGGTGTGCTTTTTTTTTTTTTTAATAATTCAACAGCCTGGAGGCAATTTTTACACAAGTTCACAATCAAGTAGCAATTAACTAAAAGTAAACCGACAATATTTACTTATAAAAGCCTCGGCAATCTTCAGATATTATCGTGTGTTTGAATAACAGATACAGAAGTATGTTTAACTACCATGTTTTATTATTTTTTATAAAATAGAATAGCTAGTTGCATACATTATACTGTACCATTATGGAGATTTTTAACCCCTAGATAGTATAGGCAACAAAATTGGCATGACACAATTGGTCACAAAGATGGTCACCAAAGCTGCATTCTAACTCTAAACCAAATATCAATTCTAACATCTCAAAACCTTTATGAATCCATATAAAAAGAAACATTCTGGTAATTGTAATTGACATCAGAAACATAAGCAAAGCTACTGAATTACAAAAATACACTTAATAATTGTTCTTGCCATCAATTGCAGCTCATGGATACTTGTAAATAATTAATTAATAGTTAAAGAAAAGGGTTTGGTGACTGTTTACATAACTTAATATTTATAACATTTAGCAGGATGACAGAAGATGGATTATAGAGACTTCATGAGTAGAATTATTGACATTTGATGAAGGGCGGTTTCTTCACCCGGTAAAGAAAAAGAAGAGGCAGCACCAAACCAGCCAAAGTAAAACAAACAGAACCAATAGACAGGAATGTGAAAGAATTGGTTATTGAAAAAAGATACATTAAAATGATATAGGGACCATATATGAAAAGCATGGTCACAGTAGTTATTAGAATAATATGAAATGCTCTTCTCTTCATGTGGTTTTCCTCCTCTCTCTCTCTCCCTCTCTCTCCTGGTCCTGACTGCTTCAGAGCTCTGAGAACAGCCACACAGCAGAACAACTCAACGGAGAGGAAGAGGAAGAACACTGCAAACATAAAAACAAAGTAAAAAATGGACTGGGACATGACAAAATTTAAAATGATCCCACTTGAGACAAAAGTTGCCACCCAGACAATAACAGAGCAGATCACTCTATATCTGAGAGGTTTGAACTTCAGAAAGGTTACAGGATGAACCACTGCCAGGTAACGCTCAACACAGATCAGACACTGAAACAGAGGACGACCAGTCATGGCTAGTCCATCGAAAACTGCCACAACTACCCAGAGAAAATTTAATTTAGTTATTAGGAAAAGACAGACAGATTCCACACATAAGAAGATCTCACAAACAGAGAGGTTGAGAATGAAGAACTCTGCTGCAAGTCCATTGCCTGTTCCTGTCACTATAAGCCATATCACATAAGAGTTGGTAGGAAGACCCAACAGCACATTGAGGAAATATAGAAAATTATTTTCCATCTCAGTGCTGTTGTTAAACAAGTAACTGGAACTGGAGTTTGATCCATCAGTGGGGAAGATCTCACTGGAGATGTTCATCTCTTCACTGTAACAGTCAAAAACACAATTGTAATCTATGAATGAGAGATACAAGTGTTAGTTCACCAGAATATTCTGGGACTGTACAGAGTAAACCTGATCAAAACTATTTTTAAAAACACACATCAGTAAAAGAGAACAGTTCTGTTAAAATCAGTATCGGCCGTCAAAAGTTCAAAAAGCTATTCTAAATAACAGAGAAAATATTACATTCTTTTCCCAATCAGACATAATAATCTCTTTACCTTTTTGCCTGTAAAGATGATATGATTCATGCAATTTGCTATAGTATTTTATAGCTGGACTGGCCCAAGCTGATGTGTTAATGGTTTATATAGCCTATAGTATTTTATAGCTGATGTGTTAATGGGATGAAACTTGCATTTTAATATTTGGGATGAAACCCTGATATGCAAATATGTTAAGTAAAATCATATTTGCTTAAGCGACAGATTGTGATCTTTAAGCTTATCACAAGATAGCAGAAGTGTGAAACAAGATTTGAGGTAACACTATTAGTAATATATCCCTACAAATGATAAAATAAGTAAAAATGATCTCATTAAGTGTAGGATAAAGTTCACAAAAGTCATTCAGGATCATCTAAGTGGCATAAAAGCAACACGACTAGTTGTCAAATACATGCCATCACACCCCAAATAACCACCGGCTTTTAATAAACTCATTCAAAAAAACTGAAAACAGATACTCTCCTGTCACACTGTATTAGATCAAAAACAACAACAGCATCAAGCAAATCAAACTAAAACAACATGATTTACTTGCACAATCCACACATATGGTACATTTTGATAACACATGGAAATATTACAGGCACAAATCCCTTGTGATAAAAAAAAAAAAAAAAAAAAAAAAAAAATGATTTGATATGTATGTGACATAAAATGAACCTACAATGAAAGTTATAGTTTTAAACGCATCCGATGTCTGTTCTCCTTCAACGACAGTGATTTTGCCTTGTCCTATGTTGGTGATAACATTTGAGTGGTTTTTGAAACATAATTTTGATATTATTTTGTAGAATAACTATTCAAATAACTGTAGTAAAAAATAGCTTTAATTATGTCCTTTAATGAAATACCTGTGTCCCACATTTTGTGTGCAACCCTGTTACCCCATTACAAAACATATTACACCTCTGTCATTTTGTCTATAAAGATAGTATAATCTTTATAGATTTATAGGAGAAAAAAAAACTAAATACTTAAAAGAAAACTAGCAGACAAAGATATATTTATAGTCACTTATATCTGGAATGTCTGCCTTCAAAGTTGATGTGTTATAAACTTGCATGTTATATGGGATGAGTCCTGAATCCGTGATACAAAGTAATATTGTATTTGGTTTGTTCTGTTTTAGCACAAGATGATAGATCGATGAAATGTCTTTAAGCAACGTATCTCTACACAACATCTGTTTAAATTTTTGAAAGGAAGACTAATTTTGCACGTCATTCAGAATCAGATGGGTGACATGAAAGATAGGTGTCACAAAAATCTCCTCACACCCTGAAATAACCACCTGCTTTTAATACCCACATAATTACAAACGAACTCATGGAAAATACTGACAACTGACACAGTCCATGGATTTACAAAAGCAACACCAGCTACAAAGAAATCAAACCAAACAACAGATGTGATTTACCATCCTGCACTTTCAACATAAACAATATAAGTAAAAGTTTTTTGTTGTTTTTTTCTAATGTGAGCTATTAGTTATATTTTGATAAATTATGACCTAACATAAACTTAAACGACTATGAAAAGTAGCCAATTATGAAGACATCAAATCCACTCATAACTCAGAGATCTTGACCTTCACGACTGCATCCACTGTACATGAATGGTTATTAAAAGCATAGACGAATGTTAAAATGTTATATTAAATGTTGAATGTTGAATTGATATACAATGTTTGCAATATAACCATGAACTAATTTCGATGACAAAAATCTTCACATTCAACTCATTTATTTTGCAAACAATCCTTACTACATTTTTTCACCCCATACTGTATAATAAAGCAATTTTAGCAATCTTTTTTTTTTTTTTTTTTTGGATAATCAACTACATTAAAACAATTCTGACTTACAATTAAAAAGTCCAAACTTTCATTTTAAAGGTACACTCTGTAACTTTTGGTTCTCCAGCGGTTAAAAACAAAACAAAAAAACAAAACAAAAAACTGCATGCATTCTGTAGATGTAACGATAACCAGCTGGAGTGCCCTTGAGAGCCACCAGAGGGCACTCCACACCTGACTCTCATGTTCACTCACAGACTACATCTCCCATCATTCTCTGCCTGGACTCATCAGCACTCATTATCACATTCACCTGTATCTCATCTTCTTGTTTAGTTCACCCCATATAAGCCTGGTTCACCCCATCACTCACTGCGAAGTTTTGTATGTTGTTGCACTGCACTTCTGAGCGTTTTTCCCTGGTTTTGTTGTCTCTTGGTTTTTGGATTTCTTGCCTGTTCCGTGGATTACTCTCTTGCCTCTGACCCCTGCCTGTTTTGTTTGTTTGTTTGGACTGCCTTCCTGTGTATGACCTATTGCTTGTTCTTTGGATTACCCCTAAATAAAGCTGCGTTTGGATCTTTACCTTCGAGTCTCGGAGCAGATCGTAACAGTAGAAGAACTTGATTTGGTTGTGCTTCGGCTCTGCTTTACTGTGCGGATGAATATGGTTATCATTCTGCTCATAAAACATTCACTACTAGGGTTTCACTTGATTTTATTTTCCTCTTCCTCATGTATGTATTTATTACTGTAATTACAATAACTGTGTAATAACTAGGTACTAACCCTGAAACTACCTAAACCTAACCTTAATCCCTGTACGTATATTACTAAGTATTTTCTTATGTAAGTACACTGTACTTTAAAATAAAGTGCAACCGGCTTAAGAGATATAGATGGAAAAGATCTCAAGCTGACTGAAGATGTTACAGTAGCTATACTATAATAGGCACGCAACTTCCTAGAAAATAAATTCCAGGACAACACTTAAACAACCACAATGATATGACCCTTAACAATAGATAATGCTTTACAATCAACAATGTTTTTCAATGCTTTACAATGTTAGAGAGCTTTTACAACATTTTTAAATCCATCAGTTCTCGCCATCTCTGAAAAGCCAAGCTAATGTTGATTATCGTTTTATAATGAGCTCTGTCGCATTCTCTTTTTGCCAGCAGACTCTCCTCTGTTAACTTCTGAGTTAAAAAAACAACAAAAAAAAACAAACAGGTGAATTCGCCGGAGGTTGGAGATCTAGCTGCTCCATTTCAACCTTTCTCGCTCGTTGTGACAACTAACCTATGCCACACATTCGTCAAAGTAGCCAGAGCAACTTTTATTCTATGTATGTTTTATTCTATGACAAAGATTGTTTTAATAACTCAGTGTGTATTTTTAATAATGTTTAAATGGTGTAATATTTGTGAATTTGATTACTTCCATTTCCTTCCAAGTGCCGTCAAGATGAATCTCTGGTGCTTTGCCGCGAGAGCCTGCAAGATCTGATTGAGTGTGATTTTTGATTGATTTTGTGCATCTCGTAGTCGCTTTGCGTCTGGCATGGACATACACCTTGCTTGTAAATAAATATAAATATAATTGCAAGAAATTTCTATTTTTTTCATACAAATCAACCCTGTTACTCAAATTATTGCAAGAAACAATGATCAAATAAGTATTTACTTTAATTTATTTTAATAATATTCATTTAATTCAAAACATTTAAAAGTACATAACTTTATAAGCAAACTGAACAAGCATTTTGCAAGGACATCCCCTACACCAAACTCCTACAATAGTCTTTTAAAAAGTCTTTAAAAGCAACATTAATATAGAATACAAAATATCATTTCTGGTTTTCAGATAAATGGCTGTTTGTGTAAAACTGCTTTTAATTCCCAAGTGGCATAACAAACATAAGGAAAAGTACAATAACAATTAGTTAATACTTTTACTTTTTGCTTTTAAAAATGTTGTTTTTATCATCATCAATAAATATTTACACTAAAGATTATGCTGCTGTATATTGATGATGATTAAAGTAGAATTAATTATATTTAATGAAGGGCAGTTTCCTCACCCGGTAAAGAAAGAGAAGAGGCTGCACCAAACCAGCCAAAGTAAAACAAACACTGGCAATGGATGAGACTATATCAGAAACTGTTGTTGATCTAAGAACAACAACTACAACTATATAAGGAGTATATAAAATAAGCAGGGTCACATAAGTTATTAGAATGAGATAAAACGCTCTTCTCTTCATGTGGTTTTCCTCCCCTCTCTCTCTCCCTCTCTCTCCTGGTCCTGACTGCTTCAGAGCTCTGAGAACAGCCACAAGACAAAACAACTGGATGGAGAGGAAGATGAAGAACTGTGCCAACAAAAAAACAAAGTACAACATTAACTGGAACATGAAAAAATATATAATGATCCCACTGGAGCTAAAACTTGTCATCCAGACAATAACAGAGCAGATCACTCTATATCTGAGAGGTTTGTACTTCAGAAAGGTTACAGGATGAACCACTGCCAGGTAACGCTCAACACACATCAGACACTGAAACAGAGGACGACCGGTGATGCTTAGTCCATCCAAAAATCCCACAAATATCCAGAGAATTTTAACTTTATACATCAGATGACTCAAGATATATTCCACACATAAGAAGATCTCACAGACAGAGAGGTTCAGGTTGAAGAACTCTGCAGCAAGTCCATTCCCGGTTCCTGTCACTATAAGCCATATCACATACAAGTATGTAGGAAGATCAAACAGAATGATGATGATATTTACCAGTGAAATCACTGCAAATCTATCTTCCAACACACTGTCATTGTAAAATAAGTCATCAGAATAATTAGATCCAGTGGGGAAGATCTCACTGGAGATGTTCATTGCTTCAGTGTGTGCGGTCAAAAACAAAACTGTGATCTGAATGAGAGATACAAGTGTTAGGCCACCAAAGGAAATTAATTAAAAAATGCTCTATACAATCAATTTAAAACAAATTCTATTAACACTATCTACATCAGCATCTAGTCTTCTAAATATTAAATTAATATAGTAAATTCTTTGATCAAAACAAGCAATATTAATCAGGTATTTACCTTTGTCTGGTCGTCTACAGTATAAATGGTATAATTCATGCAATTTTTCTAAATTGATATAAATAAAACTTTGTAGATACAAGTTATATAGAGAGCCTTATAGCTGGACTGTCGGCATTCTAAGTTGATCTGACTGCGGGTTTAAATTTGTATGGGATGTGTCCTGAAAACCTGATTTGCAAATGCATTAAGTGACAACATATTTGCTCTGAAAGACAGATGCGTTCTGTAAAATTTTAACATTGAGACAGTGGAGATGTAAAATGAAGCAAAAGTGACAGTAAGTTCACAAAATTAATTCAGGATCATTTAAATGACACTTTTTACAAATGAAATCAATAAAAAAATACTGAAAACAGATAGCCTGATCCATAGATTTACAAAAAAAAAAAAACAACCATTAGCTACAATAAATCAAACTAAATTTCGATAAGCTAAATAAACTTTTCCTCTATAAAGATTTAATGGAAAGGTTCCACGGATAAAGGTTCTTCAATGACAAAAAAGAACCTTTATTTTTAAATTGTGCACTTTTTGTTAGAAACTTCTAGTGTGGAGAGATTTTTGACTTTAACAAACACTTTAATTTAATAGTTTTTTTTATTTTTTATTTTTTATCATAAAGGCAATGAGATATCACATTTCAAAACATCACATTATCACACACAAACAAAATTTACAAAAAAAAAAAAAAACTAACAATTTTTTTAAATTTCCATTGTAATCAACATCACAAATACATTGATCCACACCCCATTTATATTTAAAAGTTTTAAGATCATTAACCAATTTATAGTAAGTGTACTCATTTTTAATTGTGACCTTATTAAACCCCTTAGGACTGATTCGACATCACAAGACTCATTACCACTCAGTTTTTCTTTCCGTGACCCCCAGATGACCATTTTAACTTGTCCAAATCAAAAGTTCATTAAAACATGGGACTCCTTTTTACTGTTTTTTTTTTATTTAGTCCACTTCAGTCCATATATGAGATACATAGGTAAAAAGACTTCTCAGGGTCTGACACCACATCTATTGTTGCAAACAAAATCTAGGACAATCTAAAAATAAATGAAAATTTCTGGTATACCACAGAAAGTGCATCCCTCCCTCACCTGTGGATCAAGACGTGCATTGTGTCTGTTAGTGGCTTTTATACCTGTTAGCTGCCCTTGGGGGAAGCACTTAAGTAGGTACGAATATTACAAAAGTAAGATTTGTCGCACATTTAATTTTCCCTGTTATTGCAAATACAAAGTCAAAATCATCACTACGGAATTCAAACTTAAGGTCTAATTCAGCGTCGTCTTTCACAATCATGTAGGCGAAATGCCTAAATGAAACTGTTTTAACAACCGAGATCCACTGCCAATCGGTATTTTTTTGATCGGAGACACCAATTTGCCGTAACGGGAAAGAGATTGTGTTAATAGCTGGTTACTGATAAACGGAGGTAGATAATTAGATAATGTCACTTTTTTTAGATGGCATTGATAAAGGGAGAACAGGTGTAAACAAACCATCAATTATGATCCCACGCTCTACTAGCTCATTTGCTTTGTATACATTATTTAGAAAAATGACATTGGCATTATTCATTTTTGAGGCTGACAAAATGCACTCATGGCCCACAACTTCTCCTATAGCTAAGCAACAGTCCTCTACACTCACCGCAGACGCCACCTTCACTTTTGTTTGATAACAATTGTCTTCAAATGTATATTTGTGTACAAATATTACTAATTGCAGTGAACATAATAAGTATAAATAAAACTATGTACTACATTACAAAAACTACAGAGCTTGAGAACAGGTTCAAGGAACAAGTTATTGTCAAAAGTTGAATTCAACTGAATTTTTCTAGCATCAAAAATGAATACTAACTGTATAACCTTGTATTTCGATAATGGGTTTCAACAATAGAAAAAAATGGATTATAGAAACGTCATATTGATAATTATAGAAGAATTATTGACATTTAATGAAGGGAAGTTTCCCTACGCGGTAGAAAAAAAGAAGAGGCTGCACCAAACCACACAAAACAAAACAAACAAAAGCAATACTGATTAATATTTCTCCTTCTGAAAGAGTCAATAAAATCATATAGGGAAAAAACATGATTAGCATGGCCACAGTAATTATTAAAATAATATAAAACGCTCTTCTCTTTAAGTGGTTTTCCTCCCCTCTCTCTCTCCCTCTCTCTCCTGGTCCTGACTGCTTCAGAGCTCTGAGAACAGCCACAAGACAGAACAACTGGATGGAGAGGAAGAGGGAGAAATGTGCCATGATGAAAATATAATTCAACTCATATTGGGACAAGATCACAGTCATAACACTGATCCCACCGAAGACAAAACCTGCCATCCAGACAATAACACAGCAAATCACTTTGTATCTGAGGGGTTTGTACTTCAGAAAGGTTACAGGATGAACCACTGCCAGGTAACGCTCAACACACATCAAACACTGAAACAGAGAACGACTGATCAGGGCTAGTGAATCAAAAACATTTGCAGCTATCCAAAGATTTTCAGCTTTATTGCTGTTAAGACTGAAGAGACATTCCATACAAAAGATTATCTCACAGACAGCGAGGTTGAGGCTGAAGAACTCTGCCGCAAGTCCATTCCCTGTTCCTGTTACTATAAGCCATATCACATAGGAGTTGGTAGGAAGACCCAATAGAATGATGATGATATCCACCAGTGAGGATATTAAAAACCCAATTTCCTCCTCAGTGTCATTGTAAAAGAAGTGATCAGAAGAGTTTGATCCATCAGTGGGGAAGATCTCACTGGAGATGTTCATCTCTTCACTGTTTGCAGTCAAAAACACAACTGTGATCTATAGATGAGAGATACAAATGTTAGTTCACAAGAACATTCTGGGACTGTACAGAGTAAACCTGATCAAAACTAATTTTTAAACAACACACATTAGAAAAAGAGAACAGTTCTGTTTTAGACATCAGGTTATTTTACCTCAATCCTGTGCTCCTGTCTATAAAGATGAAATTATTTATTTTGGGGGGAAAAATTATTTCATGCAAGTTTGAAAGCGAAATAAATAAATAATAATAGTGGACCGAGATCTTTAGCCCTTTTATAGCTGAACTGTCTGCATTCCAAATTGATATGTTAATGGGATGAAACTTGTCAGGCTTGAGAGCCTTGCAAAATTATATGCAAATACACTAAGTGACATCATATATACCAACTTTGTTATAACGAGAGGGTGGATTCGGAAAACAAGGTCTTGAATCAATTCATCTTTCAGTAGTATTATATATGGAGTTACACAGATTATGAATCGGTTTACTATATATATATAAAACCTAAAAAAAAATATCTTCAGACAGAAATACTTAAAATAATATGGCCCCTCAACTACGTAGCTTCAGTGTTTAAAGCTATTTTTGGTTAAGTTGTAGTGTTGGTAACTACTTTTTTAACAAAGTAATTTGTAGTTCAACTGCTTTAATTTATGAGTAGCTTGTTGCATTTGCATGTTTCCAGGACATTTTAAAACACACTGATTGTATTGCACAGTCAAAACTATAATAATAAAAAATGCAGGTTAGAGACAAAAATGCTTATTCAGTGAGCAAGCAAACACCCATCAGCAATTTGTGAAATGTATAATTTATTTTAGTAGACTGCTAAAGTCCTTTTGATTTTACTAAAAGAAAATGAAGACAAGTAATTACACAAAATAAATCTCTCTTCATTTTAAACATGTATATTATTTGAACTTAATGTTTTTTTAGTTATTTAAGTTTGTGATTTTGAGCAATTGAAAAAAAAACCCTGTTTGTATTTGACGTTCAGTAATGTTGTACAATTAAAAGACTGTCTGCTGCACGCGCAGCACATGTATTTAGCAAAACTATTGCTCAATGGACGTAGCATTAGTCTTTGTAAAAGTAGTCACCAACAATCTATAAGCTATACTCTTCAGCACAATGTTAACCATAAAATCTTTAACATAACAGAACGTCTCGGGTTACGACTGTAACCCTTGTTCCCTGAGGAGGGAACGAGACACTGCGTCGTTGAAAACGACACTTTGGGGAACGCTCCCTTAGCGTGCGCCTCTGAAGTATGAATGAAACTAATCCAATCCTGATTGGTGTTGCGTCAAGACGTAACATGTGACGGCATAACCGGATGCATAAAAGTGACGCTGGCACACACACACATTAGCCTCGCGATGAAGCAAGCCGCTCCTAGGCATCGAGGGGCGTGGCAAGACGACGCAGTGTCTCGTTCCCTCCTCAGGGAACAAGGGTTACAGTCGTAACCCGAGACGTTCCCTTTCGTAGGGAACTCGCACTGCGTCGTTGAAAACGACACTTTGGGGAACGAATGCCCACTAGGCCACGCACCGAAAAAGGCCTGCCCTAGAGTGAAACTGATCTCAGACACTCAGCTAGGACTAGAGCATACGTGCGCCAGGCGTACTAGGGGAGGTGCAGACTATAAAACCTGATAAAATGTGCGGGGTAGCCCAACCGGCTGCCTCACAGATCTCCTGGAGGGGCACTCCCGAGAGGAGGGCTCTAGAGGACACCATGCCTCTAGTAGAATGAGCCCTTACGGCCAAAGGTGAAGGCAAATTGCGCACCTTGTAGGCCTACTTATGGTTTGTTTAGCCGGGAGCCCCTATTAGGTGATCCAAAACACACTGCAGTAAGTCCGACCTCCTCCAAGAAGAGGACCTCTCAAGGTAATACTTGTAACTCTGACTGGCAGAGCAAGGAACCTCTTCTCTTCTGCCGACACATGTGGTGGAGGATGAAATGCTTGCAGGACCATGGACCTAGCCATGTTAGATTGCACTTAAGGCACATAGCTGGGTCTCGGATGCAAGATGGCCTTAACTCCGCCGGGGGTAAACCCCAAGCAAGCTGGTACTAATGCCAGGGCTTGGAGATCTCCCAGTCTCTTTAAAAGAAGTAGCTAAGAGAAAGGCTATCTTGAACGTGAGGTCCCAGGCAAAACCGACTGAAGGGATTCGAAGGGAGCCAGGGATAGGCCTTCGAGAACCACCACCAGATACCAGGAAGGAACCCTGGACCTGACTGTCAGTCTCATCCTCTATGTACCAAGGAGAAATAGTATGACCAGTTGGTGCCTCCCCAAAAGGCCCAATATCCAGTGGTGCATGGAACGCCACAATGGCATCCATGTGCACCATACATGTGGACGGGGAGAGATTCGTAGAGAACGATCTTGAAGAAACTCAGAACTGAAGCCACTGGGCAGTTAACTGAGCCTAACTCATGTTCTCTATACCAAGCGGAAAAACATTTCCACTTAAGGTCATATAATCTCCTAGTAGATGGAACCCTAGAGATAAGTATGGTTCCGTGCACCCCAATTGATAGAACAGCATCAAGGTACTGAGCCCCCTCAGAGGCCAGACCCATAATTTCCACAGCTCTGGGCGAGGATGGAATATACTGCCCTCCGCCTGAAACAACAGATCCCTCCTCAGAGGAATCTGCCATGGCGGAGCTATCTGGAGTGAAATTAAGTCCGAAAACCATACTCGGGCCGGCCAAAACGGGGCTACCAGAAGAAGACTGATGCCCTCCTAACGGACCCTCTCCAGGACTCCCTGGAGCAAAGCGATCGGGGGGAAAGCGTACAGGCGAAGCCTCGGCCAGGCCTGTACCATGGCATCCAACCCCAGCGGGGCTGGATGAGTGAGGGAGAACCAAAGTGGACAGTGGGACGTCCCTCGAGATGCAAACAGCTCCACTTCCACTGGTCCAAACCTCTGCCATATCAGCTCCACCACCTCTGGATGGAGTCTCCATTCCCCGGGCCTCAGCCCCTGCCTCGACAGGATGTCTGCTCCCTGATTCTGAACCCCCGGGACATATATTGCTCTTATAGATAATATTTTCCCTTGGGACCATAAAATAATTTGATGCGCCAATCTGGATAGAGGGCGCGATCTAAGTCCCCCTTGTCGGTTCAGATACACTACCACTGATGTATTGTCCGAACGTATCAAGACGTGGTAACCTTTGATGTCTGGGAGGAAGCTCCTCAGAGCCCTGAACACAGCCAACATTTCTAGGCAATTTATATGCCAAGAATGATGATGGTCCTGCCACAGACCCCTGGCAACCCCTGGCACAGCGGCCGATAACCGCGCCCCAGCCAGTGATGGAAGCGTCTGTCGAAACGGTTTTCCGGCGACATGACGCCCTTAATACTGGCCCTTGGGACAAGAACCAAGGATTCTTCCATATTAATAGGGAAGGAAGGCATCTGCACGTAACCTTTATTATACGGAACGGATTCCCCTTGGGGGAAAAACCCCTTGGCTTTGAGCCACCACTGACTTACAGTGATGGCCTGGCCTAGCTTTATCCCTGACACCATGGTCAGGATGGATTCGATACGTGCGGGAGACATACGTGCCTGCATCGTAACCGAATTCCATACCACGCCCAGAAAAGTAGTTTTCTAAGCTGGTTCTAACACACTTTTCTTAGTGTTGAGTCTCAACCCCAATTTCTGAATGTGGCCAAGAACGACATCTCGATGCCGAACTGCCATTTCTCGAGACTGGGCCAATATGAGCCAGTCATCGATATAATTCAGAATACGGATGCCCTGAAGCCTCAGTGGAGCCAGAGCTGCATCCATACACTTAGTGAACGTGCGGGGAGAGAGTGCTAGGCCGAACGGAAGAACCCGATATTGGTACGCTTCGCCCCCAAAAGCAAACCTCAGGAACCTCCTGTGACATGGAAGGATGGAGACATGAAAATAGGCGTCTTTTAGATCTATCGTGACAAACCAATCCTCGGATCTGATTTGATTCACGATGATGGGAATAGTGAGCATCTTGAACCTGAATCTCCTCAGAGAACGATTCAACTGCCTCAAATCTAAAATCGGCCTCAGCCCGCCATCCTTCTTTGGAACTATAAAGTACCGGCTGTAAAAACCCGGACTCCCTGTCTGGTAGGGGAACAATTTCTATGGCCCCTTTGACCAGTAGAGTCTGTACCTCTTGTTCCATAACCTGAGCCTGTTCTGGAACCACTGCAGTCGGTACCACCCCAGCAAACTTGGGAGGTCGGTGACCGAACTGCAGTCTGTACCCATATTTTATAATATTCAGGACCCATATAGATATATTCGGAAGGCGTTGCCATTCTTCCACAAAATCTACTAAGGGAACCAGCCCCTCGAGACTGACCTCGGGTGATTTCCGAGCACTATTCTCGACCTCCTGAAGCGGAGGACCGACAGGAAAAAGTCGAGAAAGATTTTGTGACCGTCGGTGCCCTGTTACAAGCTTTTGGGGCGAACGCCACGGTGTGCGTTCGCTGGAAAGCGATGTGGCCTGAAGCGCACTTTATGGCAGGATACAGACATCGATTTCCTGAGGGCTCCCCCAGAGGGGAAGCTCTTTCGGTTTCGTTCTCGACACCCTGAAGCGGAGGACCGGCAGGGAATAATCGAAAACAGTTTCCGATATGCAGACAGGAACACTGCCTGGCCGCAAGCCTTTTTGGACGGGCACTACAGCGTGCATTCGCTGAAAACCGATGCGTCCTGAAGCGCAGTTGACGCTGGATACAAACATCGATTTCCTGAGGGCTCCACGGAGGAGCGATTCTCGCTCGTCCCTCCACGGGGGGGACAGCCATCTTCGTCTCGTTTTCGATACCCTGATGCGGAGGACCGGCAGGGAAAAAATCGAAAACGATTTTCGACGTTCGCTGCTCATCATTTTAATTCCTCAGAATTAAATGCAGCCAAAAACACTGGATAAGTAAAACACGGTCTAGATGGTAGGCTGAATTACAATATCTAACTTCTTAAAGTCAGATAATATATTCCATCATTTCAATTCCATCATTTTAATCCATAGAATTAAATGCAGCCATAATCACCAGACAATACTGTTTTAATATTTATTTATACGGTCTCGTAATCTACACGCTGCCTCGGCAAACGCGAGATTCGAGCCGTTATAATATTTGGCTTTCATCCCTCGAGAAGAAAGTCATCAGGTGCGAGGTTGAAACATCCAAAAGCGCACGGAATTTAGCACGCGCGCCCGAGATATTTCTCAATGAACACTGCCAGCACCCTCAGGAGCTGATTGTGAATGCCTCGCACCCAAACAGTATTATTTCACAGATCGCGTGTGTCCCCTTTTATTGCAGACTCGTAATCTATACGCTGCCTCGGCAAACGCGAGATTCGAGTCGTTCACAATATATTTGGCTTTCATCTCTCGAGAAGAAAGTCAACGGGCGCGAGGCTGAAACACCCGAAACGCACGGCTGTGTGCGTCGAGATATTTCTCAATGAACACGCAGCCAGCACCCTCAGGAGCTGACTGTGCATGCCTCGCACCCACACAAAATCTTATTGTTATTATCTACTATAGATTCTGTATTGCAATGCAGTGGGACAATTCTTATTTTTGGGTTACAAACAACACCAGCGAGTGTGACTCGTGTTCCTCGATCCCGATGCTGAGCACATCACTTCCTCAGAAGCAAATAGCTCGAGCATCGGGCACTCGTCACGGGCAGAAGAAACCACATCGCGGGCTTCTGCGTCGTGAGCGAGCGTTATAGAATCTGCGGATGATGAACGAGAAAGTGCCTCGGCAGTCTCGTTCTCATCCGCGAGATCCTTCTGCGATCCCCACGATCTAAGCCGCCGCGCCGCCTCAACGGACGCGGGGCCCGAACCGCGGGGATCGCGAGCCTGGCCTTTATCAGAAACCAAACGGGAGTGCAGCACTCTAATCAGTACTTTCACAATGTTCACAGGCAGCCCCCTCGAGAGCTGCCTGTGCGTGCTGCGCTCCTGGTGTACACACAACTGATGCGTGTCCCCACCCGTGAGAAATATAGGGCAGGGGTGCACACACTTAGTGTATCTTCCACTCGCATAATATAGTGGTTTTCAACAGACAAACAACACCAAATAAGACAGACAGTTTCACAGAGAACGCTTGCTGAAGAGCAAAAGCTAGTGTGTGTGTGTGCCAGCGTCACTTTTATGCATCCGGTTATGCCGTCACATGTTACGTCTTGACGCAACACCAATCAGGATTGGATTAGTTTCATTCATACTTCAGAGGCGCACGCTAAGGGAGCGTTCCCCAAAGTGTCGTTTTCAACGACGCAGTGCGAGTTCCCTACGAAAGGGAACATATTTTAACTGTCAAACATAACTGAGCATTAAACATTCATATTTTACAATAAATAACACTTAATTTCATCTTTTAGGCTGCTCTCCTGATCCAGCCATATGTAAAGCATGCTGGGAACTAAAATTCCTCCGCCCAGTTTCAGTAATTCAACAAGAATCTTTCATGTAATCCCAACACATATGGATTAAGTCAACTTAAATTTGAAGTTGATTGAACAATTGTGCTGCTTTAGTTAATTTAATTAAGTAATTTGAACAAGACGCAAAAAATCTTACATAAAATCAACATAAAAAAACATCCTTAAAATCATAAACAAACAACTTCTGGAGCTCAGATGTGTGTTTTATTTTGCAGTTAACATCAGAAACATGAGCAAAACTATACATAAAATAGTGTAGTTCAAGTAAATAGTTAAGTTTCTGTTTAAATATTGTAGCTGAATGGCAGACAATAAATTATAGAGATCTCATTATCATAAATGAAGTAGAATTAATTATAATTTATGAAGGGCAGTTTCCCGACCCGGTAGAGAAATAGAATAGGCAACACTAAACCAGATGAAGTAAAAAATACATGAGCAAAAACAAGTGTATCATAAATTTTGGCTGAACTCCACATAAAACATATTAAAATTAAAAATGGGAATATACAATAACCATGGTCAATGCAGATAGAATTAGATAAAACACTCTTTTAAATCCACAGAAAGATAAATCCAAGCAGAGAGAAAAACTTTAAACTCAGGTACACATGACCAAGACTCAACAACAATGAACAGAAGCAGAGTAACTTAAGTATACATGCAAATGAGAATAATTAACAACACACACCTGAAATAAATGACAAAATCAAATCAATAACCATGACAAGCAACTTAACTCCATGCAAACTGAAAAACAAAGTCCAAATGGTGTGTGACTGTGACAATGTTATAATATCACTACAAGATAGATTGATAAAAAATTATCATCTCTTGTAATAAATAACTTTTTTAAATTTAAATTTTAACAGTCAAATCGGAAAAAGTCATTCAGGATCAGCTGGACTGGTGGTAATAAAATATTTTTTTTTATTATTAAACCACCAGCTTTCAATAACCATCCAAATCACTTATTCAAAATACAGAAAACAGATACTCATCTGTCACGCTGGTTCAGCTACAATAAATCATGCTAAAATAACAGATGTGATTAATTATGAACATTACCTAAATATATTTGTTAAACTATTATCTAACATTGAATTAATCTAGCATGGAAAGTAGTTGGTCATGAAAACATCAGATCTCTGCATCTCCTAAAAATAGTGATTTTAGCCTTTCCCTCCTCAGCAGTCTGGACCTTTTCGAATGCATGTATAAAAAAAAATAAAAGAAAATTAATTATATATATATATATATATATATATATATATATATATATATATATATATATATATATATATATATATATATATATATATAATATAATATATATATATACAGTGAGGAAAATAAGTATTTGAACACCCTGCTATTTTGCAAGTTCTCCCACTTAGAAATCATGGAGGGGTCTGAAATTGTCATCGTAGGTGCATGTCCACTGTGAGAGACATAATCTTAAAAAAAAATCCAGAAATCACAATGTATGATTTTTTAACTATTTATTTGTATGATATAGCTGCAAATAAGTATTTGAACACCTGAGAAAATCAATGTTAATATTTGGTACAGTAGCCTTTGTTTGCAATTACAGAGGTCAAACGTTTCCTGTAGTTTTTCACCAGGTTTGCACACACTGCAGGAGGGATTTTGGCCCACTCCTCCACACAGATCTTCTCTAGATCAGTCAGGTTTCTGGGCTGTCGCTGAGAAACACGGAGTTTGAGCTCCCTCCAAAGATTCTCTATTGGGTTTAGGTCTGGAGACTGGCTAGGCCATGCCAGAACCTTGATATGCTTCTTACAGAGCCACTCCTTGGTTATCCTGGCTGTGTGCTTCGGGTCATTGTCATGTTGGAAGACCCAGCCTCGACCCATCTTCAATGCTCTAACTGAGGGAAGGAGGTTGTTCCCCAAAATCTCGCAATACAGATGGCCCCGGTCATCCTCTCCTTAATACAGTGCAGTCGCCCTGTCCCATGTGCAGAAAAACACCCCCAAAGCATGATGCTACCACCCCCATGCTTCACAGTAGGAATGGTGTTCTTGGGATGGTACTCATCATCATTCTTCTTCCTCCAAACACGTTTAGTGGAATTATGACCAAAAAGTTCTATTTTGGTCTCATCTGACCACATGACTTTCTCCCATGACTCCTCTGGATCATCCAAATGGTCATTGGCAAACTTAAGACGGGCCTTGACATGTGCTGGTTTAAGCAGGGGAACCTTCCGTGCCATGCATGATTTCAAACCATGACATCTTAGTGTATTACCAACAGTAACCTTGGAAACGGTGGTCCCAGCTCTTTTAAGGTCATTGACCAGCTCCTCCCGTGTAGTTCTGGGCTGATTTCTCACCTTTCTTAGGATCATTGAGACCCCACGAGGTGAGATCTTGCATGGAGCCCCAGTCCGAGGGAGATTGACAGTCATGTTTAGCTTCTTCCATTTTCTAATGATTGCTCCAACAGTGGACCTTTTTTCACCAAGCTGCTTGGCAATTTCCCCGTAGCCCTTTCCAGCCTTGTGGAGGTGTACAGTTTTGTCTCTAGTGTCTTTGGACAGCTCTTTGGTCTTGGCCATGTTAGTAGTTGGATTCTTACTGATTGTATGGGGTGGACAGGTGTCTTTATGCAGCTAACGACCTCAAACAGGTGCATCTAATTTAGGATAATAAATGGAGTGGAGTTGGACATTTTAAAGGCAGACTAACAGGTCTTTGAGGGTCAGAATTCTAGCTGATAGACAGGTGTTCAAATACTTATTTGCAGCTGTATCATACAAATAAATAGTTAAAAAATCATATATTGTGATTTCTGGATTTTTTTATTTTAGATTATGTCTCTCACAGTGGACATGCACCTACGATGTCAATTTCAGACCCCTCCATGATTTCCAAGTGGGAGAACTTGCAAAATAGCAGGGTGTTCAAATACTTATTTTCCTCACTGTATATCTTTTACATTGATATTCAGTTATTGATACATAATTGTGTATATTTAACTCAGAAAAATCCCTGCTGTGAGAGTCCAGGGATAAGTCCTACTGCTCCAGGCATAACAGGTGAACAATAGGAAGGTCCTTGGAAAAATAAAAATAGGACAGAAAATACTGCAAATAATCCTTTGTTTTAGGTCTGGTCTTCTTTCATGGGATGGTTGTATATAAAGTGCACAATAAGAATAACTCAAAAAGAATCAGTCTTTAATTCAATAATGTCAGTAACCATAATGTCGGTAACCAAACAGTTGATGGACCCTGTTGACTTCCATAGTATTATTTTTTTTCCTACTATGGAAGTCAATGGGTTACCGACATCAACTGTCTGGTTACCGACATTCTACAAAATTTCATCTTTTGTGTTTAGCAAAAGAAAGAAATTCATACATGTTTGAAACAACTTGAGGGTGAGTAAATCAAGACAGAATTTTAATTTTGAAGTGAACTAATACTTTAACTGGGTCCCACTGGTGATCTTCACACCATGAAATGAAGACTCTCCACTTCAGGGCATATGGTTTCTTCATAGAGGGAGCTCTGGAGTGAAGTCTCAACAATCTCGGTTGAGAGACCAGACTCTAGGAGTTTGGCCCCCTCAGAGGCCAAATCCACTATTTCCATAGTTCCAAGCAGGGGTGAAGGATCAAACCCCCTGCCTGGGACCCTGAGAAGGTCTCTCCTGACCGGTATCTCTGAAGGGGAGCCATCGAGAAGGGACACGAGGTCCGAGAACTCGGGCCGGCCAAAAAAGGGGCTACTAACAACCTTTCACTCCTGCAAGATAGTATAAGTTTTACCCACCAAAGCCAAAGTTGTTCTACATGGCCTGGTGGATAATGTCGGGGCCTTGAGGGGCGATGCTGTATGGGGAGACAGATCACTCACAAGCATCTGCTTCATCTTGGGCATTGTCCTATACAAGTGTTCGCTCAACCCCATGATATTTGCTAGGGGTGTGACTAAAATGTGATGAGATTTTTCATCAAGTGAACAGCTGTCTCGCGATATCATCATTACGGAGAGTGAGTTTCTCACTAAAGATTGCTTTATTAATAATATACCTGATCAGTTTCATCTGCTCAGCATCCCAGATAGCTTAGAAGAACTCGATATAAAATTTGTGACAGAAACTTTTGACTCTCTCTTTTCCAGGACTTTAGACACAGTTGCTCCTTTGCGCTTAAAGAAGATTAACATAAAAAAATAATAAAAAAAATCAGCCCAAACACCTTTTATTGCTGGCCCGGGCTTAGCAAACTAAGCCAATTAGAAACAGCTAACAATTAACAAACAGATAACAAAATCACACTCTGTTCATATCTATGAACAAATTTAATTCACTTTTATTTCATATAAAGTATTGTATTTCGGTAGAAATTTTTCAAGTTTACAGCAAAAGCAAGCAATAGTTGCAATAAGTGTCATTATGACAGCCTATGAAGGAGTGAGCCAGCTCTCAGATTTCATCAAAAATATCTTAATTTGTGCTCCGAAGATGAACAAAAGTCTTACAGGGTTGGAACAACATAAGGGTGAGTAATTACTGACAGAATTTTCATTTTTGGGTGAACTAACCCTTTAAAGACTTCTAACTGTGTGCTTTATGCAAATGAGTTCCACAGGGGAAAGAAGGGTGGGCTACACTGTGTGTCTCCCCTCTGATGCCAGCAGCCAATCACAGCACTGGAAAGGAGAAGCATCAAATTGCAACCTCCTCTTTATCGGAAAGGGATAAACGTATACCCTTTCAACAGACACTCCTTGTTCTGGGTCTCCGGTTCATCCAGTGAGACGTTAACAGACACATTCTGAGTCTGTCCTCCAAGGATGAGACATAACCGTTCTGAGTCCCGGCATGTGACATAACAGATATACCTTTCTGGGTCTCAGTCCTGTAAGGGGAGATACATTAACAGATACGATCACGTTCTGAGCCTCCAGTCTGGGATGAAAGAGACATTACCAAACATTACGTTCAGAGTTTTAGTCCAGCAAGACAGTAACGACTACAGCACGTCCCAAGTGTCCATGCCAGTGAGACAAAAGCGGATTGACCAAGTTCTGAGTGTCTGGCCCAGTGGGGCATAAGACACACAGAGACATTTGCAACAAAGTTAAGCTCAGGAGAGCAAACCTTCACTCCAAGGTACCTTCTTCTGCGTGTTCCAGATTAAGGATTAACCTTTGGTGCTATGAGATCAGCATCCCACAGAACTTCATGTTCAAGGCTGTTGAAATGGATCCCTCACTGCATTGTCACCCGTCATTGGACTGCTCACTCGACCACGTGGAACGTAAATATCACTTAACCAAACCTCTTTCCAGAGACCTTGGCATTGTTGTATTATCAGTATATGATTTTCTAATTCATAACTGGTTAATAACAAATAATTGTACGTGTACTTGTTTGATGGAGAAGATAAACAACAGTTCATCTTTCCATAAGATAACATAACTCTTCCATAGCCACACTCAATCTAATCACTTATTATTTTTATGCATCTTATGCACTTTAATCCTTTATGAAAAGTCATTAAGAGCGATAATGAGTGACAGAAGCGTGCTCTGACGCTGCATCAACATGTTAAAGGGGTGGTTGATTATGATTTCACTTTTTTAACTTTAGTTAGTGTGTAATGTTGCTGTTTGAGCATAAACAGCATCTGCAAAGTTACAATGCTCAAAGTTCAAAGCAAAGGAAGATATTTGCTTTTAAAGAAATTGCTTTTTAAGGACTACAACAAACGACTGGTAGGGACTACACAACATTCCTCCAGGGTGAGTGACATCACCAACCCTATAATTTACATAAACCCCGCCCCCTGAACACGATTTATAGATTATCAAGACAGAATATGCTAATCAGTGACTAGAATAGAACTACACAAAAGCTACATAAATTAATCAACTAACCATTCAGAAATGTCCTGTTGCATTCTACATGTTGTCACTTCTTCTTGAGTCTCTCCATCATTGTCTGAATCCAGTTTGAACATAAAAGGCTAAAAGTTTTTGAAATTTTCAGTGCATGTCTGTGTGAGTGCAAACTGTTGAAGCTCCGCCCTCTGTGCTGGGAGCAGCAGTTCATTTGCATTTAAAGGAACAGACACAAAACGATGTGTTTTTGCTCACCCTCAAAAAGTGACAATTTTAACATGCTATATAAAAATATCAGTGAGGTATTTTGAGCTAAAACTTCACATACACACTCTGGGGACATCAAATACTTATTTTACATCTTGTGAAAAGGGCATTATACCACCCCTTTAAGCATAGCTAATGAAAACATTACCCTTGAACTAAAATGTTTCTTTTTATTTTTTTATTTTTTTATTTTTAGCTAACATGTTATCCCATTGAACGTGAATACCTATTTACTTAAACTTCTCATCCATAGCTTAGACAGCGTATACTCACAGAGATACAAAAAATAAACAATTTGCTGCTGTATAGATAACTGAATAATGTTCCAGCTTATGCTTAGTAAATCACTCCACAAGACTATAAACATGACGCCTAGTTTAATTGTATTGATTGTTCTTTAGCGTGACTCAGAGCACAGAAGCATCTGAATCAACCACACACATTTAGCATAGCTGATGAAAACATTACTCAGGAAATAAATTAATTGGTATAGTCTAGGTACAGTATAGCTATATGAATAACGGTATAATCATTAAGCTATACTGTTAAATATGGTGAACGCCGTTTAAAGCGCAAACGCTTATCACTTTAACTATTTTCATATCCATGCTAACAGCATATAAAAGAGCAATGACATATGATAAACCACTGCTGCTGCATGCAGTAAACACTGCTGCTCATATGCGTCAGTGATTCACTCGTGCAACTGTTGACATGACGCTAGTTTAAAACTTGTAAAGATTGCTCCATTTAGGAATTAATAACTGGACCACACAATATACGCAGATATGTGGATTAAAACATCACTTATCTTAGAAGTTGATTCCAGGTGCGTTCTGAAAGCATTTCTGAAAGTGCGCTGCATACTGCTAATGGTAACACTACCAGTATTTGTTTGAATGTTACAGCTCATTGGAAGTTGATACAACAACCAATCAGCTGTGCAATGTAGATAATGACGTGATGCTACCCAATGAGTTAGACCAATTAGCCTGCGCCATCTGTTTCATGCCAGAACTAGGTACCTCTACCCATAAATAAACAAGTTGCTTCCTTGAAAATAAATTCCAGCACTGCTACAACAACCATAATGAAATAATCCTTCATAATAGATAATACAATGAACTCTGTTAGAGAGCTACATGGCAATTTATCTGTTCAATAAAATACCTTACTCACCCATTGAGTAATAAAAACACCACCTCTGCATCTCCGAAAAGCCAAGCTAATAATGATTCTAGTTTTATTACGAGCTCTGTTGCATTCTCTTTTTGTCAGCAGACTCTCGTCTGTGCGTTTTTTTTAAAACGGGTGATTACCCGGAGGTTGGAGATTTAGCGTGTACCATTTCAACCTTTCTCGCTCATTGTGACAACTAACCTGCCACTCCCACACCATACACACATGAAAGTAGCAGGAACATCTTTTCTCTCTTTACAGATTGGACGAGACACGCACGGGGCGAGTGACATATGCATGCAATTTCCTAGGTCCTGCTTCTTCAGATGGCAGTATTTGAGTATGTGAGGGAACGCTGGAGGACTCAGAGATGGGGCACTACATCCTCAAAAAAGAAATGCAATGCAGATACATTACCCATGCAAGATGAAAGATAAACAGTAGGTGGCGATAATACTCCCAAGGAGTAAACGGCTATTAAACAAGAAGAAGAAGTGTCTGCGGGATTTGGGCGGATGCTGATCAAATCTAGATCTGTTCCTCACACAAATAAATGGCTGCGTCTGAAAACTTACAGTAGGCAGCTAACTTGATGCCTCACTGCCTTATCAAGCAATTACTTTGTAGGCAGTGCTTGCGCATCAAGACACCTCATGAAGCTGATTTCAGACAGATTTCTGAGGCAGTGTAACAGCTTAATTTTCTGCAGCAAAATAGAGAGAGCTTTAGTGATAACTAAGCAAATATTTAATTACAATAGCAATTTCTTGCTAGAAATGACATCAGAAGTGGAACACTTTGGACAAAAAACATACATTTACACACAAACTGACCACCAACAGCAACTTTCAGACACCATCTTTAGTTTTTAGCTCAACTGTCTCCGAATGGAATGCACAGGATTATTGGATATAAAAGGCACTGAAGGATACTATGCTGCCTTCAAAAATCGATTAGATGAAGGTATCTCAGGAGACATGAAGTGAAGTCCTACCTTGGAGTGCAGCCTCCGAAGGCCTAAAATATTCTTAATAGTGTAATGTAACTTAAACTGAAGTCTTACCCCAAAATAGGCTACATTTAGGACAAAAATAATTTAACAATGATACAATTCCATTGTCCTTTACATTAGTACTACACCACAGATTTCTCATTGAAATCAATGAGTTTAGGCCGCTTTTGGCATTTGTAGTCACTCATTTCTCTTGGACAAAATGAGTGAGAACAGGTTGACATTTAAGACAAAAAATATGACAAAAGTAGCATGCGATTTGTGCGCTATATCAGTCATCTGAATCTATTTGCATAAAAACTTAAAGTATTTGTCCTTCGACATTTCCAAAAGTAAACTAGCTAGATAGTAATTTAGCTAAAATGCGATTCCTGCATAGTGATTTGAAATACTTAGTGATAATGAATAATTAACAACAAAAACAACTTGCCTGAATAGGCTACCTAAGCGTTATTGTAATATACAATTAACCCTCTGGAGTCTGAGCTGTTTTCTGGGCCCTGGAGGTGTTCTGACATGCTCTGACATTTGTGGTTATTTCTGTTACTTGTGACATTTTCATGGCTAAAGTCTAATTACACTGTATTCAGCACAAACTCTGCTACAATAATATATCAGCAGCATGTATGTAAAAGTTTGTAGTTTTGAGATAATGACATTTATGCATGGTTTGTGAAAATACAAAAAAAAAATTCTCACTGAAATAAGGCCATGAAACCCATACTGATTATTTCTTCACAAGACTTTTGAAAATTGTATGACGTAGCCTAGAATATTTGCTCCAACACTATGTGAAAATCACCCTGACTGCTCATTCAGATAAGACAATATATTGATTTAAAATTTGTACGACGTGTTTTGTGTGAGAAAGCTTTATGCAGAGGTCATTAATATGTAAGCTTTTCACACCTGAGAAAGACAAAGACCCTCCCCTAACGGCCCTATTAGGAGCTATCAGGCCCTGTCATTCTGAGCAACCTTGCACAATAAATGAGGAGATTTAAAAAAGAATGGCTTTTAAATTGTTTGGATTTATTTACAACACAACATAATCCAAAGATACACAACAAATGCCAAAAAAGCACTTATTGAAACAATGATCCAAAGACAGAGACCTTTGTGCCATTCCTAAAAACATTGTACATACCTTTCATTTCCAAGGTGTTTGATTTTCACTTTACCATGTTCATGTACAGAGACTCATGTGAATGTTGAAGTCAGCAGGACTCAAGTGGCATCTGGGCCCTGAAAAAAAAAAAAAAGTGAACATACTGATATCAAGAGAAAGGCCTGCACGATTTTGGGAATAAATTTGAGATTTTTCTGGTTAAAATTGCTTTTTAAAATTCACAGAATACACACACACACACAAATGTTTCCAACAATATATAATATAATGAACACCAGGTTTGTTGTGCCTTGTAGGCATAAGCTATGCACAGTGCTGGATAAAATAATAATAACAATAACCTATAGCAGTATAAATCTTCCAAAAGATTTCAGTAACAACTAAGCTAGAGAAAAATATATTGATTATCATGTTACTTCAAATGTTTCCATTCGTTATGATGATATGAAATGAGATAATAGTAAAAACATGAAGCCTTTTGGTGCGTTTTGCTTTTCAAACACTATCACGATCCAAAATATGATACATTCAAACGCGATCACGCTGCAAAATATGATACATTCAAATGCAATTGCACTGCAAAATATGATACATTCAAACGCGATCAGATCCAAAATATGATACATTCAAATGCGATCACGCTCAAATATAAAACATTATGGTTACCATATACATATCTACGTTTGAGCAGATATCCACAAACACAGTAACAGTAAACACGGGTCTAAATATTATAATATTCACCATATATCTAGCAACAGTTCAACTGTAATGTGAAATTTATGCAAAAATAACAAACTAATATGTACGAATTTCTTACCTTACATCTTTCTTGTCTTCAGATCGCGTTCTTCTTCTTCTGAGGTAAATCCAATGTAAGCTCAGTCAAACTCACTAAAAGCAGAGACTTGTGAAGTGTTTTGGTGTTTTGTTGTTGAGGTAATGAGCGAGTTTGCGTTCCATGTGGAGATTTGCATGTGAATCTCTTTTGCACTTGTGGGCGTGGCTAAATTAAAAATAATTAGGAAGCGTTTGGACATCTTGTTGGTTTTATACAAATTACTTAAACAGAGAATATTTGTTTTCAGTTTGAATCCGATCATTTAAAAGTACACACTTAAATGTTTATAAAGGTATATGGCTCATAAATGTGTGACAAGTATTCGCTGAGTTTTGTTTCAGTTTATAGACGTGCTCAAGAAAAAAAAGTTCACTGCGACGGAGAGGCAGAACGCACACCTTGTTTATTTTCTTTATTTTACAAAAGCACAATGTTTTGATTTGATTGTAAGTGGACACATACAAAAGTAGAAATATCACAGTTTCTTTTTTTATATTTCTTTTTTCTGTATGACCATAAATGACGGAGTAATTTAAGTTTATAGTGCTACAATGTGGAGAAAATCCAGCAAAACGCGCCCGCTCGTTTGCCGACCTCAGAGGGTTAATCAGAAAGAAAGAAAAAACACAGACCTTAATCAAAAAGGTTTTTCACTTGCAGAGTGAATGTCCAATCCCTTAGGAGGTATACTGTATATACTTCTGCAAATGATTAATCAAAACAGAGTCTTTAAAACACCATCCATAATCTCATGTTCAAGCAAACGCTTTCAGCATAAAACATTCAAATTTACCGCATTTTCATTCCCCTGCGCTGTTGAAACGCATTGCTAACTCACTCAATTGTCTCGATGCTCTCCAAATTAGGTCACAATAGACGATATTGCCGATGCCGCCTACCTGACCTCATCTTCCATTTGCCACATATGTTTGAAGTGTTCAGAGACCGAGATAAACATAGATAACATATTTAGGCCACTTACTTAGTTTAGATGTGGCGATATACCTCTGCACTGCCTTCTGATGGAAGTCCTGCACTCTTTTATTATGTATCCTCTGTGTCTGAAGATCCATGTGTTTGTAGGTTTGTTTTAGCTGATTTTATATGCACATTTTTAAACTGTTTCATTTGATCTAACACCTGACATGGAAACAGGTGACCCTTTGTCAGAGATTAATTGGTTTAATTTGATAAACAATTTTTTTTTATCCCATCTTTGACAGATGATGCATGGATGCACTGGGATCTCCAAGGAAATTAGTAAAGACAATTCAAACACATAACCTCGATATTTATAGGGTATGATATATATATTTTTTTTTTTACAGTTGTAGGTTTTATGAGGAACAGACACAGGCAAGTTTCCAGGTGACTAATTGCTTTTATTTGACAAACACACAAAAACATGCACACCACTTATCCCATTTTTAACAAATGAAGGATGCACTATAAAAAACTACACAACATGATCTACAATCATTTCAAGGAATTATTCACTAAGTTCAATTCACACGAGTATCCCAGAATGTTTATATTATTACAAGAAACAATGTACAGTACTAACAGATAACATACTGTATGGTTGGTCAGGTCAGTTTTTTTTTTTTTTTTTTTTACAGTTGCAGGTTTTATGAGGAACAAAAAAAGAAGAGTTTACCAGTCCGTTGCAGAAAAAGAACAGGGTGCACAAAACCACCCAGCATAAAACAAGCAAACGCAAAACCTATGAGCGGGTCGGTATTGAGTCGTGTGAAAATAGTTAAGAAGCTTGCGAAAATGGTTGGTACAAATATGACAACCATGCTTACAGTAGTTATTAGAATGAGACAAAATGCTCTTCTCTTCAAGTGGTTTTCCTCCTTTCGCTCTCTCCCTCTCTCTCCTGGTCCTGACTGCTTCAGAGCTCTGAGAACAGCCACAAGACAAAACAACTGAGTGGAGAGGAAGAGTAAGAACTGAATCAAGAATAACCACATAAATCTATTCAAGTTATATAAGAATGAAGTAAACATGCAGCCTAAACAGATGCCAAGAGTGGTTATCCAGGCCGCAGTGCAGCAGATCACTCTATATCTGAAAGGTTTGAACTTCAGAAAGGTTACAGGATGAACCACTGCCAGGTAACGCTCAACACAGATCAGACACTGGGACAGAGGACGACCAGTGGTGGGTATTCCAATTTAAAAAATGAGTACAGCAGCAAAACTCTGAAGCGGAACAACATTTGACAGTGCAGATAGCAAACATAATAAAAACATAATTCACAAACAGAGAGATTGAGGTTGAAGAACTCTGATGCGACTCCACGTCCTGTTCCTGTGATGATGAGCCATATAACATAGGAGTGTGTTGGAAGACCAAACATGAAACTGATGCCATATGCCCACTTGTCTACATTGGCCATTGGCCAATGGTAATATTCAATGGCAGTGAGGTTTGTTGATGCTTTAGGTGTGGAGGAGTTCATTTCTTCTATTTCTATTTTCTCAGGTCATGCGCTGAAAAAGAAAACCTTTAAAAAAAAGTTACAATTGCACTCTTTAAGATCAAAGAAGCATAGTATAAATTAACACAACTTTAGACTGCATTAAAACTAGACAAAATAAGATGTGAACGAATTTGTATAACTCTACACAGTTCTAAGTTTCAATCACTACATTTTTGAATATTCCAATATGACATAACTTGAAAATATGACAGGGTTTTCTTAACTTTCATAACTGTCCTTCAGAGGGATAATATAATACTTGATTCTGATTACTCAATCGTCAAATATTTCCTAATATGTTAACTAAAACCGTCCCCTCCAATACTACAAAAAGGCGGACTCGCATGCTCTTTGTTTCATGCAAATGCAATTGGCGTCATCTTGAGTCTCATTGACGGACTGTAGTGAGAATGACCTCAGAGGACTTCAGTAGGATATTAAAGATAGGGTAGGCAATTTTGGAGTGGCTAGCAATAGCAAGCTAGCTTTAAAAGCATTAGATTCCACCCTCCTTCAGAGCGTCTCCAAAGCCACGTCTCCTCCAAAACACACACAGTAAACGCACAGGTCGCGCACAGCCAGAGCAGTTTCAGCAAAGCTATCATTGACTACGTTTACATGCAGCCAATAACCCGTTCAAAACCGGGATATTAGCAATAACCTAATTGCTAATGCGGAAATGACGCATATTGCGTCTTAAGGTTGTCCGTACGTCCAGACGCTAACCGTGCGTCGCCGTTTATATCGGGATATTGCCAATTGATTACAAATTCCATGTATACAGGAGTAACTCTCTCTGCTCACGCATGTAAACGGGTTATTCCGAATGTTTCAGAAACCCAAATAGTGACCTTAACCCGACCATAACCCGATATTTGACAGCTTGTAAACGTAGTCATTGATGTGAAGAGGGTTTCAACCAGAATAACAAAAAATTGCCTACCCTACCTTTAACGTTACAGTAATATTGTTGCAGTTTTCATCTTGTTGCGAGACCTATTGTTTTGTACATTACATTGGGATACATTTTAGTGGAAGCTTTAAAATAAAATACAGGTAAAATAATTAGGCCAACAACTCAAATCAATATTTAATGATTGGCCTAAATAGCCTAAGTTTTTATTTGGTAATCAGCCATTTTATAATGTACAGTGAGTGGGTAATTTTTTCACAAATATACCCTTATCAGGGTGATCAGGACCACAATGCAGAGCAGTTTTGAGTTGAAATGATTTTATAATTCTACAATCTAGGCTTACTCTGAATTTGCATAATCCCTTTAGACAAAAAAAAAAAATCTGAAATGACTCAAAAAGGTTTGTCACCTGAAGAGTGAATGTCCAGTTCCTCTGAATGTATAGAAACTTCTGTGCTGTGTTTTGACTTCACTACATCTGTGGAAAGCTTCACAGGTTGCTTGTCTTATAAATATAAAACATGCAAATATTTAACAAGCAGTCCAAAAGACAGATAGTCCCCTTAGAGTATGATTTATATGGAACACAATGTGATTTGGAATATTTCAATTTGAAAACTTATATAGTTAAATTGCTCTAAATTGTTTTCAAAAACATATGTTGTCACACTTATGGGGTAAGTTGTCACAATGAGAAATTGCCATTAAATAGCCAAATCTGATACAGATCACCAAACACAGTTTAACCTTTCAGTTAAAAACTACCTTCATTATATACAATATATGGTTCATTCATGTCTAGATGCACGGTGCTTTTAATATCTTCACTTTTTACCCCCAAAATGTATCAAACACATGATGATATTGCAATTTAAACAAGTTGTTTAAAGCCAAGAAATTGCATTCGTTTAATTAGACTTGTTGGACTCAAATACTTAGATTCAGCCATCATGACAATTAACCCCAGTGTCCCTTGAGCATTTGCCTGCAAGTGTAACCAGCATTTAGTTTTTTCCCATACATATTCATTTTTGTGTTCCTTTTTCTGTCACATTCTATTTGTAAGTCTAAACTGTTATTTTGAATGAACCTGACATGGAAAAGGGTGACCTCATTTGCCAAAGTCAAGTCAAGTCACCTTTGTTTATATAGCGCTTTTTACAAAACAGATTGTTTCAAAGCAGCTTTACAGTGATAACAGGAAAATAATGCAACAAAGTTTGTTTCTGCTGTACAACAGATCTAGAAGAAAATTGCGTCATAGTCCAGCTTAAGTAAGTTCAGAGAAACCGCTCTGGAGAAAACCATGATGTCATCGTCCAGCTCAGTTCAGTTCTTATATAATGGTGTCAATGCAGGCAGATCAATAATATTGTTGAATATTAAGTGTCCCCAACTAAACAAGCCAAAAGCCAAAGGCGAAAAATGCAAACAAACTATATAAACCACAATTCACACATTTGACAGATGAAGCATGAATGCACTATAAAAACTACAGAATGTGATTTATAATCTAAATTCAAATATATTCACCAATTCAATTCACATTAGTATCCCAGGATGTTTGTATTACAATGTAAGGTTTACTTATATAATAAAAGGTTGTTTAGTGACAATGTTTTGTTACAGTTTCAGGTTTTATGAGGTACAGACACAGGAAAGTTTTCCAGTCCGTTGCAGAAAAAGAACAGGGTGCACAAAACCACCCAGAATAAAACAAACCAAACCAAAACTTCTGTAAGGTTCAGTATTCAGTCGTGTGAAAATAGTCAAGAAGCCTGTAAAAATGAATGGGACAAATATGACAACCATGCTTACAGTAACTATTAGAATGAGATAAAACGCTCTTCTCTTCATGTGGTTTTCCACCTCTCTCTCTCTCCCTCTCTCTCCTGGTCCTGACTGCTTCAGAGCTCTGAGAACAGCCACACAGCAGAACAACTGAATGGAGAGGAAGAGGAGGAACTGCAGTGAGAAGGCCATGAAAATATCATTATATTTATATGAGGCTACAACAAACATGCAGCACAAACATGAGCCAAGAGTGAATATCCAGACCGCAGTGCAGCAGATCACTCTATATCTGAGAGGTTTGAACTTCAGAAAGGTTACAGGATGAACCACTGCCAGGTAACACTCAACACACATCAGACACTGAAACAGAGGACGGCCAGTGGTGGTAAAACCAAGTAAAAATGTTTGTAACCAATTGACACTGTGACCAACAAATGACAGTATTATTAAAAAACAATTAATAGAAAAACATAATTCACAAGCAGAGAGATTAATGTTGAAGAGCTCTGATGCAACTCCATTCCCTGTTCCTGTCATGATGAGCCATATAACATAAGAGTGTGTAGGTACACCAAACAGGAACTTAATGGCGTACACACACATATCTGCATTGCTCACTGGAAAAAAGTAGTGTGGCACGGCTGTGGAGTTTGTGGATGCTTCAAGTGTGGAGTTCATTTCTTCCTTGTCTGCTTAGTTCATAGGATGAAAAAAAAAATGGTTGCAATGGGAATGAAGAAGTGTAAATCTGTTATAATAAAATAATATGCATTTCACAGGGCAAAGATTAAAATGCTCAAAACAAGAAAGACATTCAGGTAGCCTACTTTTAAAAGAAAATCTATTCCATTTTGCAATTTAAATAATCAGAGCATTCAAATTCTTACAAGACTTGACGTTCTTTAGTTAATCCACGTTGTTAAATTTCATAACCATATTTATAATGAAAATTTCATAATATCTAGCAATGCCAATAGTACTTACAAAATGCATCATCATGGCATTATTGTAATATATTATAAAGCAGAAAAAGGTTTGTCACCTGAAGAGTTAATGTTCAGTCTCTCTGGGTGTGTATAAGTCTCTGAGCTGTTTTGTAGACTGACTTCACAGCTATCACTAGGGTTTTTTGTGGATAGGTTTATAGGTTGGACATCCTAATAAACCAAATATGCAAATATTTCAAAACAAACAAACAAAAACAAAGATAGATAGATAGCTTTATTATTTGTATAGAAAATGTAATGTTTTTCTATAAATAGCCTACATGCATCTCAATATCAGAGGAAATTATATTGATTGATTACTGCAAGTTCACAAACCATTGTATTGTTTAGTGTCACTTTATGTGGCATGTGATCAGCTCTGGACATACAAGGAAATTATTATTTTTTTAATTTTATTTGTTTAATAATTCTCTGTATTTATAGCCAACAGTTGGAAAGGGATTGTTTTGCCAAATATATTTAAAGGGAGAGGTCACCAATTTTTTTTTAATTCTGTTTTCATTTACTCACCATCAAATTGTTCTAAACCTGTATTGTAACAAATTATTAAAGTAAGTTTTTGACTTTTTGGAGTAACGAGCCCAACACTGTTTTTTTTTTTGTTTTTTTGTTTTTTACTGTAAATTTAAGTTAAATCCATGAAACCTGAACTGTTGCTACCATATTTTTTTATGGTTCTGGCTACCACAACTGCCTTTTTTTACTGTAAATTTTACAGATTTATTTTTCCAGTGTAGGCTACTTATATGTTTTAAACTACTATTTTAATTAACTTTATTTGAACTAAATGGAACAAGATGACCATTTGTGATGACCAATCTTTCACAGATGAAGCATGCATGCACTGTAAAAACTACACAACATGATCTTTAATCATTATAGTGTCAGTAAAGACAAACAACTGTATGTTTTTCTAAAATTATTTACCACATTCAATTTCAATGCACATGCCAAAACTAACCAATCAATATATATTTTGGTCATGTTACTGAATTTTTTTATACATCATTTTAGGTTTAGCAGCAATGTCTTTTAAAAGTTATAACGGGAAGTTTTCCATTCCGGTGCAAAAAAAGAACAGGCTGAACAATACCAGCCAGAATAAAACAAATTTGACTACTTATATCGAGACCTGGGATATACCCTTTAGTCAGAATATTGTGGAATCCTGCGATAATGTTTGGGACATATATAATAGACAAGCTAACAGTAGTTAACAGAATGAGATAAAATGCTCTTCTCTTTATGGGGTTTTCCTCCTCTCTTTCTCCCGGTCCTGACTGCTTCAGAGCTCTGAGAACAGCCACAAGGAAAAACATCTGAATGAAGAGGAAGAGGAGGAAATGCAGAGTATAGAACCATGTATGTGCCATTTCACTGAGCAAGACTAAAATAAACATGGTGAACAAACAGGATCCTAGAATAATTATCCAGGCCACAGTGCAGCAGATCACTCTATATCTGAGAGGTTTGAACTTCAGAAAGGTTACAGGATGAACCACTGCCAGGTAACGCTCGACACAGATCAGACACTGAAACAGAGGACGGCCAGTGGTGGCAAGTCCCACTAAAAAGTGTGAAATTATTTGAAGGCTTGAAAATCTTTTAGCCAACAAAGCGAATAAAGAATTCAGAGACAGAACATCCTCAAAGACAGAGAGATTGAGGTTGAAGAACTCTGATGCAAGTCCACTTGCTGTTCCTGTGACGATGATCCATATAACATAGGAGTGTGTAAACACACCTAACATGAAATGGAAGCTCAGTACAAAAAACACTAAGTGGTGTGCAGACATCGTGAGGTTGGTTGACGCTTCATGCGTGGTGAAGTTCACTATAGAGCCATTCATTAATTCCATGCCTAAAAAAAATTGTAAAAAAAAAAAAAAATTGTAATTGTGAATTATGAAAAAAGTGTCAATATACAGATTATTGTTCAGACTCCATGGATGTTGTTTAAATCACGAGGAAATACGATTAAAAAATGTTTACCTTAGTGTGCAGTTCTACACATCATCAATTTATTAAATGATATGTTGCATTTTAAATAAATTGTTTAACTCTGTTCAATTTAAAAATGACTCGTTCCCTTTCTTCAGTATCTAACATGCCAATAATAACCCACAATATGACTGACTGAAAACAACAATGGCATTGTTATATATAGCTCAGTAGGGTAATACTTTACAATAAGGTCTCATTTGTTAACATTAGTTATGTATTAATAACATTAAGTAACAATGGACAATACATTTGTTAAAGTATTTATTAATATTTGTTAATATTAGTTCATAAAAATTCTACTAGTCATTGTTTGTTTATGTTATTTCACAGTGCATTCTTTCACATTTTGATTTGAACCCTCTATGCATTATTATCCATGAAATATATATATATATTTTTTTTAAATAAGTTTTTCTTACATGAAATAGCTTCAATCATACAAATCAAAAAAGATTTTTTAGATTTTTTTTTGTGTGTGTGTGTGTGTGTGTGTGTGTGTGTGTGTGTGTGTGTGAGGGGTTACTTAGTGGCAACGCTGTAACACAATGGAAAATGGTCAAAGTTGTTTTTCTATAAAATTAGGATTTTCTTTTCTATTTAATTCCACATTTCTTTTAGAAATTGATAGATTTATATACTCAGAATTCATGCAAACCAAATAAGTAGATCCCTATCATAACCTTAACACTAACCCTAACCATTATTTTGGAATCTCTGTCATTCCCAGAAATTGGGATTTTGGGAATCCCTGTCATTCCCAAAAATATGGCTAACGGTTAGCACACGGAGTCAGAAATTTTCATATGCGTTGTTTCGTATTATTCATTTGGTGGCTTTGAATTGTCAAAACACCATTCAAAATGCTTGCTACAGATGCGAAAAACGCAGAAAAACGAACCCGATCTAATTTTTTTATGACGGACGAAAGTTTCGGAGGCAGTGTAAACGTGATTGACAAAACATGAGGTTGTATTTCAGACTCAGTGTGCACGTTAACCCTGCACTCCATTGTCCTTTCCGTAAAATATTGCTGTATTCATTTTCTGAAAAAAAAGAAAATCAATTTGTTATTTGTACATTAATACAACTACAATAAACACTTAAAATAAATATTGTTGATGCCACTATTTCTATAAAAAAAATCCCAATGGGGAAATACATTACTGCAATCCCACTGTGGTACAGCGTTGCCATATGGAAACATTGATATTTTGTCAATTTACAGGAAAACTATAGCTATAAACTTTAGACAAAGTTGATTTGTGAGTAAAATATATAATTTACTTATCAAAGATCCTGCAAAAAATTCCCCTTGAGAAGAGATGTTTAGAAAGCACTTCAACAGGTGTCTTCCATGTGAGGGTGACAGTGGGACAGAAAGTTTTAGAGGGACATTCAAATGTCATGTGATTTAAAAACAGCACATCATTGGCTACCTTAAGGCCTGCCCTTTTAATTGCCATAATGCAATATATTGTATTTTTTTCTGAATAACAAGGAAATTAATTGTTTCCATATGGCAACACTATACCATTAAGGGTTAATAATGTTAATAAATGCTGAGATTAACATGAAATAAGATTAATAAATGCTGTAGAAGTATTGTCCATTCTTATTCCATGTTACTGATGTAGTTAACTAATGTTAATGAATGAAACCTTATTGTAAAGTGTTACCGCTCAGTACAATAGAAGAAAATGAATGAAATTGAAAGAGTTTTTCACCTGAAGAGTGAATGCTTGGCCTATCTGATGTCTATAAATATAACTGCAGAACGCAGTGCAGTTTACTCACTGTTTGTAATATTTAATTTGGAAGCTTTCATGTTTAAATTGCTGTCCTGGACCCTTTATATTTACGACTTTCAAAAAAATGGGCCTAAAAAATGGTAAGTTTGTTTATTCCAATGTTGAAGTCAAATTGATAATAATAATAAACTTTATTTTTTTCATTAGTCACATGTTTTCCTTTGTTCAGTTTTCCTGCCACTCCTTTGTTACCACGGTCACGTCATTCTTATTTAATTTGCACCAGCTGTGTTCTGTTAATCATCTCGTTGTGTTTGTTGTGTCCGATCACTGTTGTGTTTGCCATTGAGGTATCGCGATTAAACTTTGTTATTAACTTGATCTGTCTGTCTTCGCCTTCCTGTCTGAAACACGAGTGTGACAATTTAATACAGCCATCATTAATCACACAAAATAAGGCACTGTTTCCAAACCTAATTTCAATAATAAATCAAAAAAATATAAGGATGGACAAAAGGTTGCAAGTAACATGTTTATATTTAGCCTGCATGATACAAATTCAATTAAAAACATAGCAAGTTAGGGAGAAAGTGTTTGTTTCCAGTAGGCTTATATTTTACATTTCCCATTCATTAAAGAAAAATTAGTTTGAACATGTTTCTCATAATAACTTAAGCTTCATTAATGCATTGAACACCTGGAACATGGAAATAAGTGACTGTATCAGAGATTAATTCCTTTTATTTGACAAACCACTCTGAACGATTTGCACATTGCATGTGCTCACAAACTAACCCCATTTTGATCAGATATATCCATTGAGGAAGACTAAAGCTAGAAGAGTAGACAAGAACGTATGATTTTGTCCGTCTGACAACTAAACAATCTTAAACAATCAACATTGATACTGTTGTACTAATGAGTCCATAAAAGCTCACTTACATAATTTATGCATTTCAGGTTCAGTAAAATAATTTCTATAATGCCTTAAAAAGGGTGATCATGAGTCAAACATATTAAAATAAAACTATTAATTATACTAATATATATATATATATATATATATATATATATATATATATATATATATATATATATATATATATATATTTTTTTTTTTTTTTAATCCCAAACTAATTAGTCATTTTCTTTACCATATGAGATAGACAAAGAATAGGTAAATTCACATGGACTTCTTTAAATAAACAGAACAGTCAATGACTGAGGGCCAAACTTGCATCATAAACTGTCATTTTTAATTGTCACATCCAATAAATAAAAAAACACACAAAAAAAAAACTACTGAATGGAAATAATGATTAGTCAATTGCTGTTTTTTTTGTTTTTTTGGAGAACTGAGACAGAAGACAAGTTTTCCAGTCCGATGCAGATAAAAAACAGGCTGAACATAACCAGCCAGCATAAAACAAATGACACTAATATACCAGAGAGCAGGAATATTCTGTTGCGTCAGAACAGTGATGAGTCCAAAAACAGAGCATGGCAAATACATGATAACCATATTCATAGTGGTAACAAGTATGAGATAAAACGCCCTTCTCTTTATGTGGTTTTCTTTTTCTCTCCCTCTCCCTCTCTCTCCTGGTCCTGACTGCTTCAGAGCTCTGAGTACAGTCACACAGCAGAACAACTCAATGAAGAAAACTGAGTAAATGAATCGAGATAAACCATCTAAAGGCTTGATTCTCGCATAATAAGCATAATAAACAGGAGCCTACAATAATTATCCAGACCGCAGTGCAGCAGATCACTCTATATCTGAGAGGTTTGAACTTCAGAAAGGTTACAGGATGAACCACTGCCAGGTAACGCTCAACACACATCAGACACTGAAACAGAGGGTGGCCCGTTATGCCTAGTGCTTGGAGAAAAACTGCTAATGTTATGAAGCATTGGAATTGTGTGGTTATTCTTAATATACTGAATAAAGAATCCAGAGAGAATCTCACAAACAGAGAAATTGAGGTTGAAGAACTCTGATGCGACTCCACTTCCTGTTCCTGTGATGATGAGCCATATAATATAGGAGTGTGTAGGAAGACCAAACATGAAATTGCTGCTCAGCAGACAAATCTCTAACATGACTATTCGATTAAATGCAGACACCGATGTTGTGATGTTTGTGGAAGCTTCAGGTGTGGTCAAGTTCACAGCAGAGTCCATGTCTATCAAAGAAAATATGAATATGTTGCAAATATGTTCTGGCCTAAAGAGAAAAGTGTAAATATACCCTGATAGGTTTAAAGACCGCTTGGATGTCAATTACATTCAGCTGATATGAGAATATGTGAAGATAAAGCAAGTACTATGGGTCATTTTAGGGCTTTTCACACTTGAAATAGCTAACCATGGGTCATTCCAATTATGGGTTATCTTGCTTCACATTGCTCATAATTTACCCAGGGTTGACAATTAACCCTGGGTATCAACTGCAAAACAAACCTGGTCCGGGCAGTTTCATAATCCTAAAAAGCGCTAACCCCGTTCCTTTAGCCGGGGTTAAACGTGGGGTTTAGAACAATGCTATCCTGGGCTTAAGTGCAGAGTGAAAAGTCCTTATGCGTAATACAGACAATAATTGCATTCCAATGATAATTGGCCTAAGAATGATAACATGTATGTAACTCAGTATGCCCATTTAAAAAATAAAAAATAAAAAATAAAAATAAAAACATAGGAAACTCCTGACTGATAACAATAACATAATTTACTCAACACAATAAAAGAAAACGAATAAAAAAGAAAATAAATTTTTCACCTGAAGAGTGAATGTCCAGTCTCTCAGGATGCGCTATTTTACGGACTGAGTTCACAACTAATGACAACAGCCTAGACGTGAACTAGTTTGGCTAGTCTAATAAACTGAGGAAATATGGTAAATTGATGTGGGAGGGGACTGCTGCCTGGTAACTAAGGAATTTTTTAAATACCAGTCCCATTTAGTTCTCATGTCATTCTGTGTCAGTAGCTAATATCATATTTCACTACTTAAATTGTGCTCTGTAACTCAAATAGCCTACATTTAAATGGCTATAGACATTAGGCTACTATAAAAACTGCTTCTAGCCTATGTGAGTTGACGGAGTGGTGTGTGAGCGCGTGTGGAGTGTTGTGAGTGATCTGTTGCTGTTTTCTGGTCTTTTCTAATTTTGGTCTTTACTTTTTTTTGGGCCACGTGCAATCCACTTTATCGGGGAAGCATGTTGGCCCCACACGTGCAGGTTTTGAGTTCGCTTCACGCGGTTAAGGTGGCCGCCGCGGTGAGTGTGGAGGAATGTTGTCTGGCCATTGGTGAGGTTGTGGGGCATGAGAGCGTTATCCGCCTCCAGAATGAACAGTGCCATTGTGGTGTTTCTTGATAGTGTAGATAAAGTCAATGAAGTAGTCAAACACGGAATGATTATTGGTGGTCAATTTGTCCCTGTTCTTCCCCTTTCATTGCCAGCTAAGCGAGTCAATTTGTCAAATGTTCCACCATTTGTAAGTGATGAAATTTTAACACAGGCTTTATCCCGGTATGGAAAATTGGTATATCCGATTATTCGGGTCAGCTCTTTTAAACACATTGTTTCGTTCAGGCGATTCGCTTAAATGATTATAAAGGATGATGTCGAGCTAGACATGACACTAATTTTTTGAATTGATCATTTTGATTAAGTATTTTTTTGTCACTACCGCGAAGTCTACGTTTGTTGGTTGTGTTAAATCTGGGCATTTATTTATTTATTTATTCATTCGCAATTGTCCTGAAAAGGAGGCAAATGTAGTGAATGAGAATATACTGAAGGTGGTGCAGCTGGTGTTGCCGGCATAATTGAGGAGGTATTGCCGGGAACGGCTACAGGTGTTCCCGGTGAGAATGTTGTTGGGTCGACCTCATTGCACCATGAGCACTCATGTACGGCACACACCGAAACACATTCAGATGCTGGTAAAAAGGATTTAGCTTGGCACCATTTTCTGACAACAAAAGAGATGAGCAAAATTATAGTGCTTTAGAGAACAATTCAGTGTGATTGCAAGAAACATGTGAGAAGGATTGTGTGGAGAAAGCGCAAACTATTTTTAAAATGCCTCAGAAAAGTAATAAAGTATTTGACGCCAAAATAAGTAAAAAAAATCAGGATCAGGATATAGAGAGTGATGGTGGGTCTTCTGACTCTAGTGTGACTTCCTCAGGGTGAGTTTATTGGTTGGAATTACAAGCTTGATGATATTAAGTTATTCCTTAGATCAACAAAAAATAGATCTCTCCGTGGCTACCAGTGCTGCCATGGAGCGGCCGATGGCACGGGCTGTCTCCTTGGTAGCACAGAGACAAGTCTGCCACGCTCTTTAACATCGCTGAGAGCAACCTCCTCACTGTCGTCCATTTCTTTCAGGAGGTCGGCCTGGTATTACTGCATAATCCCCATCGCAGACCAGCACAAAACGAACAATTGTGGTTAAAAAGTATATACATTTTTATTTATTTTTTAGAAAATGACCAATCGTTTCGCTAGATAATACCATATTCCTCAGCTGGGATCGTGCAGGGCCCTTTGAAGCACTTCAGAGCCCTTTGAAACGGCATTGACTTGAACTTCAACATTCTAGTTGCCGTTGAAGCCAATTGTGTGGAGAAAAATCCTGAAATGTTTTCCTCAAAAAACGTAATTTCTTTTCCACTGAAGAAAGAAAGACATGAACATCTTGGATGGCATTGGGGTGAGTAAATTATCAGGAATTTTTTCATTTTGAGGTGAACTAATCCTTTAATAGGACTTTTTTTTATGTGTTCTCCTTGCATTTACAGTACAAGGCCTTAACCAGCAGATGTCCTTAGTGCAGAGTTTAGATAGCTTTGAAACAGTAAATCTTTTTATTTAGCAACTGGACTGGAAATATTAAGTCATTCAATAATTTCCTAGCTCACATCACCATATCACAATAAATGGGTAAATGTTTTTAAATTGAGATGTATACATAATCTGAAAGCTGAATAAATAAGCTTTCCATTTATGTATGGTTTGTTAGGGTAGGACAATATTTGGCTGATATACAACTATTTGAAAATCTGGAATCTGAGGGTGCAAAAAAATCTAAATATTGAGAAAAAGGCCTTTAAAGTTGTCCATTTATGTTGGCTATTTTGCTGCATCCACTCACAAAAGTACATTTTTGATATATTTAAGGTAGGAAATTTACAAAATATCTTCATGGATCATGATCTTTACTTAATATCCTAATGATTTTTGGCACAAAATAAAAATCGATAATTTTGACCCATACAATGTTTTGTTGGCTATTGCCACAAATATACCCGTGCGACTTATGACTGGTTTTGTGGTCCAGGGTCACAAATGAATAAAAAAAACTATAGTAAAAAAAAAGAAGAAAAAAAAGTTTATTCTCAACAGATGCACAAATGTCAAATTCAATAAACTGAAAAGTGTATTAACATCACAAAGATGATCAACCAAATCATCCAGCATTTCTTATGTATTTCCTTTAGTGCATTATTATACACAATATAGGTTTATATCTACTACACTATCCCAGTAAAAGTGCAGAAGAGAAAAACAAGAAATGTGCAACAAATAATTTGGTCTGGGAAACAAACTGGCTGGCAATCAATCTGATCACACAACATAGTCTTCACTTTAGGACATTTAGGACATTTACGTAGCTTTTTTTAACCTGCTCAGAAAAGAAAATACTGGTGTTCATCTTGAGGCAAAACAATGACACTGACATATTTTAAGATGTATCAGTGCAAGTTGCTTTCAGTTGAATAA
The DNA here is from genome assembly GCF_963993115.1 of Abramis brama. Lineage (NCBI taxonomy): Eukaryota > Metazoa > Chordata > Actinopteri > Cypriniformes > Leuciscidae > Abramis > Abramis brama. The sequence goes on along the minus strand of NC_139977.1, from coordinate 27,863,567 downwards.
GCTCAAGCATCCATTTAGTCTGGGACTAGACTTAAGCCTTGCCTGTGAAACCAGGAGTAATAGTATGTAGTTTAGAGTTAAATCAAAAGCACTTTTGTTGGCGCTTAGTAGCCTAGCTCAACAAATGATCTCTATTTTAGTTTTTATGAAGGAAAAGAAGCAGGATAGTTTCCCAGTCCGGTGCAGGTAAAGAACAGGCTGTACAAAACCAGCCAGCATAAAACACATAAAACTAATAAACCAAAGACCTGAATAAAATTGTTTCACAGCAGTGACAAGTCCAGTAATAGTATATGGAACAAGCATGATAATCATGCTCACTGTAGTTATTAGAATAATAATAAACACTCTTCTCTTCATGTGGTTTTCCTCCTCTCTCTCTCTTCTTCTCTCTCCTGGTCCTGACTGCTTCAGAGATTTAAGGATGACCAAAAGGCAAAACAACTGAATGGAGAGGAAAAGTAGCAACTGAATGGAGAAAAACCATGAATATATATGAAACGTATTTGAGATGGATGAAAACAAGCAGAACAAACAAGAGCCAAGAATAATTATCCAGGCCGCTGTGCTGCAGATCACTCTATATCTGAGAGGTTTGAACTTCAGAAAGGTTACAGGATGAACCACTGCCAGGTAACGCTCAACACAGATCAGACACTGAAACAGAGGACGACCAGTGAATGCAAGTCCTTGTAAAAATGGTGGTAATGTTGTGAATCCTTTAAATCGTATGGCATTTACCACTATATTTAATAAACAATTCAGAGAGAACATGATCTCACAAACAGAGAGATTGAGGTTGAAGAAATCTGATGCAACGCTGCTTCCTGTCCCTTTGACGATGAGCCACAGAACATAGGAGTGTATAAGAAAACCAAACATGAAATTGAAGCCTGATGTAAAACATTCTAGCATTTCCATTTCATGAAGTAATGATGATGTGAGGTTGGTGAATGTTTCAGGTGTGGTGAAGTTCACTGCAGAGTTGTTCATTTTCTCCTGGTCGGTCTTCTCAGTCAACAAACTCAAATATTATGTATAAATAATTTTGCAACTGAAATTTAAAGAGAAAAAACATGACATAAATAATTATAGTTATGTGCTTCAAATAAACTGTTATGTCAATTAAATAATAATATTAATAATAATAAGAGCTCAGACCCTTTTCCAAACTCAGTCCTGGAGGGCCACTGTCCTGCAGAGTTTTGCTCCAATTTGCCTCAACACACCTGTCTAGACGTTTCTAGAATGCCTAGTAAGACCTCGATGAGCTGGTTCAGGTGTGTTTAATTGGGGTTGGAGCTAAACTGCAGGACAGTGGCACTCCAGGAGCAGGATTGGACACCTCTGCAATAACCAATCCACCCAACCTTCATATAACCCCAAATTACTGATAGCAACACTGGAATTATATCACTGTGAATGAATGAATAAAACTGAAAAGAAGAGAAAGTCACCTGATGAGTGAATGTCCAGTCTCTCTGGATTGAAATAAACTTCACTGCTGTTTTATAGTCTAACTTGACAGCTGTCATAAGTACATGTGCATGATTTTACATGATAAAAAAATATATATGCACAGGACACCAGCTATGCAAACAATAAGGGGCAATAACGAGTTTTTAAAACCATACTGCACAACACTGGAACCCAAGTGAAACACATTTAAGCCGCAGATGCAAAGCACTGTAATTTATGGTTTATTATATAGACAAGCCATTTCTTTAATATGCCCCCCAACCCACACACACACACACACACACACACACACACACACGTGTCTGGTTCACTTTCTTTGTGGGGACTCTCCATAGACTTAATGGTTTTTATACTGTACAAACTGTATATTCTATCTCCTTACACTAACCCTACCCCTAAACCTACCCATCACAGAAAACTTTCTGAATTTTTACATTTTCAAAAAAATATAATTTAGTATGTTTATTAACCCATTTCCCTCGTGGGGACCGCTGGCTGGTCCCCACAATGGAGGTGATCTCAGGTTTTACTATCCTTGTGGACACACACACACACACACACACACACACATATGCATGCTATACAGATATATTTTTCATATGATAATATTGTAATCATAATAACAGTTTAATTTAAATAATAATAATTATATAATAATATCTCATTTATAGGATTGCAATAATTAACAACATGTCTCGTTTAAGCTTGTACGCATAAAAAAAAAGGTTTATTTCTGGTAAAATTATAACATGATATTGCATAATTCTCTTACATTTTTCCTTAATTCCCAAGAGCACATACAGTAATATACCAAGTGGGGAAAAGGATTAGAATCAACTCCATTTCAGGTTTTATTATGAACGGAGGCAAAAAAGTTTCCCAGTTCGGTGCAGATAAAGAAAAGGCTGCACAAGACCAGCCAGCATAAAACAAATAAAACTAATAAACCAGAGTGCTGGAAAATTTTGGTTCAGAGCAGTGAAGACTCCATTAATAGTATATGGCACATGCATGATAACCATGCTCACAGTAGTTATCAGAATAAGATAAAATGCTCTTTTCTTTATGGGGTTTTCCTCTTCTCTCTCTCTCCCTCTCTCTCCTGGTCCTGACTGCTTCAGAGCTCTGAGAACAGCCACACAGCAGAACAACTGGATGGAGAGGAAAAATAACAACTCCATAGACAAAAACCATGAATATATATAAAATGCCTTTGACATTAAACTGAGCATGCAGGACAAACAAGAGCCAAGAACAATTATCCAGACCACAGCAGAGCAGATCACTCTATATCTGAGAGGTTTGAACTTCAGAAAGGTTACAGGATGAACCACTGCCAGGTAACGCTCAACACACATCAGACACTGAAACAGAGGACGACCAGTGAAGGCTAGTCCTGGTAAAAGCTTTGGTAATGGTGTGAATATCAGGTCCTTTACAAATAGACATAATAAAGAACTCAGAGAGTACATGATCTCAACAACAGATAGATTGAGGTTGAAGATCTCCAATTCAACTCCACTTCCTGTGACAATGAACAATATAACACATAAGTGCGTAAGAAGATTAAACATAAAATGGAAGCTTGACACATAAATTTCTAGCATGCTTATCTCAGAAAATGCAAATGCTGTGAGGTTAGTGGATGCTTCATGTATGGTAAAGTTCACTGCAGAGTTATTCATGTTCTCCTCTTTCTCCTTCGTACTCCAAAATAAATAATATTGTGATGGTGATCTAAAGTGACAAACGCACATTTACAAAGGTTATGATTAGTGGTCAGACTGCATGACATTGATTAAATCACACCTTGTTAAAATACGATCTGAAGGTAAATCAATGCTCACTGAATAATTTAGTTAGGTTTCAAAAATGACTACTTCAGTTCGTAGAACAAAATAGAGCTCTGCCTCATTTTATAACCAATCCATCTAATTACCCCATAACCCTTCAAATATGACTGATATAAACAATGGCAAAGAAAAAAAAAGAAAGAAAATGATTCCAATTAAAATAAGAGGTTGTCACCTGAAGAGTGAATGCTCAGTCTCTCTGAAAGGACAAAGATCTCACAACTGTTTCAAAGTCATGCTTTACAGCTGTTAAAAGTACTTGTGCATGATTTTATATTCTAAAAAGTCCACAGTACATCAGCTATGCAAACAATAAGTGGAAACAGTGGTTTTGAAAGGTACTCAACTTCAGAAGCCAAACTGAACACATTCAAGCCACAGATGCAAAGGTACATAATTTATTATTTATTAAATTACCCATTGTCAAAGCCAGCTCATTCCCGAGCGTAACATAAAGAGGATTACACATACAAACGAACGGTTTGCATTGCAAGATTATTTATTAAGAAAAATATATCTGTTACAGAAATATAACACCATGTCTATGGATTTAAATAAACAAAAGAAAATAATAGTCCAATGGGGTAATGAATATTGGTAAATAATAAACAAACTAAAAGTGAACAGACTGGAGCAAACGACTTCTCTGGAGAACTACATTCCACCACAGGAAGTAACGTTGGGTAGGTCAGTCCAAACATTTATACTCTCCACCCATGAATTATCTAATTAACAGTGACGTCACAGTCGGATGTTATACTGCCACCATCAGGTAGAGAATAAAAAGACAGGGTCGTAACACGATACGTCATTTATTTCACACATACACAGTACTTCACACACATTATACAGTTTATATAAAGAACATTCATAATATTAATTAGCAGCCATCTTCTTTATTTTCAAGTAGCAGGGAATTCATACGGGACTGTCGCAACTCTGCAACTCTAACCCTAACCCTTACAGGTCATTTGCCAACTTAGCAGATGCAAATATTCCATGTCAGATTTTTATGGAATATACATGCATGTCTGACAGATTTTGATAATTTAATGTATAATTTTGCATGTGATGACTTAGCCTTCACGATGAACGAGTGTTTAGAAGTTGTGTAGAGTTTGACAGTTTCACTGAGAATCAACTCATCAGTTTTGATCAACGAGCCATGTGCAGTCAGTTATTATGCAAATTGTAGACAATTTCACGTACTCTTTTGCACACATGTGCCAAAACTCTCGCAATTTGCTTAAATCAACAAGAAATTTTAATCTGATGTGAAGAATAAACTAATTGTTCAGAGATCTGAACAATTCTGTTGATACAGGGTATTAAGCGTTTAATAACAGTTTCACCAGCTTGACCCCAACATATCAGACAGTATGGCTTATATGAGAAAGGATATGAAAGTCTTAGCTACAGCAACAGAGAGACATTGTCTGATTTGTCTAAAATTTGCCAAGTTGTATTTAGTAGTCCTCACCATTTTCTTTTCATGTTTTTTTTTTTTTTTTTTTTTACATTGGTAAAACTCTGCTAACTCTGCTGTTCTTGCATGTGTAAAAATAGTGTCATTAGCATACATTTGCACTTGTATCCCTTCACACTGTTGCGGGAGATAATTAATATACAGACTAAATAATAAGGGACCTAACACTGGTCCTTGGGGTAGGACACTCATTGTATAATATACTGTAAGTTACAGGCTGAACCCCTTTAATTTTTACACATTGTTCTCTCTCTATTTGATAAATATGTGGATATCCACGCTAAAGCACTAGGTGAAAACTGAAACTTAGACAACTTTTGAGAGTACTGGCAGCATGCTTATGGGTCTATAATTAGATAGATAGATAGATAGATAGATAGATAGATAGATAGATAGATAGATAGATAGATAGATAGATAGATAGATAGATAGATAGATAGATAGATAGATAGATAGATAGATAGATAGATAGATAGATAGATAGATAGATAATAATTCGTTACATTTATATAGCGCTTTTCTAGGTACTCAAAGCGCTTTACATGGAAGGGGGAATCTCCTTAACCACCACCAATGTGCAGCATCCACCTGGATGATGCGACGGCAGCCATATTGCGCCAGAACGCCCACCACACACCAGCTTACTGGTGGAGAGGAGACAGTGATGAAGCCAATCAGTATATGGGGATGATTAGGAGGCCATGATGGACAGAGGCCAAGGGGCAAATTTGGCCAGGATGCCGGGGTTACACCCCTACTCTTTTCGAAGGACATCCTGGGATTTTTAATGACCACAGAGAGTCAGTACCTCGGTTTAACGTCTCATCCGAAGGACGGTGCTCATTGACAATATAGTGTCCCCATCACTACACTGGGGTGTTAGGACCCACACAGACCACAGGGTGAGCACCCCCTACTGGCCTCACTAACACCTCTTCCAGCAGCAGCTTGGTTTTCTCAGGAGGTCTCCCATCCAGGTACTAACCAGGCTCAACCCTGCTTAGCTTCAGTGGGCAACCAGTCTTGGGCTACAGGGTGATATGGCTGCTGGCAAATAGTAGATAGATAGTCTTAAAAGCTTCCTTTTTGATTTTCATAATGTAGTCAATATGAATTGAAGCACACAAATGCATTAAATATTTGTTTAGCCAGCTAGCAAAATAACTAGCATGCTATTTGCTTAGCTATAAACAAATTTAACTAGCCTACATGTTGTGGTTAACAACATACTGACATTTTCATACATTTATTTTGTTCCTTTGCAGGCAGTCAGGCTTGAGGTTTGGGGTAGGATTAATATTTATATTATTATAACTATTAGGCTCAATATTTGCATGATTCCATGATCGTTGCCCTGGAATCGAGTCATTTGACTAAGGTAGGCCATTAGTTTCAGCAGTTTTCAAGCACAAGAAAATAAAGGTTTATTTTGTTGTGTTACCAATACGACTAAAATCTCTCCAATAATGACATGTGTAAAATGAATGATCACAACCTTACTCCATTTTTGACAGATATGATGAGGACAATGTAAAAACTAGTCAAGGAATAGGCTACAGTTACTAACACAGTTTTTTTTTTATTCGCTTTGGTACTATTTTCACAAGTAAGGTGTATATTTTCAAAACTCTTAGTACAAAAATCCAAACTGATCACACTTGTAACACAGCTAGTCATTCTTTCAAAACCTGATCTCATGCTTTCATTACAGTTATACACATTTCAGTCCACATAATCATTGTTTCAAACACAAGATTATTGTAATATGTAATGAGAACATTTGGTTTAATCACAGAAACACAACAGTATGATCTTCTTTCAGTTTAGTACTTTTAACAATCAGTTCATTCAACAGCAAACAATGCAAGATACATGTTTCAAATCACAGTTGTTTCTGAATTAGTTACAGTAATACAGGCTATGCCACATTAGAAAATACATGTGCATAACCTAACTTATGTAATTTAATCCATAATGTTTGTAATAGTATCTATCCAGTGTGTTATCAAAAGCTGTGATGAAGCACAACCATGAGGTTCTGTGCTAGAACATAGTTTGCTGGCAATGAATACAGTAAATGATTTTGACTATTTGACTGAATATACTGTAGTGGACCTTTACAGATGAAGGTTGAGTTACAGTAATGTAACAACCATGTCTCTACCATGTTTACAGTATCACATGGCATACATACTGTCATGTAAAATGCTGTATTTGATGCCGTCTGTCTCCCTTCTACTGATGCATCTCTGATCAATCTGATGTTTTATGACTGTTTCCTCTCCCTTATACTCTATTCTGCTTTACAGTATTTTCACAAATGGCAAATTTCTCTGTATCTCTCTCTCTCTCTCTCTCTCTCTCTCTCTCTCTCTCTCTCTCTCTCTCTCTCTCTCTCTCTCACACACACACACACAGACACACACACATGTGCACACACTTTGAACATCATGGTGGTTATTATCTATAAATCACTTATGTAAAAATAATTCATTACATTTGGTTATCCATATCAGAAATTGCAAACAAGTTCTATAGAAACTGTGTATTGAATAAATATCTATAGAAATCTATAGGTGTACCAAATGATTCATTGATTACCCATTAAGATCATTTGGATTAAATCATAGACAAATGTAGTAAACTGAACAATAAGAGATGCAAATCAAAAGTTTGATAGTAAGAGCTTTTTTAAAAAGTATTTTTTTTAAATGTTACTGACTGATTGTGTACTTGGATGAATCATACATTAGCTTTATTTTACATAAAAGTAAAAAATAAATGATAATAATGAATAACTGAATTGATCAAGGCATTTTTATTCAATAATTATTTTATTAAATAGCCTACCATATGCAAACCCTATATTGAGTTATTAAATAACATCTAATCTGAATAAAATTCAATAGTTCCCTTTCAAGGGAACTCGCGTTGCGTCGAGTTTGACGCTATGGGAACGCTTTGCGTGATGACGTCTTGAAGCACATGTAAAATCAGTCCAATGGTGTAGCGGGACGTCAGAGGCGGGTGACGTCACGTACCAGGAAGCTATAAAAGCCGGCCTGAAGCAGGAAACAACAGCTTTCTGAGTCTTCAGTTGCGCTCTGTGTGAAATCTGTCTGTATATTTGGTGTTGTCTGTCTATATCATATATATATATATTCAGTATGGCGAGCGAGCAGCAGTTTAGAGTGTGTGTCCATCCCTGCCCGCGTTATTTAACGGGAGGTGACACACACACTCTTTGTGTTGTTTGTTTGGGAGAGGAGCACGCCCAGTCAGCACTCGAGGGTGGTGACTGTGTGCATTGCTGTGCGCTTCCATTGCGTACGCTCCGATCCCGCTTGGCTCGGTTCAATCCCGACCACGCTCCCCAGGGCTCGGGTCCCGCCGCTGCCGAGGCACGGCGTCGATCTCAGACCTGGGGTTCACAGATGGATTTATCAGTGGATGTTGAGACGGGCTCTGCCTTATCTCAGCATCCGTCTGATAGATCCAGTGCCTCTTATCAGGGTGTGGAAGCACGCGCTGCGGTTCCTTCCCCCCCGATAGAGGTACCAGTACTGCAACTATCCAGCTCTGAGGAGTTGGATGTTGTGAGTATTGTAGCTGAGTCTGAGGATTCGCCACCTCAGTCTCATGCGTTTGAGGAACTGCTCGATGTCATTACTAGAGCTGTTGAATTGAGTGGCCAGTAGATAAGCAGGACGTTCGTTCGAAAAGTAAGCTCGACGAACGCTTCCTGCCATCTCGTGCGCAGCCCCAGCGCAGGAGCCTGCCGTTTTTCCCCGATCTCCACACCGAGGTGTCGAGATCGTGGGCGAAACCAGGGTCATATTGAGTGTATACTGCACAAACATCTCACTATTCATCCATTCACTATTATAAAGAGAACATGGTTATGGGGAGATGCCGAAGGTGGAAGAGACGCTCGCGAGCTATCTCTCTCCAGCAACGGCATCTTCTCTGAAGGCTCCTGCACTTCCATAAAGCTTATGCCGCCGCCGGTTAAGCTGCAGCGTGTTTACATATAATGTCCATAATGCAGGCTTACCAGGCTGAGTTATTGGGTGATTTTTAGGAGGGCGGGGGTATTAGTGCTGATACGGTATCTGAACTGCGCATAAAGGACAAAGAAAAACATGTTCTTTTAGATGCACGAGTATCCACGCAAGGGTTATTTGGAGACGCAGTTAATAGTGCTGTAGCGAAGTCACAAGAAACTTACAAAACAGGCAGCTGCACTTCAGAAACTTCTCCCCCGCCGTTCTTTCTATGAGGCTGCTGAGCGGGAGCAGCCTCACTCCTCTAAAAATAGCGCTGAGCACCGCGCCACTCAGATACAGAGCGTTTCCTCCCGTGCTCCCCCACAAAAAATTTCGGGGACACGGAGGGCGCTCTCAAACCCAGCAGTCCTCGAGGGGTAAAACGGATCTGCGGACCGTTATTACCGCCAAGAAGGCTGCTGGGGAAAAAGTCCTGATGTCTGAGGGCTCAGGACAAATGAGGGTAGTCCCCCCGAAGCAGAGCGGTTAACACCTCTTTTCACGGTGCCCGTCTCTCTTCGGTGCCCTCAGGGGACCGTTCTGCCAACCCTGCCGCCTCCGGCGTTACAGGGCGCAGTGGTCTCCGGCGAGCACATATCTCAAGGTCCACCCGGAAACGTAGTGGCCTCGGGATGCCCGCCCCCTCTGAGGAGGGTGCTAGAGCAGTCTGTTTGGTCGTTCCCTGCCGGTGCGCTGTTACAGGGCGACGAACCGACTGCTCAACAGCAGGAGAATAATACGGTGCCCGTCTCTCTTCGGTGCCCTCAGGGGACCGTTCTGCCAACCCTGCCGCCTCCGGCGTTACAGGGCGCAGCGGTCTCCGGCGAGCACATATCTCAAGGTCCACCCGGAAACGTAGTGGCCTCGGGATGCCCGCCCCCTCTGAGGAGGATGCTAGAGCAGTCTGTTTGGTCGTTCCCTGCCGGTGCGCCGTTACAGGGCGACGAACCGACTGCTCAACAGCAGGAGAAAAATACGGTGCCGTCTCTCTTCGGTGCCCTCAGGGGACCTTTCTGCCAACCCTGCCGCCTCCGGTGTTACAGGGCGCAGCGGTCTCCGGCGAGCACATATCTCAAGGTCCACCCGGAAACGTAGTGGCCTCGGGATGCCCGCCCCCTCTGAGGAGGGTGCTAGAGCAGTCTGTTTGGTCGTTCCCTGCCGGTGCGCCGTTACAGGGCGACGAACCGACTACTCAACAGCAACAAAATCCAGAAACCAGTCTCGAGAGACTGGTACCTCTAGTAGAATCTTTGACAGCGTGGAAGCTACTGTCAAATGTTTCTCGTTGGGTCCTGCAGACCGTGGAAAAAGGGTATTAGATACAATTCTAGTAACGCCCACCGCGGTTTATGGGGGTCCTGCCCACAGTGGTGGGCCCCGAGCAGGTTCTGGTTATGGAACAGGAAGTAAACACTCTGTTAGAGAAAGGGGCCATAGAATATGTACCTCCCTCCAACAGGGAAACCGGGTTTTACAGCCGGTACTTCATAGTTCCAAAGTAGGACGGGGGATTGCGTCCCATTTTAGGTCTTCGAGTTGTCATGCAGCTCAAGTTCAAAATGTTAACATTGAGACAGTCGTGCCACAGATTAGTCCGAGGACTGGTTTGTCACGATAGACCTCAAGGACGCATATTTCCATCCGTCCGTGACATTGGAAGTTCCTGAGGTTTGCTTTCGGGGGCAAAGCATACCAATATCGAGTTCTTCCATTCGGCCTGGCTTTATCACCCCGCACTTTCACCAAATGCGTGGATGCAGCTCTGGCGCCTCTGCGCCTCCGGGGTATTCGCATCACGAACTACATCGACGATTGGTTGATTTTAGCTCAGTCGCATTAGATGGCGGTTCAACATCGAGATGTTGTTCTCGCCCATATGAAAGAGTTGGGGTTACGGCTGAACGCCAAGAAGAGTGTGCTTTCTCCACTCCAGAGGACCACTTTTTTAGGCGTGGTTTGGGATTCAGTGTCGATGCAGGCGCGCCTGTCATCGCCACGCTTCGATCCTGGCAGCTGTGAGAAGTGTAAAGCTAGGCCAGCTACTCACTGTCAAACAGTTCCAGAGACTGTTGGGTCTCATGGCAGCAGCTTCCAACGGGATACCTTTTGGACTGCTGCACATGAGGCCCCTGCAGTGGTGGCTCAGGACCAGAGGGTTTTTCCCCGAGGGGCAGCCCATTTCGCACAATCAAGGTCACGCGGTGATGCCTACGTGCCTTGGTTATGTGGAAGAAACCTTGGTTCCTGTCCCAGGACCCAGTGCGGGGAGCTCCTTGTCGTCGCAAACTGCTAACGACGGATGCTTCCCTCACGGGTTGGGGAGCGATCCTGAGGGTCGCTCATCTCAAGGTCTGTGGGAAGACCATCATCGTTTCTGGCTATCAATCGCCTAGAGATGTTAGCTGTCTTCCGGGCTCTGAGGAGCTTTATCACAGGTCTCAGGGGACACCATGTGTAGTACATACGGACAACACGTCGGTAGTCGCCTATATCAAGGGGGTTTGCGCTGGCACGCCATATCCTCTTGTGGTCCCGGGGGAAGTTGCTGTCACTCAGGCAGCCTACATCCCCGGGGTCCAGAATTTAGGAGCAGACACTCTGTCGAGACAGGGGCCGAGGCCCGGGGAATGGTGGCTCCACCCCCGAGGTGGTGGAGCTGATATGGAATTTTTAAGTGGGTCTGTTTGCGTCTCGAGAGACGTCTCACTGTCCACTTTGGTTCTCCCTCACGCATCCAGCTCCTTTGGACTGGATGCTATGGTGCAGACGTGGCCGAGGCTACGTCTGTACGCTTTTCCCCCAGTTGCTCTGCTCCCGGGAGTTCTGGAGAGAGTTCGCAGGGACCGGGTTTGCCTGCTTCTTATAGCCCCGCGCTGGCCGGGCAGAGTATGGTTTCCCGATTTTGTGTCACTCCTCGACGGGCCTCCTCTGGAGCTACCCGTCAGGAGGGACCTTCTGTCCCAGGCGGAGGGCTCGATATTTCACCCCCGCCCAGAACTGTGGAACCTGTGGGCTTGGCCTCTGAGGGGGCCCAGCTCATAGAGTCAGGTCTCTCAACTGAGGTTGTTGAGACCATTCTACAGTCCAGAGCTCCCTCCACGAGGAAACTTTATGCCCTGAACTGGAGAGTATTCACCTCTTTGTGTAGTGACCGTCGGTTGGATCCAGTCAACTGCCCAATTGGTACAGTTCTGGAGTTCCTGCAGGACCGGTTCACTGCAGGTCTGACCCCGTCCACCTTAAAGGTTTATGTGGCGGCCATAGGTGCTTACCACATTCCTTTGGGTTGAATGTCTGTGGGGAAAGACCCCTTTGGTATCTCGTTTCCCTCGTGGCACTTGGAGGTCCTCCTCCCTTTCGAAATCGGACCAGGAGGCTAATAATTTGCTTTGCCCTGTTCGGGTGTTAGACGCGTATGTCCACAGAGCTGCCCTGTGGCGTAAAAGTGACTTTTGCTCCCCTAACAAGGGAGGTCCAGTGTCTAAGCAAAGGATGAGCAGTGGGTGGTTGAGACTATCTCACTTGCTTATGAGGCGGCTGGACAGCCTTCTCCTTTGGCTGTCCGGTCGCACTCTACGAGGAGTATGGCGGCCTCTAAGGCCCTTATATCAGGAGTTTCGTTACAGGACGGTTGTGATGCGGCAGGCTGGTCCTCACCGCACACTTTCGTCAGGTTCTACTCTCTGGATCTAGACTCTGCTCCAGGGTCTCATGTTTTGTCATCCTAGTGCTGCTCTTTATGATTTCACACAGGACAGACATTTGTAGCTATGGAGGCGTTGGTATAGACGTTCCCATAGCGTCAAACTCGACGCAACGCGAGTTCCCTTGAAAGGGAACGCTCCGGTTACGACTGTAACCTCGGTTCCCTGAAGAGGGAACGAGCGTTGCGTCACCTTGCCATATCTCCTTCATGCCTGTCAGCACGACTTCAGACTTTACTAAGCTGTTGTTTCCTGCTTCAGGCCGGCTTTTATAGCTTCCTGGTACGTGACGTCACCCGCCTCTGACGTCCCGCTACACCATTGGACTGATTTTACATGTGCTTCAAGACGTCATCACGCAAAGCGTTCCCATAGCGTCAAACTCGACGCAACGCTCGTTCCCTCTTCAGGGAACCGAGGTTACAGTCGTAACCGGAGCGTTTTTCAATTTCTCGTATTGTGTAAAAATATAATATTGATTTTGTGTAATAAATAGATGATTGTGTGTACAATATGATATATTGTCACTGAAACATTCAGAAGTGAGCTGTTATTATGTATCCATAATAAAATGAATTACTATAAGCAAGTACATAACAAAGCACACCTTAATATTGTAATCTAAACCATACATAACACTCCCTACATAACACTCGTTCACAGCAGAACATACAGTTCACAATGCCACCTTATATGTCAGCTTACATGAAGTGTTAGAATCTTTCCACTGATCTCAAACAATCTGTTCAGAAAGGTCCATTTAATTTCACACAACCTAAAATGTCTATATTGCAATATTTAGACAGTGATTGTTGTCCAGAGCAAAAACAGTTTGCTTGATTGTGTAGCATGCTACAATGTTGAGTTTGGATTGGTCAATTGTCACAAAATGTCACAGATGAAGGTTTTATTTTTTTATTTTTTTGTTACAAGGAAGCAGAAGAGTTTAGTGACACATGTAAATATGACACTTTCATAGCCATATACAGGGTTTCAAGTAGCATTCACCTGAAGAGTGAATGTTCAGCCTCTCTGGCCTGACATAAAGCTCACTGCTGTTTTACATAGACACTTCACAGCTGTCACAATTTCAATGATTTAATTTTCATCACATTGGACACCGGCTATGCAAAGTGAAAATCATAAGGTTACAAAAGACAGACATTATTGAATAAACATGACCAGAAAAACACTGCACTTCTCTGTGGAACATTTATTTCAAAACTCTGGGTGTTTAATTTACATGAATACAAATAAATAAATTCAATCATTTCATTTGTTGATGTAGTTTAAGTTGTCAACCATGAATTGATTTGCTTCTTATGATTCTTTTCTTTTTTACAGTACACATTTTTAGGCTTTTTAATGTCAGATCCAAATTGGAGTAACATTAAAGATATATCAAAGATGTTTGATTCTTATTTTAAAAATGTCCATGACGTAACGATAACCTGCAGAAGTGGTTAGTGAATAAATCTTTCAAAACTTTATTTTGCTTAAAGATTGTAATGAAAAAAGAATACACAATTTTATGAATACAAGGCATATTTATCTAAAAAATTGCTTTTTATTAAGTTTTGACACATTTGATTTACTGCAACATATTGTAGGGTGAATTCAAGTAAATTGCATGGTCCATTTAAGCTTGATTGAACTGTGCCCAATGTTTATGCGCTGTTAGAGCATATAAAAATTGTCTTGAATGAAAAGAACACTGTTTCTTTAAATGATAAAACAATTTTGGAACATGCAATATGATACTGGTGGCCACACCTCAAAGGAGGACTCCATCATCATGAAGGGTTGTAAGCCCTAAATGGTCTTTTTAGGTAAACTAGGCCATACCTTATTTATGATACAATGATCCTGGATCTTACTTATACATTAGAAAAACCTCTTGTTTATTAACACATAATATCAATTATTATTTAACAAGCCCAATTGGGGATGCTGGAGCTGATCCAGCATCTTGGGCTGCAGATGTGGGAAACACCCAGGACAGATGGCCAATCTATCACAGTCATGTCATTTTTAAAATAATCAGTGAATGTTAATTGTGTTCATATATTTGAGTAGACTATCACATGTTTTACGTATTTATTCTTTGCATTTGAATCCATGTTCACGAGTAAGGACCACGCCACAACTGTCACAATTATGTTCTGTCTTGTCTGCACCTGTTCTTGTTAGTCCCTGATTAGTTAACCTTCATCCACCTGAGTCTAGTTCGTTCCCTCATATACTCTGTGTATATATTCTCCCTGTTCAGTTCAGTCCCTTGTCAGTTATTGTTCGTGTCTATGTTATATATGCTGTTGCGTCCTGGTCACCTGCCTGTGTACATTAAAGCTTTGTTATACTTTGGAATCAAGCTTTGTCTGTCTGCTTCATCAGCCACAGCCTGACAGAATGACCGACCAAACACAGATGAACTTGATGGACTCACCCATGCTGCAGCTTCTCCTCCACCCGGAGAGCAGGCCCTATCTTGTTTACCTGGCCTGGATGCTCCGGAATGGTGGCCTCTCTTCACCAGCCGACGAGCCTGAGGCACCCATCGAGGCGGGAACCAGTTCCAGAACCAGCCCTGGAATCGATGCAGGTGGGTCAGTCCATCTCAGAGCCAGGCGCGAACTGTGACCTGACAGACCGCGGATCCTATTCCCACCCAAGTCCCCACCCTCACATCATCATCTTCTTCGCCGGTCCCGTCCAGAAGTCTTCTGCCCGTATCCCTTCCTGTTGTCCTCATCCCGTCTCCATCGCTGGTCACGGCCAGCCCCCTGGATCCGTCGGCACCACTGGTGACTTGTAGCTCCTCGGCTCTGACCCGCTCTGTGCTGCTCATCCCCCGTGCTTCGGGCTCCCCTGCCACCAGCTTGGCTAGAGGCCGAGTCCCCGGCTACACCTCGGGCCTCCAGGCCCACACCCACCACCTCGTCCAGTCAGCCCGTCGCCCTCACCTCGACTAACCACTCCTTCATCGCCTCCGCGGTCCATCTGCCCGGAAGCTCCCTTGTCGGTTATTGTTCGTGTCATAGTCATGTTGATCTGGGCATCTGGTTTTGGTGGCCGGGAGACTCAGAGTGGGGGCATCATCTCAGTTAAATGTAGGCAGAGTGATTAGGACCCCCAAAGATTGGGAAGAGCTGAGCTAGGCTTGGCTGGAAAGAGGTCGTTGAGATTGTTACAGATGTAAGAGCGATATGCTTGTAAATATTCAGATCGTCTCGTCTGAGCTACCTCGTCTGCCCGCTGAGGTTGCTGCTCCAATGCGGGAGGAATGTATTGAGTGGTATTCTGGAGATATGCCGGTGATAAAAGTGCTTGCTGAGCCATGCAGGATCTGTGGCCAGTTTTCCGGTTTCAGTAAGAAAGAGCAGATATAAATAGGGTATGATACTCCTAATTGGTCTGTTTTACTTCTCTGAAGAGTGAATATGAGAGTGGATAGAAATGTCAAAGATGCATGAATGGATAGACAGATTGAAGGCAGAGGAAGTAGAGGCAAATTCTGAACATCTTAGGAAGCCGAAAGGCATGCAGGGACATATTCTATCCCCCTACACTAACCCTACCCATCACAAAAAATACTTTCTGCATTTTTGCATTTTCAAAAAACATCACTTATAAGTTTTTTTTTTTTTTTTTCATGGGGACCAAAAAATTTCCCCACAAGGATTTCGAATATTGCCATCTTTTTGGGGACATTTTGTCCCCATGATGTATAGTAGGGTTTACCTGAATTTTTACAATGAAAATTATGATTTATAGACATTTTAAGAAAGAAATAATTTACCTGTTGAGAGTATGTTGACATGATGTAGTAACTGTAGTTGTACAGCTGAGCTCCAGAAAATCAGTAATGAGGAGTCTATGACAGTTACAGATTTGAAAATCAAAAAGGCGAGAATAAAGAACCCTAAACTTTAATACAAAGTGCCATTTCAGCATATAAAGGGTTCTTCGGGACGATAGGGTTCTAAATTGAACTGTTACTACGTGTAAAGAACCTTTAAAGAACCATCTTTTTTTAGAGTGTACTTTGTTGTGGCAAAAAATCTCATTAAACAATTATCAAGATTGTAAGAGACACTCTGAATCAAATGATCATTCAAAAAGTATTTTATTCTTGCAAGAATAGGCCCAGTTGCCCACAGAAGTCACGAAGTACAATCTGTGAAGCAAGTGCGACAATCAGAGAAGGACAGAGCCGCCTTTATATCATTTCTCAAGGTTTCTGCTTACAGGCTCTCTTATCTAAAGAAGGGAAGGTTTCTTAGCTAGTGATCTAATTCTGCTGAGTTTATGCTTACAAACACCTCTGGTCCTAAATCGGACCACCTCTGACCCTGGTCAAGCTGTCTCCTCTGATGTCTCAATTACTTCTCAGTGTAAAAACACACACATCAGTCAGATAAAGTTCCCTGCAGATCATAGACAGTTCAGCAAAAATATCATTTCAATGTCTTACTGTAAATCAATGAAAATCAAAATTTTCCATTACAACTTATAGTAATAACAGCAAATTATGCAAAATTACAAGTAACTAACCATAAACCAAACCTAACCATAACTCTATAGTAAGTACACAGTTAATTAGTATTACTCAGTACTTATTTGAGTAAGAACATTGTAACTATGTCACCTTAAAATAAAGTGCAACCACATTTTGTTTAGCCAGCATTAACCAGAAAGCAAAAGAACTAGCTTGTTAAAAAATTCCAGTGTGAAACACATTTAATATTTATTGTGACAAAAAAAGAATAACAACATTTGAATTAAACAAGGCTTTTTATTTGTTTGTTTTTTTATTAATTGTTTTATTAAATACCATATTTTTTTAAATTCTGATTGATTGTGTAAAAATGTAATATTGATTTTGTGTAAAACCTAATAATAAACATATGATTATGTATATGATACACTGTCACTGAAACAATTCAGAAGTGAGCTGATACTACATATTCATAATATTTAAAGGAAAATTAAATACAACAAACATTGAGTAAATAACATAAAGCACACTTTAATAATGTATAAACCTAAATCCCAAATGAGTGGCTACATAACACTCGTTCAAATAAACAAAACATACAGTTAACAATGGCACCATAAAAGTCGGTGTTCTAGAATCATTCCACTGAGATCATTTAATTGAAACAACCTAAAATGTATTTATTTCAATATTTCAGAGCAGTGATTGTTGTCTAGAGCAGCATCATTGATGGCTCAACTTGTGTTCTGTCTCACTGCATTCTGTAGAAGTAATAGTCAGCTGATCATTATAACAAAATAAGACTGAGTGGCAACTCAGATGATATAAGTTTAAGTAACTCAACAAAATGTCAGATGCAGGCATTTTTTTGTTTGTTTGTTTTGGTCAGAGAAGCAAAATAGTTTTCCAGTCCGATGCAAATAATGAACAGGCTGAACTAAATCAGCTAGCATAAAACAAATATAACTAATTGACCAGAGGATTGGAAAATTCGTAACTGTCAAAATAGTAACTAATCCAGTCATAGTAAAAGGAACGTATGTGATAGCCAAGCTGACAGTAGTTACTACAATGAGATGAAATGCTCTTCTCTTCATGTGGTTTTCCTCCTCTCTCTCTCTTCTTTTCTCTCCTGGTCCTGACTGCTTCAGAGCTCTGAGAACAGCCACAAGACAAAACAACTGGATGGAGAAGAGGATGAGGTACTGTGTGGAGTAGGACAAAGTATAAATATAAGTGGGACACAATAAAAAAACAACCATGTAGAAAAAACAAGAGCCAAGAGTGATTATCCAGGCCACAGTGCAGCAGATCACTCTATATCTGAGAGGTTTGTACTTCAGAAAGGTTACAGGATGAACCACTGCCAGGTAACGCTCAACACAGATCAGACAATGAAACAGAGGACGACCAGTGATGCCTTGTCCAACCAAAAACTGTGTTAATGCTATGAGAACTGGAAACGGAAACCAATTTGTCATCAGAATGAGCAAAGAATTCAGAGAGAAAATTATCCCACAAAGAGAGAGACTGAAGTTGAAGAACTCTGATAAAACTCCACTTCCTGTTCCAGTGACGATGAGCCAGATCACATAGGAGTGTGTTGAAACACCAGACATGAAGCTGAAGGTAAGCATACATTTTTCTAATATTCCTATTTCCCAAAATGGAAATAACGTGCGGATGGCAAATGAATGAGGTATGGTAAAGTTCTTCATTAGTTCCATGTTTCTCTTCTCCAACCAAATGCACAAAAGAAATGATGTTGCAACTGTGATCTGTTGAAAGAAAAAAGTGTAAATGTACCACAAACAACAACAACAACAACAAAAGTAAAAATCAATAGCAGTCGACCTGAAGCACAAGATCCAAAGGGAAAGTAAAATTAAACATTAATACAGCTCATTTTAATACGACCCAGTGTGTAATTCAATACAATACACAGAATATATCCAGATAATATATTGCATTCTAATTTTAAGTACCATACATACCATATAATAATAATATTAATGTAAATGTGTCACTTTCAGCCATACAGGGTTTCAAGTAGCATTCACCCGAAGAGTGAATGTTCAGCCTCTCTGGCCTGACATAAAGCTCACTGCTGTTTTATATATAGTCACTTCACTGCCGTCACGATTTCAATAATTTCATTTTTTATCACATAGGACACCGGCTATGCAAAGTGAAAATCATGAGGTTACAAAAGACAGACAGTACTGAGTAAACAACAGAACAGAAAAACATTAAACTTCTTTGTGGAACATTTATTTAAAAACTCTGTGTTTACAATTTAAATTTAACTCTGTGTTTATACAATTTAAGTTAATTTGTTGATGTAGTTGCCAACCATGAATTGAATTGCTTCTTATGATTACTTTCTTTTTTACAGTTTTAATTTTAGGCTATTAGAATACAAAGTTCTACCAGAAAGACTCGGGAGGCAAAATGACTTAAAGCATTAATTTATTAACAGACCAGCAAGCAAGTATAATGTTATGAGGTTATTTGGCTTAGGCCCCCGTCCATAGCTCACAATCAGAGGGTAACGGAATCTGCATTTCCTGCCTGAAGACGAAGGTAGGGGTGCAGCCGACCCCCCCAGGGGAGGCATAAGCAGGGACCATCCTGGTGGTGGTGGGGAGGATGGAGGTGAATGTTGGCGTCAGCATACCGATCTTTTATTCTACAAGTATTAGAACACGATTGGTTAGATATGAAGGTAATAAGTGACGTAACAATTGAGTCTTCCTGGCAGAACTTACGCTAGACCTTTCATTTTTAGGCATATTTGCTATACTGAAGTCTAAATCTAAAAATGGGCTTTTCATTTAGTTTTGACACATTTGATTTACCGCAACACATACTGTAGGGTGAATTCAAGTAAATTGCATGGTCCATTTAAGCTTGATTGAACTGTGCCCAATTGTTATGCTCTATCAAAGCATATGCAAATTGAATAAAAGGAGCACTGTTTCTTTAAAAAAAAAGAAAAACCTATTTTTGCTAATGGAATATGACACTGATGATTGTGGCCACACCTCAAAGAAGGACTCTTACTGTAGTAAGCCCTTTGTTCACTAAATGTAAAAAATCGCATAGTACCTGTTTTGTTTGTTACTGTCATTAACATGGATTAAAATGCAAAAAAAAAAAAATGTGTCAGTATATTCAAATATATGAACAAGACTGACATTCACTAACATGACTGCGATAGATTGGCTATCTTTCTTGGGTGTTTCCTACATCTGCAGCCCGAGATGCTGGATCAGCTCCTGCAGCCCCAATTGGGTTTGTTATATACTCATTTATAATATGTATTAATCACCTAGAGATTTTTCAAATGTATAATTAAGATGCAGGATCATTTCATCATAAATAAGGTATGACCCAGTTTACCTAAAAAGACCATGTATCTGGAGAGCATTTTACCTGAATTCACTCTACAGACAATGGGCCCTATTTTAACGATCTGAAACGCAAGTGTCAAGCGCAAAGCGCAAGTAACTTTGTGGGCGGGTCTCGGCGCTGTTGCTATTTTCCCGGTGGGATAAATGGCTCTTGCGCCCGGCGCAAATCTAAAATGGGTTGGTCTGAAGTAGCTTCATTATTCATAGGTGTGGTTTGGGCGTAACGTGAAATAAACCAATCAGAGCGTCATCTCACATTCCCTTTAAGAGCAGACGCGCTTTTTCCTTGGCGTATTGCTATTATAACGGCGGATTTGCCAGGCGCGCGCCAGGAACGGTTCACAGCCGAGGAGAGCAACGCTCTCGTCACGGCCGTAAAAGAGAGAGAAGTGACATTGGGGATGGAGAAACACACCCAAATTAAACAGGCATATAATAATGTGGGTAAATGTGTAAGCTAGATGTATGCTTTTATAATAAATTGTCTATCTATCTATCTATCTATCTATCTATCTATCTATCTATCTATCTATCTATCTATCTATCTATCTATCTATCTATCTATCTATCGTTTGTAATAATATGATTTGCAAAAATGAAAACTGCTGCTTCTGTGTAGATGAGAGAATCAAAGTGTATGCGCGTTGTGCACGCTATACATTATGGTCAAGCATGCGCCCTTAAAATAGCATAATGAACAACGCGCGACGCGCCACTGACTTTAGACTAGGTTTTTTCTGGCCAGTGGCGCAATTGTTTTATGGAACAGTAAAATAGCACCAGGGATTGTTTGCGCCGGGACACGCCTCCTTTTTTGCGCTGAACCGCCCAGGGAGCGCAAGTTCATTCCCTAGTTTAGCGACGTGCTTTTGTGGAGGGAAAAGCGCGCTTTGCGCGGGTGCAAAATAGGAATGATACATGCGTCGGTGTACAAAGTCAATTGCGCTGGGTGCAAGATAGGGCCCAATATCTTCATTGCACACAACTAATAGTTCATTTAATTTGGTTTTAAAATGTTTAGAAACTTACAGCCTTGATTTAAGGATGAATTCACACTTGTAAAATGGTTCTCTTGCTTTCGGTCTGGTCCAAAAAAGAAAATTATACATTATTACAACCTGCCCAGGGTTAAGTCGCAACAAAAACTAATAAAAAAAAAAACTAAAAACATGTGTCAGACCAAAAAAATAATAATATTCACAATCCAAGAATAACTAATAAACGTTTTATTAAGGTAAAGAAAATATATATAAAGTTGAGAGCTTCAGAAAACCAAAAACCAAACTTCAGGGTGACCCACGGCCCAAAATAACAATCAAAAATAGTCAATATTAAAAAAAAAAAAAAGACAAACTAACTTTCCTCAAAATATATAAAAAAATATATAAAATAAATAAAATAAATTTAATAAAATTTAATAAAATAAAATTTAATAAAATTTAATAACATTTATTACCCTAACTACACTAACAAAACAGAGCGAACAGTCTATCATTAAAAAAAGGGCAGGTCACCCCTACAAAAGACAGAATACAGCAAAAATAAATGTCTGCCGGATTACATCAATTCGGATAAGTCCTAGTTTGCTTAGTGTTCATATTGTCATGTTTTAACATCAAACCTAATAGCTTATGACGTATATTTTGCGACGGAACTTACCGAACACCCAAACCAATGCTTTGTGCTGGACTAAATGTGCTTGTTGTATGATGGTATTGCTGTGAACTTACAAAGAGCTTAAAATGTGTAAATGAGTCAAAACAGGCGGGAATGCTGCAAGAAGACAGCGGTTCTGATGCCTGTACTGAACGGTGATGGTCAACATTGCTCCTATGATGAGAAAAACTATGTTTGAGCATTCTGTCCTTTTTTAGAGTTTCAGATATTTCAGTAACGATATGTATCGAAAAATCTATATTTTTGACATCACTACATTGCACTTAGTTTATTATTCCAGATGCCTTTTAGAAAGACTACAACTGAAAAATGTATATTATATAAAATTCAACCCACCAAAGTGGCTAGTAGGATTGTTGGGCGTTAATGTCAAGCCCTGATTACATCCTATTTTTGGTTTGTTTGGTTGATTTTGGTCTGTGTTGCATTCACATTTCAGTCAAACTGCACCAGAGTTCATTTGGAAGTGGACATAATCACTTTAATGATAACTAGGCTACAGTGAAAAAATTGTGATAAGACTAAAAAAACAAGCTGTTTTTATGCATGTTTGGCCCAGGTTTTTGTTGCATTTACACTGTTCTGACCACTAGGGGTCACCGTGGAGACAGGTGTCGGATTGTTTCAAAGCCTCGAAACAACACGGCACATATGCTTCAACTGATTCAGTGTTCCACGAAGCCTCGATCTTCCCACCACTGCCTATCCATAGAAAAGTCAAATGAACAACAGATATCTTCCTTAACTAACCCAAAAACAGGAAAAAAGCAAGTGTTGGCAAACAAAAGTGACACCCGCCTCCCTACTGCATCTGTAGGCAACACTAATGGGGCTATAACACACCAAGCTTTCTCTGTCACTACAACAGGCTTTCTTAAAGAAGCATTAAGGCTCAGAGCATGCAACATTCAACAAAGTCTGGGAAAGTGGACAGGCCAACCTCTCTCCGGTGAATAGCCAGTTCCCGCTGTTTAAATGGAAGCTCCTCTTCCCAGACTCTGATGAGGAACAGGTGGCATCAATTAAGCTCTTGCGAGAGGACAGGGATGAACAGAGGAAAACAGACAAACTACACTTCCCAGCATGCTGTTGGGCAGCACGGAAACACAATAATCACACACACATATATTCAGAAAATTAACAACGATATATGTCCTGGGACATAACACAGGGTTCACACTTATTCAAATGAACCGCACTAACAGAGCAATCACACCAGAGTGTGTGTATATATGTATACACCTCATATGGTATGGCCTCTGAAGTTAGACAGGGAGTCTCGCACCTGTCGTTGCGTAATGGATGCAGGTGTGTACCTGAAATTTGTGTGAGCGTGGAGGATGTTCTCGTGGTGGTGGGAGAAATAATAGGTTTCGACAATATTCTCTCAGCATCGCGTATGAACAAAGCAGTTATCGTGTTTTTAAAAACAGAGCAGTTAGTTAACCAGGTGACTGAGAATGGATTATGGATTAAGGAAATGTTTGTGCCCGTTACTCCTTTAACGGCTCCGGCAACTAAAGTCACTATTTCCAATGTACCGCCTTTTGTCTCAAATGACGCGATTGTTAAAGAACTAACCCGATACGGTAAAGTCGCAAGTCCTGTCAGAAACATCCCATTGGGATGTAAAAACACTGATCTCAAACACGTTTTGTCGTTTAGGAGACAAGTGTTAATGTTTCTGACTTCAACAGAGCGCACATTAGAGATCTCGTTCCGTGTAAGTCATGGAGATGGATCATATATGCTGTATGCAAGTACAGACAATCTAAAGTGCTTTGAGTGTGGAAATATAGGCCATAAACGCTTCTCCTGTCCTAATAAAAAAGCGGATGTTGAGCAGCAGCTGCCTGTTAATGTTACTGGAAATGGATCAGCTCATCACAATGATACCAGTGATACCGAGTGTAGCAGATTGGGTATTTCCCTCCGTTACTCCCCCTGGTGGAGAATGGGAATAATCTCCCCATAGACTCAGCTGTGTCAGAAACCGGCTGGTTACTCATTATCATGATTGCACTTATAATAAAAGCAAGACACCCATAGCAGAGTTTGTTTAGCTGTTTCTGGTTACTCTCTTGCTGTCCCTTTTTCTGCCTTTTCCTGATGGAGTCGTGTTGTTTGGGTCGCTTATTTGTCCAATCTCAGGTATGTGGATGGGTGTAAAGTGATAGGTGATTTAATTTATTTTTTTGTTTAATGTTGGTGTGTAACCTAAAGCCTGTTCTGCAGTTGCTACAGTGCAGTGAGGACATGTTGCAGCATGCAGTCATTTTATATACATTGTCCTGATGCAGTGAGTATGATCTCTTTGGGGGATTCTTTTGATTTAAAAAGTGCTTAAATCTCACTGTTGTGAATGTGTGTGCAGGTTGGGGGGGGGCGTGCCTAACGGCGTGCTTCCAGCTCAGAGCCGTGTAAGTGCATCTGTAATCAGCAGGATACACGGACCCCAAACTACGCTGCTGTTTTTGTCTCCCTTATAAATTTGTTTTGGTTATTTATTTTTATGGAATCTGTAACTTAAGTGGGTTCTCTCTGGGACATCTGAACGGGGGTAATTTGGCCCACCTCCATTTGGGGTGCAGTGTTAAACACACTTGAGTGTGGATTTGTTTCATTGCCTTTGTAGTGTGGGACACTAACGTGTGGGTGTAGTGAGTGATTACTTACAAGGTGGGTCAGAGATTCTTTCTCCTGTTAGTGTCTTCGATTAACCCCCAGTCTTTGTTTTTTTTTTTTTTTTCTTTCTTTATTTTATTTTAATTTAATTGTAATTTAAATGCCTTCCTTTTTGTACTAACATGTAGGTCATTAAGAGGTAAATGTTTGGAAGGTATTTATTAATGATGCCTTCCTTTTTGTGCTAACATGTAGGTAATTAAGAGGTAAATGTTTGGAAGGTATTTATTAGTGAATGTGTTTTTTCAATGTGAGAAGATTTTGTAATAAATTGTTGTGTTTTTAATTGTCAGAACCGTCTCAGTCCTCTTTGCCAAAGAAACGAACCTGTGTTGTCTGAGTATATCCTTGGGCGAAAGTCCCAAGGTGGCATAGTTGGCTACATTGAAAATCTTATCAGTTTATTTAATGTTAACTTCCTTGCTGTCTAGCTTTGCTCTTTTAGCCCCCACTCTGCCACACGAGGATAAAACGGCAACCGCACAGGATAAACAAGTACCTAAGAAACCAAACAAGAGGCCGTTAGAGGAGGTCTACGGGCACAATGAGGTGAGTGAAAGCGATGCTGGTGTGGATGTGGAGAGTAGTGAGAAGGCTGGATGCAGTTCTGTGCTTGTCATAAATGATGGTGTTGTGGAAGCGAAAGAAAGTGAGACTGTATCTCAGACTGGTATAAAAATAGCTGAGAAATGCTTGGTTGATGATATAGATGGGTTATCTCAGTACACAGATGATAGTATGAAAGATGATGGACATTGGTCTGAAGGATCAGAAATGTCAAAAGTAGATACAGAAGATTTGTACACTGTGGCACAAATTAATGCTTTTCTGGATGAGACAAAAGGTAGAAGCATAGAAGTGAGTGAATTTTTCCTAGATCTGGATAAGTTTATCTCTTCTGTAATGTGGGCAAGGAAAAGTTGCAATAATGATGAGCTATCAAAACAGAAACGTTTCAGGTTAAAAAAACATATAACTGAGATTCGGAAAAAGTTTAAGACAGGGAAAGGGAAACCAAAAAGAGGAAAATACAACTAATCACTATGGCTAATATACATCTCTTTCTGATTGTTATTTTTCTTCTTTTTCCCCTTCTTATGGAAACCATATGTGTGGGATCCTTAAATGTCAATGGGATGAGGGATAAGAGTAAAGCTGATACAGTGAGAGAATTCATTAAGTTAAAGAAATTAGATGTTATTTTCTTACAAGAGACTCATAGTGATGCAAACAATGAGGTTGACTGGCGATTGTGGTGGAGGAATGAATGTGTGCTCTCACATGGTACTAACCTGAGTGCAGGAACTGCTATTCTCTTTTCCCCCTCTATAAAAGCTAAAGTTTTGGAAAAAAGTGAAATTGAACCAGGAAGATGTTTAGCAGTTAAGGTTGATTTAAATGGTCTTGTTTTTATGTTTGTGAGTGTATATGCACCTAATATAGGAGCTGAGAGAATAATTCTTTTTAATAAATTGAAAGTATTTTTAGGAAAGCAGCAAGGTAATGGTTTTACTATCTTAGCTGGGGACTGGAACTGTAATGCTTTGCTTGATAGAAATGGAGAAGAACCCCATTTTCAGTCATCTACAGTACTTGATAATGTTATTAAAACCTCTAATCTTACTGATATATGGAGAGAAAATAATCCCTCTGTTAAACAATATACATGGGTAAAGGTTAGTGATGGGAGGATTTCAGCAGCACGACTAGATAGACTGTACTTATCAAATAGTATGAAAAGTAGAATTATTCATACAGCCATTGTCCCCACATCTTTCACTGATCACAAATTAATCACTATTGATTGTAACTTGAATTCTAAGAAAAACAGAAGTGTTTACTGGCATTTTGATGTCAAATTGTTACAAGACAAGAGTTTTTGTGAATCTTTTAAACATTTTTGGGAGACATGGAAAAAAGAGAAAACAAGATTTGATGATGTTATTCTTTGGTGGGAAGTAGGTAAAGCTCACATAAGGGATTTTTGTCAGCAGTATACATCTCACTCTAATTTTAGTTTGAAACGGTCTCTGGAATGGCTTGAAAGAGAAATCCTTGCCATTGAAAAAAACATGATAGGAGATCTTTCTTCCAATGTACATGAGTGGTCTGAGAAGAAATTAAAATTAAGCTCTATTTTAAATGAAAAGGTTAAAGGAGCTCTTGTGAGAAATAGATTCTTATCTATAAAGGATATGGACAGTCCCACCTCTTTTTTTTTTCAATCTGGAACGCAAGAGTGTACAAGTTAACCAAATGTATAACCTGAAGAATGACAATGGACAATGTACATCTGAACCTGTGGAAATGCGCAGACTAGCAGTGAATTTTTATTCACATTTATACTCACCTGAGGACATAGACATTCCGACACAAAATGGATTCCTACAAGATCTTCCTTGTCTAAATGAAGAAGATAAACAAGCATTGGAGTCTGTATTAACTTTTTCGGAATTAAGTGATGCCGTAACAGGTCTTTCGTCGGGTCGTACCCCAGGCATAGATGGACTTCCTGGTGAATTTTATAAACATTTCTGGACAACATTTGGATCTGATTTATTTGAGGTGCTCAAGGAATGTAATCGTACTGGTTTTCTACCTAAGAGCTGCCAACGGGCTGTTTTAACATTGCTTCCAAAAAAAAGGTGATCTTACCCTGTTAAAGAACTGGAGACCTTTGGCAATTCTCTGCACTGATTATAAAATTTTATCAAAGTGCCTTGCCAACAGATTGAACAAAATATTGTTCAAAATTATACACAAAGATCAATCGTACTGTATAAAAGACGTAAAAGATGTATTGCTGACAACTTGCATTTAGTACGTGATGTCATTGATCATGCAATGTGTAATAATATTGATGTGGGAATACTGTCACTTGATCAGGAGAAAGCTTTTGATCGTGTTGATAATCAGTATCTTTTTAAAGTATTAGAAGCTTTTGGGTTTGGAGAGGAATTTAGAAAAATGATAAAGTTGTTGTACAATAATGCAACATGTATGGTAAAGATAGCAGGAGGCCTGAGTGTCCCTGTCAAGGTACAGAGGGGTATCAGACAAGGATGCCCAATTTCTGGTCAGCTTTATAGCTTAGCTATAGAACCTCTTCTATGGAAATTAAGAGAGAGTTTAATGGGTTTGAAGGTCTAAGATGTTATTTTTAATGATTATGTAAAAGTTCCAGCTTATGCTGATGATATTACTGTTGTTTTAAGGGATGTTAAAGATGTTCAGGTTTTAAAAGAGATTTTGTTAAGTTATGGTAAAGCCTCATCTGCAAAAGTAAACTGGGCAAAAAGTGATGCATTGTGGTGTGGTTTAGACCACAACACTCCAGCTCTCCCAGGTAATTTAAAATGGGGAAAATCTGGGTTAAAATATTTGGGGGTGTTTTTAGGAAGGGAGGATTACAAGAGACAGAACTGGGAGGGCCTGGTGGAGAAGGTGTGTGCTCGGTTGTCTTGCTGGCATTGGCTGCTACCACAGTTATCCTATAGGGGAAGAGCCCTGGTCTGCAACAACCTTGTAGCCTCAACGCTATGGCACAAAATGAACATTCTGGAACCTCCTGAAGATTTGGTTGAAAAAATCCAAAAACGCTTAACAGACTTTTTTTGGTCCGGTAACCACTGGATAAAAGCATCAACTTTGTTTCTGCCCAGACAAGAAGGTGGACAAGGACTAGTGGATATAAAAAGCCGAATTAAGACTTTCAGACTACAGACAGTAAAAAGATTCCTCTACGGAGTGGATGTCAGCTGGTCTGGAGTAGCTTGTGCCCTCCTTAGAAGAGCAGGAGGGATGGGGCTGGATAAACATTTGTTTCTCCTGGACATTCAAAATGTTGATTTGACTGGACTAACTTCCTTTTACCATTCAGTGTTAAAAGCCTGGAGGACTTTTAATATCTCAAGAGACATCTCGGATGAGGGAGGTCTCTGGTCAAAGGAGGAACCCCTAATGCACAATTCTATAGTGGACTCAGCGATTTTAAAATCACCATCAATGAGGAATCTTCTAAAGGCTGCAGGAGTTGTAAAGATTGGACATTTAATAACTTCAGATGGATGGATGTCTCCTGAAATGCTAGCCTCCAAGATTGGAGTAAGATCAATTCGTCGGACACAAAGACTGTTAAATGAAATTCTTGAGAGCCTATCGACAGAATTTAAATGCAGTGTGGAAACAACTAATGAAGATATGGATTTAACTTTTCCTGAACTAAGAATATTTCCGGCTGTGGGTATTTTTGAAGAAAAGGAGGGGTCTTTGTTGACCTTCAAGTCACCTGAACTGGACCGTTTCAGTAAAACTGATAAGAAAGCACTGTACGTCACATGTGTAAAAGTCTCACACTCTCACTCTTTAGGAGGAGTTAAAGAGTCAAAATGGCAAGAACTATTCGGATCAGGCTCTTCCCCGAAGGGTTGCTGGAGGGCCTTGTACAAGCTTCCCATTGAAAAAAGGTCTGGAGACCTTCAGTGGAGAGTTGTGCATGGGTTAATAGCTACGAACAGATACAGAGCACACCTCGATCCCCAGGTTCAGGAGGGATGTCCTTTTTGTGGGATGACTGAAACTGTTTTTCATTTATTTTTTCAATGTGGGAGGCTTGTGCCTTTATTTTCTCAATTAGAAGAATGGTGTACGGTTTTGGGAGAAGTGTTCCCCTTCGAGGGAACTCGCACTGCGTCGTCGTCGTGACGACACTTTGGGGAACGCCCTCAGCGTAACGCATCTGAAGCATGAATGAAATCTGTCCAATCCTGATTGGTGCTGCGTCATGACGTAGTAGATGACGGCATAACCGGAAGATACAAAGGGACGCTGGCACAAACACACATCAGCTTTTTGCTCTTCAGCAAAGCGCTCTGTGTGAAACTGTTTGTCCTATTTGGTGTTGTTTGTCCTATAAGAATTGTCCCAAATAACGTCTGCATTGCAATATAGAATCTAGTGGCTCGGATCTCGCGTTTGCCGAGGCAGCGCGTAGGTTGCGGGTCTACTGTGCAATAAAGATTCTGTGACTCGCGTTGCCGAGGCAGCGCGTAGTTTGAAGGTCTGCATTGCAATACAGAATCTATAGTGGCTCGGATCTCGCGTTTGCCGAGGCAGCGCGTAGATTACGGCTACTCTGCAATAAAGATTCTGTGACTAATCTCGCGTTTGCTGAGGCAGCGCGTAGATTATGTCTGCATTGCAATACAGAATCTATAGCTCGGGTCTCGCGCTTGCCGAGGCAGCGCGTAGATTACGGGGCTACTCTGCAATAAAGATTCTGTGTGGGTGCGAGGCATGCACAGTCAGCTCCTGAGGGTGCTGGCTGTGTGTTCATTGAGAAATATCTTGACGCACACAGCCGTGCGTTCCGGGTGTTTCAACCTCGCGCCCGTTGGCTTTCTTCTGGAGAGATGAAAGCCAAATATATTGTGAACACTCGAATCTCGCGTTTGCCGAGGCAGCGCGTAGATTACGAGTCTGCTATAAAAGGGACACACACGGTCTGTGAAATAATACTGTTTGGGTGCGAGGCATTCACAGTCAGCTCCTGAGGGGGCTGGCAGTTCATTGAGAAATATCTCGGCGCGCGTGCATAGAAAAAAGCCGTGCGCTGTCGAATGTTTCAACCTCGCAATTGTTGACTTTCTTCTCGAGGGATGAAAGCCGATATATTGTGACGACGGCTCGAATCTCGCGTTTGCCGAGGCAGCGCGGAGATTACGAAACCGTTTAAATAAATATTAAACTAAACAAACAGTATTTTCTGGTGATTATGGCTGCATTTAATTCTTAATGGAATTAAATGATGGAATATTATCTGACCTTGAGAAGTTAGATATTTTAATTCAGCCTACCATCCAGACCGTGTTTCACTTATCTAGTGTTTTTGGCTGCATTTAATTTTGAGGAATTAAAATGTTGAGCCTCGCACCGACAGGTGCAGAAAGAGTGTCGCCTCCCGCGCCCCTCCCGAGGGAGCCTGGCAAAGGAGACGGCGCTCTTGCGGCAAGCCTTCTGAGCCTAAGGTCGATCTGAGGACCGTCCTTTAGGCAAAGAAGGCTTCTGCCAGATGGTCCTAGCTGCGGCCGGACCACTCAGAGCTGTCCCCCCCCGGGGTGGAGCGATCGAGGTCGCCTCCCCCCGGAGCTCTCAGGAAATCAGTGCTGTGTTCCCGCCGTCCAGTACGCTTCGGGCCACACTGATTTCCCGCGCACGCACGCTGCTCCAGCCGCCTCTAGAAAGACCTGTAGCTGGGCAGCGAACGCGTCCGCACACCGAAAATCATTCTCGACTGCTCCCTGCCGGTCAGCCGCTTCAGGGGGTCGGGAATGAGGCTCGGTTGACACCCGAGGCCAGCCTTGAGAGGCTGGTTCCCTTAGTAGATTATCTCGGCGCATGGTCATGCTTCCGAATATATCTACGTGGGCCCTGC
Source organism: Abramis brama (assembly GCF_963993115.1). NCBI lineage: Eukaryota > Metazoa > Chordata > Actinopteri > Cypriniformes > Leuciscidae > Abramis > Abramis brama. The sequence continues at coordinate 27,832,293 of NC_139977.1, read as the reverse complement.
GTACTGTAGAGCTGGGTTACAGACTGCAGTTCAGCTCCCCTCCCCCGAAGTTCAACGGGGTGGTCTGGACTGTGGTCGGCTCAGAGCAGGTTTGGGTTATGGAACAGGAAGTTCAATCCCTGTTGGTCAAGGAGGCCATAGAACGTGTTCCTCTGCCAGACAGGGAGTCCGGGTTCTACAGCCGGTACTTCATAGTTCCCAAGAAGGATGGGGGGTTGCGTCCAATAATAGATCTCAGGCACTTGAATCGTTCTCTGAGGAGATTCAGGTTCAAGATGCTCATAATTCCAGCCATCGCGAGTCAGATCCAGTTCGAGGACTGGTTCGTCACGATAGATCTGAAGGACGCATACTTCCATATATCCATCCTTCCATGTCACAGGAAGTTCCTGAGGTTCGCTTTCGGGGGCGAAGCGTACCAATATCGGGTTCTTCCCTTTGGTCTAGCTCTTTCCCCTCGCACCCTCACCAAGTGCATGGATGCAGCGCTGGCTCCGCTGAGACTCCAGGGCATTCGTGTACTCAATTACATCGACGACTGGCTAATATTAGCCAAGTCGTACGATATGGCAGTTCGGCATCGAGATGTCGTTCTGGCCCATATCAGGTGCTTGGGGCTGAGACTCAACACAAAGAAAAGCGTGTTGACGCCCTCCCAGAGGACTACGTTCCTGGGAGTGGTATGGGACTCCACGACGATGCGGGCACAAATGTCTCCTGCACGGGTGGAATCCATACGGGCGATGGTCTCCAGAGCAAAGCTAGGCCACAACCTCACTGTGAAGCAGTTTCAGAGACTGCTGGGGCTCATGGCAGCAGCGTCCAACATCATACCTTTTGGCCTACTGCACATGAGACCCCTACAGTGGTGGTTGAGAGCCAAGGGGTTTTCCCCGAGGGGAAATCCGTTCCGTATGATCAGGGTAACGCGCAAATGCCTTCGTTCTCTCGTCATATGGAAGAAACCTTGGTTCCTGTCCCAGGGACCGGTGCTGGGAGCATCATGTTGCCGGAAAACCGTTTCAACAGATACCTCCCTCACATCAACTGCCTGGAAATGCTGGCGGTCTACAAAGCTCTGAGGAGTTTTTTCCCGGACCTCTGCGGCCACCATGTCCTGATACGCTCGGACAACACTTCTGTAGTCGCGTATCTGAATCATCAGGGGGGTCTGAGGTCGCGCCCTCCATGCAGACTGGCACACCAGATCCTTCTGTGGTCCCAGGGGAAACTGTCGTCTCTCAGAGCGATGTATGTCCCCGGAGACCAAAATCAGGGAGCAGACGTCCTGTCGAGACAGGGGCTGAGGCCTGGGGAGTGGCGACTCCAAGCCATGTGCGTGAGATTCGGCCCAGTGGAAGTGGATCTGTTCGCGTCTCAAGAGACGTCCCACTGTCCACTGTGGTTCTCTCTCAGGCATCCAGCTCCGCTGGGGCTGGACACCATGATGCAGACGTGGCCGAGGCTGCGTCTGTACGCATTTCCCCCGATCGCTCTGCTCCCGGGAGTCTTGGAGCGGGTCCGCCGGGAGGGGATCAGTCTACTTTTAGTAGCACCCCGCTGGCCGACCCGAGTATGGTTTTCGGACATTGTAGCACTGCTGGACGGCCTTCCGTGGCAGGTCCCTCTGAGGAGGGATCTGTTGTCGCAGGCAGGGGGCACAATATTTCACCCCCGGCCAGGGCTGTGGAACCTCTGGGTCTGGCCCCTGAGGGGGCCCGGTACCTAGAGGCTGGCCTGTCAGCAGGTGTTGTCGAGACCTTACTCAGCTCCAGGGCTCCTTCTACCAGGAGACTGTACAGCCTGAAGTGGAATGTGTTTTCCACTTGGTGTAGAGAGCGTGAGGTGGACCCAGTTAACTGCCCAGTGGCTTCAGTGCTGGAGTTCCTCCAAGATCGTTTCTCCGCCGGTCTTACCCCGTCCACACTTAAGGTGTATGTGGCTGCCATTGGGGCTTTCCACTCGCCTGTAGGTGATGGGCCTTTGGGGAAGCACCATCTGGTTGTACGTTTCCTCCGTGAGGCTCGGAGGATGAGGCCTGCGGCTCGCTCCAGAGTCCCAACTAATGGGACCTGGCGGTGGTACTTGAAGGGTTGGCTGAGGCCCCCTTCGAGCCACTGGAGTCGGCTGAGGCAAAGAACCTGACCCTTAAGGTTGCCTATCTCCTTGCTATCACTTCTCTGAGGAGAGTGGGGGATCTCCAGGCCTTGGCTATAACGCCAACTTGCCTGGAGTTTGCCCCTGGCGGAGTTAAGGCCATCTTACATCCTAGACCGGGCTATATGCCCAAGGTGCCATCTAATGTGGCACGGTCAGTGGTTCTTCAGGCCTTCCATCCTCCACCTCACGCGACGGCGGAAGAGGGAAGACTTCACCTGCTCTGCCCAGTCAGAGCCCTTAGGGTTTATTTGGAGAAGTCTTCTCATTGGAGGAAGTCAGACCATTTGTTGGTGTGCTTTGGTTCACCCAAGAAAGGGCTGCCTGCATCTAAACAGACAATCAGCAATTGGATTGTCCAGGCTATAGCCACGGCTTATCAGGTGCGCAATTTGCCTTCACCTATGGCCGTGAGGGCTCATTCCACCAGGAGCATGTCCTCCTCGGTGGCCCTCCTTTCTGGCGTCTCGCTTCAGGATATCTGCGAGGCGGCCGGGTGGGCCACCCCGCACACCTTCATACGTTTTTACAGTCTGCAACTTCCTGTGACGCCTGGCGCCAGAGTGCTCGGTCCTAAGTATGCCTGTTCTTACAGCTTCATACTAGGGCGGGTGTGATTACGGTGTGGCATAGTGGGTATTACGTTCCCCAAAGTGTCGTCACGACGACGACGCAGTGCGAGTTCCCTCGAAGGGGAACGTCTCGGGTTACGACTGTAACCCTTGTTCCCCGAGAAGGGAACGAGACACTGCGTCTCGTCGCCACACCTATCACGGTCAGAGCGCTTGCTTCATCGCAAATAGCTGATGTGTGTTTGTGCCAGCGTCCCTTTGTATCTTCCGGTTATGCCGTCATCTACTACGTCATGACGCAGCACCAATCAGGATTGGACAGATTTCATTCATGCTTCAGATGCGTTACGCTGAGGGCGTTCCCCAAAGTGTCGTCACGACGACGACGCAGTGTCTCGTTCCCTTCTCGGGGAACAAGGGTTACAGTCGTAACCCGAGACGTTTTCACCTATGTTATTTATCTATGGACCAAAATATAGCAGAAACAGAAAGCAGATCCATGTGTTGCTTAATTTTTTGTTTGGGCAAGCAAAAATGGGAATTTGGATCTCACGTAAAAGCAAAATAAAGAATGTTGGGTCATCTGATGCAATGTTAATTTTAAAAGGTTTAATTAAAACTAGATTAAAGGTGGAATATGCATACTATAACTTGGTTAAAGACCTGGAGACTTTCAATCACATTTGGGGAGTAAACCAATGCATATGTGAATCTGATTTTGATGGTGCTTTGCAAATTTATATTTAATTGTGCTATTGTTTTGTTTGTTTTTTGTGCTATCTATTATTGTATGTTTGTGTTTTAAATTCCTTTTTAAATCTATGTAAGGTTTAGTTAAACTTTGAATATTTTGTAATAAAGGGGAGTTAAAAGTCTTGTATGTCTTGTTTAAACTTAAATCAAGTGAAAAATCTGTCAGTGCACCAAGACAAACGTTTATATTAAAGTTTGTCACCTGAAGAGTGAATGTCTGGTCTCTCTTGATGTAAATGTGCTGTAAATGATACTCTGTGCTGTTTTTGTGGTTTCACTTCAAAGCGTTCACCAATATGGCACAGCTTCCTACACTGAAAAAAATGATTCATTGACTAGTTGAATTTGCTAAAAAAAATTATGTTAATTGGTTCCACATAATTAATTTTAGCTACATTTAAACAAATGCATTACGTTGAACTAAGTTCAACGTAATGCATTTGTTAAAATGTAGCTAAAATCAATTGTGTGGAACCACTTACGATAAAAACATTTAGTAAATTCAATGAATTTACTGAAATCATTGAATTTACTAAAAAAAATTATCGTAAGTGGTTCCACACAATTGATTTTAGTTACATTTAAACAAATGCATTAAGCTGAACTTAGTTCAACGTAATGCATTTGTTTAAATGTAGCTAAAATCAATTATGTGGATCCAATTAACATAATTTTTTTTAGTAAATTCAACTAGTCAATGAATCATTTTTTTCAGTGTATGCACCATCTCACATAAACAATATATAGGCAAATAAAGATAAAAAGAAATAAAAGTCAAAATGATCTATAGCATTTTACACCATTTGAACAGCGCACAATTGAATTTCCCATTTCTACCAGTTAATGGAATGAGCTCTCTCTCTCTCTCTCTCTCTCTCTCTCTCTCTCTCTCTCTCTCTCTCTCTCTCTCTCTCTCACACAGCAGAACAACTGGATGGAGAGGTAGAGTGTGAATTGCACATAGAAGACCAAGCATGCAGCACAAACAGGATCCAAGAGTGATTATCCAGGCTCCAGTGCAGCAGATCACTCTATATCTGAGAGGTTTGAACTTCAGAACAGAAAGTCCTAACAAAAACTGGGATAATGCAAGTAGACTTTGGAACAGAAACCAGATTGAGAACAAAGTGAGCAAAGAGTTCACAGAGGTAACGATTCCACAATTAGAGAGATTGAGGTTGAAGAACTCTGATGCAACTCCACTTCCTGTTTGTGTCATGATGAAACATAAAACATGAGTGTAGGAACACCAAACAAGAAACTGAAGCCAAAAAGACACGATCCTATGTCAATTTCAAATACAGATGTTGTAAGGTTGGTGGCTTCATGTATGGTGAAGTTCACTGCAGAGTTACTCGTGTCTTCCTCTTCACTCCAAAAATCAATAAATAAATAAATAAATATTGCAATTTGATCTAAAGAGAGAAGTGCACAAACCAGGGTCAATGGTCAGACTACATGTACATCAATTTAATCACAACCTGTTTTGAAGGTTAAATCTGAGGGTAAAATTAATGTACACTGAAGCAGAATTGGAATTGCATTTCAATGTAAAATCTCTCTAGATTATGATATAATTCTGGTAATTTAAACAATATATTGGGTTTCAAGTAATTTACTTCACCTTCAATGACAAAAACAGAGCTCCATAACAAAATGTAATACGATTGATAACAACAATAGTATATTGTATATTGTTTTACATTATGCTCAACACAATAGAATAAATTGATTCAAACTGAAAAGAGGTGTGTTTGTCATCCTGAAGATTGAATGCTCAGTCTCGATGCTCAGAGATTACAGATGTCATTGTACTTGTACGCATGATTTTACATTCTAACCATCACACAGTACATCAGCTATGCAAAAAAAGTGGAAATAATGCATTTTAAAGGCCATGGTACTCAAATTCAGAAGCCAAAAGGAACACATTCACACCACAGATGGAAAAATACATCAATTATCATGCATGGCTTAATGTACAGGCCATTTCCTTGGCCACACACACACACACACACACACACACACACACACACACACACACACACACACACACACACACACATTGGGTTTTCATGTTTCATGGGACAAAAACATGTCTCCACAATGACAAGGATTTCGGATATTGTCATTTTCTTTGTGGGAATATTTTGTCCCCAACAAAATCAGGTTTCAGGTTTACCTGAAGCACACACACACACACACACACACACACACACACAAATGAAACATCATGTAACGTGGGGGACAGTTCGGTAATGGGACAGTTCGGTAAGTCACTTGGATAATCACAATGGTTTAGGGGTCACTTTTTGAAAATTCTAGGTAAATTTAATGGCATGGTATGATAATATAATAATTCAATTTAAAAATGGAAAGAAACCTAGTATAGCCTTGATCTGTGACACATCAACTGATTATTCAAAACGGCCATAAGTGCTGGTTAGTCTTTGAAATGTCTTTTTTTATTTCATAATGTAGTCAGTGTGAGTTGAAGCACACAAATTAATTAACAATTTGCTTAGCCATCAAGCCAGAAAGCAAAATAACTAGATTGTTAAATGCTAACAGTGTGAAACACATTTAACTACATGTTGTGGTTGACAAAATACAGACGTTTTCATACATTTATTCTTTTGCTTTACAGGCAGTCATGCTTGAGGTTTGTGGTAGGATTAATATTTTTATTATTATAACTCTTAGGCTCAACATTTGCATGATTCCATGATTGTTGCCCTGGAATCGAGTCATTTGACTGAAGTAGACAATAATTTCAGCTGCTGCGACTGTAGTGTTTGTGTTATTTTTAATATCCTTTTCATTGGAAACACTTCACTTTTTCAAAGTCTCATTATTTGTTAAAATTAGTTAACTTGATGTAATATGACTAACAATGAACAATGCTTCTGATTAATCTTAGTTAATGTTCATTTAAACAACCTTTTAAAAAAAAAAAAAAAAAAAAGTTGTAGGCTATATGTTAACATTAGTTAATGCACTGTAAACAAAACATTTTTATATCACATGAACAACAACAACAACAACAACAAAAAAATTATGTAAAAATCTTCATTATTACTTCATGTTAGTTAGTGCATTAAAGGGATAGTTCACCCATAAATGAAAATTCTGTCATCATTTACTGACATCATCTAAGTTGTCCCAAACCTGTATGAATTTCTTTCTTTTGCTGAACACAAAGGAAGATATTTTGAAGAATGTGTAAAAAACAGTTGATGGACCTCATTGACTTCCATATTATGGTAAACAAAAAATCACAAGTCAATAGGGTCCCTCAACTGTTTGGTTACTGGCATTCCTAAAAATATCTTCTTTTTCAGCAGAAGAAAGAAATTGTGACGAGGCCTTAATGTAAACTGTCACCAAAATTTGACATTCTGACACAAAAACAATTCAGAAGTAAGTTGTTATATTTTCTTTATACAACTGAGAAAATTAAAAGCAACATGCATTAAACATATAACAAAGCACACCTTAATGTATAAACTTAAATACAATGATAAAGTTAAATTACTCTTAAACTTGTTATCAATAAACAACAGAATATATGATTCATAATGCCATTAGAAAAAACACTAAATTATAGCAAACATTCCAAAATCTCAGGTATATGCAATTTGTTACGCTAAAATTATTCACCAAAGCTTATTTAGGTCATTTCATATAACCTAAAATATCTATTCTAAATTAAAACCAGCGTAATTTTTATAGTATTATACGGCTCTCTGGAGAACATGACTCCAATTGGTCAATCCCAGCATTCAACAGTTAAATATTTCCAAATGATGACAGTCGAGATGAAGCTAAATTACTAACTGCCCAATTTGTGTGCCGTGCCTCTGCAGTCTCTAAAGGTTACAATAACTCAGATTAAAATTTCCTGTCTATGCATTTATTTATTTGTTATGTAGCCATGTAATATTCAGCTTAACACTCAATATTCAATAACACAAAATAAAACACAACAGGGTGATAGCGAGTCTAGCGCAAAGCAGGCGATAATATGATTAATAACTCAAGAAAATGTCAATTTTTTTGAAAAATTGAAATTTGAAGCAGAAGAGTTTTCCAGTCCGTTGCAGATAAAGTCCAAGGTGAACAAAACCAGCCAGTATAAAACAAATGTAACTAATTGACCAAAAAACCTGAATTAACTGCTGTGTCGCAAGAAAGTGCAATCCAGTGGCAATAAATGGAACATATGTGATAACCAAGCTAGCAGTAGTTACTCGAATGATGTAAAATGCTCTTCTCTTCATTTGGTTTTCTTCCTCTCTCTCTCCCCTTCTCTCTCCTGGTCCTGACTGCTTCAGAGCTCTGAGAACAGCCACAAGACAAAACAGCTGGATGGAGAGGATGAGGAGGAACTGCAGTGAGTAGAACCATACATGCATATATATGATAAATGAGAGAAAAGTAAACACTGAGAACAAACAAGTGCCAAATATAAATATCCAGGCCGCAGTGCAGCAGATCACTCTATATCTGAGAGGTTTGTACTTCAGAAAGGTTACAGGATGAACCACTGCCAGGTAACGCTCAACACAGATCAGACATTGAAACAGAGGATGAGCAGAGACAGTAAGTCCAAAGAAAAACTGTGTTACGGCTGTGAAACTTTGAAATGGAAACCATTCTGTCATCAGAATGAGCAAAGCGTTCACAGAGATAAAGATCCCACAAATAGAGAGATTGAGGCTGAAGAACTCTGATGCAACTCCGTTTCCTGTTCCTGTCATGATGAGCCATATAACATAGGCGTTTGTTGGAAGACCAGATATGAAGTTGAAGGTGAACATACAATACTCTAATATGCCTATTTGCCAAAATGATGATAGTGTGATGTTGGCAGGTGTATGAGGTGTGGTGAAGTTTGCCATGTCTGCTTTCTTCAGTCAGAACCAGAAGAACAAAGGAACAATGTAGTTGTGATCTATGGAAAAAAAGAAGACCAAATAATCCAAGGAAAATCTATAAAATGCAGACAATTGAAAGGCAAAATTACACTACATTATTGTAAGCAATTGTTATAATTCTACATAATACCTAAATTATACACAGAAAATAAATGCATTCTAGTTTTAAATACAATGCTATATAATAATTTGAAACATGTTATTAACTTTCATAGCTTAAGTTCAAATAGAAAATCTAAATTTCTGTTACTTTTTTCCAAAGATCAAACCTATTTTACTCAACTAATTCATCCACAGTGACTTTGTTATATATTATAAAGCAGAGACAAAGACATCGAATCAAAGTGAACAGAGTTTTTCACCTGGAGAATTCATGTTCCGTCTCTCTGGATTGACATAAAGCTCACTGCTGTTATATAGTCACTTCACAGATGTCCCCATGTGTATACAATTTCATTATAATTGTATACAAACATCACAAACACCATCTATGCAAATATTTAAAGTGGAAATTAGGACGTTAAAAAAGACAGACAATCTTGTGTAAACAACAATAGAAAAACATTTTATTCTCTGTGGAAAACTAATTTGAAAAAGAAAAAAGAAAAAGACATTGACACACAATAAACTGTTCTGCTGTGTCACAACATTCAAGAATCCTGAGATAGTAAATGGGACATATATGACGGCCATGTTCACAGTAGTAGCTATATGCAGTAGCTTATGTCAAAAAAATATTTATGACCCTGATTTATGGTTTTATGACATGTGTTTATGACAGGATATCCTTATATGGGGGTTTTATGATACCATATGGTATGTGAAATTTGACCCTGGGGGGGGGGGGGGGGGGGGTGTTTTTGACTGTAAGCTGCTTGGTGTGACAAGGAAGTGAATGTTTTTTTCAGGGGTGTTTTTATTATTGGTGGATAATGTTCACAGAATGGTGAAATTATGAAAATGAAGAGATCTGTCATGGATTGCCTGCTTCAGAGCTCTGAGAACAGCCACACAGCAGAATAACTGGATGAAGAGGAAGAGGAGGAACCACAGGGAGAAGAATCATGCATGTGCATATTGTGCGATATTAAAATGAACATGGAGAACAAACAGGAGCTAAGAGTGATTATCCAGACCACAGTGCAGCAGATCACTCTATATCTGAGAGGTTTGAACTTCAGAAAGTTTAGCCTAGGCCTTGTAGAAACTGTGATACTCTCTTGAGACATGAAAACCAAATTGCGATTGAATCAAAACAACATGACAGTTACCAATCTCACAAACAGAGAGATTGAGGATGAAGAATTCTGATGCGACTCCACTTCCTGTTCCTGTGACAATGAGCCATATAATGTAGAAGTGTGTAGGAAGACCTAACAGAAAACTAAAGCTGCACACACACAATTCTAGACTTTCTATTAGCTCAATGGAATGAGCAGTGTAGTTTGAGGATGCTTTAATGGTGAAGTTCACTGTAGAGTCATTCATCTTCTTGTCTTGAAAATCTCACAAAATGAATACTAAGTTATCTATAGGAAGATAAGAGTACTGATACTAGATAAATAACCCTGCACTGAAGAAGAAGAAAAAAAAGAAGAAAAAAAAACAATGTTGTGCATATCATAGTCTATGGTCATATTCATATAATATCATAGCATATCATATTTGTTTTATTCATATAAAACAAAACACCTCTCCCTGTTTTACTCAACAGCTAATTCATCTAAGTTGTCCATAACTCTTAATCTAGAGCAGTCTACTAATCATGTTAACATTTTTTGCATATCCCTCAATGGAATAAACAAATTAAGTCAAAAAGGAGAGTTTGTCACCTGAAGAGTGAATGTCCAGTCTCTCTGGGTGTAAAAAATACTCTGTCCTGTTTTTGTAGTCTCACTTCAAAGTTGTTGCAATGATAAATGTCACATAAAACAAAACATACACAAATGCATGTGGCTGAAAAATGATTGATGTTCATTCAAAATGTTTTAAAACATTTGAATATCTGAGAAATTGTGTGAATTTCTTCTTCTTTTGTGGAATCCAATGGAAAATAAAGAATAAATACTCAATCTTAATATTAATAATTACTAATAAATAATAATAAATTAATAAATAAATGTATTTTGCAACAAAAGGCATTTAGTAAACACACTGCGACAAATGCATTTAAGGAATGTATTTTATCAGGGCGTATCCACTATTCATCTGGAACATTTTCTTGTCAGCTTTTCTAAGTTTTTCCATACTGTTATAGAATTTATTGATTAGTAAAAAAATAATAAATAAGGATTAGTTACATAACTTTTGAGGAACAGAGGCAGGATAGTTTTTCAGCATGGTACAGATAAAGAACAGGCTGAACAAAACCAGCCAGCAAAAAGCAAACTATACAAATGCACCAAAGTGCACGAATATTCTGTTTTGTCACAATGGTAAAGAGTCCTGTGATAGTATATGGGACATATATGATGACCATATTGACAGTAGTTATTAGAATGACATAAAATGCTCTTCTCTTCATGTGGTTTTCCTCCTTTCTCTCTCTCTCCCTCTCTCTCCTGGTCCTGACTGCTTCAGAGCTCTGAGAACAGCCACAAGACAAAACAACTGGATGGAGAATAAGAGGAGGAACTGTGTTGAGAAGAACCATGTTTGTTCTATAGTATTCGGCAAGAAGAACATAGAGAAAATACAGGAGCCAAGAGTGATGATCCAGGCTGCAGTGCAGCAGATCACTCTATATCTGAGAGGTTTGTACTTCAGAAAGGTTACAGGATGAACCACTGCCAGGTAACGCTCAACACACATCAGACACTGAAACAGAGGACGACCGGTGATGCCTAGTCCCATTAAAAAGCACATTAATGTTGTGAGACTTGAAAACCAAAAACACAGTAGAAAAATCAAACTAGTCACAGAGATACCAATCTCACAAACAGACAGATTGAGTTTAAAGAACAATGATGCAACTCTTGATCCTGTGATGATGAGCCATATAACATAGGAGTGAGTAGGAAGACCAAACAGGAAACTAAAACTGCATGCATACATTTAAAAAATGTCCACTGGTCCAAAGAAATAAGTTGTGGATGATTCAGTTAAGTTCACTGTAGAGTTGTTCATTTCCTCTGTGTGTTCTCAAAATATTATTCAAAAAATGTATATCTTGAAACAGTGATCTATTAAAAAAGAGAGAGCAAATGTATTAAAAAAAAGCCAAAACAAACTGACTCAAGATTAAAATCTTCAATATACCCCAGTCTCCAGTTGTACACACTCATAATTTAAATCCAAATATTCATTTTACCAGATATTTAGAATTTTAAATTAATTTCATGTCCATTGAATTTTAAGTGACATAATTATTAAACAAATGCATCACAAGCTGTAATTCTGCACAGTTGTTTAAACTAATTCTTTAAATTACCCAAAAACGATTACTTGGTATGGGATGATTCTATTAATTATTATAAAACAAATGTAGTGTATTTCTTAGCATGAAGTTGTAAATAAAACATGTTCTATCATATTTCTAAAATTAAACAATACACTTCAGCACAATTTTACTCATTCAGCTAATTTACCTAATTCAGCCATAAACTACATCTAATAATCACACTCATGTTTTTGCATTTTACTGAAAATCAGTCAAAATCAATCAAAAGGGAGAGTTTGTCACCTGAAGAGTGAATGTCTAGTCTCTCTGGGTGTAAATGACACTCTGTGCTGTTTTTCTAGTCTCACTTTACAGCTGTCACAAGAATATATGTACATAGCTTCATATGTAGCCTAACATGTCACTTAAAACAAAGCATATGCAAACATATGCAAGACATGCACAAGATTCAGAATGATCAATGGTCTTCCATTCAAATGTCTTAAAACATTTAAATAGTATGGCGAAATTGTGCATTTGTTTTCTGAGGACATTAATTGTAGAAATGACACTTCATACAGCTCATAACATTCAAAGAGCTCTCTCTTGGGGGTGGGCGATATGACCCAAATCTTACATCTCGATATGGATTATTTTATTTAATGATAGCAATATATAATACGATATAATTATGTTTGCTTTAAATAAGGTTTTTCAAAAAAATTGATACAATTGAAATTTCACAGTTCTGGCCACAAATTTCAATCAATATCACAAAATAACTTATACTGGCCTAAGTATAACTTATACTAACCTAAGTATAAAATATAATATATAACTTCTCAAGCTCAAGTCAGTGATACAATAAGAACAAAGAAACTAATTACAAGCAATAGGACATCACAACTACAATAGAAAAAAAAAGACACAATTGAAAAAGACCAAAAATGATTTAGGCAAGAGCAGTGAGAGATTCTCTCTTTTTTGTTGTATGATGAACATTAATGACAGACAACAGCAGGTATTATGCTGTTGTCACTTTAAGACCAAATGCACGGATTCAATATAGGCTAATGTTACACACATTTCAGCCGCAAATAAAGTATAAATGTTAGCTAGATTATGTTAATTAGCTGTCTAGTGATGTATGTTGATACTGAAATAAAATAAAATAATGGTTTGCATTTTTAAAAACATCTATCGTGTGTCAGCTGCTTCAACATGCTGCATATATACACATACATTATATACACATATATATTACAAACACGTGATACAACCATTGTGATATGGGGGGACAGGGAACGATCGCATCCAGAAACGCACAGGTGGAAAGACATTGTGAAAAACACGCCTCTAACCCTCTTTCAGGAAATGGGACCCATCGTGTGTCATTATGTGTTGTGAGTTTGGCACACATGATTTATGTTCCGCACTTGAGCTACGCTCAATGCTGTGCTTGGTTCATCGCTCTGGGAACACTTTTTGTGTGACCAGCTGTGAATATATGTGTGCAACACGTCAATGAAATTGACTTTGAACTTTTATAGTCTCGGACAGTGACATCATCGGAATGTTCATTCGACAGAGGATATAATTAGATGTGCCACAGGTACACGACAAGTCTTTTTGTCGTCAGGCCCATACATGGCCCAGAATGCACCTGTATGCGTTTCCTCTGGTTTCATTGCTCCCGGGAGTTCTAGCCAGAGTTCGCTAACAAGGGTCTTGACCCTCGTACTAATAGCGCCTCGTTGACCGAACAGAGTATGGTTCTCAGAGATAATATCTCTCCTCGACGGCTCGCCTTGGGCGATATCAGAGAGGAGGGACCTTCTGTCTCAAGCTCAGGGGACGATATTTCATCCCCGATCCAAGCTGTGGAACCTTCATGTTTGGCCCCTGAAGGGTACCAAATGAGGGACATTGGGCTTTCACCTGAAGTTATTGAGACCATTCTCAGTGCTAGGGCTCTCTCCACTAGAAGAATGTATGGCAATAAATGGGGTGTCTTTGAAAGGTTGTGCACTGTACGTAATGCAGATCCAGTTAACAGCCAGATTGCTTCAGTTCTGGACTTCCTGCAGGAGAAATTATCAGCAGGCACATGACCCGACACTCTCAGGGTTTGTGTCCGCTTCATCATCTTGCGACGACCTTGATTGATGGGGGGCCATAAGGGAAGCATTCTCTAGTTGATTGCTTTGTTTGTGGGGCCAAGTGACTGAGGCCTCCCATTAGAACCAAGATCCCTTCATGGGACTTAGCTATAGACCTTGAGGGTCTATTTGAGACCCCCTTTAAACCTTTAGAGTCGGTGCCTGACAAGCTTCTGACTCTAAAGATGTTTTTTTCATATAGCTATCAGTTATAATAATTGTGGATTTGCAGACTCTGTCGGTCTCGCCATCCTGCCTAGACTTTGACCCAGGAATGGTGAAAGCAATCTTGCATCCTCATCCTGACTACCTGCCTAAGGTATCTTTCTCAACTGTACATCCAGTCACTCTTGAGGCCTTCTGTCCTCAGGAAAGACTTCACAGGCTGTGTCCAGTCCATGCTCTTCAGACCTACTGTACGTCCACTTGCCAGTGGTGTAAGTCAGATCAACTATTTGTTTGTCATGTCAAAACAGACAATTTCACATTGGTTGAGGGATGCTATTGCCCTTGCCTATAAGGTGTGTTGTCAAGCTTTGACAGAAGGCATCAGGGCTCATTCTACTAGGGGGATTGCTTCTTCTAGAGCCTTGGCAGGTGGTGCCCCCCTGCAGCATGTTTGTGACTCGGCAGGCTGGTCCTCTTTGTATACATTCATAAGGTTTTATAGTTTGGATGTTCATGCCACTCCGGGCTCTCACATCCTTGAGTCGACATCACAAGCTCATGTCTGAGACCTTGTGAGCACACACTACACAACCGTAAGGGGTCCAAGCACCCACAGTGCGGCGGAGTGGGTATTCTTGTTTCCAGAGCGCTGAATCAAGCGCAGCATTGCTTTTGAAAGGGGACGAGGTCAATGAAACACTGTGGTCCCCCCCCCCACCCCACCCCCCACCCCCCACCCCCACCCCCTTCCTGCTTCTACTGCTTGCTGTTTCCCAGAGGTTATGCAGAACACAACATGCTATCACCAGGGATTTGACCTTGTGTGTATTGCAGTCATTTTGTTTTAGCAAACACCTCCATCTGCCCTTTAGTCTGCCGAAAGCATTCTCAACAACCATCCTGGCTCTGCTTGTTTTCTGGTTATACTTTGTACAATATACTTTAAACATTGCATTGTCTTACACAAGACAGTATTTTAAATGTGTTACCTGAATACTGAAGGCTGAATTTTTTGACACAATGCTGAATGCACTTGTTTTCAAGGCCATTATAAATAACATAACTTCAATAACGGACAGAGACACATGGTATTAACAACTCAAACAGTGTTTATTTAAATCTCACATGGTTGTATCATTGTAAAACATAACAAAATGTACCAACCATGTTTTTAAATTAAAAGAACACTGAAAGAAACATTTTGGAACAGCGGCCACACAAAAACTACACATTGTTAGTTACTTTTTCTTGCTGAAATGCTCATTGTTAAATTATCATGCTCATGTTAGCCAGCTTACTCCCAAGAAGTATTGAAATAGTACACATACAAGTATAGTACTAGTAGGCTACACTGATATTACTTGCTGCATACCTGGAAAATATAATTTAACTTTCACTCTAAACACGATGGGTTGTTTCAATGATTTCATATAATTAAATATCTCTCAACTATGAAACTTGAAAATTGTGACATGTTCAATAATAATAATAAAAAACATCAAATAAGCACAGACAAAAAAACAAAAAAACAACAACATTTGTGTAAACGAATAAATTGTTGCAAAAAAATGCACAAGTCATTTTAAGGTACACACATACACACACACACACACACACACATATATATATATATATATATATATATATATATAGTTTCTCTCTGCGAGGATACATTTACAGTTTCAGTTCAACTGGAAAAACAATAATAATTTAAAATTGTCTGTACTGTTATAAAAGTTGTTGAGAAATAAAAAATAATAAATAAGAATTAGTTACATAACTTTTGAGTAAACGAGGCATGTTTTTCAGCATGGTACAGATAAAGAACAGGCTGAACAAAACCAGCCAGCAAAAAACAAACTGTACAAATGCTCCAAAGTGCATGAATATTCTGTTTTGTCACAATGATAAAGAGTCCTGTGATAGTATATGGGACATATATGATGACCATATTGACAGTATTTATTAGAATGGCATTAAACGCTCTTCTCTTCATGTGGTTTTCCTCCTTTCTCTCTTTCCCTCTCTCTCCTGGTCCTGACTGCTTCAGAGCTCTGAGAACAGTCACAAGACAAAACAACTGAATGGAGAGGAAGAGGAGGAACTGTGTTGAGAAGAACCATGTGTGTTCTATAGTATTTGGTAAGAAGAACATAGAGAAAATACAGGAGCCAAGAGTGATGATCCAGACTGCAGTGCAGCAGATCACTCTATATCTGAGAGGTTTGAACTTCAGAAAGGTTACAGGATGAACCACTGCCAGGTAACGCTCAACACACATCAGACACTGAAACAGAGGACGACCGGTGATGCCTAGTCCCATTAAAAAACATATTAATGTTGTGAGACTTTTATACCAAAATAACAGTAGACAAATCAAACTAGTCACACAGATACCAATCTCACAAACAGACAGATTGAGTTTAAAGAACAATGATGCAACTCTTGATCCTGTGATGATGAGCCATACAACATAGGAGTGAGTAGGAAGACCAAACAGGAAACTAAAACTGCATGCATACATTTCAAAAATATCCAATGGCCCAAAGGAATAGGTTGTGGATGATTCAGTGGTGAAGTTCACTGTAGAGTTGTTCATTTCCTCCTCGAGTTTTCAAAATCTCATTCATAAAATTCATAAAAAGTTGCAACAGTGATCTATTGGATAGAGAAGAGCAAATGTACTAAGAAAAAAAGCCAAAACAAATTGAATCAAGATTTAAATCTTCAATATCCAATTCAATATTTCCTATATTAAATGACTTTCATGTCCAGGATATTGAAGTGAAATAATTAGTAAATCAATACATCACAAGCCATAATTCTACACAATAGTTTAAACTAATTATTTCAATTACCCAGAATATTACTTCAAATTTGTATGATTCTGTTAATAACAATTAAATTATATCAAACAAATTGAGTGCTTAGCCTAAAGTTGTAAACAAAACATTTTCTATAATATTTCCAAGGTGAAACATAATCAACACTTCAGCACCATTTTACTCATTCAGCTAATTTATCTAATTCACTCATAACATTTATACTACATCTGATAATCACACTTATGCTTTTGCATTATTGAAAATAAAAACAAACAAATCAATCAAAAAGGAGAGTTTGTCACCTGAAGAGTGAATGTCCAGTCTTTCTGGGTGTAAATGACACTCTGTGCTTTTTTGTCTCACTTTAGCTGTCACAAGAATATATGTGCATATGTAACATAAAATAAAACAAAACATATGCAAACATATGCAACACATGCATAAGATTCAAAATGATTGAATGTCCTTTTTTCAAATGGCTTAAAACATTTAAATAGAAGGGAGAAATTGTGTGCATTTGTTTTCTGCGGACAGTTTAATTTTAGAAATGTACACTACATACACAGCACATAACATTCAAAGACCTTCAGGTCTCTCTCGTCTCAGCTAAGGTCTGTGTTCATGACAAAGTACCAAGGCAGAAACCAGTGCTCACCACGAAAAAAAAGCTTGTTTTACATTCAGTAAGATACACTGGTGATACTCAATGTCTTATGAAGAAACAAATGAAATGTGGCACTTCTTGGTAAACATTTTTGAGTGTTTAAGAATTGAATGTTTAGGAAAACTTCAACATAATATGAGTTAGCGAGTTAGTTAACAAGCAGTTGCAAAGTTACTTATTAGTAGCATGTCTTAAGCGGACTATCGAAATAAAAAGCAACCAAGTATTGAATTAAAAAAAAAAAAAAAGCAATACTAAACCACATCTGATAATCACACACTGAAAAAATCAGTGTAGAATTTATTTTTAAATGATAATGCTTGTAAATTTTACAAATAACATAAAATAAATGTCAAGTAGCACATTGAATTACATTAAACTTTTAATGTATTTTGGCTGTTCATTTACACAACAACGGCGTTGTGTGTAATCGTCTCTGTGTAAACTACAAAAACACAAATTTTTGAAAACGGTGACGTCATGTGTATTACGCTGAGTCATTAGCCTCTTTCACACATACAGTCTTTACTGGTAAAATACCGATAAGAGATCATGTGTGAACAGGACCTTTTCAAAAATACCAGTAAATTGGTTCCGGCAGTTTACCAGTAAGGGAATTACTGAATTACAGTAAGCTTTTTAATCGTTTTTTTATGTAAATATGCGCAAGATGATTATCTTTGACCGTTGCACTACATCTTTTTCAACGTGTCGCGCTCGAGACCCAGCCTTCTTTTTTATTCATCAGCATCCGGCTCTGCAGTTTGCAACTATTATGCGCGTCTCATGTTTTTAAGAGCAAAATTGCTTTCTGTTTGATAAGCCCTTAGGCCTTTCACTCAGACGTCAACATTTTTTGTCATGTTGTAGTGAGTTAAATCACCTATGAAACCTCTAAAAGACTGCTCATTTGTTTCTTGAAACCATTAACAGCCCATACTTTTCTCTTCCAGTCAGTGAGATCTTGGGCCAGATTTATAAAACATTTTTAAGTATAAAATAGTTCTTAACTGCCATTTTCTTATTTTCAACTTAAGAAAAAAGAGAAAGAAAGTTATTACTTAAAGCTGCAGTCCGCAGTTTTTCCTCTTCCATCTCTGTTCGAAATCTGCAATTGCAGTTATTCGCGGAATTATCAACTTTACGTGCGTGGCACAGCGCGGATGAATCCAATGTTTTGAGGAGAATGTGCGGCTGTCAATCAATGCGCTGGTGGTGTGGATACTGTCAATCGCAATCACAGATTCTACTTTTTGGAAGTATGACCATTGACCAACATAAGAATTTTCACTGGAAAATGTCAAAACAGGTAAGTAAACATCCACTTTTGTTCTGACCAACTAAGAGGAAAAAAGCATTGCAGTAAATCGCGCTGATTAAATCTAATGATCGCTTATCATATCACGTCAAACCGTGCAAATTATACTTTGTTCTCAAATTGTTAATGTTAACAACATCAGCATTGTGTGACTACATTTAATGCCCTTCCGATATTTATCCTTGTTTTCGCATGGGCTGGTTGCAGTCTCTTTTTTTCTCCGAAGTCTTTCCTGTTTTACAACGGGTGAATCTCCAGCTGACACTGGTGATTGTCGTTTGAACCTTTCTGGATCCGCCATCAAATTGATAAGTTTAATTATATCAAGTGCTGTGAGAAAAGGCTATAAATCTCCACCTCCAACATCCTCACACGCAATATAGCATACTAGCCGAGACATCTTCCTTATGTGTACAGATGTGACGTAATGACGCAAAGACATGCTCAAATTTCCCGCGGAAATCCACCAGTACCACTGGAATTAAAAACATTATTACAAGCATACCATTTTGAATCGAGCTAAGGCAAGCAGATAGTTTTGAACACTGGCTGGTTATGTACTTGCTCAAAAAATTATTTTGGATAATTTTTAACCCAAAAAAGCTACGGACTGCAGCTTTAAAATCAAACAAATATAATTAAAATTCTTCAAAAGAATGTTTTTAAAAATCCACACAAAAAACTCCAACTTGTCTTAAATTACCCAAAGGTAAGACATTTAATTAATGTATTGGGTTGTTTCAAATGTTAAGCATTACAACAAAACACATACTAAATATAACTACTACACAATATTTCATATGCACTATGGAAGGATTTCAATTAAGTGAAAATGTACATTGAGTAGGTCGCAAAAAAAAAAAGCCAGACAGGGTGATCCAAGTCCAACACTCAATCTGGAAAATGGTGAAACTGGGTGATGCAGTAAGTATTTATTCAAAACAAACAAACCACAAACAAGTGTTACAACCATATCTGATTAACACTCAAATAAAAAGCGAAATGTGTATGCAAATAACAATTTAAATCACTAGTCGGTTTGACCTCTCTGAATAAATGAGTGACCATGTTACCTACACTAACATGTTTTGGGATCATGAATCCTTATTTAGAGGAAAATTTCAATTTAGAAAAAAATTTAAATAAAATTAAATTAGTGACATTAGCAGGTATTATGTGGAACAGGTGATTTTTCCAGTTCGTCGCAGAAAAAGAACAGGCTGCACAAATCCATCTAGCAAATAACCAATTGAAGCAATAAACTGCAGAGCCGAAATATGCTGCTGTGTTAAAATGAATGCTGAAATTTTATATGGGACAAATATGATAACCACAGCCACAGTACTTAGAATGTGATTAAATGCTCTTCTTTTCATTTGGTTTACCTTTTCTTTGTCATTCTCTCCTGGTCCTGACTGTTTCAGACCTATGAGAACAGCTACAAGGAAAAATAACTGAACAAAGGGGAAAAGTAGAAACTGCACTGTGAACAGCCGTGCATGTGGACTAGTGTTGAGTGAGATTACAATAAACATGCTAAACAAACAGGAGGCAAGAGTGATTATCCAAGCAGCAATGCAACAGATCACTCTATATCTGAGAGGTTTGTACTTCAGAAAGGTTACAGGATGAACCACTGCCAGGTAACGCTCAACACAGATCAGACACTGAAACAGAGGACGACCAGTGATGGCTAGTCCTTGCAAAGACTGTGACGATGTCTTGAAATTTGAAAACCAAAATGACAGTATATCAATTAAACATTTCAGACAATTGCCAATCTCACAAACAGAAACATTTAGGTTGAAGAAGTCTGTTGCAATTCCAGTTTCTGTGACAATAAGCCATATAACATAAAAATGTATAGGAAGACCAAAAAGAAAATTGATGCTGCACACACACAGTGCCATGCTGTTCATTAGTCCAATGGAATGAGTTGTTGAGTCTGTGGTGAAGTTCAGTGTAGAGTTCATTTCTTCCTTATTTTTTTTTTCCCCAACAGATTCCAATCTTTAGCTCTGCAGATCTAAAATTAAAATCCATATAACCAAAGCCAACCAATATTAAATAACTTTCATGTGTAGGCATTCAGGTAACTTAATTAATCCACAACACTTAAATTACTCAGTTCTATTCCAATTTTAAATCATTTCAAAATATAGCTGCATTCATTATCATCAAACAACTTATCTTTATAATGATGACATTGATATTTTCTGCATATTATTGAATACAAAATTAAATTAAAAAAGAAGAGTTTGTCACCTGAAGACTGAATGTCCTCTGGACTATGTTTTAAAAGTCTTACTTTAAAGCTGCCACACAAATAAATGGCTGCACATAAACAATTCACTTCACATAAAATGGATATGCAAATTAATATAAGAAAGCATGAGGTTCAAATTATGTGTGGTATTCTATTCAAATAGCTTAAACATTTGAATAGAAAAAAAGCTCACTTCTATGTGGACATTTTTCACTAGAAATTGTAAGATACTGATTGCAAAAAAGTGAATAAGTATTCAAAAAATTAATAAATAAGATTGTGTATTTGTAGTATAAACACGAATACATCCCGAACAGCAGACCATGTACTTCGCTCACACATAATCAATATAACAAAACAAGGTATATAAACATAAACGTTAGGTCTGCTTTATGTATATCAATGAGAACAACAGTAGCTACATAATCATAGGAAAGTGAACAATTCAGATTTACTGAAAAGTATATTAATCTAAAGCAAATGTATTGTTTTTGAGAATCAACTACATTCAAACCATTCTGACTTACAGTTAAGTTCACACTTTAATTTTAAAGGTATACTTTGTAACTTTTGAGCCTTTAGCGGTTAAAAAACAAAACTGCAGGCGTTTTGCAGAAGAACATGGTTTTGGTTGTGCTTTGGCTCTGCATTACTGTACTAAGTACAAATACTTTAACTTAATTAAGTACTTTATTCAAAAACCAAACCACATACAAATAACCATGTATAACAGCTAGAAAAGGTATACTTGCATATAAGTAAAAAACTCAATGATTTTATGCATTAGTCAGTCATTTCAAAGATACCAGAATAAGTAAAACAGTGAATGGCTGAATAAAATGTTCTGGAAACATAAACTGTGTCAATAAAAGTGTAAATTCAGCTGGAACAAAAACAATGGTTAGTTACTTTACATTGTTCACATTGCATTGGATATCTTTAACAGGTTTTGTGGAAAACAGTGTCAGTTTTCCAACATGATTCAAAAAAAGAACCGGCTGAATAAAACCAGCCAGAACATAACAAAAGACAGAAGTAGACCAAAGAGCCGGAAAATGCTGTTGTGTAAAAATTGTAGTGAATCCTGACATTATAAATGGAACATATATAATAGCCATGCTAACAGTAGATATTAGAATGAGATGAAATGCTCTTCTCTTTATGCTGTTTTTCTCCTCTTTCTCTCTCCCTCTCTCTCCTGGTCCTGACTGCTTCAGAGCTCTGAGAACAGCCACAAGACAAAACAACTGGATGGAGAAGAAGAGGACGAACTGCAGTGAGAAGAACCATGTATAGAAGATTGTGGTAAGTGTCTTCAAAATTAACCAGCAGAATAAACATGAGCCACAAGTTATTATCCAGACAGTAGTAGAGCAGATCACTCTATATCTGAGAGGTTTGAACTTCAGAAAGGTTATAGGATAAACCACTGCCAGGTAACACTCAACACAGATCAGACACTGAAACAGAGGACGACCAGTGATGCATAGTCCTTGCAAAATTAGTGACAATGTCTTGAAACATGAAAACTGAAATGACAGCAGAATAAACAAACTTGTCAGACAAACACCAATCTCACAAACAGAGAGATTGAGGTTGAGGAACTCTGATGCAACTCCACTTGATCCTGTGATGATGAGCCATAAAACATAGGAGTGTGTAGGAAGACCAAACAGAAAACTAATGCTGGACACACATATTCTGGAGATTAATTCATAGGAATCAGTTGTGGAGTTTGTCGATGCTTCAGGTGTGGTGAAATTAAGCGTGGTGTTATTCATCTCCCCCATCTTTTCAGCTCAGAACCTCACAAAATGATTCATTAGCGTATTCTATTTGAAGAGAGAAACGTAAATGTACCAAGCAATTAATACTTCATTAAAAACAGTCAAAACTATTACACATATACAAAAAAAATAATAATTAAACACAGAAGACAATCACATTCCTTCATTAAATTACTTTAAAATGAGATATGATTCTATTCATCACTTTCACTCTATTTAGATTTGTTAGTCTGATGTCATATACAAAATCGCTTTCTTGTTTAAGGAAACAATCTAGGGATGCACCTCAACCTGTTTTACTCAGAAGATAATCATTTAACCCTAAAACTATGTCTGATAATCACACTGATATTTTGCATATTACTGAATGGAATAACTAAGAAATTAATCAAAAAGGAGATTTTGTCACCTGAAGAGAGAATGTCCAGTTTCTCTGGATGGAAATAATACTCTCTGCTGTTTTTGTAGTCTCACTTCAATGTTGTCATTTGCACAGCTTCATATGCAACATTTTACATAAAATAATACATATGCAAACATTGCAGTCAAATAAAAAACATGAGGTTTAAAATGACATGTTGTTTTAAATAATTTCCAATCCAATCCAATCCACCTTTATTTATAAAGCACCTTAAAAACAACACTGTTGACCAAAGTGCTGAACACAGTCTATAAATAAACAATAACATACCACAGAGGCGCAAAAAAAATAAAATAATAATAATAATAATAATAAAACCATAAATAACAATAAAAATAAATGCAACAGTAATACAAAACTAAAAGTCAACCCTCAAACTGAGTTAAAAGCCAAAGAAAATAAATTTAGAAACAGGAAGAGACTCAGTCAATCTGATGTGCAAAGGCAGCTCATTCCAGAGTCTCGGAGCTGCCTCGGCAAACGCACGGTCACCTCTGGATTTTCGTTTGGTCTTGGGGACGACCAGCAGTGCCTGTGTGGTGATAAAAGCATGGATTAAAATTTCAAAATCATGTCGAGATAAAACCGGTTTTACTTTGACTAGTTGCCTCAGCTGGAAGAAACTGGTCTTCACCACTGCACTAATCTGGGCATCAAGTTTTAAACGACCGTCCAACTTGACTCCCAGATTTGTAACCACAGGGCTAATGTCTCGGGTTAGACAACCCAAGTCAACAGGAACCGCAGCAGCTGAGTCTCTAGGAGCAAATAACACAAACTCAGTTTTGCTCTCATTTAAATACAAAAAATTCATAGCCATCCATGCTTTCACTTCATTCAGACACTCTAAAAGGGTTTTTGACTGACTTAGCGGCAGTCGTCAGCATAAAAATGGAACGAAACATTGTGACTTCTAAGAATTGACCCAAGAGGCAGCAGGTACATTGAAAAAAGTAGCGGCCCAAGGACAGACCCTTGAGGAACTCCGCACGACAGAGGAGCCGAAGAGGACACAGCATCACTGACCTGAACTGAAAAACTTCTGCCTTCCAAATAGGACATAATCCAGGCTAAGGCCAACCCCTTAATGCCCACACAGTTCTCCAGTCGAGACAATAAAATTTGGTGGTCGACTGTATCGAACGCAGCCGTAAGGTCCAATAGCAGCAGAGCAACAGTATCACCAGAGTCCGAAGCCAGAAGAATGTCGTTGAAAACCCTCAGCAGAGCGCTCTCAGTGCTGTGGGTTGACTTAAACCCAGACTGGAAAATTTCAGTTATACAATTGTCATTCAAAAATGTGCTCAGCTGCAGATAAACAACTTTCTCCATAATTTTAGAAAACAATGGGAGCTTAGAAATAGGCCGATAATTAGAGAGCTCAAGTCGGTCTAGACCAGGTTTCTTTAACAAGGGTTGAACAACTGCATGTTTAAAACTCATAGGTACGACTCCAGTAATTAAACTGACATTAACAATATCAAGTATGCAGGGCACCACTGTAGGAAAAACCTCTTTAAAAAGACGAGAGGGAATCACATCATTGGGGGAGCCAGTGAACTTCATTTGACCAATAATCTTTTCTAAAAAAGGCAAGCTAACAGGCTCAAACTGGTTCAAAACAGCAGAACAGGTTACAAAAATGCCAGGGTCATACAAAGGTGGACCAATAAGGGCCCTAATGCTCTCCACCTTGTGGATAAAAAAGTGAAGAAACTCCTCACACACTTTTGATGGGTTCTCAAAGCACTGGAGTTCTGGGACATTAAAAACAGTTTTGAGGGTATTAAAAAGAACTCGAGGATTGTGACCATTAGAAGAAATAATGTTAGAAACATGCTTGGTCTTTTCAGCTTTTACAATTTTTTGATAAGAACACCAACTCTCTCTAAGTATCTGAAATGACACTTGGAGTTTATCCCTCTTCCACTTTCTTTCCGCCCTTCTGCACTCGCGTCTGGCAGCGCGGGTGACATCGTTCAGCCAAGGGTCAGATCTCGGTTTAGACATGGTTTTTACGGGGGCAACCATGTCTAATGCTGCTAGACAAGCAGCATTAAAACCAGCGCACAGATCTTCAACAGTTGTGTTAGGACAAAGAGAGACACAATTTAGATTAAAAACAGAGGAAAACTGAGCAGCAGTAAGGGTTAACTATCCGACCACGGCGTACAGGAGCACACGGTTTAACTACGACACAAGAGAGGGAAATTTCAAATACAACAGGCATATGATCAGAGAAAAAATCATCACAGACTTCAAGATTAGAAACAGTTAAGCCATGAGTTAAAACCAGGTCGAGAGTGTGCCCACGTTCCTGCGTGGGGCCAGATACACACTGTACAAGATTAAAACACTCAATGACATTTAAAAAGGCTCTTGCCATTGGCTTTTCAGGACAGCACACGTGAATGTTAAAGTCCCCTACAATAAGGAGGCAGTCATACCTGTACATTGGCACAAACTCAGCCAAAAATTGAGAAAAGTCAGTGATGAAATCCTTGTTGTATTTGGGTGGCCTATATACGAGTGCGCACAGCACTGGAGATGCACCGCTCAGTTCAAACAAATCCACCTCAAAGGTGGCAAAGGATACAGCGAGTGCAAGCTGTTTACACTTAAAATTTGTTTTATAGACTGTTGCCAGTCCTCCTCCACGACCTGACGTCCTCGGGGAGTTAAAGTACAAACAGTCAAACGGTAAAAGTTCACAAAAAGCACTCAACTCACCCACTGCAATCCACGTTTCCGTTACACAGAGAAAATCCAGATCGAGTTTTTAATCAAGGGTCGAAGGTCTAAGAGTATTTGGCGGTCATAGACCAGTAGAGAGTTGACATTTGCAATAATAATTGACAAAAATAACGTAAATACAAACAAAGTGCGCAGAGACAGATGGCAGGCCATAGACACCGGCGCCATCTTGTCTTAATTTGAATAGTAAGTGCAAAAAAATCTACTTCTGTCTAGTCTTATGATATTACAAACATATGTATAGTATGTACAGCTCAGGTTAATTTTATTGTCATGTCTGAAAGGATATGTTTTTGGTAACTGTAGTCTAACAAGTGGCCAACATAACATCAAGAACCTAACAATTATACAGTAAATGAATTAACATTTAGCATTATGGCACATTCACAATTTGCCAATGTACCTAGTGTCACATCCACCGTCTGTCTTCCTCATCTGTCTCTGCACTACACTCCCCAGAATCCTCCTTGGCGCACACCTGCACTCACTCTCCTCTAAGTAGTAATCACCGTCACCTGGATCCCATTACCAGCTCACCTTTATATTCAGCACTCAGTCACTCACTCTTTGTCTGGTCTTGTCAATACATGTCTATTCATGACACACAGACTCTCTACTTCACCTACCTGCATACTTCCTGTCGATCCCGATCTTCTTCAGCCTGTCTTCAGTCCATCTTCAGAGAATCTTCATCATCTGCATCTGCAAGAGAAAGAGAGACTTTGTTATCATTCAGTTAAGCTTCATCCAATTATCTACTTCCTGTTTACTCACCTTTCACACTGTGTCCGATCCATTCTGCTATTAAAATATCAAACTTACCATCTTGCTTGATTCGTTTGTACGAAACCTGACACCTAGCATAATTATTACACCAAATCAAGGGTTTAAATTGGGAATGCCTACAGCGAGCTCCAGAAATTGGATCAAGCCTACAACAAATGGAAAATGGCCTAAAACTAATCATGACATATTTTCCTAAAGAAACCATCAATAGTTGTGAAGACACTTTCACACGTTTGGAAATATAATAATATTATATTATTAATATAATAATAATAATAATAATAATAATCTAAATTCGTTTTTTTTTTGTCCATTTCAAATGCTTAAAACAAGACACATTTACTTGTTTTCTTAGATTGTGATGTTAAGAGAATTTTGTCTTACTGACACTATATATATATATATGATAAGACAAATAAAGATAAAAAGAATTTCTTCCAGTTAATCAGATGGAATGAGGTAAGATCTCTCTCTCTCTCTCTCTCTCTCTCTCTCTCTCTCTCTCTCTCTCTCTTTCCGTTTCCGTTTGCACATGCGTGACTGCGAGAGGTGTGTGAGCGTCTGAGTGAGTGCTGACAGTGTTCTTTCTGTTTTCTTGCAGATCTGTTATCGTTTTGAGGGTGTAATTTGAACTTTTTGTGTCAAGTGCTGCTTAAATGGGGACACATTCTGATGGTTTTTCATTTTTAACTGCACGGCATGGATGCAAATGCATACCGGATGAATCAATCACAGTCGAAGATGTTTTAAATGCTATTGGAGATGAGTGCTCGTAATATCTTATCGGCATCTAGAATGAATAAAGCCATCGTTGTTTTTCTTAAAGAGGCGTCGATGGTAGACGTTTTGGTTGAGCGTGGTTTGTCTAAGGGATGTTTTCTTGTCAGTTTTACCGCTATCTAATATGGCAAAAAAAGTGATGTTATCTAATGTTATCTAATTCCTGATGACTCATTAGAGGGCGTGCTTGTTCGCTACGGCAAATTAGTGGGACCTATAAAGATGATTCCTCTTGGCCTAAAAAACCCTGAGTTGAAACATAATGTCTTTTAGGCGCCAAACACGCGTTGAATGCAGATTGTCAATCTTTAAATGTCTCTGCAAAGATGACTTTACAAGGCAAGGATTACACAATATTTATTAGCACAGAGTCGATGAAATGTTTCAATTGTGGCAGATATGGACATATAAAGCAGGCAGTTGAGGCTGTGAATGTAGTTGAAAATGAGGATGAACCTGCTAACGTACAGCAAGTAACTCCAGCTACAGAAAACCATAGTGTGGGTGAGAACATCAATGGAAAAAATGAAGAACAAGTTGAAACGATGACAAGCAATGTGAGTGCAAATGAACATTCTGTTGATACAGATGCACATTTGAATGATGGAGTTGGAAATGACTCTGTAACGTTAATAGTTACTGTGGAAAAAAATGAATTGGATGATTCTTATCAGGGTGTCCGCGCGGTAGTAAAAAGCATTAAAGGTAGTAAAAAGAATCTACCAAAATTAAGGCCCTTGAAAGGTAGTAAAAGGTAACAAATGCAATTTGACTTGGTAGTAAATTTTTCATCACCACCTCAATATGAGTTTCCATTTTTTTTTTTTTTTTGCTTAATATTTGTGTCTCCATATTTTAACTTCATCTAGCATAATTTAAAAATATATACGGTGCTAACAACATGACCTGACGGGCTCGACATTAACGCTTGTCCGGGAAAAGTGGATTTTTTGAAGGGACAAGTAAAAGAGAATTTTCCTTGCCCGACCGGACAAGTAGCCTGATTAAACGTCAATAACAACAAAAAACAAAAAAATGACTAGGGAATCACTAAAATGAGAGAATGATTCTGATTGTATTATATTTATTGTAAGTTGCGATCGATAGTGGATAGGCCTAAGTATTACTGACGGTAACAAGGTTGCGCTGTTGAGGCTCGCACAGCCTCTCGAGGAGAAGTCCAAACAAATGTAAACTCAGTTTAAACTCAGTTAACAACATACTGCCAGTACCAAAATTCAAAATGTGTTTTAATATTTTTAACATATGATACAGTTTAGCAACCTCACACGATGAGTGCCGTTTTCCTGAATACCATCACGACTGAAAATGTGACATTGCTTTCATACAACAGTTCAAATTAAGTCACTTACATTTTAGACACAATATTGACTGTTTTTGTTCTGTTTCAGCCGCGAAAATAGTTCCAAACAAAGATCACAGCAGAACCGTATCGCATCTCACAGCAACACTTAACCGTGTGTCATTACTGAATGATTCAGCGTTTTGAACGAATTGGCTGAGTCAAAGATTCAATGTCCCATTCATAAACATGTCTCATTCTTGAATGAATCAGTTGTTTGAACGAATCGTTTGAATGAATGACTCAATGACTCGCTCATTAAGACGGTCGCCTTCCGCCTCCTACTGGCGGTTTACTTTCATGTTTAAAAGTATCATTCTTTCCAACGTTTCTTATTTGTATATTTAAAAATATTTAAAACAATCTCATATTCATAACATTATATAATGCAGTTGTAAATTTTCAGTGTAAATGATTTAATTTGATCAGCCCTACCTAGGGTAACAACAGCCCTATATTATCTTATTAGGCTATTCCAATTTAATCTATTGATAAAATTTAAAACTAAAGATTAAGCATACATTTAATAAGATTTGGGGGGTGGGGTGGGCACCATATCTGCACCTTTAAAGCCCTTTAAAGGTGCAGATATGACAATATGCAGATTTAAATATATCAGAGCTGATTGAACACAGATGAGGATATTTCTTCAGAATAAATTATATTTACAGCACACACCAAAAGAATTCCGGACAAGCAACTTTTTTACTCGGACAAGTGAATGACAGATTTACTTGTCCAAAGCACATGAAAAGGCTTAATGTTGAGCCCTGAGTGAGTCGGAGATGATAGCAATGACAAAGTGCCAAGGTTATTATTCACCTTATAGGGCTAAGGGCTATGGTTATGATAACTCAAGGGCTAGGGTTAAGATAAGGACAACTGAAACTCAACTCGACACTACAAAAAAAAAAACATAATTGACAATGACAATACTTAATGATCACAATTAAACATTAGTGTACCTAATATGTATGATGGGTGTGACAGTGTCATACTTACCTTATAGTAAGTATTAAGTGGTGCTTTGCATAAGTGGTGCTTTTGTTGAATTCTATGGCTATGAGAAAAGCTACACTTGATGAAATTGACCAGCCCAAACGTTACAGACTTAAGAAACACATGAGTGCTGTTAAGATTGAAAATCTGTCATAAGAAATAATAATATAGTCATGATTTTCCATGCATTTATTTTTCTGTTTTTTGTTTTGTTTTGTTTTTTCGTTTTTTTGCCCCATTTTTATTTACCACAGCATGACATTCTTAAACATCTGGACCTTTAATATTAATGGTTGCCGGGGCACAACAAAGAGAGCTGATTTATTTGATTATTTAATCTTAAAAAAGCAGATATAATCTTGCTTCAAGAAACCCATACTTACAAAATCAGGCACACTTGGTTAGAGATTGGAAGGGCAATGCTTTGAGTCATGGAACAAATTTAAGTGCAGGTGTTGCCATGCTCTTTTCGTCTCATATTGGTAACCAACCAGTAATGCTAGAAATTATGCCTGGTAGAATTTTGCGAGTAGATATTACTCTTGGTGAAATTGATTATACAGTATTCTGTTGCTTTACAGGCAGTCATGCTTGAGGTTTGTGGTAGGATTAATATTTATATTATTATAACTCTTAGGCTCAACATTTGCATGATTCCATGATTGTTGCCCTGGAATCGAGTCATTTGACTGAAGTAGACAATAATTACAGCTGCTGCGACTATAGTGTAATATCTTTTTCATTGGAAACACTTCACTTTTTCAAAGTCTCATTATTTGTTAGAATTAGTTAACTTGATGTAATATGACTAATAATGAACAATACTTCTGATTAATCTTAGTTAGTGTTCATTTAAACAACTTAAAAAAAAATGTTGTATATGTTAACATTAGTTAATGCACTGTAAACAAAACAGATATTTTTATAATCTCACATGAACAAAAAATAAATAAATAAATAAATAAATGCATAATAATAATGTAAAAATCTACAGTTTTGCTTATTGTTACTTCATGTTAGTTCATGCATTAAAGGGATAGTTCACCCAAACATTCTGTCATAATTTACTCGCCCTAAGTTGTCCCAAACCTATATGAATTTATTTCTTTTGCTGAACACAAAGGAAGATATTTTGAAGAATGTGTAAACAAACAGTTGATGGACCCCATTGACTTCCATAGTATGTTAAAAAAAAAAAAAAATCACAAGTCAATAGGGTCCCTCAACCATTTGGTTACTGGTATTCCTAAAAATATCATCTTTTGTTTTCAGCAGAAGAAAGAAATTGTGACGAGGCCTTATTGTAAACTGTCACCAAAATTTGACATTCTGACACAAAAACAATTCAGAAATAAGTTGTTATATTTGTTTATACAACTGAGAAAATTAAAAGCAACATGCATTAAACATATAACAAAGCACACCTTAATGTATAAACTTAAACACAATGATAAAGTTAAATTACTCTTAAACTTGTTATCAACATATGATTCATAATGCCATTAGAAAAAACACTAAATAATATTTATAGCAAACGTTCCAAAATCTCAGGTATATGCAATTTGTTACGCTAAAATTATTCACCAAAGCTTATTTAGGTCATTTCATATAACCTAAAATATCTCTTCTAAATTAAAACCAGCGTCATTTTTATAGTATTATACGGCTCTCTGGAGAACATGACTCCAATTGGTCAATCCCAGCATTCAACAGTTAAATATTTCCAAATGATGACAGTCGAGATGAAGCTAAATTACTAACTGCCCAATTTGTGTGCCGTGCCTCTGCAGTCTCTAAAGGTTACAATAACTCAGATTAAAATTTCCTGTCTATGCATTTATTTATTTGTTATGTATATGTAATATTCAGCTTAACACTCAATATTCAATAACACAAAATAAAACACAACAGGGTGAATGCGAGTCTAGCGCAAAGCAGGCGATAATATGATTAATAACTCAACAAAATGTCATTTTTTTTAAAAACAGAAGCAGAAGAGTTTTCCAGTCCGGTGCAGATAAAGTCCAAGGTGAACAAAACCAGCCAGCATAAAACATATGTAACTAATTGACCAAAGAATCTGAATGAACTGCTGTGTCGCAAGAGAGTGTAATCCAGTGGCAATAAATGGAACATATGTGATAACCAAGCTAGCAGGTTGGCATTTCCCGAGGGAGAGTAGAGGCAAGCAGCGATTCTCCGGCTCAGAAGAGTTCTCTCAAAGTAAAAAAGAGTTCTCTCAAAGTAAGCTCCCGACACGACAGGACTAAGACACGACAAAGACACGAGGATAAATGGAGATTAGTACACATGAGAGAATGCAATACTCAGGCAAAGACAGGTAGAGAAAGGGGAAAAGAAGTAGGCACGCTAATCAGAGGAAAAGAGGATACAGGTGAAGAGGGGAGTGAGCGATGGCTAATAGTAAAGGAGAAACAGTTGAGAGGGAATAAGGATTGAATGAGAAAGTGTGTGCGTAAATGAGGAAATAGCGGTGTGTGTGTGAGAAAGAAACAGGATCATGACATGACTTGCTAAAATATACTTCACGTTTGCTTAATTAAAATGAACTTTGTACAGGAACTATTTCACACCAAAGCTGATTTACAGTATTATACCGAAAATTTGAATATGTATGTTTTATAGGCCAATGTGTGTGAAAAAAAAGTAGTTAATAGACTACTATATCAAAAGAATAAACACAACACATGCCAAATATACTACTATTAATTATATATTGATATAAAGATTAAGTACAAGTATAGGCCAAATAAAAGCATACTCTCTTATTTTTGTTTAACAGAAGTACTAATGGCAGATTTGAATTAGCTTTTTTTTGTAGTGAATATCTAATGAGGAACAGAGGCAGGAGAGTTTTCCTGTCTGATTGAGATAAAGAACAGACTCAACAAAACCAGCCAGTGCATAACAAACCAAACCAGTGAACCAAAGTGCCTGACTGTTCTGTGTCACAACATTCAAGAATCCTGAGATAGTAAATGGGACATATGTGACGACCATGTTCACAGTAGTTATTAGAATGAGATTAAATGCTCTTTTCTTCATGTGGTTTTCCTCTCTCTCTCGCTCTCTCCCTCTCTCTCCTGGTCCTGACTGCTTCAGAGCTCTGAGAACAGCCACACAGCAGAACAACTGGGTAAAGAGGAAGAGGAGGAACTGTAGGGAGAACTGTAGAGCAACACACGCCCAGGAACCAATCGTCAAGCCTACAGCGCTCGGGGGGGGGGAGGGCGGCGCCACTCCAACTGATGTTTTCAGCTGCCTGAATGAAAACACTGGGTCCCCAAGAACCAGGCACACCCGGAAGCCCCCACGGTTTGCGATGTGGAGGGGGGCGTGGCCCAAGGAATGCTCGTCGGTATTATGCCAGACCGTAACCCTCAGATCACCCTGGCCAACAGCCAAAGTATCCCCTCTCGAGGAAGAGATAGATTGGGGTGTGGTTCCTTATATACCCATGAGGTGGGGCGGACTTACGCTATGCAAATTCCGCAGACCCATGGCATTTTCTTGCCATTGGCTCGTTTTGTATACTTGAAGGTGAGAGGCTTTCTAAGCGAAACCCCATTCGTCGTCCACGAAAGGGAACAGAGAGATTGAGGATGAAGAATTCTGATGCGACTCCACTTCCTGTTCCTGTGACAATGAGCCATATCATGTAGAAGTGTGTAGGAAGACCTAACAGAAAACTAAAGCTGCACACACACAATTCTAGACTTTCTATTAGCTCAATGGAATGAGCAGTGTAGTTTGAGGATGCTTTAATGGTGAAGTTCACTGTAGAGTCATTCATCTTCTTGTCTTGAAAATCTCACAAAATGAATACTAAGTTATAGGAAGATAAGAGTACTGATACTAGATAAATAACCCTGCACTGAAGAAGAAGAAGAAAAAAAGAAAAAACAATGTTGTGCATATCATAGTCTATGGTCATATTCAAAATCTCAAAACACAAAACAAAACACCTCTCCCTGTTTTACTCAACAGCTAATTAATCTAAGTTGTCCATAACTCTTAATCTAGAGCAGTCTGCTAATCATGTTAATTTTTATTTTTTGCATATCACTCAAAGGAATAAACAAATGAAGTCAAAAAGGAGAGTTTGTCACCTGAAGAGTGAATGTCCAGTCTCTCTGGGTGTAAAAAATACTCTGTCCTGTTTTTGTAGTCTCACTTCAAAGTTGTTGCAATGATAAATGTCACATAAAACAAAACATACGCAAATGCATGTGGTTGAAAAATGATTGATGTTCATTCAAAATGTTTTAAAACATTTGAATATATAGTATCTGAGAAATTGTGTGAATTTCTTCTTCTTTTGTGGAATCCAATGGAAAATAAAGAATAAATACTCAATCTTAATATTAATAATTACTAATAAATAATAATAAATTAAAAAATAAATGTATTTTGCAACAAAAGGCATTTAGTAAACACATTGCGACAAATGCATTCAAGGAATGTATTTTATCAGGGTGAATCCACTATTCATCTGTGGAACATTTTCTAGTCAGCTTTTCTAAGTTTTTCCATACTGTTATAGAAGTTATTGATTAGTAAAAATAATAAATAAGGATTAGTTACATAACTTTTGAGGAACAGAGGCAGGATAGTTTTTCAGCATGGTACAGATAAAGAACAGGCTGAACAAAACCAGCAGACAAAAAACAAACTGTACAAATGCACCAAAGTGCACGAATATTCTGTTTTGTCACAATGATAAAGAGTTCTGTGATAGTATATGGGACAAATATGATGACCATATTGACAGTAGTTATTAGAATGACATAAAATGCTCTTCTCTTCATGTGGTTTTCCTCCTTTCTCTCTCTCCCTCTCTCTCCTGGTCCTGACTGCTTCAGAGCTCTGAGAACAGCCACAAGACAAAACAACTGGATGGAGAAGAAGAGGAGGAACTGTGTTGAGAAGAACCATGTTTGTTCTATAGTATTCGGCAAGAAGAACATAGAGAAAATATAGGAGCCAAGAGTGCTGATCCAGACTGCAGTGCAGCAGATCACTCTATATCTGAGAGGTTTGTACTTCAGAAAGGTTACAGGATGAACCACTGCCAGGTAACGCTCAACACACATCAGACACAGAAACAGAGGACGACCGGTGGTGCCTAGTCCCATTAAAAAGCACATTAATGTTGTGAGACTTGAAAACCAAAAACACAGTAGAAAAATCAAACTAGTCACACAGATACCAATCTCACAAACAGACAGATTGAGTTTAAAGAACAATGATGCAACTCTTGATCCTGTGATGATGAGCCATATAACATAGGAGTGAGTAGGAAGACCAAACAGGAAACTAAAACTGCATGCATACATTTAAAAAATGTCCAATGGCCCAAAGGAATAAGTTGTGGATGATTCAGTTAAGTTCACTGTAGAGTTATTCATTTCCTCTGTGTGTTCTCAAAATATTATTCAAAAAATCATATCTTGAAACAGTGATCTATTAAAAAAGAGAAGAGCAAATGTACTAAGAAAAAAGCCAAAACAAATTGACTTAAGATTAAAATCTTCAATATACCCCAGTCTCCAGTTGTACACACTCATGATTTAAATCCAAACATTCATTTTACCAGATCTTTAGAATTTTAAATTAATTTCATGTCCAGTGAATTTTAAGTGACATTATTATTGAACAAATGCATCACAAACTGTAATTCTACACAGATGTTTAAACTAATTATTTAAATTACCCAAAACGATTACTTAGTATGGGATGATTCTATTGATTATTATAAAACAAATGTAGTGTATTTCTTAGCATGAAGTTGTAAACAAAACATTTTCTATTATATTTCTAAAATTAAACAATACACTTCAGCACAATTTTACTCATTCAGCTAATTTACTTAATTCAGCCATAACAGTTAAACTACATCTAATAATCACACTCACGTTTTTGCATTTTACTGAAAAGAAAAACAAACTAATCAATCAAAAAGGAGAGTTTGTCACCTGAAGAGTGAATGTCTAGTCTCTCTGGGTGTAAATGACACTCTGTGCTGTTTTTCTAGTCTCACTTTACAGCTGTCACAAGTATGTACATAGCTCCATATTTAACATGTCACTTAAAACAAAACATATGCAAATATATGCAAGACATGCACAAGATGCAAAATGATCAATGGTCTTCCATTCAAATGTCTTAAAACATTTAAATAGTATGGAGAAATTGTGCATTTGTTTTCTGAGGACATTAATTGTACACGTCAATGGATTTGACTTTGAACTTTTATAGCCTCGGACAGTGACATCATCGGAATGTTCATTCGACAGAGGATATAATTAGATGTGCCACAGGTACACGACAAGTCTTTTTGTCGTCAGGCCCATACATGGCCCAGAATGCACCTATATGCGTTTCCTCTGGTTTCTTTGCTCCCATGAGTTCTAGCCAGAGTTCGCTAACAAGGGTCTTGATCCTCGTACTAATAGCGCCTCGTTGACCGAACAGAGTATGGTTCTCAGAGATAGTATCTCTCCTCGACGGCTCGCCTTGGGCGATATCAGAGAGGAGGGACCTTCTGTCTCAAGCGCAGGGGACGATATTTCATCCCCGACCCGAGCTGTGGAACCTTCATGTTTGGCCCCTGAAGTGTACCAAATGAGGGACATTGGGCTTTCACCTGAAGTTATTGAGACCATTCTCAGTGCTAGGGCTCTCTCCACTAGAAGAATTTATGGCAATAAATGGGGTGTCTTTGAAAGGTTGTGCACTGTACGTAATGCAGATCCAGTTAACAGCCAGATTGCTTCAGTTCTGGACTTCCTGCAGGAGAAATTATCAGTAGGCACATGACCCGACACTCTCAGGGTTTATGTGTCCGCTTTATCGTCTTGCGACGACCTTGATTGACGGGGGGCCATTAGGGAAGCATTCTCTAGTTGCTCGCTTTGTTTGTGGGGCCAAGTGACTGAGGCCTCCCATTAGAACCAAGATCCCTTCATGGGACTTAGCTATAGACCTTGAGGGTCTATTTGAGACCCCCTTTAAACCTCTAAAGTCGGTGCCTGACAAGCTTCTGACTCTAAAGATGTTTTTCATATAGCTATCAGTTATAATAATTGCGGATTTGCAGACTCTGTCGGTCTCGCCATCCTGCCTAGACTTTGACGCAGGAATGGTGAAAGCAATCTTGCATCCTCATCCTGACTACCTGCCTTTCTCAACCGTACATCCAGTCACTCTTGAGGCCTTCTGTCCTCAGGAGAGACTTCACAGGATGTGTCCAGTCCGTGCTCTTTAGACCTACTGTACGTCCACTTGCCAGTGTTGTAAGTCAGATCAACTATTTGTTTGTCATGTCAAAACAGACAATTTCACATTTGGTGAGAGATGCTATTGCCCTTGCCTACTGTATATGGCAAGTTGTCCAAGAGCCAAGGATCACTTGTGGAGAGCTTCAAAAAGACCTGCAGATAGCAGGTACTGTTGTCTCAAAGAAAACAGTAAGTAATGCACTCCACCGCCATGGCCTGTATGCACGCTCACCACGCAAGACTCCATTACTGAAAAAAAAAGCATGTTGAAGCTCATTTAAAGTTTGCTGCACAACATTTGGAAAAGCCAGTGAAATACTGGGAGAATATAGTGTGGTCACATGAGAGCAAAATTGAACTGTTTGGATGCCATAATACACACCATATTTGGAGGAGAAATGTCAGTGCACATTACCCTAAAAACACCATACAACTTGGTGTTGGCTCTTGGACAACTCTTCTGATTATTCTTTTCACTCCTCTATCAGAAATCTTGCGAGGAGCACTGGTCGAGGCAAATTTATGGTGAAATTATTGTCTTTCCACTTTTTTTATTATGGCCCCAAAAGTGCTCACTGAACCATTCAGAAACTTAGAATGGCACCTATAACCAATGCCATCATTATGTTTTGCAACAATTAGGTTGCAAAGGTCTTGAGACAGCTCTTCGCTTTTACCCATCATGAGATGTGTCTTGTGTGACACCTTGGCAATGAGACCTTTTTGTAGGCCATCATTTGGGACTGAACCAGCTGTTATTAATTTCCACTGACGGGGCTGGATTGCTTTTTAATTACTGTAAGTTTTCAGCAGTTGTCTTGGCTTTCAATGCCTTTTTGCGCCTCCCTTTCTTCATGTGTTCAATACTTTTTTGTGTCATTTCACATTATTACACATAACTTTAATTTCTGAACTTATTTTTGTTTGTTTCTTTGTATGTATGGCTTACTTGGGTTGTTACCAACATCTAGTGAAAATATCATGTCAATAGCTCCTCTGGAAATATATTTACTGAGAAAAATGATGACGTGTTCAATACTTATTTCCCCCGCTGTATATATATATATATATATATATAGCCACTCTGGAGTAAACCGTGATGTCATCGTCCAGCTCAGTTCAGTTCTTGTATAATTGTGTCAATGCAGGCAGATCAATATTATTGTTGAATATTAAATTAATGTTAAGTTTAATGTCCCCAACAAGTGGTTTGACTGCTTGTACGCGTTGTTGGGACACTGGCCGTCCTTTTCTGGAGCAGTAGTGACAAAAGATTCCATTCAGGTATCTGAGGACCAGTCAGTTGATGGTAAATAATATCACATCTACATGATATCGTCTTAAACTTGTTGCAATGATAAAACAAACTAACCTTTTTCAACGTGTTTTTACAGATGGCCAGCGTGTTTTCCCCTACAATCACCAGTTGCCTTCGTCCCATGTCTCCCGCCGAAATGCACACACGCCAAGTTATAAAGCCACATTGTCTATTGACAAAAAATATACTTCAGAACTGACCTCATTGTAGTCTTAGGGCCCTATTTTAACGATCTGAAACGCAAGTATCAAAAACAAAACGCAAGTAACTTTGTGGGCAGATCTCGGGCGCTGTTGCTATTATACCGGCGGGATAAATGACTCTTGCGCCCGACGCAAATCTAAAATGGGTTGGTCTGAAGTAGCTACTTTGCTCATAGGTGTGGTTTAGGCATATCGTGAAATAAACCAATCAGAGCATCATCTCACATTCCCTTTAAGAGCAGGCGCGCTTGTTCCATGGTGTGGATTGCTATTATAACTGCGGATTTGCCAGGCGCATGCCAAGAGCGGTTCACAGCCGAGGAGACCGACGTTCTCGTCAGGGCCGTAAAAGACAGAGAAGTGACATTGTATGGGGATGGGAGAAACCTCCCAAATTAGCTTGTTTTTTGTTTGTTTGTTTTTTTGCTTTGCACAATTGGCATTTATAATTTGTACATATTGTTCTGTTTGTTCTTGGAGAGTTTGTTCAGTTGTTCAAAAATACATTTGTATTTGTTTTTCTTTGTGCATTAATATTTTTGTAAAGTTATCCACTGGAGGCAAGTGTAAATGTGAACCCAAGTGCAGTTTATTATAAACAAAACCAAACATGAAACAAAAACATGGCGTGGCATGAAAACTCAAAACAAGACCAGAACATGAACAGAACTCACAAACAGTGGTTACCGGGAACAATTCTTGACCAAGACACATGGTAAACATGAGGGCTTAAATACACAGACTAATGACAAGACAAGGGACACCTGTGAACAATGATCAGACAATTAACCAATGACAAGACACATGGCAGGATCACATGACAAACAGGGAATCACATGACAGACATGGAAACATGACATGAACAAACCCAAAACGTGACAGATCCCCCCCTCTAAGGGTGGCACCCGACACCCAAACAAAAGAAAAAATGTTCAAGGAGGGTGGTGGAGCGGTGGCGGTCTTGGGGGGAGGGATGGTGGGCTAGGCCTGGGTCGTGGCATGGCGTGGGCAGACCTGGGCTGTGGCATGGCGTGGGCGAGCAGGCTGTGCAGGAAACCAGGGCGGAGCAGGCTGTGCAGGAGGCCAGGGTAGACCAGACAGTTCAGGCGGCCAGGGTGGAGCCGGCAATTCAGGGGACCATGTGGGTGCAGCCTCCATGGTCCTATCAAGAACCCTATTGCCCTCCCTAAAATTTTCTTGGGGACAGCTATGGGGTTATGGGCTGGAACAGACAACGGCTCAGGAACAGACACCGTGGCTGCCATCTGGGGACGTAACTCTGGCATGGTGGCGGTCATCTTGGGACGTGACTCTGGCATGGCTTGTCCAAAGACATATACACAGCAGGCATGACGTGAACAGTCTCTGGCTGGGCAAGTGTGACGTGAACAGGCTCTGGCTCGGCAGGTGTGACGTGAACAGCCTCTGGCTCGGCAGGCGTGACGTGAACAGCCTCTGGGGACGTGACTCTGGCATGGCGGCGGCCATCTTGTCCAAAGACACATACACAGCAGGCATGACGTGAACAGTCTCTGGCTCAGCAGACGTGACGTGAACAGCCTCTGGCTCTGGCTCGGCAGACGTGACGTGAACAGCCTCTGGCTCTGGCTCGGCAGACGTGACGTGAACAGCCTCTGGCTCGGTAGACCTGACGTGAACAGCCATGGCTGTGGCCATAATGGTTAGTGTAGCAGTCACTGAGGGCTCAGGATTAGTGGCAGCTATCTCTGCTGAGGGTTCAGGTTCAGGCGTGGCAGCGGCCATCTCTGCTGAGGGCTCAGGTTCAGGCATGGCGGCGGCCATCTCTGCTGAGTGCTCAGGTGACGTGGTGGCAGCCATCTTGTCCAGAGACACTGGCTCGGTGGCGGCCATCTCTGCTGAGGGCTCAGGTTCAGGCGTGGCGGCGGCCATCTCTGCTGAGGGCTCAGGCGACCTGGTGGCGGCCATCTTGTCCGGAGACACTGGCTCGGCGGCAGATGTGGCGTGAACAGACTCAGACTTGGCAGGCATGACGTGAAGAGGCTCAGGCTTGGCAGGCATGACGTGAAGAGACTCAGACATGGCAGGCATGACGTGAAGAGGCTCAGGCTTGGCAGGCATGATGTGAAGAGGGTCAGGATTGGCAGGCATGACGTGAAGAGGCTCAGGCTTGGCAGGCATGACGTGAAGAGGCTCAGACTTGGCAGACACGGTGTGAAATGGTTCAGACTGAGATGATACTGTGGGTTTGCGGTGTTCCTCATCGGTAAAACCCACAGTAAATAAGGAACCGCTCAAAAACAGGGCATAGTCCATGTATTGTTCAAGTGAGAAGTGAATTTTCCCCCAGGCAGTCCATAGCGCAAAGGTTCGTCTAATCCATGTCTAAAAATGTCCTTGAGTGCTACGTCATTAAAATCTACCTTGTGATAGAGCTCGCAAAAGTCCTTGACATAATCCTCAATGGTCCGGTTGTCCTGTCGAAGTACGAAGGAGGTCAACTGCTGGGTTCATGGTTTTTGGTCAAGTATTCTGTAAAGTTATCCACTGGAGGCAAGTGTAAATGTGAACCCAAGTGCAGTTTATTATAAACAAAACCAAACAAGAAAAAAACAAAAAAAACATGGCGTGGCATGAAAAGACAAGACAAGACAAGACGAACATGAACATGAACATGAACATGAACTGTTCACTGTGAACAATGATCAGACAATTAACCAATGACAAGACACATGGCAGGATCACATGACAAACAGGGAATCACATGACAGACATGGAAACATGACATGAACAAACCCAAAACGTGACAATTCTACTGTTCTCGTAATTTATTTCTCTTCGTACAATTGTATTATATATATTTTAAAAGTAGTACTTTGTGTAAAATAAAGTTTGTAAAATGTCACTTTCTTGAGATCAAGTGCCTTTTCAGTTCAATGGTAATTTTAGCTCTTAAGGTAAGGTTTGAAGTGCTGGTTAGATGAAAACATTTCACTCAAACTATATCACTATATACTACAGTATGTAAAAAGACACATTCTAGATTTACCACATTCTAATAATATTCACTATGCTCTGAGGAGGTAGTGACTGGAAATATATCCAATAAGCTCAGTATTTAAAGCACGTGAAAGTGCACAGGTTAAAATAAGCAAAGTGTAGGTAATTTGTTTAACGACCTGATAACAGTCACTTATGAAATGACATAATTTATATTTATTATGATAGAGTCAAATTTAAAAAACATAACTAACAATTGTAGCTTTATTATGTTTCTATATTCACTAACTCAAGTGTCAGCTTTCTGAAGATACTTTGGTTAAGGATGTAGTCACAAGGACACATGATAAATCATTTTATTTCAGGCATAGCATGTATGCTCTCTCTGTACAAATTGGGGGTGACTGTTAACAGAATAAATGAAAACCAAAGCATGATTCAGAAGAAAAAAAAAAAAGAAAAAAAGAAAAAAAAGAATGTGTTACGCAGCAAAAACAATGTACAACAGGTGTATACAGCATTAAAAAGCACATTACAGCCTCTGAAGGTTTTTTCCCCTTAAACAAACAAATAAAAAACTGTTTCTGGTCTTTAACCAGTGATACTGCAGTTTACTACCTTGTAGTCAAAAACTTCATCAGACCTGTACGTGCATCTAGATCCTCGGCCTCTACAGTGGATGGCAGTGCATAGTCAGGCTGGTTGAATGTACTTGTAACCCATTGTTACGGTGGCCGAGAGAGCTCAACGCGCTGCAACTGAAGAAAACACATGCAAATAGAAAAAAACACCCGCTAATTAAGAAAACATCTTCATCAGTTTCACAACACATGTGTGCTCCAAATACTCACAACACAACCAAATACAGAAACGCGCTGCAAAAGTTCACAACACAAACAAATACAGAAACGCGCTGCAAATAGGACAGAACACAACGGAAATGTTTCCGGGGAACCCAATAAGTGACGGACGGACGGCTGGGACGTGCTTATTGCTCATGAGCATTACCTATGCCCTACTCTCTTAAAAGGGCAGACTGCAGAGCCCTTGAATTGGGCACTTTGGAGGGAGCGGGGCACTTGTGTGCCATGTTGATGAAGGGAGCAACCAGAGAATGTCTAAGCAACGAAAGACAACGTAATTTCCTCATTATTTTCACCTGGGATGTTCCCATGACAACGCAGCGCGTGTCCATCAGCTGAATAGCTGTTCTTACCAGAAATATAGTATTATTGCTGTTAACTGTTGCAAATAAATATACATTTTATACAACAAAGTTTTTTAAAATATGCGTTATATCTGTGTGTGAGTGTCTCACATTTAAAACTTGCCGTCTCATATTTGGACCTTAGCTGCATTCTAACATTTCTTATGAAACTTATTTTAACATAACATGACAAAATGTGTACAATGTAACTGATGTATAGATTAATGTCTTTCCCTCATGTTCTTTTTCTCTATCTTTATTTATTTATTTATTTTAGTCTTCAGCTCATTGTTCTTTTTAGTATTCTTATGACATTGAACATATTGTAAATACATTTTGTATATTGTATACAAAGTTGTATGTCATAAACGTGTCATCTCTGTATGTTTTGCAAAAAAAAAAAAAAATAATAAAAGTAGACCGCTGTAAGCACGTCCCAGCCGGGTCCGTCACTTATTGGGTTCCCCGGAAACATTTCCGTTGTGTTCTGTCCTATTTGCAGCGCGTTTCTGTATTTGTTTGTGTTGTGAACTTTTGCAGCGCGTTTCTGTATTTGGTTGTGTTGTGAGTATTTGGAGCACACATGTGTTGTGAAACTGATGAAGATGTTTTCTTAATTTGCAGGTGTTTTTCTATTTGCATGTGTTTTCTTCAGTTGCAGCGCGTTGAGCTCTCTTGGCCACCGTACATTCTTCTCTAAACTCATCATTCATTTCCCAGACGTTATGCAGAACACAACATGCTATCACCAGGGATTTGACCTTGTGTGTATTGCAGTCATTTTGTTTTAGCAAACACCTCCATCTGCCCTTTATTCTGCCGAAAGCATTCTCAACAACCATCCTGGCTCTGCTTGTTTTCTGGTTATACTTTGTACAATATACTTTAAACATTGCATTGTCTTACACAAGACAGTATTTTAAATGTGTTACCTGAATACTGAAGGCTGAATTTCTTGGGGGATGTTTTTTTCACACAATGCTGAATGCACTTGTTTTCAAGGCCATTACAATAAATAGCATAACTTCAATAACGGACAGAGACACACGGTATTAACAACTCAAACAATGTTTATTTAAATCTCACATGGTTGTATCATTGTAAAACATAACAAAATGTACCAACCATGTTTTTAAATTAAAAGAACACTGAAAGAAACAAACCAAAAAATAAAAAATAATAACATTTTGGAACAGCGGCCACACACAAACTACACATTGTTAGTTACTTTTTCTTGCTGAAATGCTCATTGTTAAATTATCATGCTCATGTTAGCCAGCTTACTCCCAAGAAGTATAGTACTAGTGGGCTACACTGATATTACTTGCTGCATACCTGGAAAATATAATTTAACTTTCACTCTAAACACAATATATATGGGAATAATAATATATATTACATATATATTTAAAATATATATGGGTTGTTTCAGTGATTTCCATCCATCCATCCATCCATCTTCTACCGCTTATCCGGGGCCGGGTCGCGGGGGCAGCAGTCTAAGCAGGGATGCCCAGACTTCCCTCTCCCTAGACACTTCCTCCAGCTCTTCCGGGGGGACACCGAGGCGTTCCCAGGCCAGCCGGGAGACATAGTCTCTCCAGCGTGTCCTAGGTCTTCCCCGGGGTCTCCTCCCGGTGGGACATGCCCGGAACACCTTCCCGGGAAGGCGTCCAGGAGGCATCCGGAAAAGATGCCCGAGCCACCTCAACTGACCCCTCTCGATGTGGAGGAGCAGCGGCTCTACTCTGAGCTCCTC
This sequence comes from Abramis brama, assembly GCF_963993115.1. Taxonomy (NCBI): domain Eukaryota; kingdom Metazoa; phylum Chordata; class Actinopteri; order Cypriniformes; family Leuciscidae; genus Abramis; species Abramis brama. The sequence goes on along the minus strand of NC_139977.1, from coordinate 27,787,438 downwards.
CCGAGTGACCGAGCTTCTCACCCTATCTCTAAGGGATCGCCCAGCCACCCTGCGGAGAAAGCTCATTTCGGCCGCTTGTATCCGGGATTTTGTCCTTTCGGTCATGACCCACAGCTCATGACCATAGGTGAGAGTAGGAACGTAGATTGACTGGTAAATCGAGAGCTTCGCCTTGCGGCTCAGCTCCTTCTTCACCACGACAGACCGGTACAGGGACCGCATTACTGCAGAAGCTGCACCGATCCGCCTGTCAATCTCCCGTTCCATCCTTCCCTCACTCGTGAACAAGACCCCAAGATACTTGAACTCCTCCACTTGAGGCAGGAACTCTCCACCAACCTGAAGCGGGCAAACCACCCTTTTCCGACTGAGAACCATGGCCTCGGATTTGGAGGTGCTGATTTTCATCCCAGCCGCTTCACACTCGGCTGCAAACCGTCCCAGTGCATGCTGGAGGTCCTGGTTTGATGAGGCCAACACGACAACATCATCCGCAAAGAGCAGAGATGAAATCGTGTGGTCCCCAAACCTGACCCCCTCCGGCCCCTGGCTGCGCCTAGAAATTCTGTCCATAAAAATTATGAACAGAACCGGCGACAAAGGGCAACCCTGCCGGAGTCCAACACGCACCGGGAACAAGTCTGACTTACTGCTGGCAATACGAACCAAGCTCCTGCTCCGGTCGTACAGGGACCGGATAGCCCTTAGCAAAGGGCCCCGGACCCCATACTCCCGGAGCACCCTCCACAGGCCGCCGCGAGGGACACAGTCGAATGCCTTCTCCAAATCCACAAAGCACATGTGGATTGGTTGGGCAAACTCCCATGAGCCCTCCAGCACCCTGTAGAGGGTATAGAGCTGGTCCAGTGTTCCACGACCGGGACGAAAACCACACTGTTCCTCCTGAATCCGAGGTTCTACTATCGGCCGGATTCTCCTCTCCAGTACCCTGGCATAGACTTTCCCAGGGAGGCTGAAAAGTGTGATCCCCCTATAGTTGGAGCACACCCTCCGATCCCCCTTCTTGAAAAGAGGGACCACCACCCCGGTCTGCCAGTCCAAAGGTACTGTCCCCGACCGCCATGCGATGTTGCAGAGACATGTCAGCCAAGACAGCCCCACAACATCCATGTTGGATGTTGTTTCAGTGATTTCATATAATTAAATATCTCACAACTATGAAACTTGAAAATTGTGACATCATGTTCAATAATAATAATAAATAAAATAAATAAACATCAAATAAGCACAGACAAAAAAAAACAAAAACAAAAAACATTTGTGTAAATGAATTAATTGGTGCAAAAAAAATGCACAATTCATTTTAAGGTACACGCATATATACACACACAGACACACACACACACACACACACACATGTATATATATATATATATATATATATATATATATATGTTGTTGATAAATAATAAATAAGAATTAGTTACATAGTTTTTGAGTAACAGAAGCAGGATAGTTTTTCAGCATGGTACAGATAAAGAACAGGTTGAACAAAACCAGCCAGCAAAAAACAAACTGTACAAATGCTCCAAAGTGCACGAATATTCTGTTTTGTCACAATGATAAAGAGTCCTGTGATAGTATATGGGACAAATATGATGACCATATTGACAGTATTTATTAGAATGGCATTAAACGCTCTTCTCTTCATATGGTTTTCCTCCTTTCTCTCTCTCCCTCTCTCTCCTGGTCCTGACTGCTTCAGAGCTCTGAGAACAGTCACAAGACAATGCAACTGGATGGAGAATAAGAGGAGGAACTGTGTTGAGAAGAACCATGATTGTTCTACATTATTCGGCAAGAAGAACATAGAGAAAATACAGGAGCCAAGAGTGATGATCCAGACCGCAGTGCAGCAGATCACTCTATATCTGAGAGGTTTGAACTTCAGAAAGGTTACAGGATGAACCACTGCCAGGTAACGCTCAACACACATCAGACACTGAAACAGAGGACGACCGGTGGTGCCTAGTCCCATTAAAAAACATATTAATGTTGTGAGACTTTTATACCAAAATAACAGTAGACAAATCAAACTAGTCACACAGATACCAATCTCACAAACAGACAGATTGAGTTTAAATAACAATGATGCAACTCTTGATCCTGTGATGATGAGCCATATAACATAGGAGTGAGTAGGAAGACCAAACAGGAAACTAAAACTGCATGCATACATTTCAAAAATGTCCAATGGCCCAAAGGAATAGGTTGTGGATGATTCAGTGAAGTTCACTGTAGAGTTGTTCATTTCCTCCTCGAGTTTTCAAAATCTCATTCATAAAATTAATAAATGGTTGCAACAGTGATCTATTGGATAGAGAAGAGCAAATGTACTAAGAAAAAAAGCCAAAACAAATTGAATCAAGATTTAAATCTTCAATATCCAACACACTCATATTTCCTATATTAAATTACTTTCATGTCCAGGGAATTTGAAGTGAAATAATTAGTAAACCAATACATCACAAGCCATAATTCTACACAATAGTTTAAACCCTTTCAATTACCCAACATATTACTGTATGATTGTATGATTCTGTTAATAACAATTAATTCTAAAACAAATTGAGTGCATTTCTTAGCCTAAAGTTGTAAACAAAACATTTTCTATAATATTTCCAAGGTGAAACATACACTTCAGCACCATTTTACTCATTCAGCTAATTTATCTAATTCACTCGTAACATTTATACTACATCTGATAATCACACTTATGCTTTTGCATGTTATTGAAAATAAAAACAAACAAATCAATCAAAAAGGAGAGTTTGTCACCTGAAGAGTGAATGTCCAGTCTTTCTGGGTGCAAATGACACTCTGTGCTTTTTTGTCTCACTTTAGCTGTCACAAGAATATATGTGCATATGTAACATAAAATAAAACAAAACATATGCAAACATATGCAACACATGCACAAGATTCAAAATGATTGAATGTCCTTTTTTCAAATGGCTTAAAACATTTAAATAGAAGGGAGAAATTGTGTGCATTTGTTTTCTGCGGACAGTTTAATTTTAGAAATGTACACTACATACACAGCACATAACATTCAAAGACCTTCAGGTCTCTCTCGTCTCAGCTAAGGTCTGTGTTCATGACAAAGTACCAAGGCAGAAACCAGTGCTCACCACGAAAAAAAAGCTTGTTTTACATTCAGTAAGATACACTGGTGAAATGTGGCACTTCTTGGTAAACATTTTTGAGTGTTTAAGAATTGAATGTTTAGGAAAACTTCAACATAATATGAGTTAGTAGCGAGTTAGTTAACATGCAGTTGCAAAGTTACTTATAGTTAGTAGTAGCATGTCTTAAGCGGACTATCGAAATAAAAAGCAACCAAGTATTGTATTTAAAACAAACAAAAAAGCAATACTAAACCACATCTGATAATCACACACTGAAAAAATCAGTGTAGAATTTATTTTTAATTGATAATGCTAGTAAATTTCAAAAATAACATAAAATAAATGTCAAGTAGCACATTGAATTACATTAAACTTTTAATGTTCAACGGCGTTGTGTGTAATCGTCTCTGTGTAAACTACAAAATCACAAATTTTTGAAAACGGTGACGTCATGCGTATTACGCTGAGTCATTAGCCTCTTTCACACATACAGTCTTTACTGGTAAAATACCGGTAAGAGATCATGTGTGAACAGGACCTTTTCAAAAATACCAGTAAATTGGTTCCGGCAGTTTACCAGTAAGGAAATTACTGAATTACAGTAAGCTTTTTAATAGTTTTTTTATGTAAATATGCGCAAGATGATCATCTTTGACCGTTGCGCTACATCTTTTTCAACATGTCGCGCTCGAGACCCAGCCTTCTTTTCTATTCATCAGCATCCGGCTCTGCAGTTTGCTACTATTATGCACGTCTCATGTTTTTGAGAGCAAAATTGCTTTCTGTTTGATAAGGCCTTTCACTCAGACGTCACATTTTTTTGGCATGTTGTAGTGAGTTAAATCACCTATGAAACCTCTAAAAGACTGCTCATTTGTTTCTTGAAGACATTAACAGCCCATACTTTTCTCTTCCAGCCAATGAGATCTTGGGCCAGATTTATAAAACTTTTTTTAGTTCTTAACTGCCATTTTCTTATTTTCAACTTAAGAAAAAAGAGAAAGTTACTACTTAAAATCAAACAAATATAATTAAAATTCTTCAAAAGAATGTTTTTAAAAATCCACACAAAAAAACTCCAACTTGTCTTAAATTACCCAAAGGTAAGACATTTAATGAATGTATTGGGTTGTTTCAAATGTTAAGCATTACAACAAAACACATACTAAATATAACTACTACACAATATTTCATATGCACTATGGAAGGATTTCAATTAAGGGAAAATGTACATTGAGTAGGTCGCAAAAAAAAAAAAAAAAAAAAAAAAAAGCCAGACAGGGTGATCCAAGTCCAACACTCAATCTGGAAAATGGTGAAACTGGGTGATGCAGTAAGTATTTATTCAAAACAAACAAACCACAAACAAGTGTTACAACCATATCTGATTAGCACTCAAATAAAAAGCGAAATGTGTATGCAAATAACAATTTAAATCACTAGTCGGTTTGACCTCTCTGAATAAATGAGTGACCATGTTACCTGTTTTGGGATCATGAATCCTTATTTAGAGGAAAATTTCAATTTAGAAAAAAATTTAAATAAAATTAAATTAGTGACATTAGCAGGTATTATGTGGAACAGGTGATTTTTCCAGTTCGTCGCAGAAAAAGAACAGGCTGCACAAATCCATCTAGCAAATAACCAATTGAAGCAATAAACTGCAGAGCCGAAATATGCTGCTGTGTTAAAATGAATGCTGAAATTTTATATGGGACAAATATGATAACCACAGCCACAGTAGTTATTAGAATGTGATTAAATGCTCTTCTTTTCATTTGGTTTACCTTTTCTTTGTCATTCTCTCCTGGTCCTGACTGTTTCAGACCTATGAGAACAGCTACAAGGAAAAATAACTGAACAAAGGGGAAAAGTAGAAACTGCACAGTGAACAGCCGTGCATGTGGACTAGTGTTGAGCGAGATTACAATAAACATGCTAAACAAACAGGAGGCAAGAGTGATTATCCAAGCAGCAATGCAACAGAACACTCTATATCTGAGAGGTTTGTACTTCAAAAAGGTTACAGGATGAACCACTGCCAGGTAACGCTCAACACAGATCAGACACTGAAACAGAGGACGACCAGTGATGGCTAGTCCTTGCAAAGACTGTGACGAAATTTGAAAACCAAAATGACAGTATATCAATTAAACATTTCAGACAATTGCCAATCTCACAAACAGAAACATTTAGGTTGAAAAAGTCTGTTGCAATTCCAGTTTCTGTGACAATAAGCCATATAACATAAAAATGTATGGGAAGACCAACAAGGACATTGATGCTGCACACACACAGTGCCATGCTGCTCATTAGTCCAATGGAATGAGTTGTTGAGTCTGTGGTGAAGTTCAGTGTAGAGTTTATTTTCTTCTTTAATTTTATTTTTCCCCAACAGATTCCAATCTTTAGTTCTGCAGTTCTAAAATTAAAATCCACATAACCAAAGCCATCCAATATTAAATAAATTTCATGTGTAGGCATTCAGGTAACTTAATTAATCCACAACACTTAAATTACTCAGTTCTATTCCAATTTTAAATCATTTCAAAATATAGCTGCATTCATTATCATCAAACAACTTATCTTTATAATGATGATATTGATATTTTCTGCATATTATTGAATACAAAATTGAATTAAAAAAGAAGAGTTTGTCACCTGAAGACTGAATGTCCTCTGGACTATGTTTTAAAAGTCTTACTTTAAAGCTGCCACACAAATGAATGGCTGCACATAAACAATTCACTTCACATAAAATGGATATGCAAATTAATATAAGAAAGCATGAGGTTCAAATTATGCATGGTATTCTATTCAAATAGCTTAAACATTTGAATATATATAAAAAAAAACACATCTATGTGGACATTTTTCACTAGAAATTGTAAGATACTGATTGCAAAAAAAGTGAATAAGTATTCAAAAAATGAATAAATAAGATTGTGTATTTGTAGTATAAACACGAATACATCCCGAACAACAGCAGACCATGTACTTCGCTCACACATAATCAATATAACAAAACAAGGTATATAAACTTTAGGTCTGCTTTATGTATATCAATGAGAACAACAGTAGCTACATAATCATAGGAAAGTGAACAATTCAGATTTACTGAAAAGTATATTAATCTAAAGCAAATGTATTGTTTTTGAGAATCAACTACATTCAAACCATTCTGACTTACAATTAAGTCCACACTTTTATTTTAAAGGTACATTATGTAACTTTTGACCCATTAGCGGTTAAAAAACAAAACTGCAGGCATTTTGCAGAAGAACATGGTTTTGGTTGTGCTTCGGCTCTGCATTATTGTGCGGATGAATATGTTATCATACTGCTCATAAAACATTCACTACTAGGAGATATAACCTTTTTAGATGGAAATGATCTCAAGGTGACTAGCTGAAGATGTAATAGTAGCTATATCCATTAATAAACATGGTACTTCCTTAAAAATCTAGCGCTACAACAACCATGATGAAATTACCCTACAAAATAGAAATAATGCTTTACAATGAAATCTGTTAGAGAGCTACATATGGCAAAATATCTGTTCAATAAAATACCTTGCTCACCTGTTTTGTAATAAATAAAAAAACATCTCCGAGTCGCTTTTACAACATTTCAAATCCTTCAGTTCTCGCCATCTCCGAGAAGCCAAGCCAATGTTGATACTTGTTTTATTAAGATCTCTGTCGCGTTCTGTTTTTGCAAGCCAAAGCTCCTCTGTGGGTCAATCCAATAGCTGTTCTGTCTGTCACAGTATTTCAAGTCAAACTGAATCTCTATGACAAATACTTCGGCTTAATTAAGTACTTTATTCAAAAACCAAACCACATACAAATAACCATGTATAACAGCAAGAAAAGGCATACTATGCATATATGTAAAAATAAAAAAAAAATTAAAAAAAACTCAATGTTTTTATGATTTAGTCAGTCATTTCAAAGATACCAGAATAAGTAAAACAGTGAATGGCTGACTAAAATGTTCTGGAATCATAAACTGTGTCAATAAAAGTGTAAATTCAGCTGGAACAAAAACAATGATTAGTTACTTTACATTGTTCACATTGCATTGGATATCTTTAATAGGTTTCGTGGAAAACAGTGTCAGTTTTCCAACATGATTCAAAAAAAGAACCGGCTGAATAAAACCAGCCAGAACATAACACAAGACAGAAGTAGACCAAAGAGCCGGAAAATGCTGTTGTGTAAAAATTGTAGTGAATCCTGACATTATAAATGGAACATATATAATAGCCATGCTAACAGTAAATATTAGAATGAGATGAAATGCTCTTCTCTTTATGCTGTTTTTCTCCTCTTTCTCTCTCCCTCTCTCTCCTGGTCCTGACTGCTTCAGAGCTCTGAGAACAGCCACAAGACAAAACAACTGGATGAAGAAGAAGAGGAGGAACTGCAGTGAGAAGAACCATGTATAGAAGATTGTGGTAAGTGTCTTCAAAATTAACCAGCAGAATAAACATGAGCCACAAGTTATTATCCAGACAGTAGTAGAGCAGATCACTCTATATCTGAGAGGTTTGAACTTCAGAAAGGTTATAGGATGAACCACTGCCAGGTAACGCTCAACACACATCAGACACTGAAACAGAGGACGACCAGTGATGCATAGTCCTTGCAAAATTAGTGACAATGTCTTGAAACATGAAAACTGAAATGACAGCAGAATAAACAAACTTGTCAGACAAACACCAATCTCACAAACAGAGAGATTGAGGTTGAGGAACTCTGATGCAACTCCACTTGATCCTGTGATGATGAGCCATAAAACATAGGAGTGTGTAGGAAGACCAAACAGAAAACTAATGCTGGACACACATATTCTGGAGATTAATTCATAGGAATCAGTTGTGGAGTTTGTCGATGCTTCAGGTGTGGTGAAATTAAGCGTGGTGTTATTCATCTCCCCCATCTTTTCAGCTCAGAACCTCACAAAATGATTCATTAGCGTATTCTATTTGAAGAGAGAAACGTAAATGTACCAAGCAATTAAGACTTCATTAAAAACAGTCAAAACTATTACACATATATATATAAAAAAAAAATTATAATAATTATACACAGAAGACAATCACATTCCTTCATTAAATTACTTTAAAATGAGATATGATTCTATTCATCACTTTCACTCTATTTAGATTTGTTAGTCTGATGTCATATACAAAATCGCTTTCTTGTTTAAGGAAACAATTTAGGGATGCACCTCAACCTGTTTTACTCAGAAGATAATCATTTAACCCTAAAACTATGTCTGATAATCACACTGATATTTTGCATATTACTGAATGGAATAACTAAGAAATTAATCAAAAAGGAGATTTTGTCACCTGAAGAGAGAATGTCCAGTTTCTCTGGATGGAAATAATACTCTCTGCTGTTTTTGTAGTCTCACTTCAATGTTGTCATTTGCACAGCTTCATATGCAGCATTTCACATAAAATAATACATATGCAAACATTGCAGTCAAATAAAAAAACCTGAGGTTTAAAATGACATGTTGTTTTAAATAATTTGAATAGTAAGTGCAAAAAAAATCTACTTCTGTCTAGTCTTATGATATTATATACATATGTATAGTATGTACAGCTCAGGTTAATTTTATTGTCATGTCTGAAAGGATATGTTTTTAGTAATTGTAGTCTAACAAGTGGCCAACATAACATCAAGAACCTAACAATTATACAGTAAATGAATTAACATTAAGCATTATGGCACATTCACAATTTGCCAATGTACCTAGCATAATTATTACACCAAATCAAGGGTTTAAATTGGGAATGCCTACAGCAAGCTCCAGAAATTGGATCAAGCCTACAACAAATGGAAAATGGCCTAAAACTAATCATGACATATTTTCCTAAAGAAACCATCAATAGTTGTGAAGACAGTTTCACACATTTGGAAATATAATAATATTATATTATTAATAATATAATAATAATAATAATAATATTCTAAATTCGTTTTTTTTTTTTTGTCCATTTCAAATGCTTAAAACAAGACACATTTACTTGTTTTCATAGATTGTGATGTTAAGAGAATTTTGTCTTACTGACAGATATATATATATATATATATATATATATTTCCCCCCACTTGTATGTCTTGTTTAAACTTAAATCAAGTGAAAAATACGTTTATATTAAAGTTTGTCACCTGAAGAGTGAATGTCCGGTCTCTCTTGATGTAAATGTGCTGTAAATGATACTCTGTGCTGTTTTTGTGGTTTCACTTCAAAGCGTTCACCAATATGGCACAGCTTCCTATGCACCATTTCACATAAACAATATATAGGCAAATAAAGATAAAAAGAAATAAAAGTCAAAATGATCTATAGCATTTTACACCATTTGAACAGCGCACAATTGAATTTCCCATTTCTACCAGTTAATGGAATGAGGTCTCTCTCTCTCTCTCTCTCTCTCTCTCTTTAACAAGTTCCATTGTTAAAGAACTGTTAAGATTCGGTAAGATTGCGAGCCCTGTTAAAGCGGTACCTCTGGGATGTAAAGACGCCGCTTTAAAGCACGTGCTTTCCTTTAGACGTATGGTTTGTTTCTCAGCTCTCCGGAGAGGACACTGGAGGCTTCTTTCCGTGTAACTCACGGAGAGAGCTCTTTCATGGTTTATACTAGCTCGGAGAGTTTGAGATGCTTTGAGTGTGGAGACTTGGGCCATAAGCGATTTTCATGTCCGAAAAAAAACGAAGTGCGCTCTTCCACATCTCGCGCCGACGATAATAACAGCGAACACCATGTAAATATCGTAGAAACTCCGAGATATGAAGAACAAGATAATGGTGCTACAGAGGAAGTGGAGGGACAGCAAGAGGTGAGTGATTCTAATGTTAATAATGCTGGATGTGTGGAACAACCTGGAGGTAGTCATTTACCTGATAAAGATGTGAGTGCTAGTGTTGATAATAATGTGGGTGATGCTGAGGATAAAGGTATGGACAGTGATGTTGTACAGGTAGCTGGCTCTCAGGAGAAAATGGATGATGAGTTTGAGTGTTTATCACAGTGCACTGACGATGGGATGAAAGATGATGAGTGGCCTGAGATGACTAAAGAGGCTGAGAAGGATTTGTACAGTGTTGAACAAATCAATTCCTTTTTAGATCAAACAAAAGGTAAAACAGGGGTTGAGATAAGTGATTACTTCCCGGATACGGAAAAATGTATTGTTTCTGCAATGAGGGCTAGGAAGGTCAGCAGCTATGAGGAACTTACTCAGCAAAAAAGATACCGCCTTAAAAAGCATGTAACAAACCTAGGTAAAAAGCTAGGAAAAGCGAGGGGAAAAGAAAGTTATTCTTGCTAAATTAGAAAGCATAATCAAAGAAGAAAGTGATGATTTTTTGGAACTGCACTATAGATTTTGTTCTAGACAGAAATGGGGAAGAACCACACGCACAATCAGCCTCCTGTTTGGCTAGTGTTTTAAAAAAGCTCAGTCTCTCAGATGTGTGGAGAGTGAATAACCCTTCTATAAAACAATATATATGGGTGAAAGTGAATAATGAGAGGATATATGCTGCACGTTTGGACCGTTTTTATATATCTTCTAACCTAAAAAATAGAGTTGTTAACACAGAAATTATCCCCAATATTCTTTCTGATCATAAGCTTGTTACAGTTGGGTTTACCTTGTCTAAAAGTGTACATAAGAGCTATTATTGGCATCTAAATACTAAACTCTTAGAAGATAAGTCTTTTTGTGAAGATTTTGAGTGTTTTTGGGAGAAATGGCAAATAGAACAGAGTAATTTTGAAGATATTATTCCAGCCCGTTCTCATCCCAAGTCGTCATATACTGACGCTTTCAAAATTTCTTCAATATCTGACGCACAAAGCACCCTTTAGCGTCCATATGAGACGCATAACCCTACCACAGACCTAAACCTACCCATAACCGAAGCGTCTCATATGGACGCTAAAGGGTGCTTTGTGCGTCGGATATTGAAGAATGTCTGAAAGTGACGGAAAGTGACGATTTGGGGATGAGAATGCGTTGATTATTCAGTGGTGGGAGGTTGGCAAAGCCCATATAAGAGATTTCTCTCAAAAATATACTGCATACTCCTCTGTACGGTTGAAAAATACATTAAAACAGCTGGAAGCAGAAATTGCTGACATTGAAACAAATATGACTGTTAATGATGATGCTAATTTAAAAGTCTTGTGGACTGAAAAGAAAAATGTTTTAAGTTCAATACTGGATGAAAAAGTTAAAGGGGCTCTTATAAGAAGCCGCTATGTACATTTGAAGGACATGGACGCTCCCACGTCTTATTTTTTTAACCTAGAGCGTAAGGTGGGTCAGCAGAAACAAATTTTTTAACCTAGAGCGTAAGGTGGGTCAGCAGAAACAAATTTTTTAACCTAGAGCGTAAGGTGGGTCAGCAGAAACAAATGATTTTACTGAAGGACAATAACGGACATGTCACATCAGAACCACTGGAGATGCGAAGAATTGCTGTTGACTTTTATTCTAAATTGTACACTGCTGAAAGCTCAGATGAACATTCCAGGACTGAACTTTTAAGAGATTTACCTGTTTTATCTGAAGAAAAAAAGCTGTCATTAGAGAATGATATTGCTTTTGAGGAAGTCTCTCGAGCTGTGATGGGTCTATCTTCAGGCCGTTGTCCGGGAATGGATGGACTACCAGCTGAGTTTTACAAGACTTTTTGGCCAATTGTAGGTCAGGACTTTTTTAAAGTGTTTCAGAAATGTTGTCATGAAGGAATTCTTCCAACCAGCTGTCAAAGAGCGGTTTTGTCTTTGCTCCCGAAAAAGGGTGATTTAACACTCCTAAAGAATTGGAGACCTGTTGCAATCTTGTGTACAGATTATAAAATATTTTCGAAGGTTTTAGCAAATAGGTTAAACAAAGTTTTGCATGAAATTGTACATAAAGATCAGTCATATTGTGTTAAAAATCAGTTAATTACAGATAATCTCATTTAATTAGGGATGTTTTTGATTATGCCAATTGGAATGATCTTAATCTGGGTCTTTTGTCCTTAGATCAAGAAAAGGCTTTTGATAGGGTTGATCATGTTTTTTTGTTTGATACCCTTAATGCTTTTGGTTTTGGGAAAAGTTTTATTTCAATGATCAAGCTTCTTTATACCAAAGCAACATGTATGATTAAAATGGGTGGTGGGTTAAGTATCCACATAAATGTAGGAAGAGGAATCAGACAGGGTTGCCCTATTTCAGGGCAATTGTATAGTATCGTAATTGAACCATATGTAAACTGAGAAGGGAACTAATGGGTTTACAGGTTAATACCATGAATTACTCTATTAAATTATCTGCATATGCTGATGATCTCACAATTATAATCAGAGAGGAAAGTGATATTCAGGCACTTAAAGAGTCTTTAGAGTGTTATGGTAAAGCCTCATCCGCTGTGGTCAACTGGAGGAAAAGTGATGCTTTGTGGTGTGGAAGGGTTTCTAAAGGTCCAATACTTCGTGGGTTACAGTGGGGGAGAACTGTACAGGTTTTAAATATTTAGGGTTTTTTATAGGAATAGAGGAGTATAGGGATAAAAATTGGGAGGGCCTTGTGGAGAAAGTGTGTGCTCGGTTGTCTCGCTGGAACTGGTTGCTACCCAAGCTGTCCTATAGGGGGACGGTTCTGGTATGTAACAACCTGGTTGCTTCTTCATTATGGCACAAAATGATGATACCAGAACCTCCTGAAAAGCTGGTGAAAGAAATACAGCAGCGGATAGTAGACTTCTTCTGGTCGGGACAGCATTGGCTGAAGGCTGCTGTGCTATACTTACCAAGGCAAGAAGGAGGCCAGGGGCTGATTGACATCAAATCGAGACTAAAGGCTTTTCGAATCCAGACAGCAAGGAGATTAATCTATGGTGTGGATGTGAGCTGGGCTGAGATCGCATGTGCTCTCCTGAGAAGAGTAGGAGACATGGGACTACACCGTCACCTGTTTCTGATGGATCTTAACAAACTGGATTTGACTGGACTGAGTCTCTTTTACAGATCACTCTTTAAATCATGGGCACTTTTTAAGTTCTCACGGGATGGAAGTGACATTCAGACACTCTTAGAAAAGCCATGTGGGCAGCAAACATCTTAAAGATTGGACATTTACGAGTCAAAGAATGGATTAACCCTGAGAATTTAGCTGAAAAATTGAGAATTAAATCTATCAGATTGATAAAAAATGTGCTGACTCAGATAATTGAGACCCTGCCTCAGGATTACAAACTGGCAATGGAAAGTTTTGAAAAAGAGACTGATCACTGTAGCTTTCCTCAGTTGCTTTTTTCACCAGAGAATGGTACATGGCAAGAGAAAGAAGGTTGCTTGCTGTCTTTTAAGACTCATCAGCCGAAGTACTTTTGCAATGCTGATAAGACGAACATATATACTATGTGTGTGAAATCATGGCATCTTAAAGCACTAGAGACTGTTAGCGAGTCCAAATGGCAAGAGTTTTTTGGGCCAGGCGCCTCCCCCAAAGGCAGCTGTAGGTCCCTGTACAAACCTCCCATTGAGAAGAGGTCTGGAGACCTGCAGTGGAGAATAGTACACGGGATTATAGCTACAAACAGACACATAGCACACCTTGATCCACAGGTAGGGAAGGGTTGTCCTTTCTGTGGGGAACAGGAGACAGTTTTTCATTTGTTTTTAAAGTGCAAAAGACTTCAACCAGTTTTTTGTATTTTAGAAGAGTGGTCTCATAAATTAGGAGAAATCTTTACACCAGTTTTTTTTTAATTTATGGTCCAAAATACAGTAGAAGGAAGGAGGAAGTGCATGTGTTAATTAATTTTATTTTTGGAAAAGCTAAACTGGCAATTTGGCTATCAAGAAAATATCATTTGAACGGGGCTGGGTCAGATGATATTGTGTCCATTTTAAAAGGACTAGTAAAATCTTGCGTTAAAATTGAGTTCACATATCATAAACTGGTAAATAACATGGAGAAGTTTAAACACCGATGGGCTGTGAATCAGTGTATTTGTGATATTGATAGTGATGATTGTTTGGACTTGTACATTTAATTTTATTTATTTCTCTTTATTCATTTACTTATTTATTTATTTTAGTCCTTTATTTTTGTCCTGGAAAAATAATGTAAAATTGCATTTTTAAAAATGTTGGTAAATAAATGTTTTTTGAGCCTCTCTCTCTCTCTCTCTCAAATCATACAGAATGGTTTTTTGTTTTTTTTGAAAATGTAAACATGCATAAAGTTTTCTGTGATGGGTAGTTTTAGGGTTAGTGGATATAATGTATAGTTTGTACAGTATAAAAATAATTATGTCTATGGAAAGACCCCATATTGCCACTTGCAAGGTCCAAAAATATCCTCACTACTAAAGTGAAAGTAGAACAGCCAAGCCTCACTAGTTTAAAAGGCTTATAAATCGTTTTAAACTACATTTAAATCTAGTGTTTTAAAAAGGTGTTCTGTGAGGGTTATGTTATTATACAAAAAAGCAAGTTGATCTCAGAACACCACTTCTCCTTGGACTAAAATGGGAATCCTAAAAAAAAAATTTAAGGCAACAAAAAAAAGGAGGTGGACAAGTTTACAGTTTATGTTAAGTTTAGGCTTACAACCAGGGTTAAGTGCTTCTACATCAGTGTTATTCCCCTATCATTTCCCTCTGATTTTACGGATAAGTTATAGGGTTAGGAATATGGTTAGGATTACATTTTCGGACAGGAATGTTGTTCCAGAATGTTGCTTCGAACAAATCCCAGTATGCCTCTGGTAGAATTGCTTGACATCTACTTGAATTCAGATAGAATACAGGCACTGGAATAGAATCTCTATTGTCTCAAATGTAAAATTGTGAGCATTTAATACATCAGACGTAGATGTAGAGAAGCATACGTTTTATGTCTTTCTACTTTGTTTTTAAACTGAACTACACAGTATTCATTGGTAGCGGTAATAGCTCAATGGTCTTGGAAACGTTCCAACCTGAGTTCTAAGTCATTTGCAAGCTGTTTCCCAAGTGTTAAGCTCAAGTTCATATTCCTTCACACATAGAAATGTCACAGTAGCTAGTATCCTGGGAAAATCAAGCTTAACAGTAGAGCTAAACGACTAATCGTTAAAAGATCGCTATCTTGATACAACAACCCACAGAATCTTAATCCTGCATTTCAGCGATTAAGACAATTATATTTTAAACATGAGGAGAGAAGCATAACTCTCGTCTGCTCTTGAGATAACACGCTATCACTCACAGCGAAACCAAGATGTGCTTGTGCTAGTTGCATCACAAGAACAGCGCATGCGACAGTCGAGAAACTTTTGAGCAGAAACTAAGCAATGCAGAAGAATGACTGAGGCCGAGCAAAGCACAAGTAAGAACCCTGAAAAGGATTTTCTTGATGATAAGAACCCTTAAAAGGATTTTTTTTCTGAAGTGTGGACTTTTTTCATTTTCAACCCAGATGATGCTGTTCAGAAAACCATACTGTACATTGCAAGCAATGTTTAGCCATTCTTTCTGCACCAAAAGGAAACACCACAAATCTGTTAAATCATCTGAAACGTCATCACATAGGCTACAACAGTATGAGATGGTTAAAAACAAAACTGCTCAGACGAAACAAACGTCAATAAAAGCAATGTTCTTTAGAGCAACACCATACCCATCCAACTCCCTCAGGCACAAAGAAATAACAGACACAATTGCATTTCACCTGGCAAAAGATATAGTTCCTGTGGCCACCGTTAAAAAAAGACAAATTTTGAGTTGAAAAGTCTGTGCCTACAGACTGGGTTTTTTTTCCTGAGGACCACACTGGTGTCAGGGTTATGTTTGTTTCTAATATGTTTCTCTGTTTATGTTTGTTAAACTTATGTTTGCTAAACTAGTCTGTTTAGCAGTTCTCCTCTGTTCCCTACCTTCTTCTTCTTTCAATTGTATGGCGGTTGGCAACTAACTTTAATGGTGCATTACCACCACCTGCTGGACTGGGGTGTGGTACTGGAGCTGTTCCCTACCTTCTTCTAATGGAGTTTTATGGTGGTTGGCAAACCAACTTTCGGTGCATTACCGCCATTGTTCCCTACCTGATTGTCTCCTTGGTTACTAATCAATTAGGTTCCTCATTTCAGGTGTGTTGTGTTAATTAATCTTGTTAGTTCCTCTTGGTTGCTATGTATTTAAACCCTATGTTTCTGTCTGTTCCTTGTCTTGTAATATTTTGAGCTCTATGTGATATGTGGTTGTACGTTTTCATGAGAATCCTTAAGTCTTCTTTATCGTCTCTGTCGTCTGGCACTTGATTAACTGGTGAATCATAAGCACATCCATAAATGACTGGACACGACTGCAGTGTATTGCAATACTGTGAGTTTAACAAACAAAATCAAAACGGTCTTTTGTGTGCTTAAAGAAAAAAAATCAATTTCATGCTTAACTATTGAAATGCTGTAGTAAGATAGGTCCATCTGCTAGTTCTTACAATGCTTAAACATTCTACTTTTTACATTTTAATAAAAACTTATTGAAACTCAAAATCAGTATTGCACAATTAATCTTGTGTTTTTAATCAAAATCTTATTAAGAGTTAGCAATAATGAAACAATGTAAAACTGCTGGTCTGCTTTGTTTTTAATCTTTAACAATAGTCTCTGAACTGCTCATTAAAACTGGGGGAAATTTGCTGAGTGGATTCAATAGAACTGAATGTGTGAAACTAACAGAAGCAAGCTCCATCCATCCATCCCTCCATCCATCCCAACATTAAGATATAGCCCAATACCAATATTAATTACTACTAATTACATTTGTATTAATTATAAACATTGTTTTGGCAAATACTTTTACCATTTACTGTACTTTATTATTTTCCGTTTTTCTTTATAGTGGCTAATGGATCAGAAGTCTCACACATTCACAAAAAATAGCTGACCTACTTC
This sequence comes from Abramis brama, assembly GCF_963993115.1. NCBI lineage: Eukaryota > Metazoa > Chordata > Actinopteri > Cypriniformes > Leuciscidae > Abramis > Abramis brama. The sequence goes on along the minus strand of NC_139977.1, from coordinate 27,770,323 downwards.
CACTTTTAAAAATAAGGTGCATAATTCTGTAAAAATGTCACCACATTCACAGTTTATAATGCCTACAACACTTTATTTACATGAATGCAAAACAAATTAAAGCAGGGAATATAGGAATATTTGTGATTTGATTATGTAATGAATAGTATACTATGTGGAGTAGAATCATTAAATTGTGCTATTTATCCACATTTTGATATTTTTTAATTCCATCAGAGATTATGATACTTATTTTGAATTGAGATTGAAATTGTTAACCAAGTAGCATTTGAACAAAATGTATCAACTGATCATTAACTTCCAAATTAAGGCTGAAAGAATTATGTAATACTTTAATGACATAAAAACATAGTCTCTCATAATCTGTCCTGCACAGGTGCAACACATTTAACACGTGTTACACACACACACAAAAAGAAATTGAGTGTCAAATGTAAGGTATAGTGTATGTGAGTGATTGGATTTTAAGCCCAATAAAATAAACACACATAATAGAGTTAATCTGAAAGTAGCATAAAACAGTCAAGGATTCAATGATGGGTTCGGTGGTGGATACTATTAGTAATTTAATTAGTAATTTAATATTTTCAGCTCATCTGTACTTCTTTAACTTTAGATATATATGACATAGACGAAACACACAACAGAGCTTCATCATGGACGCCCTCAGCATACAGCTGGTGAGTCCCATGAATCTATTGCTCCTCGACAGGCCATACTGAGTGTAGAGAAACAAGCTGTAACTGATCGACATACAAATCGATGGCACAAACAGGGAGTGAGACCCAAAGGCACTCGAGACATCAGATTGTTACGAGCATCACATATTGCCGCAGTAGCATCCTCTACCCCAGATACGGCTCTGACAAGGATTGCAAACACTGGTTTCCTACCACTGCCTATACACATTGAGAACAGATTTGAAGTATTAATGAATGTAGATCTGGAATCCCCGATGAATGTGATCAAACAAAGATCGACTCAGCCAGAAGCTAACTCTGATGCTAACTGGCGCTCGAGGTCGAGCAGACAGCAGCACTCAGTTCAGAGTGCAGCAGAGCACAGGACTCTGATAGTGGGGGACTCCATAATCAGAAACATTAGCAATAGGGATTAGAGCCCGACCGATATATCGGCGGGCCGATATTAGGCATTTTCCTAACTATCGGTATCGGCATTTATAATGGCCGATAAATTAATATTTAAAAAAATGCAGCGTGCAGTGATTTATGTAAGGATGGCGCTGCCAATAAAGCACCTAAAAGCTGTCACAAAGAACGGCAAAAGTGGCAAAAAAATAATGGCCGTGTCCGGTGTAGACACAGTGTTAAAGCTCATTCTGCTATGTTACAACATCAAGCAATATTCCAATAATTTATGTAATTATAACACTTTATATAGGGCCATTTTGCATTAAGAGTAGCCAGATGGACACGCGAGATGCAACACGTTCAGAATTAATACACTTTTAGTAAACTACAGAACAGCGCGAGCGGGAAGCGGCGCACCTCACAGGCAGAGAACGCATCCGAGAATGGACACTGATATAAAACGCACACACACAGGTCTGTTAAATTAAGCAATACTTTTAAGGTAGTCTAATATTTTTCTGACTAAAAAAATTACTGACACAGTAAAGGGTAGATTTAAATAAAGAAAAACGAAATTTAAATAAAGAAAACGAAATTTAAATAAAGAAAAACGAAATTTAAATAAAGAAAAACGAAATTTAAATAAAGAAAAACGAAATTAAGTTAAATTAAAAAACGAGATTAATTTAGATTCATAATAACGGGTAAAAAGGCTAATACATTTTGTTTCTATTATTCTATTTTCCACAATGTCAAAGCAACACAGCTTAACCCAAAACACAAGCTCAGACATTGCACTTCGTCCATACAAACTCCGCTGTTCTGCGCTCTAGCCAGAGAACACTCCCGTTGCTGGAACACTTGGCGTCAGTTCTATTTCTAGCATGCATGCGTTTTCCGCGTGGCTTGAGCCGCGCCTGAGAGATGCGTCTCACGCAGGCAGTGTGCAAACTCCAACCTGTTAACATGGGAGCCGAAATAAAAACGGCCATGCCACGCAGTCAGTGTGTCGCCGGCCTTATTCAAGCGCGAATGAGAACGTTTCGGGGGATCCCAGATGTGAAAAAAAAAGGAATGTCAAATTTTCAAATCGAATACCAACCCACCGAACGAATATTCGGGTTACTTAGTTTCACATTTAGTACATTTTGCTTACTACTTATTTAAAATAGTATAAAACTACTGTACATATGTAATTATAAACGTTTTCATTATGATATTATTAATTTTACTTTACTAAAAAGATCTGAGTTCTTCCTCCACTGGTAGATATTAGAGAAATTAAGATTAAAAATAGAAGATAAGGTTTTGTCAGTGACACTTTTGATATATTTATTGATACAAGTTATGTTTTAAATAACGTGACTAAATTAAAAGACAAAGTCGTTAATGAAGATTATGCAACAGTATTTAGAATATAATATAATATAAAATGCAATGTAAACTAGTTTGGTTACAGCTCAAATTCTCATTCTATCATTCACCCTGCCTCCATTACATATCTTTGTCACACAAGTGTTTGATCACCACATTTGAGTGATCATTGCAAAACGTTTATATATTTATTCTGTTTATACTGTGTATTCTATATACAGTACCCATCAAAAGTTTGTACACACCAATTGGAAAGTGTGTCCAAACTTACTGTACTATAATACACATAAATAATATTGCTACTGTATTATAATATACACATAAATAATATCGGCCGATATATCGGTATCTGGCTTTTTTTTATCGGCATCGGCGCCCAAAAATCCATATTGGTCGGGCTCTATTAGGGATACAACTATGTGCTGCCTTCCACAAGCAACAACTTCTGATGTAAACAGGGAACTTCAGAACATTCTGATGAAACATAAGACTGCAAATCGACTTATCATTCTTATGGGGAAGAATGATATTCATAAAGAGCAGTCAGAACTCCTTAAGAAGGATTTCAATTAACTTTTTGAAACAATAAAAAAAAAAAAAACAGGTTTCCAACCGCATCACAGCACAGAGACCGCGCTCATAAAGATAATAAACAATATTCGCTTAAATACTGATTCAGGCAAATTATCATTGCAGGTACTACTCGACCTCAGTGCTGCATTTGACACTGTCGATCACAACATACTTCTTGACAGGCTGGAAAATTTAGTTGGGCTTTCTGGGATAGTCCTAAAATGGTTCAGGTCATACTTAGAAGGGAGAGGTTATTATGTGAGTAGTCTGAGTGGACATCCATGACATGCGGAGTCCATCAAGGCTCAATTCTTGCGCCACTCCTGTTCAACCTGTATATGCTCCCATGAGCCAAATACTGAGAAAGAACCAAATTGCTTACCATGCAGACGACAAACTATGCAGATGACACACAGATCTACTTAGCCCTATCGCCTAACGATTACAGCCCCATTAACTCCCTGTGCCAATGCATTGATGAAGTCAACAGTTGGATATGCCAAAACTTTCTTCAGCTAAACAAAGACAATACTAAAGTCATTGCGTTTGGAAACAAAGATGAAGTTCTCAAGGTGAACGCATACCTTGACGCTAGGGGTCTAACAACTAAAAATCAAGTCAGGAATCTCGGTGTGATTCTGGAGTCAGACCTTAGCTTCAGTAGTCATGTCAAAACAATAACTAAATCAGCATACTATCATCTCAAAAATATTGCAAGAATTGGATGCTTTGTTTCCAGACAAGAATTAAGGTGCTTCTCATTTCTTATTTGTGCATCCTCGCTTCCTTTCCTTGCGTCTCAGCTCCACCCCCCTGTAGGATGCGAGGGAAGGCTGCAAGGAAAGAAGATGAGGACGGAGGAATCGAATGAAAGCGGTTTTTTTTACATTGGAATACTTGATCACTCGAGCGTCACTTCACTGCATCATCAGCAGCGCTCAAGGGATCTGCCCTTATGTTGTTGAAGTTTGTTTATTTAAGAAATTCATAATAAATAATAATAAAGCAAGATATCCTGTTGAAATATGTGAGATGTGTGGTTTATATAAACTGCAAAGGTAAAGTATAAATTAAAATTGTGACTGATGTGAAGGGGGAGGAGAATTTATACGTGCGTCACGTTTTAGTCAATAAAACAAAAATTACTTCCTGTGTATCCTCGCTCATGACTCCTCAGGAAGCCTCCTCACTCCTCCATCCTCACGGTGCAATTAGAGAATTGAGATGTCCTTCAAGATGGCTGAGCTCGATCGGTTTCCGGGTCAGAGGATGGAGGTCGGAGGAGCGAGGAGGGATATTGAGAAGCACCCTTAGAGAAACTTGTTCATGCTTTCATCACCAGCAGGGTGGATTATTGTAATGAACTCCTCACTGGCCTTCCCAAAAAGACCATAAGACAGTTGTAGCTCATACAGAACGCTGCTGCCAGGATTATTTGAAAATATGAACAAATCACACCAGTCCTCAGGTCTTTACACTGGCTCCCAGTTACATTTAGGATTGATTTTAAAGTATTACTGGTATATAAATCATTCAATGGCCTAGGACCTCAATACATTGCAGATATGCTCACTGAATATAAACCCAACAGATCACTCAGATCATTAGGACTACATCAGATAGAAATACCAAGGGTTCCCTTTCAAGGGAACTCGCGTTGCGTCGAGTTTGACGCTATGGGAACGCTTTGCGTGATGACGTCTTGAAGCACATGTAAAATCAGTCCAATGGTGTGGCGGAACGTCAGAGGCGGGTGACGTCACGTACCAGGAAGCTATAAAAGCCGGCCCGAAACAGAAAACGAAAGCTTTCTGAGTCTTCAGTTGCGCTCTGTGTGAAATCTGTCTGTATATTTGGTGTTGTCTGTCTATATCATATATATATATATTCAGTATGGCGAGCGAGCAGCAGTTTAGAGTGTGTGTCCATCCCTGCCCGCGTTATTTAACGGGAGGTGACACACACACTCTTTGTGTTGTTTGTTTGGGAGAGGAGCATGCCCAGTCAGCACTCGAGGGTGGTGACTGTGTGCATTGCTGTGCGCTTCCATTGCGGACGCTCCGATCCCGCTTGGCTCGGTTCAATCCCGACCACGTTCCCCAGGGCTCGGGTCCCGCCGCGGCTGAGGCTCGGCGGCGATCTCAGACCTGGGGTTCGCAAATGGATCTGTCAGTGGATGTTGAGACGGGCTCTGCCTTATCTCAGCCTCTTACTGACAGATCCAGTGCCTCTCATCAGGGTGTGGAAGCACGCGCGGCGGTTTCTTCCCCCCCGATAGAGGCACCAGTACTGCAACTATCCAGCTCTGAGGAGTTGGATGTTGTGAGTATTGAAGCTGAGTCTGAGGATTCGCCACCTCAGTCTCATGCGTTTGAGGAACTGCTCGATGTCATTACTAGAGCTGTTGACAGACTGTCTATTGAGTGGCCAGAAGATAGGCAGGACGTTCGTTCGAAAAGTAAGCTCGACGAACGCTTCCTGCCATCTCGTGCGCAGCCCCAGCGCAGGAGCCTGCCGTTTTTCCCCGATCTCCACACCGAGGTGTCGAGATCGTGGGCGAAACCAGTGTCTCACAGAGTTTATACACCACAAACATCTCACTACTCCTCAATATCTAAATATAAAGAGTATGGTTATGGGGAGATGCCGAAGGTGGAAGAGACGCTTGCGGGCTATCTCTCTCCAGCAACGGCATCTTCTCTGAAAGCTCCTACACTTCCCTCTAAGCCAGTTAAAGTAACATCTTCCCTGGTTCATAAATCGTATGCAGCCGCTGGTCAAGCTGCAGCGTGTCTGCATACGATGTCCATTTTACAAGCCTATCAGGCTGAATTATTGGGGGATTTGGAGGAGGGCGGGGGAATTGGACCTGACACTGTGGCCGAACTTCGCAGAGCCACAGATTTGTCTCTCAGGGCCACCAAGGAGACCGCTAAATCTATCGGGCGGTCTATGGCAGCCCTGGTGGCCACTGAGAGGCATCTGTGGCTCAATCTAAGTGATATCAAGGATAAAGAAAAGCATGTTCTCTTAGATGCTCCGGTCTCCACTGTTGGTCTGTTTGGTGATGCAGTTAGTGTTGCGGTAGCAAAATCACAAGAAGCCGCTAAGCAAGCTGCTGCTCTCCAGAAACTTCTCCCCCGCCGTTCTTTCTATGAGGCTGCTGAGCGGGAGCAGCCTCACTCCTCTAGAAAGAGCGCTGAGCACCGCGCCACTCAGAAACAGAGCGTTTCCTCCCGTGCTCCCCCACAAAAATCTCGGGGACACGGAGGGCGCTCTCAAACCCAGCAGTCTTCGAGGGGTAAAACGGATCTGCGGACCGTTATTACCGCCAAGAAGGCTGCTGGGAAAAAGTCCTGATGTCTGAGGGCTCAGGACAAATGAGGGTAGTCCCCCCGAAGCAGAGCGGTTAACACCTCTTTTCACGGTGCCCGTCTCTCTTCGGTGCCCTCAGGGGACCGTTCTGCCAACCCTGCCGCCTCCGGCGTTACAGGGCGCAGCGGTCTCCGGCGAGCACATATCTCAAGGTCCACCCGGAAACGTAGTGGCCTCGGGATGCCCGCCCCCTCTGAGGAGGGTGCTAGAGCAGTCTGTTTGGTCGTTCCCTGCCGGTGCGCCGTTACAGGGCGACGAACCGACTGCTCAACAGCAGGAGAAAAATACGGTGCCGTCTCTCTTCGGTGCCCTCAGGGGACCGTTCTGCTAACCCTGCCGCCTCCGGTGTTACAGGGCGCAGCGGTCTCCGGCGAGCACATATCTCAAGGTCCACCCGGAAACGTAGTGGCCTCGGGATGCCCGCCCCCTCTGAGGAGGGTGCTAGAGCAGTCTGTTTGGTCGTTCCCTGCCGGTGCGCCGTTACAGGGCGACGAACCGACTACTCAACAGCAACAAAATCCAGAAACCAGTCTCGAGAGACTGGTACCTCTAGTAGAATCTTTGACAGCGTGGAAGCTACTGTCAAATGTTTCTCGTTGGGTCCTGCAGACCGTGGAAAAAGGGTATTAGATACAATTCTAGTAATGCCCACCGCGGTTTATGGGGGTCCTGCCCACAATGGTGGGCCCCGAGCAGGTTCTGGTTATGGAACAGGAAGTAAACACTCTGTTAGAGAAAGGGGCCATAGAATATGTACCTCCCTCCAACAGGGAAACCGGGTTTTACAGCCGGTACTTCATAGTTCCAAAGTAGGACGGGGGATTGCGTCCCATTTTAGGTCTTCGAGTTGTCATGCAGCTCAAGTTCAAAATGTTAACATTGAGACAATCGTGCCACAGATTAGTCCGAGGACTGGTTTGTCACGATAGACCTCAAGGACGCATATTTCCATCCGTCCGTGTCATTGGAAGTTCCTGAGGTTTGCTTTCGGGGGCAAAGCATACCAATATCGAGTTCTTCCATTCGGCCTGGCTTTATCACCCCGCACTTTCACCAAATGCGTGGATGCAGCTCTGGCGCCTCTGCGCCTCCGGGGTATTCGCATCACGAACTACATCGACGATTGGTTGATTTTAGCTCAGTCGCATTAGATGGCGGTTCAACATCGAGATGTTGTTCTCGCCCATATGAAAGAGTTGGGGTTGCGGCTGAACGCCAAGAAGAGTGTGCTTCTCTATTTTGAGGACCACTTTTTTAGGCGTGGTTTGGGATTCAGTGTCGATGCAGGCGCGCCTGTCATCGCCACGCTTCGATCCTGGCAGCTGTGAGAAGTGTAAAGCTAGGCCAGCTACTCACTGTCAAACAGTTCCAGAGACTGTTGGGTCTCATGGCAGCAGCTTCCAACGGGATACCTTTTGGACTGCTGCACATGAGGCCCCTGCAGTGGTGGCTCAGGACCAGAGGGTTTTTCCCCGAGGGGCAACCCATTTCGCACAATCAAGGTCACGCGGTGATGCCTACGTGCCTTGGTTATGTGGAAGAAACCTTGGTTCCTGTCCCAGGGCCCAGTGCTGGGAGCTCCTTGTCGTCGCAAACTGCTAACGACGGATGCTTCCCTCACGGGTTGGGGAGCGATCCTGAGGGTCGCTCATCTCAAGGTCTGTGGGAAGACCATCATCGTTCCTGGCATTCTATAGCCTAGAGATGTTAGCTGTCTTCCGGGCTCTGAGGAGCTTTATCACAGGTCTCAGGGGACACCATGTGTAGTACATACGGACAACACGTCGGTAGTCGCCTATATCAAGGGGGTTTGCGCTGGCACGCCATATCCTCTTGTGGTCCCAGGGGAAGTTGCTGTCACTCAAGGCAGCCTACATCCCCGGGGTCCAGAATATAGGAGCAGACACTCTGTCGAGACAGGGGCCGAGGCCCGGGGAATGGTGGCTCCACCCCCGAGGTGGTGGAGCTGATATGGAAATTATAAGTGGGTCTGTTTGCGTCTCGAGAGACGTCTCACTGTCCACTTTGGTTCTCCCTCACGCATCCAGCTCCTTTGGACTGGATGCTATGGTGCAGACGTGGCCGAGGCTACGTCTGTACGCTTTTCCCCCAGTTGCTCTGCTCCCGGGAGTTCTGGAGAGAGTTCGCAGGGACCGGGTTTGCCTGCTTCTTATAGCCCCGCGCTGGCCGGGCAGAGTATGGTTTCCCGATCTTGTGTCGCTCCTCGACGGGCCTCCTCTGGAGCTACCCGTCAGGAGGGACCTTCTGTCCCAGGCGGAGGGCTCGATATTTCACCCCCGCCCAGAACTGTGGAACCTGTGGGCTTGGCCTCTGAGGGGGCCCAGCTCATAGAGTCAGGTCTCTCAACTGAGGTTGTTGAGACCATTCTACAGTCCAGAGCTCCCTCCACGAGGAAACTTTATGCCCTGAACTGGAGAGTATTCACCTCTTTGTGTAGTGACCGTCGGTTGGATCCAGTCAACTGCCCAATTGGTACAGTTCTGGAGTTCCTGCAGGACCGGTTCACTGCAGGTCTGACCCCGTCCACTTTAAAGGTTTATGTGGCGGCCGTAGGTGCTTACCACAGTCCTTTGGGTGGAATGTCTGTGGGGAAAGACCCCTTTGGTATCTCGTTTCCCTCGTGGCACTTGGAGGTCCTCCTCCCTTTCGAAATCGGACCAGGAGGCTAATAATTTGCTTTGCCCTGTTCGGGCGTTAGACGCGTATGTCCACAGAGCTGCCCTGTGGCGTAAAAGTGACATTTGCTCCCCTAACAAGGGAGGTCCAGTGTCTAAGCAAAGGATGAGCAGTGGGTGGTTGAGACTATCTCACTTGCTTATGAGGCGGCTGGACAGCCTTCTCCTTTGGCTGTCCGGTCGCACTCTACGAGGAGTATGGCGGCCTCTAAGGCCCTTATATCAGGAGTTTCGTTACAGGACGTTTGTGATGCGGCAGGCTGGTCCTCACCGCACACTTTCGTCAGGTTCTACTCTCTGGATCTAGACTCTGCTCCAGGGTCTCATGTTTTGTCTTCCTAGTGCTGCTCACCAGATTTCACACAGGACAGACATTTGTAGCTATGGAGGCGTTGGTATAGACGTTCCCATAGCGTCAAACTCGACGCAACGCGAGTTCCCTTGAAAGGGAACGCCTCGGTTACGACTGTAACCTCGGTTCCCTGAAGAGGGAACGAGCGTTGCGTCACCTTGCCATATCTCCTTCATGCCTGTCAACACGACTTCAGACTTTACGAAGCTTTCGTTTTCTGTTTCGGGCCGGCTTTTATAGCTTCCTGGTACGTGACGTCACCCGCCTCTGACGTTCCGCCACACCATTGGACTGATTTTACATGTGCTTCAAGACGTCATCACGCAAAGCGTTCCCATAGCGTCAAACTCGACGCAACGCTCGTTCCCTCTTCAGGGAACCGAGGTTACAGTCGTAACCGAGGCGTTCACTCTTAGCATGGTGAGTCTGCTTTTAGCTACTATGCCAGCCGCAGCTGGATCCAGCTTCCAGAAGAGATCAGATGTGCTCCTACAATAGTCATATTCAAATCCAGACTCAAAACACATCTGTTTAGCTGTGCATTTACTGAATGAGCACTGTGCCACTGTTCGTCCGACTGATTACACTGTATTTTATCTCTGCATTCTCCTTTTGATTCTAAACTACTGTATTCTTCCTTTTGATTCTAAACTGAACTCAAATGGCACTGATTGATAACTGGTGTTTTGTGAAGGGTATTGTAGTAGTGGGGGAATCCCTGATGGTCCTGATGACCAAATTTGTAAGCAAGTGCTCACCTTTCTGTGGTGGAGTTTGAGAGGGATTGACTCATGACGGTCAAGGGAACACTGGTGACTAGTACAGATTACTAGTCTGGTACGGATAATCAAGAGAGCACTGTGGTGACTAGTACAGATTACTGGTCTGGATTGGTACATATTACTAATCTGGTGGGCTCAGATAATCCACGGTATATGAAAATCCACAGAAGAATACTGACCGTCATGGGGAAATCTCAGAGTCAAAATAAGATACGTCGGTGTTTTGGCAGATGAGAAGTTTATATACTATTTTAATTCATTTTACTCTAATTCATTTTATAACTGGTTTATCTCTTTGAATTCCTTTTATAACTGTTTGAATTTTCCTTGCTTTTATTTTGTGATTAGTTTTATTCCTCTCTATGTAAAGCACTTTGAATTGCCATAGTGTATGAAATGTGCTATATAAATAAACTTGCCTTGCCTAAATGCAATCACATTAACACATAAGATGTTTTTTTGTTGTTGTTGTTTTTATTATTGTCCATGTGTTTACATTGACAATCAAATCATATTATAGAAATGAAAACAACAAAATCATAATCAAAGGTTTATCACCTGAAGAGTGAATATTCAGTCTCTCTCGATGTGTATAAATCTCTGTGCTGTGTTTTATAGACTGACTTCACTGCCACAAGAATATATGTGCATGACTTCATCTGCTACTCGTCACGTATAACACCAGATATGCAAATATTAAAAGTGAAACAATTAATAAAAAAATAAAATAAAAAAACGTCTTATGAGTAGGCTATATATGTAGAATGTTGAACAGATACTTTATTTACATTCATTAAGTAAATTACCATTTTGACAAGGACAATTACTTGATTATCTAATGAAATACATCTCTTTGGAGAAATTGTAATCAATAACCATGTTTTCATGTTTTGTTTTGTAATTTTATCAGACATGACTGACTTATTTTGACACAGATTTTCCTCTTTGTCGCCATCTCTGTTCGAAATCTGCAATTGCAGTTATTTGCGGAATTATTAACTTTACGTGGGTTGTGCCTCGGCATGGCACAGCGCGGATTAATCCAATGTTTTGAGGAGAATGTGTGGCCACCGTGCCGGTGTCGATACTGTCATCACAGATTCTACTTTTTGGAAGTATGACCAACATAAGAATTTTCACCGGAAAATAACATCCACTTTTGTTCTGACCAACTAAGAGGAAAAAAAGCATTGCAGTAAATCGCGCTGATTAAATCTAACGATAGCTTATCGTCAAACCGTGCAAATTATACTTTGTTCTCAAATTGTTAATGTTAACAACATCAGCATTGCGTGACTACATTTAATGACCTTCCGATATTTATCCTTGTTTTTGCATGGGCCCGGTTGCAGTCTCTTTTTTTTCTCCGAAGTCTTTCGAGTTTTACAATGGGTGAATCTCCAGTTATCACTGGTGATTGTCGTTTGAACCTTTCTGGATCCACCATCAAATTGATAAGTTTAATTATATCAAGTGCTGCGAGAAAAGGCTATAAATCTCCACCTCCAACATCCTCACACGCAATATAGCCTACTAGCTGAGACACCTTCTTTATGTGACATGATGCAAAGACATGCTTGAATTTCCAGCAGAAATCCACCAGTATAATTAAAAACATTATTACAAGATTACCATTTTGAATCGAGCTAAGGCAAACAGATAGTTTTGAACACTGGCTGGTATGTACTTGCTCAAATTTATTTTGGATAATTTTTAACCCAAAAAAGCTACGGACTGCAGCTTTAAGATCGAAAAGCAACATTTGAATAACATTTATCAGCTGACACACACACATACACAAAAACGATGATTGTTATATAATCTTATTTTACTAAACACATAATCAGTCTTCTCAAACAGTATTCATAAATCTAGAATTTGGCCTAAACAGATGCAACACATTTAACAACTGCAACACTTTTTTTTTGTTAAATGGGCAATGCTGCTTTATCAATGTATAGTTAATTGGAAAAACGACTATATATACTATATACTATACTATGCTAAAACATCTAAATAATATGTCAAACAATGGAGTTAATGGGGAATCTCTAATACTAAAACACATATGCATTAACATGTTTTGAGGTCATTGAAGAACAGGTAAAGATATTTAACAATGTATGAATGTAACTTACAAATTTTCCAGTCAAAGGTATTTGAAAAAAAAAAAAGTTTTATAGAGAGAAAAGACAGGAGAGTTTTCCAACACGGTGCAGATAAAGAACAGGCTGAACAAAACCAACCAGTACATTACAAATAAAACTAAAACTAAAAAGTTCAATAATATACTTATGTGTTAGAATGAAAGAAAATCCTGAGATTGTAAATGGCACATAGAAAATAATCATGCCTACAGTAGTTATTAGAATGAGATAAAATGCTCTTTTCATGTGGTTTTCCTCTCTCTCTCCCTCTCTCTCCTGGTCCTGACTGCTTTAGAGCTCTGAGAACAGTCACACAGCAGAACAACTGGATGGAGAGGAAGAGGATGAACTGAATGGAGTAGAAGCATACAAAAATATAAAACAAGCTTATAGTATACATGCAGCACAAACAGCATCCAAAAGTGATTATCCAGGCCGCAGTGCAGCAGATCACTCTATATCTGAGAGGTTTGAACTTCAGAAAGGTTACAGGATGAACCACTGCCAGGTAACGCTCAACACACATCAGACACTGAAACAGAGGACGACCAGTGATGCCTAGTCCTATCAAAAACTCTGATAATGTTGTTAGATGTGAAAACCCAGTACAATAATTAAATATATTGATAAAAGAGATCAGACAGTTACCAATCTCACAAACAGACATTGAGGTTAAATAATCCTGATGCAACTCTTGATCCTGTGATGATGAGCCACATAACATAGGAGTGTGTAGGAAGACCAAACAGGAAACTGATGCTGTACATACAAACGTTCAGACTTTCCGAAAGCCTAATGTACTGAATAGTGGAGTTTGTAGATGTTTCAGGTGGGGTGAAGTTCACTGTAGAATTATTCATCTCTTCTGTTCTTTTCTTTTCTTTTCAGCTCAAAAACTCAAGAAAAATATAACTAAATATAGCAGCTGTGATCAATAGGAAAAGAGAAAATGTAATTCAGACTGTATGAAATAAGGCAATGTTGTGTGTTCAACAAAACAAATAAAAGGTTTTCAAACAGTGTGCAATTCCACACAATTAAAATTCATATTTCAACATTAAATGTCTAACATTTACTGCCTGGTAATTTTTAGGCAGATCACTTTGATACACCCATGAGAGAAATTCAATCCAATTGAAGGAACAGGAAGTGACAGAGTTCAATATTCAGGTGAGGGCTCCCTCTGGTGGACTGGTGCCTAATCAAACGTTACAACTGGACAAACTCTGCCTAAAGTTTTGCGAAACACCAAAGAGATACGCATAAAATGAATAGCAGGTTCCCAGTTATAAAGACTTGTTCATTGTTCCTTGCGCAATTAGAGCTCACAATCTCATGGCAGTTTGTAACTATTTTGTGTTTTGGCAAATTGGTTGCTAATCCGTTCAATTTCATTAAAATGTTTACGAATGATCTGCTTACGGCCCAGAGATGGGTATGTTAAGAGTTTGGCCTTCATGCTTACGTTTTTTCTAAAAGGCTAATCGTAAATTTTTGTACAATTTACATCAAAGGAATTTGCCACCTCGTAAAATAATTATGTTATGTTTTCCCATGAAATTTAGGCTTAAGTTAATACATTTTAACATTTTAATCTCATCAACAGCTCCATTGGCCTATACGGTTTTAACATAAAAAAAAAATAAAAAATTATCTCAGTCAGGAAGTCAATAACTTAAGCCACAGTCACACTAGACTTTACCTGCATACCAATGTGGGATTACACTGTTTCATTTAACTGTGTATTTTCGAACAATGTTCCTCAGGGTGGAAAGGTGGGACGTGATGTGCAGAATGCAACGACCCAATCAAACCCACTACAGTAGGAAGGTGGGAATTAGTAATCCCCTCCCCAAATGAAAGGAATAAAAGCTTTCCCAAGTGAACACACCCTTGTTCTGAGTTTCTGACCTGGCAAGGGAAGGAACAACAGCACGACCAAGGTTTTACTTTTGCAAGTAAACCTTCACCTACACGGACCTTCAAACAGCTCAACTGCTTCCGCTGAGGACTTCGGCTCCAGCAATCAACGCCTGACCTGCACGACTCTTGCCTTTGTAACCTCTAGCCCGCAAGGGATCCTGCGGATCGAACATCACCTGACCTACAGTTTTCCAGATTACACAAGGACCAGCAGCGAACCTCCAGCACTCAGTGCAGCTCTGCAACTGTTGAAAAGCGATCCAGTCTACCCCCACTGTGAGCGGCAAGACGTAGCCCATCACCAGACTGATCACCCAACCACGTGGAACGTAGATATAAGCTAACCAAACCTCTTCCCAAAGACCTTGGCATTAGGTTGTTGCTAAATGAGATTGCTTTTTGTGCAGAAACTGAATCTAGGGTCAGCGTTTACAGATAGATACATAAGACACGTTATCTGTATTCATAGTAAATGCTTATTTACTATTTCATACCAGCATCCAGAAAGACCACAATTGACTCCTCCATAGACTTCGTATTCATTTTGTTAACGTCCATTTGTGTAGTTGTTTGTAATTTCATTTTTCCTTTGTAGTTTAGTCATTTTCCTTAGTAGTATTTAGTGAGTGTGGTATTTAACTATATATCTGGTATTTAACTGTATATCTGTTTGTTAATAAATTCATTTTTATTGCAAACTGTGTCATTCTTGTGTTGATAATCAGAGGATCTACAAGCTCGCCAGAATCTCACTAAATCCTTCAGATTGATCAGATGATGAACTTCCTATAATTTATATAATTCTAATTCTTTCAACAATCTTCCATGATTGTTCTTTATTGTCAAGGTGAAATTCCTTGGCTGGTGCCCCATAATATAGGAAGAAATCATCTGACACTCTCACATTCGCCTTAGGTGACGTGTGACCAAAAACTCTATATTAATATTAATACAAAATATTAATATTTAAGACCATAAATCACTACAAATCACTTGCATTGACATAGAACATATTATAATTTTTACATAATCATTCTAAGTGAACTGAAGGGAAGAATAGGTCAAGGGAAGGAAGTGGGGGAGAAGGAACAAATGTGAAGGAAGGACAGGAGGGAAAGAAGCTTTCCCACATCTTCACTCTGTGGGGTGTGGAGACACATGGTTGTATGTGTTTGTGTTGTCTGTATCTCAGGAGATCAAAGTGGTTCTTTTTGCCATAGGTTCAGGCTGCAGGATTGCCGAATGAATAAACTTATTCAAGTTTCAAGTTTAATTTATTTATGAAGCTCATTTAAAACAACCATGGTTGACCAAAGTGCTGTACAAAATTGCCTAGGTCTAACACCAAAATTAAAATAAACATTCACAAGACATTAAAAGCACAAGAGTACAAATGGGTTTTCAAAAGACTTTTAAACTCATACACTGTGGTCACTGTTCTGAAGAGAGTGGCAATTTGTTCCATAGCTTGGGGCCAGCGACTGCAGAGGTAGTCTGGATCTGGGTACTGTACTAAATGTTGGAAGTGTAGAACAAATGATGATGAATTCTTCTGATAAATCCCCAGACATGACATATATTAAAAATAATTTACATGCTTTAAATGTGACAAACGAGGATGACCCAGACATGAGATATGTTGAAGATCATTTACATGCTTCAAATGTGACAAACAAGGTTGAGATTCTTATGGACGATGGCTGAAAATGAAATAGACGGCCCAAATGATGAAGTGTTTGATTTGCAGGACAAGCTTGAATTGCTTAAATCATAATTCAGATTTGACCTGCGAACTTAAGGGTCATTGTTACAAGTATTATGTGTGTGGGTGTGTGTGGTTTCACAGTGCTTCGGTTGTTGAGGCTCTATTCATTTTTGAAAGAAACTGTGAACATCTTTTGCTTCTGACAGAGAAAATGTGTGAAGGTGGGGTCTCAAACTTTAATGGAAAAACTTACCAAATAAGCTATTATGTATAATAATGAATTAAATAAAAAATAAAATGTCACCACAGAAACGTTCATCTGGTTCGAAGATGAACATGCTTTTTGTGCAACTCATTGGACGTTTCACTTCGGAACTTCCGTAAAATGTGTGAGGGTCTGACTCAAATGACACACTTCATGTGAACTAGAATGGCCACAAGAAGGCCACAAGAAGTCCACAAGACTAGGTTGACCCATTTGTCATTTTAGGTTTCAGAAGGGTGCTCGCAAGCGCCCACTTCGCTGCTGATTTGCACCCTGGATGCACACTTTTGCCGAGTCCGAAATGAAGACTTTATACA
This sequence comes from Abramis brama, assembly GCF_963993115.1. Lineage (NCBI taxonomy): Eukaryota > Metazoa > Chordata > Actinopteri > Cypriniformes > Leuciscidae > Abramis > Abramis brama. The sequence continues at coordinate 27,753,723 of NC_139977.1, read as the reverse complement.
CTCTTAAAAATAAAGGTTCCACATTGGGTATTTCTCGGAGATGCCATTTCTATACTATTAGATATAATACTAGGCTTTTTTGGGCTCCCCAAAGAACCTTTCTGTGAGCCGTTTTTAAAAGACCTTTTTTTTTTTTCTTAGTGTGAAGAACATTTTTCTAATCTAAAGAACCCTTTCCCACTAGAAGATGTTTTGCAAAGTAAAAATTCCATTAATGTTAAAAACTCTTTATGCAACCATTGATGCCAATAAAGAACATTTAAATATTTATCTACCTCTAAATTTATCTATCTCTAACTTCAATACTAAGGGCCCTATCATACACCCGGCACAATGCAAGTGTTTTTTGCTAGTTTCAGCCCAACACAGTTATCATTTTCACGTCCTGCGCCACATTGTTTCTATAGCAAATGCATTTGTGCCCATTTGTGTGCCCATGGGCGTGCTGGTATGAAAACGAGATGTGTTCAGGCGCATTGTTGGCGTGTTGCTATTTTGAGGCAACTGAAATAGACTACTCCATTGACCAACTGAAACCTGCTTTAAAGTGTTTTAATTATTCTTATTTCTTTTGATTATTTTAATTCCTTCTATGTAAAGCACTTTGAATTACCATTGTGTATGAAATGTGCTATATAAATAAACTTGCCTTGCCTAAAGTCAGTATTTTTTTTCTTTTTTTAAGAGTGCGTTAGTAGAGAGAGAATATAGGGCACTATATGTCACTTTGAGTGATTTATTGCCCTTAAGCCCCGCCCCCCCTTTTGACGTGGGAATATTCCCACGCTTGCCCCGCCCCTTTCCAGCAGGGGGTTTTTTTTCCACGTTTGCTCCGCCCCTTTCCACCGGTGGCTTTTATCCCATGCTTGCTCCTCCCTTATGTGCGTGAACAGAACCAGGGAAATATTATGAATTAAATTATATATTAAATTATATATTTAGTATTGCAAACATTTTCTAGAATTAAACATCTAAAACAACATGTATTAAAATTATATCAAGCAAATAGTTTATTTTCTAATATACATTTGAAGAAAAGTTGTACTTTCACCATTACATACTGTTTAAAGGTCTATAAAACGTTGTATAAAGTTAAAATACACGTCTTTAGCGTTCATACATTTGTAAAATGTTAAAACATTAATGAAAAGTTTAAATTGCATTTTCTTAAAGTTATCAAAATGTGTTAAAACATATAAAACAACATTTTAAAAATGTTAAAACATTGAAAAATCAATGTTCAGTCATTTACAGAAAAGTAAAAACGAGTTAAGAGAGTTTTTTTAAAACAATGTTGATCCATAAGCATTTAACTTCCACACATTATTTATAAAATGTTACATTTTACATAAAATATCTTTAAAAAGTGTCTCAAACACATAATATTAAAACCATATCATGTTAAAAATCACAGTATCAAAAAATAAAATAGCCTCCTTCCCACCAAACATCCACACCCCTTCCCACTTTCTGGACAGGTCATGTGACCGTGGGAATATTCCCAAGCTTGTCCCGCCCCCCTTCTACCCCCCTCCCTCCCACCTCCGGACAGGTCATGTGACCGTGGGAATTTCCCACGGTACCCTTCCCTACAAACATACCCACCCCGCCCCACTTTCTGAACAGGTCATGTGACCGTGGGAATATTCCCACGCTTGCCCCGCCCCCCTTCTACCCCCCTCCCTCCCACCTCCGGACAGGTCATGTGACCGTGGGAATTTTCCCACGGTACCCTTCCCTACAAACATCCCCACTCCGCCCCACTTCTGGACAGGTCATGTGACCGTGGGGAAAATTTTCCCATGATCCGCATTAAAACATTAAAACAACATGTATTAAAATTATATCATGCAAATAGTTCTATTTTCTAATACATTTGAAGAAAAGTTGTACTTTCACAATTACATAGTGTTTAAAGGTGTATAAAGCGTTGTATAAAGTTAAAATACGCTTATCTTTAGTGTTCGCACACATTTGTAAAATGTTAAAACATTAATGAAAAAGTTTAAATTGCATTATCTTAAAGCTATCAAAATGTATTAGTATTAAACAAATATTAAAACATATCAAACACGTAAACACATGCGTACATTTAAAAACTGACTTACGTTTTTACAATTTCACTTGTTGAAAGAAGAACAAAAGTCTTATCCAACTCAGCGATCTCCAAAGGTATATCCTAAGGTATATCCCACATGAAATGAATATCCAAAATGTATATCCAAAAGGTATATCCAAAGCTCGAAAGAATTATCCAACACCAAAGTAATATCCGAGACCGAAGTTTTATCCAAAAGGTAGGCTATATCCAAAACGCTTATCCATATCCAAAGGTGTAGAGAATTTTAATTCCAAAAGTTACAAAGTCCTCGTGAGGAGTTCAACGAAAAGCGACCACACTCTTACACCCCAAAAGTTTGAATGGAGTCTCAGGGGTCTGGACACTGACCACACGTAGACTCCGCCCCTAGACACCTCCCACCCCTAGACAGCTCCCACACCAAGACCCCTCCCACATCAAGATCCCTCCCAAGCCAACTATGTATTGGGTAGCAGATCAGTGAGCTGTTTTTAATTAAAGAAGAGTTTTGTTTTCCACAATCATTTAAAAACTTAAAAAAAAAAATGTATGTATAAAGTTTAAATGCAATGGTTTAGTATCCGTACGTTTTACAACGTTATCTGAAAAAGTTAGAATTAATAGCTAGATTTTAGTTAAAATTAATAGTTAAAATTATTAGTTGAGTTAAAGTTAATTCATGTTTTAGTTAAGTTATATTCACTAACTTACTGGTTTATTCACTCTTCGATAAGATAATCCAACTAACACAGTGGAGAAATCCGATCATTGTTTGAGAATGCGTTTATGGAGTAAAAAAATAATGATTCTGTTCAAAACTATGTGCTTTTAACTTTAAAACTGTGAAACGTAAGCGGTAGGCAAATATTTTCCACACATGTAACACTTTCACATACAACTTTAATAATAAAATAACTTTAACTTTAATAAAATGATACAGACCTTTAAAATACAAAGCTGTATAGGCTAGTATTTAAAACGCTAGGCCTATTAGAAAAATGTAAAACAAGTAAGAATGCTTTCCTTCACATACAGATTTTAAACCCTGTTAAAAACAAAAAAGTCAACGTTAAATAATTTAAAACAAGTTATAGGGTAGAATGCTTTTCACAAATGAGTTTTAAAGATACCAGAAAAAGAAATGGTAAATTATGTTTTTAAACAATGTTTCAAACGTGAGCATTTAACATATCGAACAACATCAGTTAAAAAATACGTAAAACGAATAGTTTTTAAGCAAAACTTTTTAACAATACAATTTGCTACTAAGTTTTGTTTAGTTTTTAGCTAAAATATATCTTTCACTGCCCACAAAGTATCCTTGCACACGGAAAGCATAACATGAATGTGAAATCCGGTCTGTGAACCCAAGTCTACGTTGGTAAAAAATACTTAATCAAAACAATGTTTTAAATTTTGTACGTTTTATTTAATTTAGTTATTAATTCAGTATTAGATCTTTTTACTTATGTCTCATTGGAGGCCTCCGGATGACACAGACGTGAAGTGACATCACAGTGTTTTCATTTATTTGTTAAAGAAGACATATGTACATTAATTACACTCATTACATATTAAACGTTAAAACAACAGTGAAATAAGTTAAAATTGCATTTTCTCTAAAAAGAGTTATTGAAAAATGAGTTAGTGTTATTTTAAGATGTTAAAAGGTAAAAAATACAACGTTCAGTCATATACAGAAAAGTAAAAAAAAACTTTTTACAAGTTTTTTCATTTACAAAAAAAAAAAGATCTAACTTCCACACAGTATTTGTAAAACTTTTACATAAAACACAAACTAGTTTAAAAAGTCTTACGTTTTTACATACCCAATTGTTAAAGACTCGGAGTTTAAAATATATATAAGTGTTTCCTTGTGCTGGAGCAGTGTAAAAGAATGTCCACTCACTCCAGAGATTTGTCAGGATTGACACTCTGTGAGGGCTGCACAGAGACCCACGCAAACCCCGCCCCTACCCCCTCCCACAACAGGTGTCCCGTGGGAAAACCCAACAGCCCCTTTTCACCTCCCAAACAGAAAACACGACTGGTCACTTCAGAGTCCAAGTTGGAAATGACTACTGAAAGATGGGGCAATGGGTCAAACAGACTCCGCCCCCTAACACACCCCTCTCAAAGCTGAGAGGCCAACAAAAGTCGGTAGATCGTTATCTCTTCTCCTGCACAGCTCTCATACAGACACGCCCTCTACGTACATGAGCAGTTGTCATTCTCAAATTGCCGTAAATCCTCCAAGTGACCGTTACAATGTGTATGCATTAAACATATCATGCAAAAGTAGTTAAAATATGTCTCAAACTATTTTAAAAAAAATTAATACAACTCCTGCTTTACAAAAACTGGTATTACACTAAAACAAGACACAAAATTGTATATTTTTTTCAGTTTTTTTCTCAGTTAGGCATATAGTTATTTCTTTTTTTATTCTCTATTTTTACAGACCTAAAATCATGATGCTTCAAATTATGGATTGGAAGTAAATTACCAAAGACATGGGAATGAATTTTAATTAATCAACTTTAATTAATCAACTAACATTTGTTTTTCTTGCAGGAATAACATTCATATGCTTTTAATGTGTCCAAACTCTTTGGGGAAAAACTTGTGACTGACTGTATGTGTATAAATACAGAAAGGGGAACTGAAACTAGACATGACTAGTTCGCAAAAACCTTGTGATAAGTAATCAGAGTTTGCTTATGCCAGTGACAGAGGGAAAAGGTTGGGGCTTTTGAACCAATTGAACCAATCATATTGAAGGTGACATGTTAGTCTTATTTGTTTTCTTGATTCTATAAAAACTGTTGTATATGTGTTTTTCGGTGGGATTCTCAATGGAATTTGTCTGAGATCCTCCGGCCTTTCTTCTTGGGAGAGATTCCCTGAGAACTGCTCGGGAAGATCTCCCGGCCGTGATTAAAGCATTTAAAGGACAATTGCAGGTCTGTTTGTCGATTTATTCCTGCGCAGGAAGCTAGTTTAGAGAAAACAAGTTAGTACAGGTGATCTATAAAGTGGGGACGTCAGGAACGAGACCCAAAAGATAGAGCCAGGTAGTCAGTTACAGGTGATCTATAAAGTGGGGACGTTCACTGAAAAAAATGATTTTTGCTGCTTGTTCAAATTGCTTGATTAAAATGAGCTTAAGCAACACAATTGCTATACATTTTGTCCAAACATAATTTGATTGTGTTCAATCTGCTTAAATATAGGTAAAATTTAAATTTACTTAATCCATTTGTGTTGGATTACATGAATGATTTGTGTTGCATTAACTGAAACTGGGCGGTGTTTGTTAGTTCCCAGCATGCTTTGCATATGGCTGAATTAAGAGAGAATAAATGTTGAAATTAAGTGTTATTTTATGTGTTTTTGAGAAAATTAGAAAACGGGAAGACTTGATAGTGTGTAATTGTGTTTAATGTTCAATTACATTCAAATTATTAGAACCATTTAAATTACAGAGGGTTACCATTGTGGAGAAGAGTGGAGCATTTGGTTAGGATGTGGACTGATTCAGAAAACACTAATAGTAAAAGCTTTGGCTGAAAGAGTGTGTAAACTTAGCATTTAAGATTGGTTCATGCACTGAAAAGATATCAGTTTATAAAGATATTAGTTTATATTTAGTATAATTTGCTTTGTTGATTGAACATGAATAGTCTGTGTCCGTCTGTGTTGTTTGAACGTGAATAGTCTGTGTTATTTAAACGTGAATAATTTGTGTTGATGGAACACAATTGTGTAAGTGGCTACCAAAGCAAACAATTTGTGTGCAACCAATGTCCACTATTCAATTGAGTAAATCCAATGAATTATTTTTTTCAGTGTTGAGGACGAGACCCAAAAGATAGAGCCAGGTAGTTAGGAAGTTAGGTTTAGAAAAATATCCACGACAGACACAAACGACTTAAACATTTATACATTAATGCATGTGTGTTGCAAAAGCAGAAGTCTATCTTCTTTAAATAAAGATCCACCTTTATTCATGCTTTAATTTCTTTAAAACAGTCTGATGACATGCAATATTTCTGTGGTTAATTGATTAGTAATGTTGCGAGAGGTTTCCTCATACGAGTAAAAACGCTTTAGATGTGTTTGTGACAAAACATTGTATTCACTTAGACTTTTTGAATGTATGACTGATCCTTTTTTCTTCTGAACAACTTACATTTCATATGAATTACCTGAGGCATATAGGGAATGCATGTTAATTACCAAGGTTCAGGCAGGGTGCAAACATGCAGTGTTCGAGAGAGCTAATATTGGTGTAATCTTTGAGAGGTCTCACCCACAGATGCAAAACTATGCGTTGTGATAATCCAGACATAGCTTTACTAAAAGAAAATATTATGGAAGTCATTTTCAAACTGTGAGTAGGCTATGCTTCAACATGTAATTATACCATATTTTATATATTAATATCATGGTTCCATGTTGTTTTAATGTTTGTTTGTTTGTTTGTTATTAACTAATACCTTTTTTAACTAACACTTCAACATCCTGCACAAATTAAAGAAACGTATGTGCTAAGGATGACTCTGACCCCAAATAATCGGGTAATGGAGTGTTCACAATCTACAATATATAGTTAGATATTCTCCTACTTCGTATGTGTGTAAATTGTTGTGCTTAATTCTTTGGGTGTATTTTTACACACCCTATGGCCTAACTTTAAAACATAATCTTTATTCAGGAATCACACGTGTCCTTACAATCCATGTAAGATTCAAAAGACCAAATAACTAAGAAAAGAGCCGTTTATAATAAATACACAAAAGTTTCCAAATGATGGTTTTATTACTCCGCTAGATTTAGTCATCTTGTTCAGATAGCACAACGCTGTTTCACATGTTGTATGTTGGACTCTATGTGTTTTAGGTGAAGACGTTTCTTTAAGAGCTGTCTATAGAAATAAATGACAATTAAGAATTTAAGTGATAGTCTTTCTGTTTGACTAAATTGATACTTCATTTAGTGCATCTTACCCTCTATCTACGAATTACACAAAGTGCATGCTGTTTTACACTTAAACTATTACAACAGAATCACATCTGACTATTGCACTGAGAGAGGCATATTCATCCAAGCTCGAGACTGTTAAACAAAGTTCCACACTTTGGTAAAACCTAAATTCTAGAGGTCAACTGGGTTAAAAGTAATTGCATCATCATGAGTCATTTAAAACAAATACAGAAAAGGCCACTATAGTGATCAGTTTTAGTGTTTGAATTGACATTTTACATATTACGCTGTTTACATCTTGCTTTTGTACAGTTTTTGCAAAAAGTATATAGTCACAGAGCGTGGTCAAACATGTTCATATAGGAATGTATGAAAAACATGAACAAATATTGCATAAAGAGAATTAAATGACGGCCCTTCTAGTATGAGAGTGTTTAAGACTAAACATATCATATTTATTTTAGAACATCTTTCTGCTATGTCTACGAAACATTGACGTGAAAGATGGCTATTACACTTCAAACTCGTCTAACTATTACACTTATTTTGTTATTATTACACAGTTATTTTGTGTGTGTCACTAAACAACATGGTTAAGCTAATGAATTACAGTTGATACGTGGTATTTTTACGTGAAAGGAGGGAAAGAAATATTTAACATATAAAAATAAAAATATTTTAACCTATCGTCAATTTCAATTGTTAGATAAATCATCTAACAATCAACATTTATATGTGAAAAAATTAGAGTTGGTTAGAATTAGTCGCATTAGAGCAGGATTCTTGTTTATATTGAACATTGTTATTGAACTGCATGTTTAACAGCACTATTGTTCTCGGCCTCATCAAAGTTCACACAGTTTTCACCGGAGCATACCGACTCTGAAACAAGACCAAGTATTAGCACGTAACATTTTGGACACCTTTGTTTTTAGGTATCTTTACATTTCTTCTGAAACACCGTTTTGAAATCACTAGCGTAACACTTATCGTATTGTTGGGTGTGATTGTAATGTTTTGTATGGCGTTTTCTTTACACTTTCCCCCGGATATCTGTTTCCTACAGTTAGCTGTAATGTTAGTGAACTCTAGGTCTTCTCTTTGTTCATATACGACAGTATTCACATGAATTGACTTGATTTGATAAAATTATGGTTTAAACCATAATTTTCACGTGAAACTTTTACATTATATTATTATACCGTCCTAGTTTTTAAATAGCGCTAAAATGTATATTTTACATTTTAACCTTTATGCAGATATAGAATGCTGCACAAGGTTCTCTGACATATCGTGTAAAATATCTATGTAGATCTAACTATGTTTTAAAAATACCACGAAACAAAGACAAGGACACATCTTTCTATAAGCGACCCTCAAAATCTGTGCATACAACAAAACACATGTATGTGTACAATGATTTATCAGAAAATTACTTTTGTTTGAAGAAAAACTTAAATCAGCTGGTGCTTGATAACTATTGAAGCTATTAAACACCCCTGAATTCGGTAATGCGATATTGATATCACGTTTTGAATGTGCTAAAGGTCTATGAACTTTAACATCTTAATAGTTGGTAAAATGAACTTAAAGCCTAGGCAAAATGAAATACATCCTAACTACTTTCTACATGCTTGTTACAGATCTTATGACGTACAATTCACCCATGCATATGTTTAAAAATATATGTATATATATATATATATATATATATATATATATATATATATATATATATATATATATAAATATTTTGGTGTAATTATAGACATCTCTCCGGTGGCATATGCATAACTTCACCATGACGCTACTTCTGATTCAATGTGGTATTATATGTAATCCTATACAGCTGTTTACGGCGTCATGATGACAACCCCTCCACCGGGGCAGGGTGAGCTGTTGTCCTGATAAATATTTCAGGACTTCGCACACAACCCCGGTTTGCCGGTCTATCATTTTCTTCACTACTTCAATGTATACTCAAAATTATAATGTTGAAATAAAAATAAATAAATAAATAAATAAAAAAATTACAAACATTTCTGTTGTGTTAATGTCTGAGCTCATAAAAATAGTATTATAATAGTATAGGCTACATAATAATAATATTTAGAATAATTAAAAATACTACATGATTTAAAAGATTAAATATTTCAGAGATCCTTGTAAAGAGTTGCGGAATGTTTTCTGCATTTTAATTACTGTATCCCCGAGGTGGCAACCATTTCCATTCCATGCCTGGATGCGCTGTGCCACGGGCCACAGAGGCACATCGCGTCTCTGAAAAATGTGTGGTGATTTTTCAAATGATACAACTAATTTGCCCGCTGTGTACAGAACAGAACAGAAGAAAGGACATTTTGTAGTGTTGAACAAAATTCTATTTTGTTCTTAGCATCGGTTTCTGCATCATAGAGGGAGGAAGCACATACCCCCTACGTCGACCTTCTATCTGTTCAGGAGTTCATTAAATTTTTTAATAAGATTGTGTTCTGTCATGGACGACTAGACACTAGTCATGGGATATCCAGCAGAGAGAAGGGCTTGAGTGGACACGCCCTGTGGTCACATGTCTTCATCCAGACTTTACCCCCCCCACCACAAACCTGTCGTCCTCTCACTCTGCCTTTTCCCCCGCTTCGCAACGTAGCCATCCTACAGCCCTGCGACACCCGTAACATCGACCACCACGGCATCCGTTTCAGGCCAAACGGAGGAGCGGGTGGGTTACTTAAACCTGAATATGTCTCACCAGGATATGTCTCACCAGCGACCTCCGGCTTGTCACAGTCCTGACATGCGTCGGGAACAGGAACGCCTTGACACCTTTCAGAATTGTACTCTTGCTACAGTTACTCCAGCCGAGCTTGCCAAAAGTGGTTTCTACTACCATGGCCAGGGCGACAGAGTGGCTTGCTTCAGTTGTGGAGGCCAGCTTAGCAACTGGGAACCGGGAGATCGGGCAGTATCAGAGCACCAGAGGCATTACCCCAACTGCCGCTTCGTTCGAGGTGACCGTGCAGATAATGTACCTTTATCTGGCGGCGACCTTTCCAATGTATCTAACTCGGCAATGCAACAGTGTAAAGAAAGGTTGCTCACATTTGTCTACTGGCCCTCAAGAATAACTGTTCGACCAGACCAATTGGTTAAGGCTGGTTTTTACTATGTTGGTCGTAATGATGACGTGAAGTGCTTTTGTTGTGATGGTGGACTCAGATGTTGGGAGTCTGGTGATGATCCATGGGTAGAACATGCCAAGTGGTTTCCAAGATGTGAATACCTGTTGCAAGAAAAGGGCCAAGAGTTTGTTCATCAGATTCAAGCAAGATTTCTAAGACTATTTGAACAGCTATTGACTAATGGAGACAACAACTCAAGAGAATTTGTTGATCCACCTGTTGTACACCTGGGTCCTGGAGAAGACCGTTCAGAAGATGCAGTGATGATGAACAATCCTGTGGTGAAGTCTGCTTTAGAGATGGGATTTGAGCGTAGCCTAGTGAAGCAAACCGTTCAAAGCAAAATTCTCCCAAGTGGAGAAAATTACAAAACCGTTCAAGAGCTGGTGTCTGATTTACTAAGTGCAGAAGATGAGAAGAGAGAGGAGGAGCGAAAGCTTCTTGCTGAGGAAATGGCATCAGATGGTTTTACTTTTCTTAAGAAACATCATCTTGTCATGTCACACCAGCTAAAAAGTGTGCAGAACTTAATGAACCATCTTCTAGAGGAGAACATCATCTCACAGAAAGAGTATGACATTATCCGTAACTGCGCTACAGTCAAGCAGCAGACAGGGCAGCTCATTGAGTTAGTCCTGTCGAAAGGAAATGCAGCAGCAGAGGTCTTCCGCAACTGGATCAAGAAGAATGATGTCTGCTTGCTGAGAGAACTGATGGCCCAGACCAATGAAGCTGCATCTTTCAGACTTGCCTATGGAGGAACAGTTAAGAAGACTTCAAGAGGAGCGCACATGCAAAGTTTGCATGGATAAGGAAGTGAACATTGTCTTCATCCCCTGTGGTCACCTAGTTGTGTGCAAAGAATGTGCGCCTTCTCTGCGCAAGTGTCCCATATGTAGAGGATTGGTCAAAGGCCCTGTCCGTACTTTCCTATCATAAAGTGAAGGTATTCATCATCCAAGTAACAACAGTTTTGGATGTGCAAATTTACACCAACTCTAATTGTTTTACATATAAATGTTGATTGTTAGATGATTTATCTAACAATTGAAATTGACGATAGGTTAAAAAAAATATATTTTTATATGTTAAATATTCCTTTTCCTCCTTTCACGTAAAAATACCACGTATCAACTGTAATTCATTAGCTTAACCATGTTGTTTAGTGACACACACAAAATAACTGTGTAATAATAACAAAATAAGTGTAATAGTTAGACGAGTTTGAAGTGTAATACCCATCTTTCACGTCAATGTTTCGTAGACATAGCAGAAAGATGTTCTAAAATAAATATGATATGTTTAGTCTTAAACACTCTCATACTAGAACGGCCGTCATTTAATTCTCTTTATGCAATATTTGTTCATGTTTTTCATACATTCCTATATGAACATGTTTGACCACGCTCTGTGACTATATACTTTTTGCAAAAACTGTACAAAAGCAAGATGTAAACAGCGTAATATGTAAAATGTCAATTCAAACACTAAAACTGATCACTATAGTGGCCTTTTCTGTATTTGTTTTAAATGACTCATGATGATGCAATTACTTTTAACCCAGTTGACCTCTAGAATTTAGGTTTTACCAAAGTGTGGAACTTTGTTTAACAACCTCGAGCTTGGATGAATATGCCTCTCTCAGTGCAATAGTCAGATGTGATTCTGTTGTAATAGTTTAAGTGTAAAACAGCATGCACTTAAAAGAAACGTCTTCACCTAAAACACATACAGTCCAACATACAACAGGCTGGGATTTCAGGTCAAATGAAATAATCTGTGACGATCCTTGAATTGGTAAACATTTATATAAACTTTATCGAATAAACACAAAAGTAGAGTTATTCTGAATGTAGAATGAGACAGACAAGGATTATATGTATAATTAAATAATTGTGGTGGAAAATCTCTCTAAATAAACCATTAAATGACACAGGTTCACATTAGCGTGTTTCTGAAAATTAATTTGAAATTATACAGTAATTTACAGTATTGTAAGTAAACAAAAAACAACAACAGTAATGTCCAAATGAAGCTATTCAAAAAAGAAAATGTCCAGTAAATCAACTTAGTAAAAATAAATTAACCAAATGTTTTAGAAAAGGCAGGAGAGTTTTCCACTGCGGTGCAGATAAAGAACAGGTTGACCAAAACCTGCCAGAATAAAACATAACAAACCAAAAGAAAAAAGGTCTGCAATAAATAGTTGTGTCAGAATGAGAGAGAATCCTGCGAAAATAAGTGGAATATATATAGTGGACATGGTAACAGTATTTATTAGAATGACATGAAACGCTCTTCTCTTCATGTGGTTTTCCACCTCTCTCTCTCTCCCTCTCTCTCCTGGTCCTGACTGCTTCAGAGCTCTGAGAACAGCCAAACAGCAGAACAACTGGATGGAGAGGAAGATGAGGAACTGAATCGAGTAGAAGTATATGTAAATATAAAAATGAACTTGGCTTGTTGTAAACATGCAGGCCAGACAGGAGGCAAGAATAATTATCCAGGCCGCAGTGCAGCAGATCACTCTATATCTGAGAGGTTTGTACTTCAGAAAGGTTACAGGATGAACCACTGCCAGGTAACGCTCAACACAGATCAGACACTGAAACAAAGGACGACCAGTGATGAATAGTCCTGATAAAAAACATGCTAATATTGTGGGATGTGAAAACCCAGTAAAAAAAGAAATTACAGCCATCAAAGAGTTCAGACAGGTTCCAATCTCACACATAGAGAGATTTAGGTTGAAGAACTCTGATGCAACTCCACTTCCTGTTCCTTTGATGATGAGCCATATAACATAGGAGTGTGTAGGAAGACCAAACAAGGCATTGATGAAGTACAGACAAATGTCCAGTCTAGATACTATAAATAAATTATTTGAGACATGTGTTGATGCTTCAGATGTGAAGTTCACTGTAGAATTATTCATCGTCTTCTTGTTTATTTCTCAGTCCAAAAGCTCACAAAAATGTTAAAGATCCCCTGTGGTGGAAATCAAGTTTTAAATGTTATTTATATGTCTATGTGGTGTCTTTAATATACTTTAAGACAAACCATGTGCAAATTCATAAGTCAACACCATTGTTTAGTATTATCCCCTTAAAACTGCAGTAAACCACTGCCTGTTTCCTGCCGTCACAAACATGTAACCAATTCCATCAACGTGCGGACTGGCTTTTCCACAGTGAAGAACTTGGCTACAGGAAAAAAGGCTACATATAGCAATGTAACGGGTGAATTATGTATATGATGTACATTACGATGTTATGATGAACTATATGCATTTATAAGGATCCACTCACCGCCGCACTGATGGAATCCAATAGAGGGGTCGAATGTGTTCTGCATGAATGTCTTTCCTGGCACTTCTGTAAAAGTAACTTTAATTTAATATTTAATATCCCATACTTTCAATTAATACTTCAATAAATTTTCAACCGTGATATGGGGGGAAAAGTGGAAAGCAAAGTTAAGTACATTTTCCTTACATTAAGAAGTTTCATAAAAAAATCAGTTTTTAAAAATAAACGGAGCAATTCCAATAGGGTCCTCACACCATCGGTGCTCAGGCCCTAACAATTCTATATTTTTATGAATGTTTTCAATCATGGAGTCTTATTTGTTATGAATGGTAATATAGAAACAAAATCCATTAATTTATAAATGTAAGTTCTTTCAAATACACCTTTCAAGACTGCAGTCTCTGTCTTAGGCACACATACAGTAAAGTCACACAGAATGCTCAAAATAAGTTGAATTAAGTTTATGTATTGCTGAATTTTAGCAAAGAGTCAGTCTCAGAAAAAGTTGTCAATATATTGGTTATTTTACCATTTTAAAATGATCTTCTATAAATAGCAATCACAATCTATTAATAACAATCTCTAACCTAAGTTCATACAGAAAATGTAAAGTTGAGTTTGTCACCTGAAGAGTGAATGTTCAGTCTCTCTGGATGCGTTTAAATCTCTGTGCTGTGTTTTATAGACTGACTTCACAGCTGTCACAAGAATATATGTGCACAACTTCATCTGCTACACGTCACAATCAACATCAGATATGCAAATATATTATGCAAACAAATGTAAGGCTAAAAAAGGGACATATATCAACTGATAGCCAGTGACTGACTTTTATTGCATAACTAATCTACAGAAATCTACATTTATAACCATATCTGGAAAACACTCTCTATGTAGGCTACAATGTACATCTGTAAGACAGTTTGTGGCTGTATATTTCTCTAAATAAACAGTGAATGACAGAAAGTCACACTAACGTGTTCTGAGCCATTTTACACTACGAAGACAGTACAGGAGCCATTTTTCATTGAATCTACAATAATTTTCTGGTGTCATAAACAGTAATATAAAAAAGACAGAAAACCTTCTATACAGAAATAAATGCTGTTAAAGAAAAAAAAAGTGTAGTAGTTTAACTTCCAAAAATTAAACAATTTAATGTTTTATTTAAAAAGGAGAGTTTTCCAACCTGGTTCAGAAAAAGAAAAGGCTGAACAAAACCAGCCAATAGATAACAAAAAAAAATCCAAATGTAAAAGCTTCCTGAAAATAAAGATAAGTCAGAATGTAACACAATCCTGAGATAGCAAATGGCATGTAGATAATAATCATGGTCACAATAGTTATTAGAATGACATTAAATGCTCTTCTCTTCATGTGGTTTTCCTCCCCTCTCTCTCTCTCTCTCTCTCCTGGTCCTGACTGCTTCAGAGCTCTGAGAACAGCCAAACAGCAGAACAACTGAATGGAGAGGAAGAGGAGGAACTGAATCGAGTAGAAGCATACATAAATATAAAAATTATTTGAGACTAAAGTAAACATGCAGCACAAACAGGAGCCAAGAGTGATAATCCAGACCGCAGTGCAGCAGATCACTCTATATCTGAGAGGTTTGTACTTCAGAAAGGTTACATGATGAACCACTGCCAGGTAACGCTCAACACACATCAGACACTGAAACAGAGGACGACCAGTGATGAATAGTCCAAAATTAAAATATTTCAATGTCTTGAGACTTGAAAACCAACGACAAAGTACACTGATCAAAATGTTCAGACAGCTGGGAATCTCACAAACAGAGAGATTGAGGATGAAGAACTCTGATGCAACTCCACTTCCTGTTCCTGTGATGATAGGCCATATTACATAGGAGTGTGTAGGAAGACCAACCAAAAAATTGAAGCAGTGCAGACAAAGATCCAGAATATTTATTAGCCCAATGAACTGTGTTGTGGAGAATGTAGATGCTTCAGGTGTGGTGAAGTTCGATGTATAGTTATTCATCTCTTCCTTATTTCTCTCAACTTGTAATCTCACAGAAAATATATGTTCTATGGAAAACAATAAATGTTAACATATAAATGAATGCAGAGTTTACGGCAAAAAAAAAGAAAAGAAAAAAAAAGAAGAAAAAAAAGGTCTACACAAAAAAGCTACGATTTGCAAAGCATCTGATTTGATCAAAAGCCTATTTAGCTGCTGTCCCACTTTAACAGAACAGAATAGCAAAAATAGGTTACACAACTTTCAAGCACAACTTTTAAGATATAAAAAGCTCAAAATGAGACTCATCTGTCATTTGTCTTAAGCTCACACAGTCTCAGGTTCACACAGAATACTCAAAATGAGATGAATGAAGTTTGAAACGGGGCCCATTATATTTGTTGGTTTAGCATAATTAAACTAACAAACTTCACATTGCCTGATTTAAACTACACTAAATGCAATCAACAATGTCAAATTTGAAATGCATTGTATTATATATTTCTTAAATCCAATTTACCAAAATGCAATAAAAAAATAAATAAAAAAACACTTTGAATTTCAAATATTCAATGAATAACTGTAGAGTATTTTCCCTATGTTTAAATAGACAATTTCATTTGTTTTTAAGAGGAGTTTAGTACCTGAAGAGTGAATGTTCAGTCTCTCTGGATGTGTATAAATCTCTGTGCTGTTTTGAATAGGCACAAGAATATATGTGTATGACTTTATCTGTTTCACGTCACATAAAACACGGCACATTCAAATATATAAGTAAACAAATGTAAGGTTAAAAAAGACAGTCATTTATCAAACTTAGCATTTGACTGGACTGACACTGACTGACTTGAATTTAAGAATTTTCATCATTTCCATAAAAAATTTAACTGATTCATATTTTACTAAGTGTGGCGGAGCGGTATAAGATTTTAATAAACAGATTCAGCATTTTGTGATAATTGTTGACTACGCTACCCTAAACCAACCAGGGAATATCAAAATAGCCCAGCAATTAACACTAGGTCACACAGGTTCGTATGCGCCAGGAAGGTCAGAGACACATGAGTACAAGCAATTATTATAAACAGTCTTTATTGACGTACAAAAATAGTTAAAACAGTATATTCTTTAAAAGGGTGCTTAAGCGCTAAATGTACAATTAATGGCAATTTGCAAGAAAGGTGATAACATAGGGCAGTATGAAATGGCAAACACCAACACAGTCCTCTACACACAAGGATAGGAGGAATCTCGAGAAGAATCTTTAAACTTAACTCACACCAAAATTAGACAGAAAGAATTTAACCAAACTTAGATAACAAAAAGAACAAGTTGAACAAGATACACAACTGTTGAACTAAAGAAAAAATAAATAAATGGCAAGATAGAGCTGGTGCAGCACACACACCCACACAACTGGTTCTCGTACAACTAGCAGTCAGTCCCAGTTTATAGCATTTTCTATCACCCTAAAAGGAACCAGACGATACAAATCCTGTTAATTTGTTGCTGGCTCACGGCGCTGTCACAGCAGCTCAACCTCTAATCCTGTGTATAGAATATGTATAGTAAGAATATGAGGGGATATGACAGATCTAGCCAAAATACATATAACAAGTCAATATGTGGTCAGTTTCCGGCTAGATCTCCACACACATACATTTGGATCCAGAAAGGCCCTTCAATGCTTTAGAATAGGGTAGAAGACCCTTCCTCCCTTCGAACACAGAGGTCCACATAATGAACAACAGATGTTGCCAGTACATTCATATAGAACAAAGAAATCCTATACTGCATGCTTGTACACTGTATACTGTTGGACTAGTTAAACTAGAACTTCTAACAATGGGCTAAAATAGAATCAGTCTCATCACAGTGAAGAAGAAAATATCATCTGAAGAGGGAATGCTAAGTTTTTCCATGCAGATATTCTTAATAAATCTGAAATTGGCGTACAGGTGTGATGCAGTGAACACCTGACATGCAATTTTTTTTTAAGTGTCAAATTTAAATAAGTTGAGATTTCAAGTCCAATTAAATAATCGTCATAATGGAAAATATTAATAATGGGTGTTGATGTGATTTCTTGCAGTGGTTCTCAACCAGGGGGCTGGGGCCCACTAGGCGCCTCAAAAATCTAAAAACTTTAAGACTTGATTTTCCTGCTAAGACAAAAGCTGAGATAAAACTCACTCTACAATAAAGCAATGAAACGCACCCTGGAGAGAAGACCTTAAAGAAAGAGAACAGGACATTGTCTTGTCCAAACTTTTCTCCTTCCTTATCTGTGCACCCACCTCTCCCTCCTCCCTTCCTTTCCCCCTGATTCAAGTCACTAAAAGTTCACTAAGAGGATCTACATACTACATATTATGTATCTTTTGAATCTATTGTTGCTTCCCTTTTATGTTTGGTATCCTTTTAAATGTCTCAGTGCGATTGGTAAAATGGTCTTAATTTCACTGCAATCATTGGTATTATGAGAAAGATTGAAAACGTCTCGGGTTACGACTGTAACCCTTGTTCCCTGAGAATGGAACGAGACACTGCGTCGACTACGACACTTTGGGGAATGCCCTTGGCGTACCGCATCTGAAGTATGAATGAAACTAATCCAATCCTGATTGGTGCTGCGTCATGACGTAACATGTGAAGGCATACATGGAAGCTACTAAGGGATGCCGGCACACAACAGAGTTAGCTTCTGTGATGAAGCAAGTCGCTCCCAGGCAGGGGAAGGCGTGGCGGAGGGACGCAGTGTCTTGTTCCCTTCTCAGGGAACAAGGGTTACAGGCGTAACCCGATATGTTCTCTTTCGACTACGACACTTTGGGGAATGAGTACCCACTATGCCACAACGAGCCCTGCCTGTCCCAGTGTGAAGCTGAGCACAGGCACACTTAGGAAGAGAGCAAGAGTGCCTGGCGTAGAAGGAATGTCCAGGCTATAAAATTGGATAAAAGCATAGGCGTATTTTGCAGGTGGGACGGGTGGGACATGTCCCCACCACTTTTTGCTAAGGTCGATATTGTCCCCACCACTTTTGAAACATCTCGCGGCACGAATGTACCAATACAAATAAACAAAACATCTCCAGTTAACTACCAGAGCATTAATTTCATTCGTTTGTCAAATAAGAGGCGATCTAGCGCTGAAATGTGTTGTTTTTGAAATCAAGTGATCAAAGTGCTCGTTGCCGCTGCGATCAGTGGCGCGGATGCTGTGTTTGTTTGTGGCTCGTCTTCACTCGGACGCGCGCTTCAATCCGTTGTGGAGAGACTCTCTATTCGTTACGGTTAAATTACAAAACAAAATGCACACAAACGTGTCCATGCCTGATATACAACCACTGAAAAACATAATCGAAAAAAAAAAATATATATATATATATATATATGAGTGCGGTTAGAACCGACAACCTCTGACACGCTGGGCGAAAATTCTGCCCCTGGACCATTTAATTACACGCTTAAAATAGTCAGATCAACATATAATAGGCCTCATTAAACGACTAATTAAACCCAATCACTGTACTATTTAAATCGATTGCTGGACATCGTAATGTAATGTTATTGTACATACATCTGTTTTATGATTTAGCATTGAGTTACGGGAAGTGGGATGCGGGAAGTCCCTTATTGGGCGACCCGAAGCACACCAGCAACTGGTCTGACTTCCGTCATGGAGAAGACCTCTGGACATAAATCTTGAGAGCTCTGACAGGGCAGAGCAAATGAAGTCTTTATTCATCCGCCGTCACGTGAGGTGGAGGATGAAAAGCCTGCAGAACCGTAGGCCGTGCCACATCAGATGGCACTTTAGGCACATAGCCCGACCTGGGATGCAAGATAGCCTTAATGTTGCCTGGAGCAAACTCCAGGCACCCATGAGATGTAGAGAGCACCTGAAGATCTCCTACTCTCCTCAGAGAAGTAATGGCTAATAACAAAGCTACCTTGGGGGAAGGTTCTTGGCCTCAGCCGACTCCAGAGGTTCGACCAGCCCTTCGAGAACCACTGCCAGGTCCCATGTGGGAACTCTGGTACGAGCCGCAGGTCTCATCCTCCGAGCTCCACGGAGAAAACGTACGACCAGCTGATGTCTCCGCAGGGGCCCATCACCCAAAGGAGCGTGGATAGCCACAATGGCAGTTAACTGGGACCACCTCACGCTCTCTACACCAAGTGGAAACACATTCAACTTTAGGCCGTACAATCTCCTCGTGGAAGGAGCTCTGGAACTGAGTATGGTCTCAACCACTCCAGCTGACAGGCTAGCTTCTAGGTACTGAGGCCCCACAGAGGCCAGGCCCAAAGTTTCCACAGGTCTGGTCAAGGGTGAAAATTAAGCCCCCGGCCTGTGGAAGCAGGTCCCTCCTCAGAGGGATCTGCCAAGGCTGGCCTGCCAGGAGTGCCATGATGTCTGAAACCCATACCCGGGCCGGCCAGTAAGGGGCAACTAGAAGTAGGTGACCCTCTCCAGAACTCCCGGGAGCAGAGCAATCGGGGGAAATGTGTTCAGGTGTAGCCTCAGCCATGTCTGTACCATGGCATCCAAACCCAATGGGGCTGGATCTACTTCCTCTGGGCCGAACCTCTCGCATATCAACTTCACCATCTTGGTGTGAAGTCACCATTCCCTGTGCCTCAGCCCCTGCCTCGACAGGATGTCTGCTCTCTGGTTCTGGTCCCCTGGGATGTGCATTGCTCTGAGAGATAACAGTTTCCTCTGGGATCACAGGAGGATCTGATGCGCCAATCTGGATAGAGGGCGCAATCTCAGAACCCCCTGATGAATCAAATAGGAGATCACCGACACATTGTCTGCATGGTGACCCTTGAGGTCTGAAAGGAAGCTCCTCAGAGCCCTGCTATCCATGACAGCACCCCAGCCCGTGAGGGAGGCATCTGTCGAAGCGGCTTTCCGGCGACATGAAGCTCCCAGCACGGGCCTTGGGACAGAAACCAAGCTTTTCTCCACATAGATAGAGAACGAAGGCATCTGCACGTAACCCTGATCATGCGGAATGGGTTCCCCCTCAGGGAAAACCCCTTGGTTTTCAACCACCACTGCAGGGCCCTCATGTGCAGCAGGCCGAATGGAATGACGTTGGACGCTGCTGCCATGAGCCCTAACACTCTCTGAAAATGTTTTACAGTGATGGCTTGGCCTAGCTTTATACTGGTCACCGTGGCCAGGATGGACTCGATCCGTGCAGGAGACATTTTGAGATAAAGTGTGTCTTCTACCAAGGAGTGTTATCAAGATGGGAAGCAAAAGGCAAAAACAAAACACCAATATCTAGAAAACAATGTAAAATGTTACTAGGGTGGTGCTTTTATTATTATAGACAGGCTGCCAGTTTATGAATAAAGTGTGGGCTTTATAAATCATTTTGCATGGGTCAGAGCAAACATTATGTTTTCTGCCTTTTATGCAACATTGCATATTTATGCAGAATTTAGATTGGTCACAAAGCCATCTTAGCAGTATGTACATTATACATACAGTTAACTACGTTGCACTCCCTTTAAATCATTTACAGGCATTTTTAGGTACTGTATTTTACCAAATATAAAAAGGCAACCTCACTGTTTCCCAACTCTGTTCCTGGAGGTACACCAAACACAACACATTTTCCAACTCTTCATAATCACATCTCAATCAATTCATCACCTCTTCAGTGGAGACTCCAAGACATAAAGCAGTCAGAGGAGGGAGACTTCATCAAAAATGTGCAATGCTGTTGTGCCTTCAGGGTTAGGAAACACTACATGTCTAAATGAGGTTCGGAAAGAGTTTTGTGACAAGACTAAGAAAATGTTCTTCTGTGTCCAGTGCTGTGTCCAGAAAATGTCCAGTGTTGTACATTGCCCTGCATATTTATTCCAGACTATATGCTTGTTGGGCTGGTGCACAGCGATTCCCAACCCTGAGTCATGAAGTCACCCTAGCACCACACATTTTACATGTCTCTTTTGTATAAAGTCCCTATTGATGAACTGATCTGAATCAGATGGTTTTGATTGAGGAGACATGCAGAATAAACAGAACAGACAGAGAAACCCATAAAACATTACGTTTAACAGGTATATTAAAATCAATCAATGACCAGTTAAAAAATAAATTAATAGGCTACCCTTCTTTTTTTAACCTTTCTTCTGTTTTTGATTTACCTAGGCAGCCATTTACCTTTAAACACACAAATTAAAAGATCAATGACTAACTTTGTATGCATATATAAATTAGATATACATGTATATTACTAATAGTGTCTGTTGTACAACCCACAAAAACATGAAAACAGTGTTATGATCATATCCCAAATTAAAAAGGTACAATAGTAAAGATAATAGAATTTAGTCTAAGTGTTAATATCCAGAAGTTTATCTAGACGTTTATCCACACGTACGTTATCCAGACGTTTATCCACACGTACGTTATCCTCAGGGACGTGCACAGACATTTTGAGGGGCAGGGGCTCAAGTGAAATAAAGGGCACTTCTCATAATTACGTTTTTTTATTTTTTTTTTTTTAAACAAAAAAGTATATATATTAACGCAACTCTGACTTCCTTTTTAAAAAATTTATTAAAAAAGTTAATTAATTTTATCTTCCTCAAACTCACGCAATTGTTTCATTTTCAGAAGATGTCTACAAAATAATCCGTTCACACAGAAACCATGGTCTCCTTAGTATTCACTAGGTTTATAGAGCAGCAAAGGAAACCATTCCACAATGACCATTTGAACCATTTGAACCATTTTGAAAACATTTTCTATGCTACTAGTTTCAAGTATATATGAATAGTTCAGATGCAAAAGCCTCTAAGTGCCATCTGAAATTTTCTTCTAAAATGAGTATTTTTTTTCAAGTTCAGTAATTTAACTTAAATGACAATTAATAGGTAATTTTCATTGCCAGTAATGTGAAATAAGTGAACATAAACATACAAGCTTGATAAAAATGATCATTATAAGGAAATTTCAGATGGCACTTATTTATAACCTAAATAACTGCATCAAGCAGAGGGGCGTGTTTTACTAATAATTTGTTTATTTTTGCACAAGGCACTACATCGTTTTAATTATTTTGGAATACATAACACTTTAAAATTAAACTTCCCAAAATAATTGAGTAAAAATTCAATAAAAGCCCATGTCAAGTATGTATTTGTGGTTGTATGGAATACTATTTTATAAAGGTTTAGAGGAAATAAAAAAAAGTTAAATTACTCATAAATAAAAAGTTAATTTATAAATATTGTTATTTTGAATGTTTAATGTTTACTTATTTCTACTCAGTTTTATTTATTAATGTACCAGATGCAGTTACTCAGATTTACTACATTTTTTAGAGTGTATCCTCCATCTGTTTGCATCTGTAGATTTCTTCTAAATTCACCAATTTAGATTTCTAAATTTCAGGGGGAAAGACTCTTGATGTAAGTCATTAACTGGGGACGTTCTGTATGCAAATTAGGCGTCAACTAGTTCAAATGCGCACATTTGCATCTAATTAACAGGGCAATGCAGGTAAATAGGATAAACAAAATAACTAAAGCATATCAACTGGTGGTGGCATATCAGCCATGTAATAATTACATGGCATATCAGCCATGTAATAAAATGCTTATTTTATTAGCTTATTTTATTACATGGCTTGTTTGAATTCCAATGTAGAATGCGGTCTGTTATTTCTTGTTATACCATGGACTGGGTGAATACTCGATTCTGATTGGCTGCAGGGTGTCCGTTAAAAAGTGATAATGTACACCTTGGAACTGATGACAGTTTTAAATGATGCGCTGGCTCAAACTCACTGATCAACTGCTGCGGTCGGCTCGCTGTGGCCACGTTGCTTGGCAACGCCTGTATACTATTAAATAGTGTGCGCTCGACTTAATAAATAAAAACCCTAACGATTTTTACTCTAAAACACATTAAAGTATTATTAATTGATTAAATATGTCTTTCTTTCGTAAGTGACCATGGTATAAGCGGGTTAATGCCCTTCGAGGTGTCCATTATCAGGTTTTAATGGACTTCGGTCACCTCCGCTGCGCGTCGGACGGTTCACGCCTCGCCGTCGTCCATTAAAACCTGATAATGGACACCTCGTCGGGCATTAACCCTTACATAACAGACCGCTGTGCGGAGTATAACAGACCGTTGCCATGAAAAACAGAGCGTTGCTATGGACTCACAGGATTCTAACTGTAGAGACGGAGCGTACTATTTTCTTTAGCGGAAGCAATACAATCGGGTTTAACAATCGGGGGAGAGGGAGAGGGAGCGCTTCAGAACTCCTGACCTGATATTTAGATATACTATTCTTCAAAAAATATATTTGTTTGACAGGGAAGCTGTGCGCAAACAGAAATATATATTATAAAAAAAAAAATAAAAAAAAAAAAAAAAAAAGCACCCCAGAAAAAAAGGGCACTTTCTCTCCAGGAATAAAAAGGGCAGGTGCTCAAGCCCCCTTTGATGTCTATGTGTGCACGTGCCTGGTTATCCTAACGTCTAACGTCTCATATCTTACATCTGACGCCTGAATACTATGGGATTTTGGCCAGACGGCTGGCGAGCGTATACACGTTAGTTCACCTCTCAGTTTGCTTAGCGATCGCCAAAAAGTGCACAAATCACACCTCATACCCTCTGACCATTTCAGATCTGGCTAGTTCGTGATGATGAGCGCACATTCGCGATGTGAGGTCTCAAAGGGATACCGGGTCCTTTAAGGAATAATTGAAAGTATGGGATACTCAGAATAATCAAAGATATAAATTAAATCATAATCAATATTTCTGATTATTTTCTAATATCATTTGAAATTGGAGTCAGATTAAGCGTAGAGCTAAAGTAATATTGAAACTAAATTCTAATAAATAAAGTGAACTTCACTGGAGCGTTGAAAAGACATACACGCATTATACCTTCGCCCACACCAATGGATTCCGTCATTGGGCCAATGGGTGGCCCCTACAAAAAAACTAAACAACTTAATGTTTTATTGAAAACGAAAACACAATAGTTTTCCAGCCCGGTTCAGAGAAAGAACAGACTGAACAAAACCAGCCAAAATAAAACAATATTTTCCAACAGTAAAAAGTTCCTCAATATAATCTTTTGTCAGAATTAAAACCAAGCCTGAGACAATAAATGGCACATAGATAAAAGCCATGCTCACAGTAGTAATAATAATTATTTGAAATGCTCTTCTCTTCATGTGGTTTTCTTCTTTCTCTCTCCCTCTCTCTCCTGGTCCTGACTGCTTCAGAGCTCTGAGAACAGCCACAAGACAAAACAACTGGATGGAGAGGAAGAGGAGGAAAAGCAGAGTGTAGAACCATTATAAATATAAAACAAGTCTTTTGTAATCATGCAGACCAAACAGGATCTAAGAGTGATTATCCAGGCCACAGTGCAGCAGATCACTCTATATCTGAGAGGTTTGAACTTAAGAAAGGTTACAGGATGAACCACTGGAAAAAATTGGACAAGATAAGGTTGGAGTTCCATAATCATAGGGATAGTTCACCCAAAAAAAGAAAAAGTTATAATCATTTACTTTCCTTTATGTCATTCCAAACCTGTATGAATTTCTTCCTTGTGTGGAACAATATATATATATATATATATATATATATATATATATATATATATATATATATATATATATATATATATATATATATATATTTTTTTTTTTTTAAGTGTTTTTCAGCCCTTAACATTTTGCAATAAACCAAACAACCAAACTCTCCAAAGCTATCATTTTATTAAATATTTAACAACTTGACTTGTTTTAATTTATTTACCAACTAATTACACAATTTGTGTATATATGGCCAAAAAATGGGTGTTCAAGCTCTTACACAATGTTTTGTTTATGAATTGTGTTTTGAGGAGAATGTGCGGCTGTCAGTCACCGCGCCGGTGTCGATACTGGCATTCGCAATCACATCGACTGGCATCGATTCTACTTTTTGGAAGTATGACCAACATAAGAATTTTCACCGGAAAATGTCGTCTGAACAAGTAACATTCACTTTTGTTCTGACCAACTAACGTTAAGTGGGGAAAAGCATTGCAGTAAATCGCCCTGATTACATCTAACAATTGCTTATCTTATCACGTCAAACCATGCAAATTATACTTTGTTCTCAAATTGTTAATGTTAACAACATCAGCATTGCGTGACTACATTTAATCCCCTTCAGATATTTATCCTTGTTTTCGCATGGGCCTGGTTGCAGTCTCTTTTTTTTCTATAGTCCAAAGTCTTTTGCATTTTACAACTGGTGAATCTCCAGTTGTCACTGGTGATTGTCGTTTGAACCTTATTAATAAGTTTATAAGAACCCAAATTAATAAGTTTAATTATATCAAGTGCTGTGTGAAAAGGCTATAAATCTCCACCTCCAACATCCTCACACGCAATATAGCCTACTAGCCGAGACACCTTCTTTATGTGTACAGATGTGACGTAATGACGCAAAGACATGCTCGAATTTCCCGTGGAAATCCACCAGTACCACTGGAATTAAAAACATGATTACAAGCTTACTGTTTTGAATCGCGCTACGGCAATCAGAGCGTTTTGAACACTGGCTGATTATGTACTTGCTCAACAATTTATTTTGGAAAATATTTAACCCAAAAAAGTTACGGGCTGGAGCTTTAAATAAAATATCCTAAATTGTGGAGGAAAAACTTAAGTTGGACAAGCCTGTCAGTGACACCCCTCTCTCTCTCTCTCTCTCTCTCTCTCTCTCTCTCTCTCTCTCTGTGTCAATTGCAATGTGCAATGTGTATAATTTTTTTATACATTTTTTTGCATCATTTGATTAGATGACAAATCACAATTATTTCCATTCAAATTTACTTAGGCTATTACGGCTATGTATTTCATCACAATCATTACAAAGAAACGACAAGTAACACTTAATTAAATTTGACATTTTGAAGTAGAAAGACTAAAATAGTATTTACTTGTAAAACATAATCATGTAGTCTCTTTATTTACAACTTCAAATTGTTTTATTTATTTATTTTTACATAGTGAGTGACATTGCCTCTTTAGGATCATATACAGGAAAAAAATGTGAAATAAGATACTATAAAATAATATTTCATATAAATATTTCAAAGATTTTTTGCATTTATTTGGTGAGTATATTGTAAAATGTATAAAATGTATTTAATTAATTAATGGGGGGGGGGGGGGGGGTAACGATTTTCCAGCTTAAGTAAAACAAATAAAAATAAAAATAAACAACAAGGTTTAATAATGGTAATTTGAGGAAATTAAACAATTGAATGTTTTATGAAAAACAGGGGCAATAAAGTTTTGCAGTTCGGTGCAGATAGAGAACAGGCTGCACAAAACTAACAAGAACAAAACAAAAAAATACAGCAGACAAATGTTCATCAGAATATTGTTTTGTCAGAATAAAAGAGAATCCTGCAATAATAAATGGCACATACATAATAGCCATGCTAACAGAAATTATTAGAATGAGATGAAATGCTCTTCTCTTCATGTGGTTTTCCTCCTCTCTCTCTCCTCTCTCCTGGTCCTGACTGCTTCAGAGCTCCGAGAACAGCCACACCGCAGAACAACTGAATGGAGAGGAAGATGAGGAACTGAATCGAGTAGAAGCATACATAAATATAAAAATTAAATGAGAATAAACGAAACATGAAACACAAACAGGATCCAAGAGTGATTATCCAGACAGCAGTGCAGCAGATCACTCTATATCTGAGAGGTTTGTACTTCAGAAAGGTTACAGGATGAACCACTGCCAGGTAACGCTCAACACAGATCAGACACTGAAACAAAGGACGACCAGTGATAACAAGTCCTAATAAAAGCCATGTTAATGCTTCAAATCTTGAAAACCATGGAAGAGTACAGATTAGTAAAGAGAGCAAGGAATTGAGGCTGTAAACAATCTCACAAACAGACAAATTGAGTCTGAAGAACTCTGATGCAACTCCACTTCCTGCTCCTGTGACGATGAGCCATAAAACATAGGAGTGTGTAGGAAAACCAAACAGGAAATTGATGCTGTACACACATAAGTCCAGAATGGTCACTGCTTCAAAGGATTTAGTTGTTAAGTTTGTAGATTATGGGGGGGCACAGAAATCATCTCGTTATGTATGGTAACCCTCGTTCTCTGAAGGAGGAACCGACTGAAATGGGATCTTCGCAGAGAGACCAATCTACTTTGAGAGAAACTAAATAAGCCAAGGCACATTGGCATGCGATAATTGTGCCAGCTGCTTCTATCACGCAGCGTGGGTATATAATAAGCAGCAGGTGCAACGCATCTTTGGTTTTCACTGAGGAGCCGAGCCAGAGACCCGGCCGTGCAGCGATGGTAAAACAACATGGTGACGAGACAAACGTCTCTGTTCCCTCCTTCAGGGAACGAGGGTTACCATATGTAACCAAGACGTTCCCTTTCTGTCGGTCACTCCTACGGTTCATTGGAGGGAACCGACTGAAATGGGATCCCTACCAACACGCCATGTCGTTGGTCCTTCCAGTGCCCTGCATAAGCCTCATTTCTCTCCATCTGTTAGAGACAGAAGCTTATGTGGGGAGTTCCAGCCACTGATGTTCCGCAAGACCCACTCAGTGAGAACATTGGATAACACTGGGAAAACGTGCCCTATCCAGTGGAAGGGGACGCTGCAAAAGCTACGACCTACCTGGAGGGAGGTAACATGTGGAGAATACACATGTGGACAAGCCAAGCGGGGTAGTACAACATGGAAGTCTCTGGGGTGGTTCCAGCCTAATCCTAGGGGGGAAGCACACCGGCAGAGACGGCAGAGCGGGCTCTACCAAGAGAAAGACACTGGCTAGCCGACAGGGTGGCAGTACCATGGAAGAATACACATACGGGATCGCCGCAGGAACCGCTACTTATGGACACCCAGCCTAGCACAGGTTCTTCAATGCATACAAGTGTTAGGCCTGGCATCAGACGCTCCTCAACGTCTGACTGCCTTAGGGGTGACGGAGGAACTTAACAGGGTGAGCCGTTTCCAGAGAACACACTGGAGCAATAGACGCACATATCTGGCCGATCAGACGAGAATGGCGTAGCAAGCTGACACTTGAGCGGGTACCCCATGCTACTGGCTGCTTGGGGCGTGTATTCGGGAGTATACCGGCTCTACAGGAAGACTATAGAATCTAGCAAATGTGTTGGGTGTCGCCCCGGGTGTCTACATATATCTGTAAGCGAGGTGCCTTGAGCCAGCACCCAGGAGGAAGTAACACTTCTAGTTGAGTGTGCTCGCAACCCGAACAGGCACGGCACGTCTTGGGATTGATACGCCAAGACAATAGCATTCTCTATCCAGTGGCTAACCTCTGCTTGGAGACAGCCTTACCCTTCTGCTAGCCTCCATAACAGACGAAGAGCTGGTCTGCTCTAGCGGAAGTGATGGTGTTTACCACCGCTTGGGGTAGGTCACTTAACCCTCTGGGGACCACAAACGCGCCCGCGCGTTTTGGTCGTTTTTTTTTTTTAGCAATGAAAATAAACACTAAATGCTCTGTTAATTTTGATCTTTCATTTTCGTGTAATACATCAATCGATCCTGTTCAGTTTCAATTTTTTTTCTGTATACTCACAATAAAAATAAAGTGTTTTGCTTTTTGACAAATAAAGAAAAATTAACATGATGCGATTTCTGCCTTCTCTCTGTCAGTAAACTCCCATTTGAAACGCGTTCGAAAATGATCTATAACTCCGCGAAAATTCAGTCAAACAGGCAAACAGACCCACGGGCATAAAGCTTGAGATCGCATCCTTTAAATGAAGTCATGTATATAAAAAACAAATATTCTCAGCTTCTGTAATCTGTATAAAAAGAGAGCGACTCCTGTCGAGCTCATTACGAGCTCATTCACAGTAATGTGACCACTCCCCGGAGAGCGCGTGCTATTCAAACGCAAATTCTGAGAACTATTTCAGAGCTGTGAAACGCCCACATCAGCTGTAAACAAAGCGCGTCGCGACTCCTCGCGAGTGAGACATTATAGCCTACCTTATGGAGAAAAGATTCCTCAGAACAGTGCTGATGAGGAGCAATATCTCCTGAAATGAGGAGCAGATTCCGCTGAGGAGTGAGGTAGGCTGTTTTCTTTTCTCACGTGTGGAATAACGTTATGGAATAACGTTAGTGTAGGCCTATGTAAACCGCAAAAAGATGAATCGCATTTCTATAATATGACTCGCCTTTCTGTGAGATGAATGAAGGGGACATATTTGTAAAGACTGTTTAGCCTAAATATGAATCGCGCGTCTGTGTGTGAAAGAATAAACTGCTTTGCTATAGCCTACTGAGATGAGTAAAAATCGACTGGATTATGTTGAAATAAAATGTATTTGTATAAGCAACGTATTAAACTGCAAAAAAAATACTATTTTTGTCAAAAATAAATTCATAGACTAAGATGTTAGATGTTCCAATGTTGGCTATATTCAAACTAATGAATACATATGATAAAATGTAGGCCTATAATCTTTTTTTTTTTTTTTTTTTACAAAGAAAGAGTACACTTGAAATATTGTTGAAATTGTAATTATTGTTGTAATTGTAACATTTTTAATAAAATAGCAAAACATATTTACAAGAGAGATGTAAGCGAAATCTTAAATGGTCAATATAAGTCTTCTTCTAAATATATCTTTTGTCCTTGCATTGTGGCTCAGTCAGTTTCACACCTGAGTGAATGGCTAATTATGCAGAGTGGGTGGGACATTCATAATCTAAGGTGTAAACTACTCCTCCCCCTCGCATATTGGCTTTCCAAGCAAAACCTGTTTTACACCATTTAAATCAATGTATTTTTTTTTGTGAACGATAAAGCAAGACTATTTTTACATCATTTTGAAGCTAGAACTCAAAGGGACAACATCCATTAGTCAAAAGTCTTGTGGACACATATTTAATATGTGTTTTGTGGTCTTAATTCAGCAACTTTCATTTTAATTTTTTCCAATAACCACGCATAAACATTATTCTCTTAAAAATACAAACATCTACATACACGTTGCTCGCATATTATGGTAGCCCTGTTTGTGCTATATAGAGTGAATTTACACCTTTGCCATTAACATGTTTATAAATAACTGAAAAAAGCACAAATGTCAAGGCATGTCAGAACATCTCAAGGACCCCAAAAACAGCTTGGTCCCCAGAGGGTTAAAATGGAGTTTCCAGAGGTCTGGACGTGGGTGCCATAGGGTGCCCCATCTCTGAGAAAGCTGGTCCTTCCTCAGAGGAATGGGCCAGGGAAGGACTGTTGCGAGGAGTACTAGTTCTGGGAACCAGGTCCAGAAGGGCAAATAGGGGGCCACTAGCAGGACCTGCTCCTTGTCCTGACTTTGTACAAGGTCTGTGCAAGAAGGCTCACTGGGGGAAACACATACTTGTGTAAGCCCCGGGGCCAGCTGTGTGCCAGTGCATTTGTGCCGAGGGTTCCATCGCTCAGGGAGAAAAAACAACTGGCAATGCGACGTGTCCGGGGAGGCAACATATCTACATATGCGGCCCCAAAGTGCCTCCAAATCAGCAGCCAAGAGGGGAACGAGTGCTGTGAGGCATAGCGTCACAAGCTGCAACTTTGGTTCTCTTGGGGAGAGAGGAACGAGAGCGGTGAGGCATGGTGGTGCACTCTGTTGTCCCCATCCTCGTGGCACCCAGAGATTTCAGAAACTGCACTTTACTGAAGGTGTGGGTACCGCTGTCTGAGCTTTTGTTAAAAAACAAATTTGCGTGACAACCCGCGGAATCAGCCGGCAGCTGAACGGCATACAGCGAGATGAACGCTCAAGCCCTTGCGAGAGAGGCAAGACAAACAGCATGCCGACGTGTTCATGCTCTTCTGAGAGAACATGAACCACCCACGGACGCAGTTTCAACATGCTTAAGCCCAGGCATGCGAGACAGTGATCGTAGCCGTCACACGAGGATAGGAAACCACCGCATCCAGAACACACGAGTGGAATGTCACCCTCGTGTAAGCTCTTTTAGGAAAATTAGCTCTCTCTTGTGCTGAAGCGTACAGGAGGATGTCTGCAGCCAACAGCGGGAATAGTGCAATCCGCTGAGGCACTCAACCGAACCACCATGCTCAGAGCTGAGAAAACAGCTGTTTTTTGTTTTTGTTTTTCTGAGGTGATCCTGCTGCAGCGCGCCGTGACACCAACACAAAGGAGAGGGCTTCTTCCAAAAAGAACACTCGAAAAGTTGTCTCTTCTTTAGAAATGATGTTTTATAAACAAAGTTCGGGAGGAGCACATTCAAATAATCAATCCAATTTACTTGTCATCAAACAATTACTATGTCTACCCTATCAGCATGAGAAGAAGCATATATATATTCACTCTGTCAACTCACCTAGCATTCCTTGACAGTTTTTCAGCATCCCTCTACCACCCCGACTCCTCACTCTTGGCTCATACTTTTACAGCCAGGAATACGGGGGGAGTACTCTGGGTTCGGGCCAAATACCGAGCCCGGAGCCCTCTCCTCGGACAGCACGCCAAATAAGCTTTTATTCTATCTGACTTATTTGCAAGTGTGAACTTGTGAAGTAAGACTGCTGGAAAAGATCATGAATAAGCTCGGCTCCGAAGCAAATTGCAAAGATACATTGCACCTTCTGATCATTTTATACCCGTGCTGCGTGATTTGTTTAGTTTCTCTCGTAGATTACTCTCTCTGCGAAGATCCCATTTCAGTCGGTTCACTCCAACGAACATAGGAGTGACCGACAGAAAGGGAACTCAACTTTCAACTTTTCATATGCAAATACATCACATATAACAATAATATCAATAATATACATCAACCAAACATGTTTGTCAACCAAACATAACTTTGCATGTATTTTCACTGTTTTGTTTTGAAAGACTTTTCATGAGCATGATTTGTTTATTTTTGCTTTATGATTTATTACAGAATTTGTGTAAACATGGCTGAAAATGGATGTTCCCAAGCTCAATTTTTGAAGAAAAAAATAATAATAATAAAGTAACATGCCATGAATGAAATCTTCATGGTCTGAATAAAATGCAGAGTTTTGCAAAGCATTCTAACAGATTTCAACAAAAAGTTTTTTAGCTTCATTATACCAGAACAAAATATCTCTGACTCTCAGGAAAATGTTTAAGTTGAATTAAGTGTTTTATGTGCTGTAGTAGTTCAGTAAAAGGGTCATCCTCAGGAAAGGGCCCCATAATACCGGTTGTTTTACAGTTTTTTTCAATTGTTTACACGCAATTTTGAAAACCGGGTTCTTTTTTTCAAAACAGAATCACAATTATCCAAACACCACACTCAATTTGCATAATTCCTAGATTGTTTGCAAAATGACACACTTCAGTCAAAACATATACACATATTTGTGAAAATGCTATTAGTTTTCATTTAACCAACACAGTCCTCAATGATCAGACACTATTGCAGCCAGTTACACACAGCTGTGATAAATATAAAACACATTTGTAAAAAAACTAATTTTAGGAAATAGCATGTGCTAGATTTTTGGCCAGACATTGTTATGTAAGGGATAATTTAGATGACAAAAAAAAAAATAGTGACATACCCACAACATTCTTCATGATTAGTTTGAGATATAGGGAGAATGTACACAAATAGGCCTACTATAAACTTACAAAGCACTGCACAACACTGATGCTGCAGACTGAATATTTCAAGTATTTATTTCAATACTTACACAGTATTTCTTACCATAATCAGTTACAGTAATCAACCAACAATGAAATCAATGAAACAAATAAAATCTGTAGACAAATAAAAATTACTGCATGAAGTACATACACTTTGACTCTGAAGAAAAACTACTGTAAAAGCAACAAGAATACTGTAACTATTCATCATCTCTCCGTCTGGCTGGATCAGGCCATAAGATTTCATCCACATCACAGGCTATGTCTTCAATGACATAAGTCCTTCCCTACCTCTTCCTCTACCTCCTTCTCCTCTTCCTCTACCTAGGCCTCTTCCTCTATCTCCTTCTCCGCTTCCTCTATCTCCTTCTTCTCCTCTTCCTCTACCTGGGCCTCTTCCTCTACCTCCTTCTCCTCTTCCTCTACCTAGGCCTCTTCCTCTATCTCCTTCTTCTCCTCTTCCTCTATCTCCTTCTTCTCCTCTTCCTCTACCTGGGCCTCTTCCTCTATCTCCTTCTTCTCCTCTTCCTCTACCTGGGCCTCTTCCTCTACCTCCTTCTCCTCTTCCTCTACCTCCTTCATCTCCTCTTTGAGCTCCCCCTCTCATTCTCACTCTTCTTCTTTTTCTTCTAGCTCCTTCCATTTTTGTTGAAGACAGGTGAACTCACCTGCTGCCTTTTATAGCACACCTGAGTGCTGCGTTTTCAAATTAGCACATGTGTGCTTCCACACCTGGTGGTTGTGTTTATCCAATTCGTTCATTAGTGTGGTCATTGGCAATCTGGGGCTTTGTAATGACAAGGAAGTAACCTCACAATCCGTAACTGTGTCTAAGGTGTGAAAATGTGTGTAGAGTTTTACAAATCACTGTGTGTAATGTTTTGCAAAAAGGGTGAAGCAGACATTGTGTGTAATATTGTGCAAATCTGTGGAGGTATTTTGCTCATTGGAGTAGAATTTTGCAAATTGTGTGGAAATTTTTATTTTAGTGTGTAAACAATCGTAAAAAACTGTAACATTTTAAAGTGAAAAAACGTCACATAATTCATTTCAGACTGTGAAACAAAGTCAAAAGTCAACAAAAGTAGCCTGATTTAAATTATTTAAAGTGATTTCAGTCCAACTTAGTCCAACTTCCAGTCCTAAATTTATATAGTTTATAAGAGTTTATCAATCTAAAACGTTATCACCTGAAGAGTGAATGTTCAGTCTCTCTGGATGTGTATAAATATCTCTGCTGTGTTTTAGAGACTGACGTCACCTTTGCCACAAGATAATATATACATGACTCCAAACACGTCACAAAAAAAAATATATATATATGATATGATATGATATGCAAATATTGAACGTAAAAAGTGGTTCCAAATGACAGATAATGTTAACTGTGTAAACACAAACAGAAAAATTTACAATAGGTTATTAAAAGAAATTTAAGAAAACTATACTTTATTTACAATATTGAATAAATGACCATTTTTATATTTTCAGGTGATATAATAAATAGAATAAAATCAAGAAAAAAGAAAAAGAAAAAAAAACACGTATGACCACATTTTGGTATTATATTTTAATATATTTTGGCTCACTGATCTTGATACTGCAGTTGTTCACCAATAAACAGGACCTGTGATAATTAAAATGGGCCCCCACTGGTGCAAAAATGTCATGATTTAAAATTATAACTGTTTAACTGTTTTTATTTTACATTTTTTAAGACAAAGCACTAAGCTTAAGCTTTCTAACCTTTATTGTTCTGTGTTCAAACAAAATGTATTTAAACTCTTCCAATTTAATCTGATCGTAAAAAAATGGAAAGATCTTTTAGTATAAGTCATTGAGAATCTCTCAAAATACATAGAGCATTGCATGACATGTTCTGGCATAAGCACTAATATAAAGAAATAAGACGTTTCATTTGAAATGAAAAGAAATGTCAACTTACAAATTCCCATCCATTAAAAAAAATGATCAAATAGAAAAATTAGGATAAGTCATTTGTAATGTCTCACAATTGCAGGTTTTATGGGGAACAGAGACAGGAGAGTTTTCCAGCCCGGCTCAGATAAAGAACAGGCTGCACAAAACCACCCAGAATAAAACAAACAATACCAACAGATAAAGGTTCATCAACATTTTGTGTCAGCAAGTACAAAAATCCTGAGAGAGTAAATGGCAAATATATAATAGCCATGCTCACGGTAGTTATTAGAATGACATGTAATGCTCTTCTCTTCATGGGGTTTTCCTCCTCTCTCTCTCTCCCTCTCTCTCCTGGTCCTGACTGCTTCAGAGCTCTGAGAACAGCCACAAGACAAAACAACTGGATGGAGAAGAAGAGGAGGAACTCAAACGAGTTAATGCATGCATAAATATAAAAGTGAAGTAAGACTAAAGTAAGCATGGAACACAAACAGGAGCCAAGAGTGATTATCCAGACCGCAGTGCAGCAGATCACTCTATATCTGAGAGGTTTGAACTTCAGAAAGGTTACAGGATGAACCACTGCCAGGTAACGCTCAACACACATCAGACACTGAAACAGAGGACGGCCAGTGATGGCAAATCCTATTAAAAAATATGTTACGTTTGTTAGACTTGAAAGCCAATTAAAAATAGTAAGAACAGAGAACAAAGAGTTCAGACAGCAAACAATCTCACAAACAGAGAGATTGAGATTGAAGAATCCTGATGCGACTCCATTTCCTGTTCCTGTGATGATGAGCCATATAACATATGAGTGTGTAGGAAGACCAAACAGGAAATTGATGCTGTGTACAACATGCCTCACACTGGCCAGTAGCCCACTGGACTGGAGGATGGAGTTTGTAGAAACAGCAGATGTGAAGTTCACTGTGAAGTTATTCATTTTCTCTCTGTCTGTCTTCTCTGCGCAGAAGATCACCAAACAAATGTTTCATTTCTAGATCAAGATCTATAGGGACAAAAAGAAAGGGGGTGTTATGTAAAAAAATAAACCATTCGGTTCAGGGCCAACCAGTTGAGGAGAATATGTGTTGATTATTCTATGGGGATGCAGGGCCATGATCTGGGAGACAGTTTTGAAAATTAGACCTAATGGACTTTTTTTGTGATCTTCCATTGAAAATTTATCTCAACAAAAAGTAGTTTAAAGACACTTTTTTACATTTTACACAAGAGAAAAACTCCATGCCTTATGCCTCCATCTCCATGGTGCCATTTCTAAATTTGTTTCACAAATTAGTATTGTTATTTCTGATCAAATGCAACTTAATAGGCTTAAATTTCACTTGTTCGGTCCAGAACTGCCCAAAAACGTGTTTTCCTTCATTTAATTATCATTTTAAGTGAAATTTTCAAAATGTGTTTCGGCCACCGTAGTATTGTCTAAAAAAAGTTTAACTCTGCTCCAGCTAAACATGGTGTATCCTACTCTCATTAAAGCTGGTGACGCCACGATGGTAGCGTGTGAAAGTGTAAGCTTTTATTGAGTTCGACCAATAAATAATAATTAGGGGTTCTATACTCCAAAAGCATTCTTTTCCTTTTCTTACTATCCCACTCCCATCACAACCCTCCCCCCATGCCCAGGCCACGACCGCATCATAATCCGTCCCTGATGACTGATTGTCCTCTAGTTTAAGAGCAGTTTTTGTTTTTGCGTACATGAGTGAACTTACCATTTAAATGACAAAATCATCCGGGAAAATGTCATGGATTTTGCTGGACCTGTGTGTCCCCTGTTACGGCTCCCCTGCATTAAAGTGTAAAAAGTAATGTCACAACTGAAATTATTAATGGCTTTTATAAAATAATGAGGATCACAAAGCATTAAAATGCTCTTTAGCTGCTGACCCATTTTAAATGATCGAGTAGATAACATGGGCCAAAGTTCTTTCAAGCACAACTCTCAAGACTGCTTACGACAAATTCAACATAAAAGGCAACTTAATCTTATAAATTTTAGAACTAAAAAACTTCACGTAATTTAGACTAGAAGGGAATCAGAATAAAAACATGTCAACAAAAGTACATTTTGAAAGCAGGTTTTCAATACATGCCTGTCCAAGTAAAAACAACACAAACAAATATTGAGATTCTATTAAAACAGCAACCTTCACATTCATATAGAAAATCTGAGTTAAATGCTTATCACCTGAAGAGTGAATGTCCAGTCTCTCTGGATGTGTATAAATCTCTGTGCTGTGTTTTGTAGACTGACTTCACAGCTGTCACAGAATATATGACTATATAAATATGCAAATATATTAAGTAAACAAATAGGTTTAAAAAGACACTATTTGACTAAACTGAACAGGTTTAAACTGACTGGAATTATTCAACATTTAACTAACTGACACATATCTTCAGTACAACAATCTTATTTCTAATAGGGTAGAAACATTTGTGGGTATTTCTCAATACTCAAATGGACTGTGACCCAGATACCGATCCAAGTTAGCCACCTTGAAGGACATCTCAATTCTCTAGTTGCACCACGAGGAATGAGGAGTGAGGGAATTTCCAGAGAATCTATGAGTGAGGATGCACAGGTATAACCTATATGCAGATTGTACTCCCCTTTCACATCTGTCACAATAATTTTAACTTATGTTTTACCTCTGCAGTTTAAATAAACCATACATCTCAAATATTTCAACACAGCATCTTATTTTATTCATATTAATTATGAATTAAAAAAAAAAAAAAAAAACTTAAACAACACAAGGGCACATTCCTTGAGCACAGCTGATGATGACGTTTTGAAGTGACGCTTGAGTGACCAAAAATATTCCAATGCACAAATAAGATTTCCTTCGATTTCCCTATCCTACTTTTCTTTCCTTGCATCCTTTCCTTGCATCCTAAGGGTGGAGCTGAGACTGGAGGAAAGGAAACAAGGATGCACAAATAAGAAATGATAAGCACCTTAGCTGAGTGGATCTCAGCTCAGAAGTCAGTGCACTAATCAGTGAGTCAGCCATTATAAGGGCTGTCTCAATCGCAAAATCCTTGCAGTGCACTGGAACGTTCCCTCCCTAAAAATATTCTATCCTTAAAAATAAGGATATGTAACAGAACAACGTGTTTAAACAGCATAAAATACAATTTGAAAAAGATATAGGTCCTGCCTGTTGTTGATTAATTCCAGCGGTAATATTCTACAACGTTGTAGCTTACGTCATGTCGCTGGAAATTGAGTAATCGTTATCCCACTGTAAAAAGAATCAGGGTCCTTACCAGTGCCTGTATTCATGTAGGCCTTCACAAGATATTGATTTACAGGCTCTGGAGTTAGGGAGCTGATTGGGACGCACTCATTTCAAAGACCCCATACGTCATTAAGGATGTCTCATTTCAGAAAAGTTCAGAAAATCGACATCAAAAATATTCCTTGTGAAACATAAGTTGTAATTTATTTATGACTTTGGAAAGTTATGGTTAGGCTATACTTTACTGAAATAAAGCAGCCTCAATGACATATGCAGCTGACAAATGTGACCTCCGCAGGACTCAGCCTTCGAAATGAGAAACTAGTAGCCTATTAGGTTCACAGTATATAGTACATTATTGAGTTATATTAGCATTAGATAAAGATATTATAACATAACATGTTATGTCAAGTTTAATGCAATAATCTCGGTGGCACCCCACATTATGGAAAAGGTGATCCTAAATCACTGATGAACAATATGCTACTACTCAAAAACAACAACAACAACAACAACAACAACAACAACAACAACAACAACAACAAATTCTAAAATTGTTAGAGTATGGTTGAAATAAAAGGTGAGGAAAGGAACTAAGCACAGCAGTAAAACTTTTATTAAACAAAGAACTAAAAAAACAAACACTTGACGAGAACTGACAAAGAACTGAAAGAAACACAGGGCTTAAACACGCAAATAAACCAATCAATGAAATGAACCACAGGTGTAACCGAATCAGTAAACATGATAATTAAAAGGCAGGAAAACTAGAACATAACCCTGACATTTCCCCACATAAGGACTCAGACTCGTCCGTCGCTGGGGTGGTGGCAGCAACTGGTACGCTGTTTTCCTCCTCACTCTTGCAGATGATGAAGGCATTATAATTGTGGAGGAGTAGGCCTACCCATTCCATGTACTCCTTAAAAGTCCCTAGAGGCTCGACTCCGGGCAAGCGCACTCTTGTTTTAGAATTCAAGCTTGTCCTGAAAAGCACACAAACGTCATTGCAGTGGACGACATGGTAGAGATCCAAAAATGCCAGTGCACGCCTCTCTAGGGACTGGTTCCCCTGCGAGAGAGGAGGATCCATATTTGGCCAGTTAAAAAAGAGATTTGTATACGGTTATGGTCTTGATAGTTAATATATGATAAGAAGATCCTCCAGGGTTGGTTCAATTGTTTCAGAGACTGAAACAGGTTAATACAATGGGAAAAATGGAAAGAATAAATGCATTCATGCCTATAAATAAAGATGGATATTTTTCTGCAAAGATGGAAAAATATTACACTAACTATGACGAGTTAGACTAGGATGACAAATGTATAAGCGAGGTACAAATGTTTGTTCCACAAAGAATTTTTTTTTTTTTTTTTTCCTTTAAATAAAAATGCAAAAAAAGTTTTTAAAAAATATATGAAATAACTGATTTTAGTATTAAAGGAGCCGTATGTAAGATTGTGGCCAAAACTGGTACTGCAATCACTTTCAAATTACTGTAGAGCGGTGTATCCCCTCCCCCTCCCCCCTGACTCGAGGTTGCCAGATAGGCTGCAGGATCCAGCAGGAACGTTTGTAGCTGCAGCTGTGGTAACTAGAGCAGAGCTGGCAACCCAGATGCCAAAACACTACTGACTTCGTGATTGGTAGATAGGTGGAGGGTGGCGCTTCAGGCCAAAACACAAGATGACAACATCAGTTGAGGGCTGCAACTTCACTTTTTAAATGACAATATCCTGGCCGTACTACTGTTGTCAGTGATATAAGTATTTGAAATGAACATGATTTCTTAATGTCTAGTGACATATCAGGGCCATTTTATGATTAACTGAAATACATTTCTTACATACAGCTCCTTTAAATTAAATGAATAATCATGATTTATTAAATTAAAGTTATCTAATACAACATTTAGAAAGTAAAGTAAGCAACTGTATTCAGTGAAATATCCCAATTGCAGGTCTCATGAGGAACAGAGGCAGTTTTCCAGTGCGGTGAAGATAAAGAACAGGCTGAACGAAACCAGCCAGCACATAACAAATAAAACCAGGGGTCCAATATGCAGGATTATTCTGTTGTGTAAGAATAATATAGAATCCTGTGATAGTATATGGGACATATATAAAAGCCATGCTCACAGTAGTTATTAGAATGAGATTAAACGCTCTTCTCTTCATGTGGTTTTTCTCCTCTCTCTCTCTCCCTCTCTCTCCTGGTCCTGACTGCTTCAGAGCTCTGAGAACAGCCACAAGACAAAACAACTGGATGGAGAAGAAGAGGAGGAACTGCAGTGAGAAGAACCACGTTTGCACATTCAAGTTTTGTGAGATTGCAATAAATAAACTATTAAAACAGGAGCCAAGAATAATTATCCAGACAACAGTGCAGCAGATCACTCTATATCTGAGAGGTTTGTACTTCAGAAAGGTTACAGGATGAACCACTGCCAGGTAACGCTCAACACAGATCAGACACTGAAACAGAGGACGACCAGTGTGAATAAGTCCTTCTAGAAACCGCGGTAACAATGAGAGACTTGAAAAGTACATTGGCAGTATAGAGAGCAAACCATTCAGACAGGTACCAATCTCACACATAGAGAGATTGAGGTTAAAGAACTCTGATGCAACTCCACTTCCTGTTCCTGTGACGATGAGCCATATAACGTAGATGTTTGTAGGAAGACCAAACAGGAAAGTCATGCTGTGTACACAGATATCCACAAAGCCCATTAGCCCAATGGATTGAGTTGTGGAGTTTGTAGATGTTTCAGGTGTGGTGAAGTTCACTGTAGAGTTATTCATCTCCTCTGTGTTCATCTTCTTATTTCAGCAGCTCACAAACCAAATATAATATAGCAACTGTGATTTTTTTTATATGGAGACCTGTAAATGAACCAGTTAATTCAGACTGACTCAGTGAGGTAAACATTTAAATAGCCTACATGTTTTCAGTACAACATAATACAATTATACAAAATTAATATTTATATCTCGTAACCAGACCACACCATTATTAAATTACTTCACAATATACTTGCATGTATATTCAGTATTTATGCTTAGTCTATATTTATAAGCATGTCATTTTTCTTTCATATATTTCCTTTAATTGTCTCATTTTAGTTATAGATCAGTATAATCAGGTATAAGTATAAATCAGTATAAAATATCTCAGTCCCATTTTACTCAATAGCTAAAGTATTAAACACATCCCAAAACATTATTGGGACACCGTCGGTTGATATTACTGAGGTTAAAACAACTGAATCAAAAAGTTTTCTCACCTGAAGAGTGAATGTCCAGTTTCTCTACATTACTGTGCTGTGTTTTAGAGACAAGAATAATATATGACCTTGATTTCATCTGCTAAACACAACATATGCAAATATTTAGACTGAACTTTCAAGGTTTATGACAAATTAAAAAAAAAATGTGTTATGACAGGATGTCAAGTGTAAAGCAATTATTACTATTTTGCAACCTTCAGTATGGAAAAGGTGACATTTGGTCACTGGTGAAGTTTTATTGGAAAAGACTAGCAACCACTAACAACAACCATTTCAGTCTGATTTTATTAGTATTCCTAGTTTATCTGAAATTATTTGATCTTCATTCACATTCATTTAGAAAATAGTGAAATAGAAAAAAAATCATTTAAGACTTTAGTTTCTGTGGCGGAAATGTGTTTGTAAATTGCACGATTATTGCAGTGCTATAGAGACACATTTCATGAGATCGGGTTGGTTCAGAATGCAATGGTACATGCACTGTATCTTATTTTATTTTCATCTGACTTGACTGACATCCAGTAATTTACATTTAAATTGTGCACCAAGACACATTTTTTTTTTACAATATTAATCAACTGATCCTTAACTTTAATACTGAGGCTAACACATTTGTTCATGCAGTAAATCTTCAATCCAGTAGAAGAATCTTTTTTTCTTTTTTTAAGTCTTTTTACTTTTTACAATGTATAGTCAGTCTTCTTCTTTTTACATTTGAAACTGGTCAGCACAGGTGCCACTCATTAAACACCTGACATGCAAATTTTTTAGACAAGAGCAATTTGTTTGTTTATTTCTGTGGAGAAAAAAAAGTTCAAATCTGTGTAATGAATGTCAAGTTTAATGCAATAATCTTGTGGGCAATCCTCAATATGCAAAAGGTGTATTTACTTTACATTTTCCAAACATATATAAAATGAATCAGACATAAAAAAAGGGATAAATCAAATATCACAATAATGGGATTTAAGGAAAGCCAAGGCAGGGTAATTTTTCCAGCCCGTTGCAGATACAGAACAGGCTGAACAAAACCACATAACAAATAAAACACACAGAAAAAGTTTGCTTTTCTGTTTTGTCAGAATAAAAAAGAATACAGTGATAGTAAATGGCCAATATATGATAGCCATGCTCATAGTAGTTATTAGAATTATATAAAAAGCTCTTCTCTTAATGTGGTTCTCTCTCTCTCTCTCTCTCTCTCTCTCTCTCTCTCTCTCTATCTATCTCTATCTCTCTCTTTTGACTGCTTCAGAGCTCTGAGAACAGCCACACAGCAGAATAGCTGAATGGAGACAAACAGTAAGACTTGAAGCGAATTTATACATAAATCTAAAAGTCGAAAGATACTAAAATAAACATGCCGCACAAACAAGAACAAAGAGTAATTATCCAGACCACAGTGCAGCAGATCACTCTATATCTGAGAGGTTTGTACTTCAGAAAGGTTACAGGATGAACCACTGCCAGGTAACGCTCAACACACATCAGACACTGAAACACAGGATGGCCAGTATTGCCTAGTGCTAATAAAAAACAGAGCGATTCAGGATGAAGAACCCTGATGCGACTTCATTTCCTGTTCCTGTGATGATGAGCCATATAATATAGGAGTGTATAGGAAGATCAAAAATGAAATTAATGCTGTACAAACATATGTCAAGACTGCCCAGTAACCCAGTAAAATTAGTTGTGGAGTTTGAAAAATTTCAACTTGTGAAAAACAATGGAAAAGTTGCACATTGGATTCTGAATTCGAAATTGCCCCCTGAATGAAAACGAGTGAGCGAATTCGGACAGCCGTTAAGAGTACATCGGTTGTACACTCGTTATTGCGGTGCAATGTGGGATTGAATGAGTGCACTAAATAACGTCCACTATGGTTTCGGACACCACTACAAATGGCTGTCCCCTCAAATAGCGCCCTATTTGAGGGTATGGGGGTGATTTCAGATACAGCCAGGACAACCCATTCTCACTCCCAAGGCGTCAAAAACTGAAGCATGATCAAACGCCCCCGGCGTCACAATGAAGGCGCCCCTCGGCGTCACTCTATGACAAATTCGGAACTCCGTTGCTTTCAATGGGAAACCTGTGGCGTCAACAACAGACGCAAATTTTATCAGTAGGAAATCGCGCTGAAGTCTCATTCAAACACATCGCAATATTTGGCATCAGTTCACGTGTGCCAGACGTTGGTAAGTAGGCCTAGTTGTAAATACGCTGTCCTAATAATGTTTGATATAATGTATTTTCTGTTTGTCGATATTAATCAGATTAGCTCATGTTCAGTCACTGCATTATATCTGTTATCTCCACGGAGGCTTTGCGTTTCATTGCTTTCCAATTCAAAACAGGGTGATTAAACACTGTCTGTCACGTGACGTGCTATAGGCCTAGACCTTCAATCAGTTAATCATATTCATATCAGGTTTAAAGTAGTACAATTAGTTCCAAAGTGGTATTTGTAGTAGAAGCACAGTAACCACAACACTTACCATGCTTTTGCCACAGTAACCCTAGTTTTACTGTGATAGGTGTGGTAAAAGGACACTAACCACAAAACTTACCACACTTTTACCTCAGTATTGGTAGTTTTAAAGTGATTTTTGTTGTAAATGTATATTAACCACAACACGTACCATGCTTTTAATGCCTAATAATGTAAAATCCAATATTTGTGAGGTAAATC
Source organism: Abramis brama (assembly GCF_963993115.1). Taxonomy (NCBI): domain Eukaryota; kingdom Metazoa; phylum Chordata; class Actinopteri; order Cypriniformes; family Leuciscidae; genus Abramis; species Abramis brama. The sequence continues at coordinate 27,709,272 of NC_139977.1, read as the reverse complement.
AGTACTTTTTTCCTTTAAATAATCCTATATATTATACATAATGATATTTTCTTTTCTCTTTTTTCAGCTGAAAAGACCAAAAGGGCCTTTTGGACTCAGTTAGCCCATTTTTGTTTGAGGAGAAGTAAACGGAGGAGAAGGACAGCTGCAAACGCAAATATTTGCAATGGTATGTATGTGTTGGTTTTAACCCTTAATCAAACATTTTATCAAGCATTTGTTGTTTGTTAAACCTTTTCTTACAAAACCCATAGCCCAATCAGTACGAACATAGTCTCAAAGTCTTAATAATTCACAAGATTTAACAAGTTGTCAAATTCGTACAATACTCGTACATATTTGTATACTCGTACATAATCCTGCAGCTTTTACTCCTAGTGCTGTCATTGGCTACTGCCTCAATTCCTGTACATATTTATCACGATATTTGTAAATCAGTTGCGCCCCTTCTTGGAAAGTAGTCGGATGTCCCACACACTGTCAGAAAGTTTATATTAATTGCATTGTATTCATTTAAATTATTACAAATTGGACCCTGTCTGTTCATGTTCTGATGATACATGATGTCTCTCCACACCTCATAAACTACCTCTGTTTGCAAGAGTGGAAAAGCTAATCTGACTTGTCACATGAACTACTTGTCACATTAAAATGAACTAAACTAAAAGAAATAGCCATAAAAAAACAATATTAAATGACTTCAAAATATGGTTTTATCAGTAGTTTTTAAGGTGATTTCATATGTTTATGCAGCCTACATTAAAAGGCAAAATGTTTGTTTATTGTATTTCAACTGAACTTTCTTCTTTTCAATGAAATAAAAAAGATCTGTTTGTATTTACTTCAATCTAATTTCCTAAAAAAAAAAAAAAAAAAATCAATGCAGTGACAATGCTTCTTCTTATTAACTGAAAAACAAGAATTTAAATCAAAAAGAGGAGTTAATCACCTGAAGAGTGAATGTTCAGTCTCTCTGGATGTGTATAAATCTCTCTGCTGTTTTGTAGACTGACTTCACAGCTGTTACAAGAATATATGTGCATGACTTCATCTGCTACACATTACATAAAACAGTGACAGACTAGTGTCACCATTATGTTCAGTTTGATTCAGTTCAAGGACTTTTAGTTTGTACAGTATATCTTCAGTTCATGCCTTACTTTGTTTGATTTCCTGCCACTCGTTTAGTTACCATGATCACATTTATTTGGTGTTTTCTAATGCCTGTTCGCCTGTTTTTTAGTAAACTTGCTATTAAACTTCGTTAGTTTAATCTAACCCTAACCCTAACATTAGGATACTTTAAAATAGCATAATAGGGGCACGTTGAATGTCCTAATTGAACTATGGCCTAATCCTGGTTTAATGTAAGCCTTGTCTGTGAAACCAGGCCTTTGTTTTGTGCACCAGACAATGGCCAGCCGGTGCCACTCATTCAACGCCTGAAATTATAGTGAGCACAAACTATGACAAAGAAAAACAAACAATATAAATCTGTGTTGTGGCAGGATGTCAGGTTTGATGTAATCTCTATGGCAATCCTCAGTATGAAAAACGAATGTAACTGCTCATGCATCTCTTCAACACAAGCAGAATAAACATGACTAGAACAATCAAAAATACAGCTATTAGTCACTGGATGAACAGTGAACGACAGAGAGTCCCAAAACTGCAAATGTGGCAAAAAGCCACATCTGAAGTAGTATATATGCCATAAAAAGGTGCATTTCCACAGTGAAATAATGTAGTGCATATGAAAGAACAATGACAAAGTTCATGGAGGTTCTGATGTGGCATTTTATTATAACCTCTGTTACATAATAAAAAACATAATAAAACCGTTATTCAGATGGGAAAATCAGCTGCAAGGACACAAAAGTGATTTAAAAATTTCAGAAGCAATAATAAAAGTTCTATGTAAAATATAGTTGAGTAACTTAATTCCATAATATATTACATGACAGGTCTTATAAGAGACAGGGGCAGGAGAGTTTTCCAGTGCGGTGAAGATAAAGAACAGGATGAACAAAACCAGACAGCACATAACAAACCAAACCAGGGAGCCAATATGCAGGATTAAGCTTTGTTCTGACAATGGTAAAAAACCCTGCAATACTATAAGGGACATAAGTGATAATCATGGCCACAGTAGTTATTAGAATGAGATGAAACGCTCTTCTCTTCATGTGGTTTTCCTCCTCTCTCTCTCTCCTTCTCTCTCCTGGTCCTGACTGCTTCAGAGCTCTGAGAACAGCCACAAGACAAAACAACTGGATGAAGAAGAAGAGGAGGAACTGCACTGACAAGAACCACATATGTACAGTGCTGTGTGGGTCTATAGTAAACATGCAGCGCAAACAGGAGCCAAGAATAATAATCCAGGCCGCAGTGCAGCAGATCACTCTATATCTGAGAGGTTTGTACTTCAGAAAGGTTACAGGATGAACCACTGCCAGGTAACGCTCAACACACATCAGACACTGAAACAGAGGACGACCAGTAGTGATTAGTCCTACTAAAAATAGTTTAAACTTCATAATAAATGAAAACCACTCTGACAGTACAAAGCTCAAACAATTCACACAGAAACCAGTCTCAGAAATAGAGAGATTGAGGATGAAGAACTCTGATGCAACTCCACTTCCTGTTCCTGTGATGATGAGCCATATAACATACGACTGTGTAGGAAGACCAACCAGGAAACTGGTGCTGTAAACACAATATTCCAGAATTTCCACAAGCCCAATGGAACGAGTTGTGGAGTTTGTAGTTGTTTCAAGTGTGGTGAAGTTCATTGTGTAGTTATTCATCTCCTCTGAGTTTGTCTTCTCCTTTCAGCTCACAAAACAGTATTATGTGCTGTAATCCATGGAAAAAGAGAAGTGTACATGAGCCAGGTAATTCATATATACTAAATTAAAATGAACTAAACTAAAAGAAATAGCCATAAAAAAACAATATTAAATGACTTCAAAATATGGTTTTATCAGTAGTTTTTAAGGTGATTTCATATGTTTATGCAGCCTACATTAAAAGGCAAAATGTTTGTTTATTGTATTTCAACTGAACTTTCTTCTTTTCAATGAAATAAAAAAGATCTGTTTGTATTTACTTCAATCTAATTTCCTAAAAAAAAAAAAAAAAAATCAATGCAGTGACAATGCTTCTTCTTATTAACTGAAAAACAAGAATTTAAATCAAAAAGAGGAGTTAATCACCTGAAGAGTGAATGTCCAGTCTCTCTGAATGTGTGTAAATCTCTGTGCTGTGTTTTATAGAATGACTTCACAGCTGTTACAAGCATATATTTGCATGACTTCATCTGCTTCACGTCACATAAAACATCAGATATGCAAATATTTAATTACAAATTAAAGGTTAAAATATGTGACTTATTGTGTTTTAAATTGTTCACAATTTATACACAACCATGAAATAATAGTCCCACCATAGATTCTCTACTCTGGCCCTTGAGATTAACTTTCCTACAGAGTTTAGCTCCAATCCTAAAATACACCTGAACAAGATAATAAAGCTCATTCGGATTACTAGAAAGTTATAGGCAGTTTCACGAGTTTACACGTACATGAAATCAGATAAAGGGTTTTGGAGGGATGCTGTGAACGTGCTCCTCCTGAACATTGTTAAATGAAACTTCATTAAGATTGATCAAGGTTGGATCCAAACTCTGCACCAGACTGTCTCTCTCTCAGAATCATCTCACAGTCACATGTACAATACACATCCTTTCTAAATAACTGGATAGAAACGGACAGAATATCTGGCAAAAGTGCCATTTTTGAGCTTTTAGCGGCTTAAGTGCTTATGTCAAGCTATTATCTGTATAAGTGCACTGCTGTGGTAATCAGATATAAAAAAAGAAAGTAAAAAAAAACAAAAAAAACATTGTGCACAAAAGATTTTAACACCTATATTTAGACACACACAGACATCAAGAATCAGCATATGAATCTCAACAACGGTGATGTGCTTCATGCTTCTCTCAGTCCAGGAGAAGCATGAATCATTGATAATATGCTGCATGTTACTTTATTTAAAAGGTAGTAACTGTATTGCAGTGATTATGTCTATTAGCTTAGTTAAGTTGATGTATTTGGTTTTATTAATTTTTTTATTATTTCTGCTCAATTTTAGACACACAAAGTATTTTAACAGTATTTACAGTTTAATAAATACAAATCTGTTGTCCCAACACTCTTTTGTATGTCTTTGTTTTAACAACTTACAACTTTAAGTAAAACATGCTTAAGGAATATAAGGTAATCTGTTTCCACATATTTGTCTAGTAATGTGAACAAGCTTGTTAAGAAAACAGAGGCTGTGTCTGAAATCGCATATTTTCTTGTACTTATTTTGAATAAGTAATAACTCCACAACCGCTAAAAAAATACGTTCTATATAGTATGAATGTGTGTTTGAATGTAATCTGAACATACTCGCCATGTTGTTCGTCATGCACAAATTTGAATATGCAAATATTTAAAGTAAAATAAAAAGTTAAAAAATGCAGTGCGCTTCTACATAGAATTATGTTAACTTGACAATGTGCAAAACATTATTTACATCCATGCAGAAAATTGTGTAACTTCGGTAATCATCTTTGAGAATGATGATGTGCACAGATAAAATCAGTGAAGAGTCAAAGATTCAATCTGTATACACATGACACTGGCAAGCATGTGCCAGTGAGCATTTAAAAACTGTGACAGAGAAAAAAAAATCAATAAAATCAATGTCATGGCAGGACGTTAAGTTTGATGTATACTACTAATGTATACTAAGTTTGATGTATAATACTAACACTTTCTCTTCTATTCTATTCTATTAAAAATAATAATAATAATAATAATTAACATGTACTGCGTTAGACTAAACTGAAAAGGGTCATAGCACTTGCATATTGTTGTCCTACTGTTAGTTTAACTGCTTCTATTGTTATCATTTGTAAGTCGCTTTGGATAAAAGCGTCTGCTAAATGAATAAATGTAAATGTAATCTCTGTGACAATCCTCATTATGGAAAAGGTGACACTGGGCCATTGATTAATTTTCTTATTTTTTTATTGGTAAAACAAACCATGAGCTAATAGTAACCACTCATAAATCTGTTAAACACAATCAGAATAAAAAGAATAAATCTGACTAGAACAACCAAAAATACAGCTATAAATCAGTGAATAAACAGTGAATGACAGAAAGTCCCAAAACTGTAAATACATAAGAAATCAAATTACATAACAAAAAATTAACAATTAAAAAATTAAGGTAACATAACCCTGCTATTTCAGACAGGAAAGACTCAGCTACAAGGACACACAGGTGATTTACAATTTTCCCAATCAATAATAAAAGTTTGAAGTTATATTTGAGTAACTTAATTTTGTAATATATTTAAGTAGCAGGTTTTATAAGAGACAGGGGCAGGAGAGTTCCAGTGCGGTGAAGATAAAGAACAGGCTGAACAAAACCAGACAGCACAAAACAAACCAAACCAGGGACCCAAAATGCAGGATTAAGCTTTTCTGTGGCAATGGAAAAAACTCCTGCAATACTATATGGGACATATGTGATAACCATCCCTCACAGTAGTTATTAGAATTAGATCAAATGTTCTTTTCTTGATGTTCATTTTCTCTCTCTCCTTCTCTCTCCTGGTCCTGACTGCTTCAGAGCTCTGAGAACAGCCACAAGACAAAACAATTGGATGAAGAAGAAGTGGAGGAACTGCAGTGATAAGAACCACATATGTACAGTGTTGTGTGAGACATGCAGCGCAAACAGGAGCCAAGAATAATAATCCAGGCCGCAGTGCAGCAGATCACTCTATATCTGAGAGGTTTGAACTTCAGAAATGTTACAGGATGAACCACTGCCAGGTAACGCTCAACACACATCAGACACTGAAACAGAGGACGACCAGTAGTGATTAGTCCTGTTAAAAATAGTTTAAACTGTACTATAAATGAAAACCACTCTGCCAGTACAAAGGTCAAACAATTCACGTAGTAACCAGCCTCAGAAATAGAGAAATTGAGGATGAAGAACTCTGATGCAACTCCATTTCCTGTTCCTGTGATGATGAGCCATATAATATAGGAGTGTGTAGGAAGACCAACCAGGAAACTGGTGCTGTAAACACAAATGTTCAACATTTCTACAAGCCCAATGGAATGAGTTGTGGTGTTTGTAGATATTTCAGGTGTGGTGAAGTTCATTGTAGAGTTATTCATCGCCTCTGTGTTTTTGTCTTCTCCTCTCAGCTCACAAAACATTATGTAACTGTGATCAATCGGAAGAGAGAAGTGTACATGCAGGTAATTAAATAATAAATACTAAATTAAAACTGAAATAACCAGAGCAAACCAACATTAAATGACTTCAAAATGGTTCTATAAATTCAGTAGTATTTTAGGTTATTTTATATCTTCATCAGCCTGTTAACTGGCAAAATCTCTGCTTCTATTGTATGTCTACTGAAGTGATTTCTTCTTTTCAATAAAATATAAAGAGCCCAGATTATTTACTTGTTCAATTTTTCCTAAAAAACTAATCAACACAGTGACATTGCTTCTTCTTATAATCTGTTTTACCATAAAAGCAAGAAATCAAATCAAAAAGAGAAGTTTATCACCTGATGAGTGAATTTCCGGTCTCTCTGCACTTCTGATCTCTAGTACATTCATCTCTGCTGTTTTATAGACTGACTTCACAGCTGTAATAAGAATATACGTGCAAGACTTCATCTTTTAGACATCACATAAAACACTAGATATGCAAATGTTAAAAGTAACAAAGGTTCAAATATATAACTTATTGGGTTTGTTCACCCAATTGTTCACCAAGGCACAATTTATACACCACACTGAAATAATTATTCCTTATCTGCAGTTAAGAATGACAACAGCAAGTATTCATCATTTCTTTCAGACTGTGAAGAGATTAAGCACATGGGAAAATTGAGGATGTGTGTGTATTTATTTTTAAGTCAGAGTTGTGAGATATAAACTCGCAATTCTGAGAAAGAAAAAGTCATGAGATGTAATGAGATGTAAACTCACACTTTTTTAAAATTTATTATTATTCTGTGGCGAAAACAAGCTTCCATAGTTTTAAATTAAAACATTTAGAACATTTTATTACATGGCTCCCTGGAATACTGTTTGGTCACTCGCACCATAGCTGTCTGATATTTCCAAATATCCCGTCATCAATAGCAACACTGTATATAGGCGAATAACAAACTGCATTTTTTTTTAAACTGCTGGAAGGAAACGTTTCTTGAAGTTCTTTTGAAAGTGAGCAACCCGATTAATTCCATCGTGAAATATGCTTTATATTTTTATACGTTTTGCCAAATGCCAGTCGAATAGACTACACCATTAAAATTAATTTGAATTAAAGACCTAAAGGGTCCTATTTTGACGATCTAAGCGCATGGTCTAAAGCGCAGGGCGCAAGTGCAGTTAGGTCTTGTCTGAATCCGCTTTTGCTAGTTTAACGACAGGAAAAATGGTCGGCGTGCCAGGCGCATGGTCTAAAAGGGTTGTCCCTATTCTCTTAATGAGTAATGGGTGTGTTTTGGGCATAATGTGCAATAAATCAGAGTCTCATCTCCCATTCCCTTTAAATGCCAGTTGTCTTCGCCCCATGATGGTTTCGCTATTTACATGGCAGAATTTGATAGTGGAAAGACCAAAGCCGTCTCCAGAGCGCAAACGGAACTGCTCGTGTGAGAGGTAAAAGTTCACAAGCAGATCATCTACAGGACAAGCCGGATTCCACCACAATAATACAATAATAATTTTTTACATTGTAATCCTTTTATTTTAAATATTTGGCATGTTTGTGTGCTGCTGTACGTGCGTCCCTGTGTGTACTCGCGTTGTGGACCCGCCTATAGGCGCACATTACTAACGCGCTCTTTAAATAACAAAAAGAAATATTGCGCCATTGACTTTAGACCAGGTTTCAGTTGGTCAATGGTGCAGTCCATTTCTGCTGCCTCAAAATAGCAAAGTGCCAACAATGCGCCAGAACACACCTTTTCAGACCAGCACGCCTATGGGCGCACAAATGGGCGCAAATGCATTTGCTATTTAAACAACGTGGCGCAGGACGTGAAAATGATAACTGCGTCGGACTGAATCTAGCAAAAACACTTGCATCAAGCTTGGTGCTTCATTGTGCTGGGTGTAAGATAGGGCCCTTTGTCTCAGCCTGGGGTGTCCCGGAAAGACAGAGAGACCTCCCGCAACGGATCCAGTGATGACGCCCATTCCTGCCACGGAGTCTGAGTCTGAGCCTGACCCAGCGCCCTCCTCGGGCTACAAGCTTGAGCCCCCTCCCTGCCCGGAGTTGGAGCCAGCCACAGAGTCCACCCCAAAACCATAGTATGTCGCCGCACCCGTCCCGACGCTGGAGCCGATCGCCAGATCCAGCGAGGAGTCAGGTCCAGTGAGACAGTCCTCAGATGAGCCAGTTGAGGAGCGCTGGTTCATCAGTTTCACCACGGAGCTCGTCCCACTCCAACCAACTACACTCTGTATCATGGATGACCCGATCCCACCCAATATCCTGCCCACCCTTTTGTCACCACTATCATTCCCCAGACAAACATGCTTCACTGGTGTCTCATGGCTCCTCAACTCTGCCTTCGCCGTTGATCACCGCCAGCTCGTTGGCTCCACCTCAGGCTCATTCAACACCAGCACGGCTCTGTGATGTGGATCCCCTGGCTACACCTCAGGCCTCTAGGCCCAGTTCTCCACCTGTCTGCCCGGTTTTGGTGCGGACGTCCAGGCCTCCGGCTGCACCTCAACCCTCCCCCCTCCAGCTTCACTGGGATCCTCCTTCCCTGCGGTTCCACCGTGGTCCTCGCTCCCTCGAGTGTCGGCCCGTTCTGCCAAGCCGCCTTCTCCACCTCAACCCTCCAGGCCTGCTATATCACCCTGGGATGTCGTCCTTGGGGCTTTGCTCGTCCCGCTCCACCGCAGTCGGTCGAGGTCCAGGCTCTGCCAAGACTTTTAGGACTCCGCCTTGCCTCCTCCCACCGCCAGTTCCGCCGTGGTATTCTTATCTGCTGACTCCTCCTGACTCGACCTCCTCCTAAAGTTGGACTTTTGCAAGAATAATTATCCAGACCACAATGCTGCAGATCAATCTATATCTGAGAGGTTTGAACTTCAGAAAGGTTACAGGATGAACCACTGCCAGGTAACGCTCAACACACATCAGACACTGAAACAGAGGATGACCAGTGGAGGAGAGTCCTACTAAGAACATTTCAAATCTTGAGAGACATGTAAACCACATTGAGGGAACAAAGACCAAACTGTTCAGACAGATACCAAGCTCACAAACAGAGAGATTGAGAATTAAGAACTCTGATGCAACTCCACTTCCTGTTCCTGTTACGATGATGCATATATATATATATATATAACTCTTTTGCGCCGACGTCACAGTTACGTCACGGCGCTAGCTGGAGGCAAAACAAACGGAAAACTGGAGGCGGCCAATACAAACCAGCACAGATTCGGCTACATAATAAGGAGCTTAAATTATTATTTTTATTATTAAATGTCATCTTGTTGTGTTGTTGGGTGCAAGAATCGATGAAAAATAAGTATGCTGTATCTGGAATTTTTATTTCTAGAAAATATTCATATCATTAAAATTGCACCGTAGTGTCACTATTTACATTGTTGTCTTCTTGGCGCTGGCTAGGCAGAACTGTGGATCGTAGCACACAAGTCTTTACATGACCATTCATCACATAGTTATAGGCATCTAAATATATATATATGCCCTCAGTTTCTCTTTACCCTCGGTTTCTCTATCGGGTAAGTTAGGTGTAACGTTAGAAGTCAGGCCACTCAACCGGAGGTAACGCTAATGTTAATCCTGTCAGATCGTCCATTGACTGAGCGTATACGTTCATCTGGTTCCGTCTGTTAAAATTAACTTTTGCAAATAACAATCGTGGTCCTGGAAAGTGAGTGACCTTGCACATTAAGACAAAATCAGATTTTCTCCAGTCATTGTTAAAAAACAAGCTAACAAAACTTGCAAACTAGCGTTAGTGAAGCGGCCAGAGGGATCTTTCTGCCTCCAGCTAAGCCCCGCCCACACAAATACGTCACCATGTTTACCAACTGTAAAAGGGTCTATACAGTAGGAAAATCAAATGGTCCATACATTTTTAAAGAAATTATCTATAGCCTATTTCTGAAACTGCCAGCACACCTGCCAGTGCATCAACACAAAATATGCAAATTTTTATACCAAGCATTTAAAAAGGAGAGGGAGAAAAACTTTTTAATCATCTGTGTTATGATAGGATGTCAAGTTTAATACAACATTCTAAATTGAAAGCCTTCATAAGGGTAAGGTGACACTAAGTCATCAACAAAACCAGCTCATCCCACACGCAATATAGATGGTCACTTAGTAACCATTCTTACTGAGAAGGCCCCACGGAAAACAAATATTCAAAGTGTTTATTAAAAATAGTAAGGACAATTTCTAATAATCATGCCCATGAATGTGTTAAATAGTTTTATATGGACAAGCATAGACTTTACCTTTTAATGCACAAACCACAGTGACGGTGGCAACCAAAAACAACACTGAAGTCACCATGAAATTAAAATGAACAATTCTTATTTTTTTATGAAATGTTACAGTGTTTATTATAAATTAACTATCCATGCACACCATTACATTTTTTTTAAATGTGCCCTCGTAATCTTACATCCACAGATTCCAAAAGGCTCAAGTTCATCAGAAACAAAAATAAGTCAAGAAGAAGATTATTTTGCGAATTTATTATTTATGTTTTGACATCGCCCTGAACATCTATTCACTTTTGCATAGAGTTTTGTCACGCCTTTTATTTACATAAAATATGTGATAAAATGGCCATAATTTATAATGACCACCTAAAACATTCATATTAACCTGAAAGCTTAATGTGAAAAATGCCTAATTTTACCAGTATACATTCATGTAAATTCTCATTAAGGTAAACTACCTGTCTTCTAAACTGATTGTATCACAATTTTTACTCCTGTGTGTTTTTCTGGGAAAAATAAAATAAATGACAGGCTGGTAGCAACCATTTATATCAATTATATAGGACAAGTACACTCAAAATTAACTAAACCTTTGTATAAATAAATAGAATAATTAAAGTACAACTAAAAGTCAGTTTGTGGTGCTGCATCTCTCTAAATAAAAACTGAATGACAGTCATTGACAGTCTGCCACTTCACACTGCAAAGGCCATTTAAACATTACGAATGCAAAAATGAATTACAGAGAAATCACAATGTTTAGTGTTGCCATTTGTGTCAATTCTAGCGGACAGCTGAACAAAACAGACATGCCAAGATTATCCCAGAACCAATAAATAGATTTAGTAACTTAAGTAAGCAAATTATTACAATTGCAGATTTTATGATGAACAGAGGCAGGAGAGTTTTCTAGTGCGGTGCAGATAAAGAATAGGTTGCACAAAACCAGCCAGCATAAAACAAGTCAGACCAGTGAACCAAACTGCTGGATTATTTTCTGCCGTCAGAATGACAAATATTCCTGTGATTGCAAATGGGAAATATAGGATAATAATGTTCACAGTAGTTATTATAATGAGATGAAATGCTCTTCTCTTCATATGGTTTTCTTCCACTCTCTCTCTTCTTCTTCTCTCTCCTGGTCCTGACTGCTTCAGAGCTCTGAGAACAGCCACAAGACAAAACATCTGGATGAAGATGACCAGTGTAAGCTGCATGGACAAGAACCATGTATGTGCATGAATGTTGTTTGAGGTGAAGTTATACATGCTGACCAAACAGGAGCCAAAACTAATTATCCAGGCCGCAGTGCAGCAGATCACTCTATATCTGAGAGGTTTGAACTTCAGAAAGGTTACAGGATGAGCCACTGCCAGGTAACGCTCAACAGACATCAGACAATGAAACAGAGGACGACCAGTGAATGTAAGTCCTAATAAAAATGCATCTAATATCTTAAGACTTGAAATCCACATTGACAGAATAAAGACCAAACTATTCAGACAGATACCAATCTCACCAAAGGAGAGATTGAGGATGAAGAACTCTGATGCAACTCCACTTTCTGTTCCTGTGATGATAAGCCATATGATATAGGAGTGTGTTGGTAGACTAAAAAACAAATTGATGCTGTACACACAGATTTCCAGACAGTCTAGTACCCCAATGGACTGAGTTGTGGAGTTTGTTGATATTTCAGATGTGGTGAAGTTCACTGTAGAGTTATTCATCTTGTCTGTATTTGTCTTCTCAGTTCAGCAGCTCACAAGTTGTGGTAATGTAACCATGATCTAAGAAGAGAGAAGTGTGAATGAACCAGGTATAATTAGGATTTAGGTTAATATACATTCAAGTGCAAAATCAAGTGCTACCTCAGGTGCCTGGACCCTGGGCCATCTCAGTCTGAGGACTACAGACAGGCTCAGAGGCAGAGTGTCGCCAACCTAATCAGGGGGGTAGGGCTTGGAAAAGGCGTAACCAGAGGAAGGTGAAGAAAGACCTGAGGGAGGTTATTGAGAGTAAGCGCGCTGGCAACTAGCCGCACTTTAGAGAGAAGTAAGATCTCCCTACTCTCATATCCCTCGCTCCTCATAGGCTGCTCCATTGTGAGCTTGCATAAGGATTAAGCTGCCTCCCCATAATGGTGGGTTATCTAAGCAGGTACTATAGCTCCCGTATGTCTTGAGAATTTATCTGCCCGTTTCAGATAAAGGACAGGCTGAACAAAACCAGCCAGCACAAATCAAACCAATGGACCAATGTGGCACAACAGGCACAAAATAAAATAACTAAAAAAAGAGTTATTCAGGCCGCGGTGCAGCAGATCACTCTATATCTGAGAGGTTTGGACTTTAGAAAGGTTACAGGATGAACCACTGCCAGATAACGCTCAACACAGATAAGACACTGAAACAGAACACACCATTATTAAATTACATCTTTCTAGATTTCTACTTCTGCTTCTATCAGCTTCATAGAGTATATGGACCCTGGACCACAAAATCAGTTACATGGGTCAATTTTTTTTAAATTGAGATTTATACATCATCTGAAAGCTGAATAAATAAGCTTTCCATTGATGAATGGTTTGTTAGGATAGGACAATATTTGTCCGAGATACAACTAATCTGGAATCTGAGAGTGCAAAAAAAATCGAAACATTGAGAAAATGGCCTTTAAAGTTGTCCATTTATGTTCGCGATTGTGCTGCATTCACTCACAAAAATAAATGTTTTATATATTTAGGAAATTTACAAAATATCTTCATGGAACATGATCTTTACTTAATATCTTAAAAATTCTTGGCATAAAAGAAAAATCGATATTTTTGACCCATACAATGTATTGTTGGCTATTGCCACAAATATACCCGTGCGACTTGTGACTGGTTTTGTAATCCAGGGTCACATATTGTTTGCTATTCTAGTAAATTGCTTGTCCCTTTGGATTAAAACATATGTTAACCGAGTAACTGTAAATTTACACTAAAGTTGTATTAACCTTAATTAGGCAAAATTTAATTTGAAGTATATATGCAAAACTGCATGAACACAGAAATAGTGTTGAGGTTAAAAACAAGATATTAAATTAAAAAGAAGTGTTTATCACCTGGAGAGTGAATGTCCAGTCTCTGTAAATGTGTATAAATCGATGTGCTGTGTTTTGTAGACTGACTTCACAGCTGTCACAGAACATATGTGCATGACTTCATCTGCTACACGTCACATAAAACACCAGATATGTAAATAAAGTAAATAAAGACCTGGCAAGTCAAGGTTAGTCAACCTGGTTAGTCAAGCTCGCATCAGATGACTCTAAGCTGATACACGTCTACCTATAGGAATAGGACGCCTATCACTGTATACATAATATAAGCTCCTTCACTATTATCAGCAGCTATTGCGTTTCCCAGGAGCTAATTACCCTCCTCCATCCCCAGCTCATCCTATTTTTAAGCTTTTAGCAGCCATTTTTAAGTAAAGTGACTTATTGCACATTCAAGGTATACATTTTGCTAGTATAAGTGTTCAAATCAATAATCACTCAAATCTGTAAGAAAAGAAATTATCACTGCAACAATTTTTATTCAGTCCTTCCAAATATTCTTCAATTGTCTGACACTAGATGGCACAGGTGCCACTTATTCAACATCTTAAATGCAAATTCTTAGACTGAGACATTTGTGTTGACAGGAAGTCAAGTTTATTGCTATAATCTCTGTGGCAACCATCAGTAGGGAAAAGGTGACACTGGGCCATGATGTGTTTTATTGGATAAACAATATACAAAGAGTACATCAGTAAATCAGTTTGTAATAAACAGTGAAACACTTACATATTCTGAATATGTAAAAAGATACATTTACACTCTTCAATGCGAAACTCAGTGCATTTACAGAGGAATCACAATGCAACTTACGTGTTACATTTATGACAAAATGTTGCTATATTAAATCTAGTAAAAAGGGTCGTAAAAAGGATCAGTCCCAGGACATGTTTGCGTTCACACAGATGGCACTCTAGCAATTCTATGCAATTTTCTTGGATCAATGCTCTGTGTGAAAGGGGTTCGATGGGTGTTGTGTTCATAAGTGAAAATGTGTTGTAGACTACTATTTTGAAAAGGAAGCCTGATCTGTTGTGTTATGTGAACATAAGGGGTCCTATTTTAACGATCTAAGCACATGGTCTAAAGCGCAAGTTCACTTAGGGCGTGTCCGAATCCACTTTTGCTAGTTTAACGACGGGAAAAATGGTCAGCGCGCCAGGCGCATGGTCTAAAAGGGTTGTCCCTATTCTCTTAATGAGTAATGGGTGTGTTTTGGGATTTACGTGCGTTAAACCAATCAGAGTTTCATCTCCCATTCCCTTTAAATGGCAGTTGCGCTCACGCCATGGCAGATTAGCAATTTACATGATGGAATTTGATACTGGAAAGGCCGAAGCCGTCTCCAGAGTGCAAATGGATCTGCTCGTGCGTGAGGTTAAAGTGCGCAAGCAGATCATCTACAGGACAAGCCAGATTCCACCATATCTTTATGTACACAATAATAATCTTTTACATTATAATCCTTTTAACTTTAATATTTGGCATGTTTGTGTGCTGCTGTGCATCCCTGTGTGTTTAATAAGCAGAATGTACGTGGGTTGTGGACCGGCCTATTACTAACGCGCTCTTTAAATAACAAAAAAAAATATTGCGCCATTGACTTTAGACCAGGTTTCAGTTGGTCAATGGCACAGTCTATTTCTGTTGCCTCAAAATAGCAATGCGCCTGAACACACCTCGTTTTCAGACCAGCACACCCATGGGCGCATAAATGGGCGCAAATGCATTTGCTATTTAAACAACGTGGCGCAGGACGTGAAAATGATAACTGCGTCGGACTGAAACTAGCAAAAAACACTTGCATCGCGCTTGCCGCTGCATTGCACCAGGTGTAAGATAGGGCCCAAGGTGTGAGAACGGAAGTGAAGATAGTTGAAGTTCGCTACCGCTGTTTCGTGTGCTTCATTACGTAATAGCTCCTGACAGATACCGCAATGGGTCAAAATCAGAATTTGGAAGTGACATTGAGCTGCTTTAATCTGCCAGAGTAATGATGAGGTGTCAAAGATCCTAATTTAGAGAAATTAGTGTTATTTATAATTTCCACAAAGCAATAAACATTACAGATAAGTAAAGGTCACCATCTTAATCTAATCTAAAATGTCAAAGTTGCAAATATTATGGAAAACAGAGGCAGGAGAGTTTTCCCGTACGGTGCAAATAAAGAACAGGGTGCACAAAACCAGCCAGCACAAAACAAATCTCTGAAGGAGTCCAAACTCCCTGAATATAGCGTTTTGTCAGATTGGTAAATAATGCTGAAATAGTAATCGGCACATATATGATGACCATGTTCACTATTGTTATTAGAATGAGATAAAACGCTCTTCTCTTCATGTGGTTTTCATCCTTTCTGTCTCTTCCTCTTTCTCCTGGTGTTGACTTCTTCAGAGCTCTGAGAACAGCCACAAGACAAAACAACTGGATGGAGAGGAAGAGGAGGAACTGCAGTGAGATGAACCATGTATGTGCATTAATGATGAGTGAAGCTAAAATTAACATGGAGCACAAACAAGAACCTAGAGTGATTATCCAGGCCACAGTGCAGCAGATCACTCTATATCTGAGAGGTTTGAACTTCAGAAAGGTTACAGGATGAACCACTGCCAGGTAACGCTCAACACACATCAGACACTGAAACAGAGGACGACCAGTGACAGCTAGTCCTGTTATTAAACCTTGTAGTGTCAAGAGACTTGAAAACCAAATTGAAAGTACAAGGAACAAACAATTCAAACAGTTTCCAATCTCACAAATGGAGAAATTGAGTATGAAGAACTCTGATGCAACTCCACTTCCAGCTCCTGTGATGATGAGCCAGATAATATAGGAGTGTGTAGGAAGACCAACCAGGAAATTGATGCTGTACACACAGATTTCCAGACTTTTCTCAATGGATTGAGTTGTGGAGTTTGTAGATGCTTCGGGTGCAGTGATGTTCATCTCTAGATTTTACTTTTAATGGTTCATAAAAACTTATTTTGTGATCTACACAAAGAGATAAGTGTTACTGAACCAGATCTGTATAAAAAAAAAAAAAAGCATTTCAATATATCCAGATTAATCATTTCAGTTATTAAATGTTCCCAGTTTAAATCTGAATAGAGCAACATCATTAAATTATGAAAAATAGATTGTTTAACAAAGTAATATTCGCAGGCTACATTCACCTGCAAAATCTCATTTTTATAATATGAATTTAATGAATCAATGAATTTAATCATGAATTAATGAATTTAAACTGTTAGTTCTCTTCAATCAAACAAAGCTCAGTCCCATTTTACTCAGTGGATAAAGTGTTAACTCTTTGGACATTATCAGATAAACACAGTGACACTGTTGCTTATTATTAAGGGTATAAACAAGAAGAATCAAAAAGAGAAGTTTATCACCTGAAGAGTGAATATTCAGTCTCTCTGGATGTGTATAAATCTCTGTACTGTGTTTTAAGTTCACAGCTGCCACAAGAATATATATGCATGACTGCATCTGCTAAACGTCACATTAAACATCATATACGCAAATATTTAGAGTAAAAAAATGAACAAAATTCAAGCCATTTTTTACACATTATCAAGTGACCCTGAACTTCAAAATATAATTTTCATATGATACAACATACAATGGTGGGTTTTCAGTTTTCCCAAACAATCTTTATAAATAATGACATGGTAAATTGAGGCTTGGTAATTGATGTAGTTTATTGGAAAAACAAACTAATAGCAACCACTCATTTTATTAATAGGATATGAGGTTTCATGCACTCATGCTGTGACTATCTGAACGACCTTAAATAAGTTCAAATATCACAGAACTTCTGCTAGGCATTTTCTAGAAGTCAAAGTGCACGTTTTTTGTTTTTTTTTGTCCTCTGAAAAGTGAAGTTGTGTTTGAAAAGTATCAAGTTGATATAAGTACATTTGAGTACAAACTAATCCCTAGATTTGAAGAGTTAAATAATATCATAAGCAGGTTTTATGGAGAAAAGAGGCAGGAGAGTTTTCCAGTCCAGTGCAGATAAAGAACAGGCTGAACAAAACCAGCCAGGGGTGCGTTTCCCGAAAGCATCGTTGGCCAACTATGGTCGCAAGTTCATCGCAATGTCCATTGAACTCTATTGGTAACGAGGGAAATTGCGACCATAGTTGCCTAACGATGCTTTCGGGAAACGCACCCCAGAACGTAACAAGTCACAGCCGAAGACCAAACTTTCTGAATAATCAGTTTTGTTAGAATGGTAAACAACGTTGTGAGAGTAAGTGGCAGATATGTGAAATCCCAACAAACCAGAACATTAAGCATTAATGAGTTTCGATGTTTTTCATCCTGCTCAAAAGAACTTTATTCATTCATTCATACCCAAAATAACAATTCTATCATATTTTGCTTATTAAATTGTTACCTCTTTACAATTAAACAAAAAGAGCTCAATCTCATTATATTCAATAGTAAACTTTCCTCGGAACTCACTTTGGACTTTTTCAGATAAATACTGTGACATTTTTTTATATTAAGGATAAAAACAAAAACAAAATTAGTTTGTCACCTGAAAAGTGAATGTCCCCTCTTAGATGTAAATATCTGTGCTGTGTTTGTAGACTGACTTCACAGTCGTCACAAGGATGTCATTGCATGACTTCATCTGTTTCATGCCGCATAAAACATACAAATATTTAAAGTAAAAAAAACAAAAAAAACAGAGAGTCTGAGTAAACTTATTAACAGAAATTGTTAATCTGGAAACTTGTGATTGACCAGTCAGAATGAAGAATTCCAGTGTGCTGCATAATATTGTTATATGTTTCTTCTATATAAGAAAGTAGCAAATTCAAATGAATCACCTGAATACTATTTTTTGCAGACTGAATATTCAATCTTCAAAAATATTCAAACAGGTGCAACTCATTAATTTTTAGACTGAGTATTTAAGAGAGCAAGAAAGAATGACAGAGAGATAAATAGATAAATAAATAATATATAAATAATAAAAATGGAGGGGGGAGTGCAAAAGGTGACTGATTAAATGTTTTATTGGATAAACAAACACACTGATATCAAACAACCATATTTAATTAACACACTCAAAAAAATGCTAGATATATGAGTAAATGAACATGGAAATTAAAGATTTTTATACTCGCATGAACTGACAATCAAATCTATCTAAAAAATAATTTTAAATATAACTTAATTTAAAGATCAGAGCAAACACCAAGAGGAAAGAGACACAAAAATGGCCCATCCACAAATAAAATTTATTTAAAAAGTAAAACAATCTGTAGTCATTTTTGGTCAGTTTATAATGAACAGAAGCCGGAGAGTTTTCCAGTGCGGTGAAGATAAAGAACAGGCTGAACAAAACTAGCTAGAACATAACAAACCAAAGCAGGAGCCCAAAATGTCCAAATATACTGGTTTATCAGAATTAGAAATACTCCTGCGATAATAATTGGCACATATGCAAAAACTATGTTCACAGTTGTTATTAGAATGATGTAAAATGCTCTTCTCTTCATGTGGTTTTCCTCCACTCTCTCTCTCCCTCTCTCTCCTGGTCCTGACTGCTTCAGAGCTCTGAGAACAGCCACAAGACAATACAACTGGATGGAGAGGAAGAGGAGGAACTGCATCATGAAGAACCATGTATGTGCATTAATATTATTTAACATTAATGTGATCATGCAGCACAAACAGGAGCCAAGAATAAATATCCAGGCCGCAGTGCAGCAGATCACTCTATATCTGAGAGGTTTGAACTTCAGAAAGGTTACAGGATGAACCACTGCCAGGTAACGCTCAACACACATCAGACACTGAAACAGAGGACGACCAGCGATGAAAAGTCCTTGCAAAAAATTTGCTAATGGCACAAGAACTGAAATCCAATTAGCCAGTACAAAAAACAACAAATCCAGACAGGTACCAATCTCACAAACAGAGAGATTGAGGATGAAGAACTCTGATGCAACTCCACTTCCTGTTCCTGTGATGATGAGCCATATAATATAGGAGTGTGTAGGAAGACCAAACAGAAAATTGATGCTGAACACACACATTTCCAGATACTCCACTATCAATACAGAAGGGGTTGTGGAGTTGGTGGAAGCTCCTGGTGTGGTGAAGTTCATTTCCTCCTCGTTTGTCATTTGAGTTCACAAAACATAAATAGTATTGCTATAAGAAGAGAGAATTATAAACGTATGGGGTTATTCAAACAACAGTTCAACGTAAAATTGTAAAAAAAAAAATTACTGATCATTTAATACATTGCAGTAAGTCTACATATTGCACTCTTAGAAATAAACAGCGATTCCATAGAAGAACCATTTTAGTTCTACAAAAAAACTATTAGTGAAGTTCCTAAAAGAACCCTTTTTTTGAAGAACATTTAAAAAAATCTAATGAAGCTTTTTTGCACTTGAAAGGTTCCATGTTAAAGGTTCTTCATTAAATCGCACATGCCAATAAAGAACCTTTATTTTTAAGTGGACCCTAATGTCAAGTAAATTGCTAATTCACTTTGATGAAACAAATAGAGATCAGTTCTGTTTTACTCAAGTGGTCCATCTAACATGCCCATAACCCTTTTACTATGACTGATAACCACAGCAACATTGTCATATCATTCAGCGGTAAAAAGAAAAATAATTCAATTTAAAAGAGAAGTTTATCACCTGAAGAGTGAATGTCCAGTCTCTCTGGATGTGTATAAATCTCTGTGCTGTGTTTTATAGACTGACTTCACAGCTGTTACAAGAATATATGTGCGTGACTTCATCTGCATAAAACATCAGATATGCAAATATTAAAAGTAAAAAAGGTTTAAAAAGATCATAAAAACATATACTCTTATTTGATACTTTAATTTTATTCCAAAGAAGTTCATTCATTCATTTATTCATTCATTCCCAAAATAACATTTCTATCATATTCCGCTTATTAAATTGTTACTTCTGTTCAATTAAACAAAAAAAGCTCAATCTCATTTTATTCAATTGTAAACTTTCCTCAGAACTCACTTTGGACTTTTTCAGATAAACACTGTGACATTTTCTAACACTAAGAATAAAAAATAAATAAATTAGTTTGTCACCTGAAAAGTGAATGTCCCCTCTCGGATGTAAATATCTGTGCTGTGCCTGTGTTTGTAGACTGACTTCACAGTCGTCACAAAGATGTCAGTGCATGACTTATCTGTTTCATGCATAAAACATACAAATATTTAAAGTAAAAAAAAAAAAAAACTGAGAGTCTGAGTAACCTTATTAACAGAAATTCACTTTTATATGGAAAATGTTAATCTGGAAACTTGTGATTGACCAGTCAGAATATTCCAGTGTGCCGCATAATATTGTTATATGTTTCTTCTATACAAGAAAGTAGCAAATTCAAATGAATCACCTGAATACTATTTTTTGCAGACTGAATATTCAATCTTCAAAAATATTCAAACAGGTGCAACTCATTCATTTTTAGACTATTTAAGAGAGCAAGAAAGAATGAGAGAGAGATAGATAAATAAATAATAAATATGGGGGGTGCAAAAGGTGACTGATTAAATGTTTTATTAGATAAACAAACACACTGATATCAAACAACCATATTTAATTAACACACTCAGAAAAACTAGATTTGTGTGTAAATAAACATGGAAATTAAAGATTTTTATACTCGCATGAACTGACAATCAATGAACTGACTTTTTTTTTTTGCAGACTGAATATTCAATCTTTGTACATCTAAACTAGACAGCACATGCAGATGCAACTTATTAATTTTTAGACTACGTATTTAAGAGAGCAAGAAAGAATGAGAGAGAGATACTGTAGATAAATAAATAATAAATATGGGGGGGGGGTGCAAAAGGTGACACTGGGTCACTGATTAAATGTTTTGTTGGATAAACAAACACACTGATATCAAACATATTTATATTAATACATATTTATATATTTATACATACATATATTTAATTAACACACTCAGAATAAGCTAGATCTATGTAAATAAACATGGAAATTAAAGATTGTTATATATAATTTAAAATATAACTTAATTTAAAGTCCAGAGCACACACCAAGAGGAAAGAGACACTTCAGCTGATGATACAAAATAAAAAAATTGGCCCATCCACTACTAAAAAAAATGTTTTGTTTATGAGGAACAGAAGCCGGAGAGTTTTCCAGTGCGGTGAAGATAAAGAACAGGCTGAACAAAACTAGCTAGAACATAACAAACCAAAGCAGGAGCCCAAAATGAATAGTTATACTGGTTTATCAGAATTACAAATACTCCTGCGATAATAATTGGCACACATGCAAAAGCTATGTTCACAGTAGTTATTAGAATGAGATTAAACGCTCTTCTCTTCATGTGGTTTTCCTCCTCTCTCTCTCTCTCTCTCTCTCTCCCTCTCTCTCCTGGTCCTGACTGCTTCAGAGCTCTGAGAACAGCCACAAGACAAAACAACTGGATGGGGAGGAAGAGGAGGAACTGCATCAAGAAGAACCATGTATGTGCATTAATATTATTTAACATTAATGTGATCATGCAGCACAAACAGGAGCCAAGAATAATTATCCAGGCTGCAGTGCAGCAGATCACTCTATATCTGAGAGGTTTGAACTTCAGAAAGGTTACAGGATGAACCACTGCCAGGTAACGCTCAACACACATCAGACACTGAAACAGAGGACGACCGGTGATGTCTAGTCCTTGTAATAAAAGTGCTAATGGCAAGAGACTTGAAATATATTTTGACAATATAAAGAAAAGAAAATCCACATAGATATAAATCTCACAGCAAGAGAGATTTAGCATAAAGAACTCTGATGCAACTCCACGTCCTGATCCTGTGATGATGAGCCATATAACATAGGAGTGTGTAGGAGGACCAAACAAGAGACTGATGCAGTAAATCCAAATTTCTACTTCGTCCGCTTCCCAGATTCCATCTGTTCCAGATACCATTGTAGAGTTGGTGGAAGCTCCTGTTGTGGTGGAGTTCATTTCCTTCTTGTTTGTCTGAGCAGCACAGGAGCTTACAAAGCATAACTGATAGTGTTAATAGAGGAGAGAATTATAAATGTACTGTTTTACTTATAGACTGCAGTTCAACATGAGCATGATAAGAAATTACACTAAATGCAATATGTGATTCTTGGTTCAGAAGAACAAATCATTTCAAATCATATGGTTGCTCTACAAATAATCCTTTTCCTATAACTAATTAAATAATAAATAAATAATCCTATAAGTTTTGGGTAATTCATGGTTCTGGACAACATAGGCCCACCACCGTATACGTGAAAATATATAAAAATGTTGCTGCAAGTATTTGCCGTTTCCTTCTGATCCTTGATGGTCGGTGAGGAAAATGTCACTTCGTTATGTAGACCTTTATTGTAGCCTACAAACTTTTGAGTGCATAATGCATAAGTCAGCTCATTTGAAATTGATTGTTTACAGTTTGATGGAAGGTACTCTCATGCCACTGAGGAAAAAAAGTCAAATGTGGATATTAGCAGCAGAATACGCAGAACACAGAATCTATGCAGGACTTATGCAGGACAGTATGCAGGACAGTAGTAGGCTTAAAATAGTATAGTATAAGGTTAAAAACATATATTTTTTTGGTTCATAATTAAAAAATATACCCTAATGGGCTCGTACTTATTACAGAGTAATACATAATATGTAATAACAATACATACATAAGCAAAGTTTTAATGTTCGTTATGTTATTTTGAGTTGACAACTAAGCCATCTAACATGACCATAAACCCTTTAATATGACTCGTAACCACAGTGACAAATGGTTCAGCATATAAAAGAAAATGAAGCTAATTTAAAATATAAAGTTTATCACCTGAAGAGTGAATGTCCAGTTTCTCTGTATGTGGGCTATATAAATCTCTGTGCTGTGTTTTGTAGACTTCACAGCTGTCGAAACAATAGCTTATAATATGTGTATGACTTCATCTGGTATATGTCATGTACAACATATGCAAATGTTTACAGAGGTCAATTTATAACCCCAAAGGACAGCTGGGATAGGCCTATTTGGAACATGTTTAAGTATTTGGGATTTTTATATGTTGGTCTATGTATATAAATAAATATAATTTCTCTCTCTCAGGTGTTTTAGCAAGGGTGTATTTTTGGTGTACTATTACAATGGATGTTGTTGTTTTTTTATTGTACTGATGCAGTCACCAGCACCATTATAGATTAAATTTAGAATCATTTTAGATTAATTGGGGGTATTTGAATCCATTAATGCATCATATGGGTATGAATATGTAATGATGGTAATATGGTTATTTTATTATGTTTTAGAACGGTCTGCATGATGGAATAAATTCAGGACCACCATGTATTTGTCTGGTTGTGCCCCTTAAAGGTATATGGTTATTCATTTTGAGTTTGTTTTTTGTTTGTTATCTGGATGTGACTGACACTCATGAAAAATATTCTATTTTGTTATAGGGTGTTGGATGTTGATTGCTAGTTGCTGTTCTCTTATGTTGTGTTTTTTTTTTTTTTTTTTTTTTGTGTTTTTTTTTTCTTCTTTTTTTTTTGTTTGTTTTATGTGACAATTGTGAAATTGACTGCTCCCTGACTTTTTTTGGTAAATTAATTTCCTAGCCAGCTCTATGTGTGTTTTGTTTATTGGTTTTTGTTTAATGTATTGGTTGGTTTGTAGCTGGCTAGTGGAATTGTGTTTGTTTATTTATTTATTTATTTATTTAAACTGCTTTTCACCCTTGATTAAGCAGCAGGGGGTAGCTTCCCATCATGGTCGGTGGAGACCTGGGAGTACAATTTAATAGAGCCCTTACAGGTTTTGTGGGTTGATTTGTGTGGTTACTAATTGTGAACGTATCACATAATCCTGTTTGTATTGAAGGGCTTATGGGGGTTTGCTGTGGCTTTCACAGAATGCAGTGAAGTGTCCCCTGTATTGGTAGCTCAGTTCCTGTATTCCCAGCTGGACAGTTTGAGAAATTGCTGCCCCTGTCAGCTGACTTGGCTCAGGGTTAAAGTCCTGTATATTTTTATGGTCCTGTTTAATAAAGAATTATGTATTTTTCTACAGCTTATTGTCTTCTGTGACAGATTTGTTTATTTTCCTTTTTTGGGGGGCCCTATCGGGTGTCACACTGATTATGATTTATATTGTGGTCTATCCACACATTTAATATACAAATGGTTGCACCCGCTCTTATGTTAAAAAAGGTGGATATGGAATAAGGAATATCCATTCTCCTCAAATGTACGTCTGAAAATAGGCTTCCACAGTTGATGAAAATGATTTATTGGATAAACAAATATCACTGGATAAACAAAATGCACTTGTATGACAACCAAGTTCACAGTATACTTATCAGAATGAGATTACAAAAAAGGCAATGTTGCATGTAGAATGTAAATTTCCTCAAAATTAAATTTGTTTGAACTGTCTGCGGTATTAAAACAAAATCACTCCCACACCTGTGATGTTGTTCTGAATTTAAATAGATGGGATTTCCTGCAGATCATAACGTGATATTGCTTGTTTATGTTAAAAAAAGAAAAAAAGAAGAAGTCAAATGAATAAAATGATTACTGAAGCAGTGAGTGTTCAGTCTTCACGAACAATCTTTATACATCTGAAAATGGGTGACCACTGGTGCCACTCGTTAAACACCTGATATGCAAACATTTTAAAATAATGGGAGAGAAAATGACATAAAATCATTGATAAAGTGATGTATTCACTAGTGGAAAAATCTATACCAAAATGTATTTAAAATTACATTTATTTCATATAACTAATCATACAACTAAATCTGTATATAAATAGGACAATTAAGGATTTCATGCATTAACCATGGTTTACTGACTGTCAGCAGTTCAAATCTCACTGGCTAAGAGTAAATGTGCATATGCTTTTATTAATCCAGTAGAAACCAAGACATGTTTAGATGTTTAAAATCAATTAGTGTTTTTTTGCAGATGCTGGATTTGTGGGTTCATGACATTAAATATTTTTAATATATTCATAAGATATTCAAAGGTTTTAGTAAAGTTTTTATGTAACATTGCATTTTTACAGAACATGTAAATATACATTGCCTTAAAGCAGGCTGAACTCAGACGATTCTGGTGCTCATTTAGAGGAAAGAAACAAAAGAACCAATTTTTTTAAAGGAAAGTAAGGTGATTCAAAATTGTCCCATGACATTTAAATATCACAATAGCAGGTTTTATGAGGAACAGAGGAAGAAGAGTTTTCCAGTGCGGTGCAGATAAAGAACAGGCTGAACAAAACTAGCTAGAACATAACAAACCAAAGCAGAAAACCAGTGTTCACAAACATATTGTTCTGTTAAAGTGGCGTTGAGTGCTACGATAGCATATGGAATATGTATAATAGCCACATTCACAGTAGTTATTAGAATGAGATAAAATGCTCTTCTCTTCATGTGGTTTTCCTCCTTTCTTTCTCTCCCTCTCTCTCCTGGTCCTGACTGCTTCAGAGCTCTGAGAACAGCCACAAGACAAAACAACTGGATGGAGAGGAAGAGGAGGAACTGCAGTGAGAAGAAGAAGGCATATGCCTTCAGGTTGAGAGGGTTTAAAATAAACCTACAAAATAAACATGGTCCAAGAGTGATTATCCAGGCCGCAGTGCAGCAGATCACTCTATATCTGAGAGGTTTGTACTTCAGAAAGGTTACAGGATGAACCACTGCCAGGTAACGCTCAACACACATCAGACACTGAAACAGAGGACGACCAGAGACAGCTAGTCCTTCTAAAAATGTTACTAATGTTAAGAGACATGGGAACACATTTGACAGAATAAGAATAAAGAATTCATAGAGTTACCAATCTCACAAACAGAGAGATTGAGGATAAAAAAGTCTGCGGCAATTCTGTTTTTTGCTCCTGTGACGATGAGCCATATAACATAGGAGTGTGTAAAAAGACCAAACAGGAAATTGAGGGTGAAGATGCACATTTTGAGATAGACTATTAGCTTAATGCAAGGACTTGTGGAGTTGGTGTACGTGTCAGGTCTGGTTGAGTTCATTTTCTCTTCTCTTGTCTATGCACAGAAGCTCACAAGATATAGCAAATATGATCTGTAGAAATAGAGATGCGTAAAGCTATTTCAGTTTTCAAAGTAAATTATTGTTTTTTGTTTCATAAAACAAATGCAGCCCGTTCTCATCCCAAGTCGTCATATACTGACGCTTTCAAAATTTCTTCAATATCTGACGCACAAAGCACCCTTTAGCGTCCATATGAGACGCATAACCCTACCACAGACCTAAACCTACCCATAACCGAAGCGTCTCATATTGACGCTAAGGGTGCTTTGTGCGTCGGATATTGACGAACTTTCGAAAGCGTCAGTTATATGACGCCTAAACCTACCCATAACCGAAGCATCTCATATTGACGCTAAAGGGTGCTTTGTGCGTCGGATATTGACGAACTTTCGAAAGCGTCATTTACATGACGCCTAAACCTACCCATAACCGAAGCGTCTCAAAGGGTGCTTTGTGCATCGGATATTGAAGAATGTCTGAAAGTGACGGAAAGTGACGATTTGGGGATGAGAATGCGTTGACAAATGGCACTCTAACAACAATGTCTAACATGCCCATAACCCCTTTAATATGACTAATTAACAATATACCCATATTGTGACATATCATTCAGCATAGAAAAAGAAAATGAATAGAATTTAAAAGAGAAGTTTATCACCTGAAGAGTGAATGTCCAGTCTCTCTGAATGTGTATAAATCTCGGTGCTGTGATTTGTAGGCTGACTTCACAGTTGTCACAATAATATATGATGTCTACGAACACATATGCAAATATTCAATATAATAAATGAGGTTCAAAAGTCTAGGTATGTGGCAAATTTTTAATTGATAGCTCATAATCATACAAAAAAAGGTACAAGAGTAGTCTGCCTATGGGATATGATGCTTTCTTAAAGACTAGTTGGAAAATGATATTGCAAGACAACATTCTCTGTAAATAAAACATAAACATGTTTATTGCTTTAAAATGTATCTAAAATGTATTTTACAATTATTATCTTTAGGCTTATACTATATTCTTAATAGTGAGTAGAAAAGGTGCACTGTCAACTTAATACAAAATTAATACTTTACTCTTTTTTAAAACAATTTGTCTCAGTATAAATTGGTCTTGTTACACAAAAATATCTGTCTGCCTTATTTTAGGAAGGACATTCCTCACAAGGAGATCACCATTGGAGGTCTATTCCTTTAAATTTACCCTTAACTGATCAATGAGATTGACAATAACAGGATTATTTTTGTGAGTCAATTTTTTAAAGAAATTGTTATATGATGAGTGAATATAAATTTGAATATTGGCTTTCACAGGTGGCATTGTCAAACACCTGCCATGCAAATTTTGTTTGTATATGAGGTTTAGAACAACATTTCTAAATAAACAGAACAGTGAGGGACAAATCAAACAGGAAAATATCACTTTTCATCAAAAATCACCGATTTCAAGGTTGTCGGTGATGGCAAAAGTATTTGAATCTTTTATAAATGATCAAGTAAAACAGTTTATAACTGAAAATAAAATTTTAAATGAATTAAAATCATTTGCTGGTCACAAATGATATTATTAAATGTTTGGATAGTAAACAGCATTGTGCAGCTTTATTTGTAGATCTCTCCAAAGCATTTGATTAGATCATAAACTACTGTTGCAGAGACTTAGTTGTGTGGGTTTTAGTGAAACAGCTCTAAATTGGTTTGCTTATCCGAAAGAACTCAGTGTGTCTCAGTTGAAAATTTTATTTCAGCAGAACAAACAATTAAAAAAGGTGTCCCACAGGGTTCTGTTTTAGCACCAATTTTATTTTCTATTTATATTAATGACATAGGTTGTGGGATAACCCCAGAATTCATCTATATGCTGATGACACAATCATTTACACAGTAGCACATTCTTTGAAACAAGCCATAGAGTTTCTGCAAGATTATTTTCGGTCTTTGCAACTGTCATTGTCAAGTTTGAAATTGGTTTTAAACTTAAAAAAAAAAAAAATTATATGCTTTTCACCCGTGGTTCCATCAAAACAGATTGCCCGATTTTAACTTTAGAAGGGGACTGTATAGAACGAGTAAATTGTTATAAATACTTAGGCATATGGCTAGATGAAAAATTTGGTTTAACGTACATATTGAAAATCTCTTAAAAAAGGTTAGAACAAAACTGGGTTTTCTCTTTCGTTTAAAGAAATGTTTTCCTTTTGAAGCAAGAAAGAGAATTATTTCAAGTTGATTCCTCTCCGTATTAGATTACGGTGATGTGATTTATATGCATGCAAGTTCATCTTCTCTAAAAAAGTTAGATTGTGTATACCATGCTGCCTTACGCTTTGTGACGAGCTCATCATTGTACCTTGTATGAATTGGTGGGTTGGACTTCTTTGTTTCAAAGGAGAAAAAGACACATGTTGATGTTTATTGCTAAGGCATTGTTAGGCAAATTACCAATTTATATCTTATTACACCTGTAATTATAGCACTAGATCTAGTGCTAAATTGCTTTTAAAGGTTCCTAGAGTACGTTCAGAGCTTGGTAAAACCACCTTCTCTTCCCATGCTCCTTGGTTGTGGAATGAGCTGCAGAGTATAATAATGATAGAAACACTCCCCTCTTTAAAGGTTTTTAAAAATCTCTTATTGACCAATTTAAAAGAAACGTGTGCATGTTTTTTTAAGTAGCTTTTGTTGTTATTTTATGAGTGCTGGATACAACTTTATGTAAGATTCTGAGTTTTATGTTTGTATGTTGTTTATGTGAAATTTTTTGTGCTGCCATTTTGGCCAGGACTCCCTGGAAGAAGAGATTTTATATCTCAATGGGACTATCCTGGTGAAATAAAGGATAAATAAAATTTAAAAATCACATTAGCAGGTCTTATGAGGGACAATGGCAGAAGAGTTCCCTTTCTATGGAACTCGCATTGCGTCGATGATGACTTTTTGGGGAACGAATACCCACTATGCAGCAGCGAACCCTGCCTGTCCCTGTGAAGCTGTCTCAGGCACAACTTAGGACGAAAGCACTCGTGCGCCCGGCGTAGAAGTGAGGTCCAGACTGTAAAATCTTGTGAATGTGTGCGGAGTGTCCCAGCCACCCGCATCACATACCTCTTGGATACCTCTGAAAGGAGGGTTCTAGACGCCATGCCTCTAGTTACGTGAGCCCTTAAAGCCAAAAGTGAAGGCAGACTGTGCACATGATAGGCCAGGGAAATAACTTGAACTCTCAATTTGCTGATGGTATGCTTAGAAGCGGGGAACCCCCTCCTAGGTAACCCGAAACATACCAACAACTGATCTGACTTCCTCCACTGAGATGACTTCTGAATGTAGATATTAAGCACTCTGACAGAGCAGAGCAGATGAAGTTTCTCATCTTCCACCGTCACATGAGGTGGAGGACTAAAAGCCTGCAGAACCATAGACCGTCCCATATTAGAAGGGACCTTAGGCACATAGTCCGGTCTGGGATGCAAGATAGCCTTAACTCTACCAGGAGCAAACTCCAGGCAGAGATATAGAGAGGGCCTGGAGATCTCCCACTCTCTTGTGATGGCTTGTGATAAGTGATGGCTAGGAGAAAAGCTACCTTGAGTGTGAGGTTCTTGACCGCAGCCATCTCCAGAGGTTCGAAGGGGGCCTCGACCAGCCCTTCGAGAACCACTTTCAGATCCCATGTAGGTACTCTGGTCCGAGTCGCAAGCCTCATCCTCCATGCACTACGGAGGAATCGTATGACCAGCTGGTGCCTCCCCAAGGGTTTGTCACTTAAAGGAGTGTGGAAAGCCACAATTGCAGCCATGTACACCTTAAGTGTGGACGGGGTAAGACCAGCAGAGAAGCGATTCTGGAGGAACTCCAGCACTGAAGCCATCTGGCAGTTAACAGAGAAAGCAGGTCCCTCCTGATGGGGATCTCCCATGGAGGGCCCTCCAGGATCAATATTATGTCTGAGAACCATACTTGGGGCGGCCACAACGGGGCTACTAGAAGTAGACTGACCCCGTCTCGCCAGACCCTCTCCAGGACTCCCGGGAGCAGAGCAATCAGGGGAAATGCGTACAGGTGCCGCCTCAGCCACGTCTCAACCGTCGCATCCAGCCCCAGTGGAGCTGGATGGGTTAGAGAGAACCACAGAGGACAGTGGGTCATCTCTTGAGACACAAAAAGATCCACTTCCACTGGGCCGAACCTCTCGCATATTGACCTCACCACCTCGGGGTGAAATCTCCATTCCCCGGGCCTCAACCCCTGCCTCGACAGGATGTCTGCTCCCCGATTCTGGTCCCTGGGGATGTACATTGCGATCTCAGACCCCCCTGATGATTCAAATAAGAAACCACTGACACACTGTCTGTCCGTACAAGAACATGATGGCCCCTGAGGTCTGGGAGGAAGCTCCTCAGAGCCCTGAAAACAGCCAACATCTCTAGGCAATTTATGTGCCAAGAATGATGATGGTCCTGCCACAGGACTCTCGCAAATCGGCCTTCCGAGGCTGGGCCCCAGCCTGTGAGGGATGCGTCTGTCAAAACTTTATTCGCCGACATGGCGCTCCCAACACTGGGCCTTGGGACAGGAACCAAGGTTTCTTCCATATGGACAGGGAATGAAGGCATCTGCGCATAGCCCTGATCAAACGGAATGGGTTCCCCTTGGGGAAAACCCTTTGGCTTTTAACCGCCACTGCAGACAAATTGCAACCCTTGATATTCTATGGATACCAGGTAGAAATAGTCTGTAGTTTTAAATACTTGGGAACATTCATAGATAGTAATTTTAGTTTTGTTGGAAATGTGGATTATGTTTTTATTAAGGCAATGCAAAGATTGTATCTTATTCAGAGGCTAAAACACTTTGGCGTGAGCAAGAATATTTTAGAAATGGTCTATAAAAAAAATGGTCTTGAGATGTCATTTAAGCCAACTGCCATTAGAATTTTAATAGATTTTTAATAGATATGAATATGAGTAGGGGTGGAAATGTATGCATAGATTGTATGTGCATATGGGAATGTTATTATTTTAATTGTTTTATATTTATGTATACTGTTATGTTGTGTTGGTGTCCTTGTGTGTGGTGTATAGTGAAGCCAAAGACAAATTTCCACTTGTGGACACTAAAGGACAACACAGTTCAGCTCAGTCCAGATGGCCATGGTATTGCTGTATATTGTTCTTGGGTGGGGGAAACTTTTTCAAATTCAAATGAGTTTGTCACCTAAAAAGTGAATGTCCAGTCTTTTTAGATCCATTTAAATCTGTGCTTACTTAGCAGCTCTCACTAAGATATATTTCCATGGCTCAGATAGCTGTCTGAGTAAACATTTGAAACATTTGCATAGAAAATGTTCTATTTGTGTAGAAAATGCAGCATGTTAATTTGAGTTGATTTAAAGACATGAGATGTTTACATGCATGTAAAAAATACAAATAATACAAATTTAATATGCATGCTAACAATTGTTAATTACACATTTAATTCACTAAATATTTACTTGAAGATAAAGATACAAGCTCCATTAAGAGATTCGACTTGAGTGTTTAAGTGTTTGAGGAGTCAATGTTTTGAGAAGAATATGATGCAGGTAATGATCATGTCAATTTGAAATATGGTACAATTGTTCTTTGGAAATAAATATTCTGTTCTTTATCAAATTGTTTGTCTGCTGTGACAGAAATATTACATTAAAACTCTTATATTCACAACAGTAGTCTATGAAAACATCCAACATGGAAACAAGTGACACTGTGTTAGAGATAAATGATCAATTATTTTATTTTGAAAACTTACAAATACAGTAACGTGAGTACTGATTGATATTACATAAACTAAAATAGTGTGGTGGATTTTTATATCATTACACTTTTCATTTAGATACAACCTCTTGGCTATTTCCACCTTGAGTGCATGCAGGGAAAAAAGATATCTGATGTCATTCAAACAATTTGTTATACTTTATGGGGTATAAACCTTCCATTAAACAGCCTAGTATGGGATTTTCAGTAGAATTTAATCAATAAAACCTTTATAAAGCATGAAAAAACTCAGCAAAAATATAATTTGTAACATCTTGACAATATTGAAATGTTTTAAATGAGTGAGAGGTGTTAGGAATGTTTGAAGAAGGGCAGTTTCCCAACTCGCCGGAGAAAAAGAAAAGCAGGTACAAAACCACCCAACACAAAACAAAACAAGCTAAACACACTCACTTCCTTAACATCTTTTTGTAAAATAATATAGAGGAATCTTGAGATCGTAAAAGGAACAATTACAATTAGCATAGTCACAGTCAATATTACAATGATCTTAAATGCTCTTTTCTTAATGTGGTTTTCCTGCTTTCTCTCTCTCCCTCTCTCTCCTGGTCCTGACTGCTTCAGAGCTCTGAGAACAGCCACAAGACAAAACAACTGGATGGAGAGGAAGAGGAGGAACTGCACAAACGAAACCCACACGAAAATGTTGGTTGATGCTAAAATTAACATTAAGAAAAAGCAGGATCCAAGGCCTGTTATCCAGGCCGCAGTGCAGCAGATCACTCTATATCTGAGAGATTTGAACTTCAGAAAGGTTACAGGATGAACCACTGCCAGGTAACGCTCAACACAGATCAGACACTGAAACAGAGGACGGATGGTGATGATGTTTCCTGTTAAAAACCTCAATGTAATCAAGGACACTGATTCTTGGTAACTTGGACTAATTTCCTTATGCAAATAAATCAAAGCAAACAGACAGAAAATCATTTCACAAACAGAGAGATTGAGCATAAAGAACTCTGATGCAACTCCGTTTCCTGTTCCTGTGATGATGAGCCATATAACATAGGAGTGTGTAGGAAGACCAAAGAGAAGACTGCAGATCATCACACAAATCGCCATAGTGTCCATTGGTGTGTTTGTATGTGCAGTGAGGTTAGTTGATGGGAAAACCTCAAATGTGGGATCCACAGCAGAGTAGTTCATCTCTCTGTACTTCCCTCTAAATACACATTCTTTTAATTAGTATCAATTAGTATCAATAATGTTCATACACACACACACACGTTATTTTTTAATAATTTAATATTTCATTTTAAAATGAACTATATTATAAAAGAGTTTTAAGGGGAGTTTATTACCTTGACAAGTCAATTTCCAGTAATTCTTCAAAAATCAAGTCCCATTTTATATAATACAACAACTTGTAACAAAAATATCAACTGGTAAGAATTCCAGCGGCACGCGCAGTATTGTGAAGTAGCTCTTTTGGACTGAGAAATTCATTCACATCTCGCATAATTTATCACCATTTGGTTCTGGCATGCAAATGTAGGTCAGATGACATTTTCTCTGTTCCTCAACATGGAGCAAAATATTTAAAGGGAAAGTTCACTTTAAAATGAAAATTAAATCATAATTTATTCACCCTGGTGTTGTCATTTACTAATGCCGTTCTTTCTTTTATGGACCAAAAAACAATTATTAGGATAAACCTGTCTTTCAGATATTCTAAGAGACGACGGGGAATTAACATGTTTGGTATATGAACATTTTGAGCAAAGATACAGTAGTTTGACTTCCCATGGCACTTTGTAAACAAGTGATTGTTAACTATAGGCTCCTTAATTGTAGTTATGTTATCAACCAATTTTGCATGTGTGAACCATTCTACAAAATACCATTTTGCACAAATAAACAAACAAACAAATAAATAAACCTCATCAGGGAGCATGTCCTGGGACCCTGTTAAATGGTTCACACTTCAACCCCCCAATGTTCAAACCAAGACTACTCCCTTGCAACTGAGGGAGACATCCAATCTCCCCATAACCCCGCCTTGTGAGCTTCTTCTGGGCGAGGCGGAGTGAAGTTCGGCACTAGAGTCTCACAAACGGGCACGTCGGCCAAGACCAAGGGCCAAGGTCAAGAATTTTGATAAATAAAACTTTAAGGGCCAGATTTACTTAACAGGGAAAATGAGCGCAATTCAAAAAAGCTTTGATGGGAGTGGGAAGTTCTGCGTGTGATCTACTAACACAGACGCAGCCGGATCATTTCCATAATGACCAACACAATCTACCAAGAGCAGCGCAAATAGTGTCTGATTGTTAAAACATACTTTTTTGGGGGCAATAAATAATGGCGCAAATACCAGTAAATTGACGAGCGCAAACCTTAGTAAATCACCTTGCATGATTCATTTAAAAACTCTCCTCCCATAAATTTTGCATCTGAAAGGTGAACTCCTATACAAATGCATATAAGCCGCAAAAATAACTGTGTCCCCATCTTCACAGAGCTAATTTTTTACTATGTCCCAGCTAGCAGGGAACGTTCTCAGAACTTTCGCTAACATTCCCTACAAGTTTGGTTAATGTTCTAAAGAAAACATTTGAATGTAATGTTTACCGAACATTTTAAGGATGTTTTCTCATTTTAAAAAATGTTCCTATAACGTTATATGAAAACTAAGATATAACATTTTAACTGCAACATTCAAAAGATGTTTTGGGAATGTTTCTGAAGTAACAAGTTGTACTATGATCTCAAAATATCATTGTCCCTATGTTTCATTATAACAAAAGAAAAACGTTCTCTCTGTCACGTTAGGAAAATGTTTTGAGGATATCATTGAGAGATGAGATGTTTAATGTTCTTTATAAAACGTTCTTCTAATGTTACGAGTTAACAAAATTATAACATTTTATTTGCAACATTTTGAGAATATTTTGGGAATGTTGTTAAAGTTAAAGTTTGTACAATGATCTCAAAATAACGTTGTCTTAATGTTTCATCATAACAAAAGAAGAACGTTCTTTCTGTCACATTAGGAAAATGTTTTGAGGATATCATTGAGAGATGAGATGTTTATTGTTCTTTATAAAACGTTCTTTTAATGTGACGAGTTAACAAAATTATAACTTTTTATTTGCAACATTTTGAGAATATTTTGGGAATGTTGTTAAAGTTAAAGTTTATACAATGATCTCAAAATAACATTGTCCCAATGTTTCATTATAACAAATGAAGAATGTTCTCTCTGTCACGTTAGGAAAATGTTTTGAGGATATCATTGAGAGATGAGATGTTTATTGTTCTTTATAAAACGTTCTTTTAATGTGACGAGTTAACAAAATTATAACTTTTTATTTGCAACATTTTGAGAATATTTTGGGAATGTTGTTAAAGTTAATGTTTGTACAATGATCTCAAAATAACATTGTCCCAATGTTTCATGATAACAAAAGAAGAACATTCTACTTGCAACATTTTGAGCATATTTTGGGAATGTTGCTAAAGTTAAAGTTTGTACAATGATCTCAATATAACATTGTCCCAATGTTTCATGATAACAAAAGAAGAACATTCTACTTGCAACATTTTGAGCATATTTTGGGAATGTTGCTAAAGTTAAAGTTTGTACAATGATCTCAATATAACATTGTCCCAATGTCTCATGATAACAAAAGAAGAACATTCTTCTTGCAACATTTTGAGCATATTTTGGGAATGTTGCTAAAGTTAAAGTTTGTACAATGATCTCAATATAACATTGTCCCAATGTTTCATAAAAACAAAAGAAGAACATTCTTCTTGCAACATTTTGAGCATATTTTGGGAATGTTGCTAAAGTTAAAGTTTGTACAATGATCTCAAAATAACATTGTCCCAATGTTTCGTGAAAACAAAAGAAGAACATTCTACTTGCAACATTTTGAGCATATTTTGGGAATGTTGCTAAAGTTAAAGTTTGTACAATGATCTCAATATAACATTGTCCCAATGTTTCGTGAAAACAAAAGAAGAACATTCTACTTGCAACATTTTGAGCATATTTTGGGAATGTTGCTAAAGTTAAAGTTTGTACAATGATCTCAAAATAACATTGTCCCAATGTTTCGTGAAAACAAAAGAAGAACATTCTACTTGCAACATTTTGAGCATATTTTGGGAATGTTGCTAAAGTTAGAGTTTGTACAATGATCTCAAAATAACATTGTCCCAATGTTTCATAAAAACAAAAGAAGAACATTCTACTTGCAACATTTTGAGCATATTTTGGGAATGTTGCTAAAGTTAAAGTTTGTACAATGATCTCAAAATAACATTGTCCCAATGTTTCATAAAAACAAAAGAAGAACATTCTACTTGCAACATTTTGAGCATATTTTGGGAATGTTGCTAAAGTTAAAGTTTGTACAATGATCTCAATATAACATTGTCCCAATGTTTCATGATAACAAAAGAAGAACATTCTTCTTGCAACATTTTGAGCATATTTTGGGAATGTTCCTAAAGTTAAAGTTTGTACAATGATCTCAATATAACATTGTCCCAATGTTTCGTAAAAACAAAAGAAGAACATTCTACTTGCAACATTTTGAGCATATTTTGGGAATGTTGCTAAAGTTAAAGTTTGTACAATGATCTCAATATAACATTGTCCCAATGTTTCATGATAACAAAAGAAGAACATTCTTCTTGCAACATTTTGAGCATATTTTGGGAATGTTGCTAAAGTTAAAGTTTGTACAATGATCTCAATATAACATTGTCCCAATGTTTCGTAAAAACAAAAGAAGAACATTCTACTTGCAACATTTTGAGCATATTTTGGGAATGTTGCTAAAGTTAAAGTTGTACAATGATCTCAATATAACATTGTCCCAATGTTTCATGATAACAAAAGAAGAACATTCTACTTGCAACATTTTGAGCATATTTTGGGAATGTTGCTAAAGTTAAAGTTTGTACAATGATCTCAATATAACATTGTCCCAATGTTTCATAAAAACAAAAGAAGAACATTCTACTTGCAACATTTTGAGCATATTTTGGGAATGTTGCTAAAGTTAAAGTTTGTACAATGATCTCAATATAACATTGTCCCAATGTTTCATGATAACAAAAGAAGAACATTCTTCTTGCAACATTTTGAGCATATTTTGGGAATGTTGCTAAAGTTAAAGTTTGTACAATGATCTCAATATAACATTGTCCCAATGTTTCGTAAAAACAAAAGAAGAACATTCTACTTGCAACATTTTGAGCATATTTTGGGAATGTTGCTAAAGTTAAAGTTTGTACAATGATCTCAATATAACATTGTCCCAATGTTTCATGATAACAAAAGAAGAACATTCTACTTGCAACATTTTGAGCATATTTTGGGAATGTTGCTAAAGTTAAAGTTTGTACAATGATCTCAATATAACATTGTCCCAATGTTTCGTAAAAACAAAAGAAGAACATTCTACTTGCAACATTTTGAGCATATTTTGGGAATGTTGCTAAAGTTAAAGTTGTACAATGATCTCAATATAACATTGTCCCAATGTTTCATGATAACAAAAGAAGAACATTCTACTTGCAACATTTTGAGCATATTTTGGGAATGTTGCTAAAGTTAAAGT
Source organism: Abramis brama (assembly GCF_963993115.1). Lineage (NCBI taxonomy): Eukaryota > Metazoa > Chordata > Actinopteri > Cypriniformes > Leuciscidae > Abramis > Abramis brama. Next base: position 27,671,078 of record NC_139977.1, on the reverse strand, counting down.
TGTACAATGATCTCAATATAACATTGTCCCAATGTTTCATGATAACAAAAGAAGAACATTCTCTCTGTCACATTAGGAAAATGTTTTGAGGATATCATTGAGAGATGAGATGTTGAATGTTCTTTATAAAACGTTCTTGTAATGTTATGTGTTAACACAATTAGAACATTTTACTTGCAACATTTTGAGGATGTTTTGAGGATGTTGTTGAGATAACAGATTATATAATGTTCTCAGTAAAACATTGGCACAATGTTCCATAATAACAGGAGGAACATTATCAAAACAATGTTCGTAAAATGTTTTGAGGATATCACTGAGACCTGAGATGATGAGTGTTTTTAAAAAAAAAATGTTCTTGTAATGTGACATGTTAACAAAACTAGAACATTTTAAATGTAACATTTAGCAATCAAACTACACAATTATTGTTAAATTGAGCTTGCTGGTCTGACAGCAGGCCAACAGGGTTCACGATGGAACATATGGTGCGTTTAAGTCCTCCTGGGAAGTTTGTATTCATGAGGTTTTACAATTTTTTTAATGTTTTAAATTAATGAAGCCACTGTAAACTTTATCATCACATATTATACTGTTATATATTAATGCTATCATATTTTGTGCAGGCATTAGCTTATTTCATTGTCACTGCTGAATACCTAAGTATAGTGGTATCCCACAATGTTTCCCACTGACACGCCCCTAACTCTTCAAGATCGGGGTTAAAGAAAATCCTGAGCTTCCTACTCATATTCTCATCATTGTGTTGGCGTTCAACTTGTAAATACGATCTTTATGACATGACTTGAATGCACCAATAGCTCTAGCTTAATTAGGGACAATCCATACAAACACTCTTTGCTAAAATACATTACAGACTGTCACAGTGAGAAGTTATTCATCCTGTATCAACGCTAAAGGCCTAACCACTGCAGTCAACACCTTGGAGTCTATCCATGCTGTTAAATAAAAGTCTGTAGACAAGGGTTAGGGTTAGAGTTATGGTTAACCTTAACCCTTAATTTCTAACCCAGACCCGGTTTCACAGAGTTTAGATTAAGCCAGGATTAGGCCTTAGTGCATTTAATTAGCTTTTAAAAATGTGCCTTAGAAAAAAGAAAAAAGAAACATTACTGGTGTGCATCTTGAGACAAAACAATGGCACTGACATATTTTAAGATTTGTCAGTGCAAGTTGCTTTCAGGTAAAACAGCCCAAACGTGCATTTTAGTCTGGGACTACAGGCTTAAACCTTGCCTGTGAAACCCGGGGTATATGTTGCAACTTGTATAGAATTATGCCAATGTTAGCAAAGTGTTGTGTTGGACAGAGGATTAACCCTAAACCAACAGGTTGTGTAACAGTGCCACACAGGGTGAAAAGCAAGTTGACATTATTAGGCATAAGAGTGTTTCTAAAGGAAAGGTCAATATTTTGTTAAAGTGCAAAAGGATCATTATGGGTCACATGAATGTAACTCTAATGTCACCATGACACCAATCCATTATTTTTTCATGTAGGTAAGGTATACAGAATTGTATATGAATAGCCTACATATGCAATGTTTGCTCTGTTTAATATATAATATGTTTGCTCTTTTAAACTGCTGTTGGCAGAGCAGTGGTAAATATAATTTTGTTATATATGGTATATATTATTTATGTTATTTATTATTATTATTTATATGTTATTGTAAGTTTTTTTTTATTTATCATGCACTGCAATGAAGACACCATTTAACCAATTGATTAAATATAACAGCCAGCTTACAAATACAACTAAATAAATAGCACGTGCACATTTTTTTCATATTCTTTCTTTTAAAACATGTCATCTTTTCCTGTAATTGCAATGTTACCACATTATTGGCTGTCTCTTCGAGTTGTTTTGAGCATGATTGGTTATTCAGACTGTCATCCAGGAATCTGGCCAATGACAGCTATGCGCGCCTTTTACTGGTCAAGTTTGAATATTCGTCTGTTAGAGTGAGTGTGTGTGTGTGTGTGTGTGTGTGTGTGCGCGCGCTGCTGCTGCTCGGGATCTTCAGTACTAGCCTCCTTCGGTTCTGTGGCTTTTACATTGTTTAAAACATGGATTATTTTGCATCGTACTGTTACATTTTTATTTTGAGCGAGTTGCGGGATGTAAATGGACAACGAATTTTAACAACGTACGTGTAACGGACATATTGCAATCTGCGGAAGGTAAATAACTTTATTTTATATAAAAATACATTCTGCTACATCAAAATATAGTGTGTTAAATTGAGAAGCCAATTTTAAATGCGATTAGAGCAATATCGACATTATGTCAATGTTTCAGGCTAAGCATGTGTAAATATTGTCAGCTAACTTAGTTTTTGATAAAAAAAAATAAAAAAAGGAGCTTTACAATGAGTGAACTGAGAACATTGTGTCTTTATACAGAGAGGAACTCGAACCACACTATGAAAACTAGGCTTTTGAATACTGTTGATCGCGGGATATCGGCCTACCGTCAAAATGATGAGTCATCATCATATTATGTTTTTGAGCTGGTGAGTAAAATTTTGCAAGCTTTTGCAAATGTCTCTTTTAGTAAGTAAATACAAATAGCTAATAATATTGCTGTATGTGTGTGTTTCCCATTATCTAGGAATTTTGGGAATAAATATTATCCAGCCACACGATCTTGCGGTGAGTATTGTCATAGTAAAATACACGTGAAATAGAGGCAGAACATGTAAACTCTGCTCAAAGGCACACTGGTCCAAACCCTCCAGACAATATTTTACCTGTCTTCTTGATATGAGTTTACGGGCCTAGCTGACCCAAACATAAATGTCCTTTCAAAATGAAATTATTTTCAAACCTGTATGACTTACTTCTGTGAAACACAAGAATGTTGGGAATAAAACAACATTGGAACCCATTTTATGGAAAAAAACAAAACAGTGAAGTCATTTCTCAAGATATCTTAATTAAGGTTATACAAAATAAATTCATACAGTTTTGGAACAACATGGAGTACCGGTAAATAACGAGAGAACTTTTTAGGACATGTTCCCAGGGTCCTTTGCTAAATTAACCATGGTTTTTATTATAGTAAAGTGTAGAAACAATGTTTTTATGGTGGATTGATTACAATAATTTATTACCATTTAGTTAGTGTAGCAAAACCATGGTTAATGTTAGTAAGGGTTCTCCAGATTTATATAGCCTAACACTTAAGGAAAACATAAAAAATGGTCTTATGTCACCCAGATCAATAGTCTGTTAACACACATTAACACACTTTTTAAATTTTCTTAAGATCAAGCATTGGAACAATGTTTACGGAGCAGAACAGGCACCAACAGAGAAACAAGTCCATCACTAGTAAGTATCCACTGCATTTTATAAAACCGTAGTCAATTTTAAAGGCACAATGCACTCCAAAATAAAAATGATCTCTTTTTTTCTCCCTCGTGCCTGATTTATATCTGTCCCAGATTTATATCTGACTTTCTTTCCACAGAGATTTTTAGAAAAATTATCATTAAAGAGAATCATATAAAGAGAAATGTGGGAGGAGCTTGAATTTATTACCTAGCCCTGTTTGTTTGAACCGCGAGAGCCGTCAAAGCTTATGCTACTCCTACGTCATACATCGACAAGAGGCTTTTATAGTCTACACGTCGGACGCAAGCAACTTGCAGTTTTGCCCCCACCAACAACGCATAGTATTGCATACAATGGTGCGTCGCGTATCAAAAACTGGGACGACACATTTTGCTACGCATAGATGCATAATGGCGGCCGAAGTGTAGCGATGCGTAGCCTTGCAGGCGCGTATGCGTATCGATGTGTTGACTCTATAACTCTTTGGGCGTAATTTGACTTGCATATGGCTGTCTGCTGGAAGCTAGTTATTTAAGTCGATAAAGTTATAAATATGGTAGGGCTGGGGGAATTAACACGTTAATCTTTGCGATTAATTTGAGATGCATAACGAGTTAAAAAAAAATAACGCAATTAACGCAGCACTTTTTTTGCCTCGTTTTAATGACTTCCTGTTGCGGAAAAGGCTGCAAAATATGCCGTCCCGCCCCTCCGTGTTCGGCGATCAGGTTTTATTCTCACGCAGCTTTCATGAGCGGGTCTTTTCCGCGCCGCGCTCTCCATTCCGTGTGTGTGTGTCGGCGCACTGACACACACACACAACACTGAGCAAACATTGAGCTCTTTGCTCAATGTTCTGCTCCGTGTTTGCGCTGCGTGTTCTGCTCTGTCGTTAACGGCCCAAACGCTCCAATCATGTACCGATCATGCACTGGAAAGCAAAGTCAAATAACGTGAATTTTCTCAGTAGTAGACTTCTGTGAAATAGCCCTACTGAGCTGGTATAGTCATGCTGGCAACAATGGTAAAATTACCTGCTCTGATCACATGCTCTTGTAATAATAGCTTTGTAGGACTATGTTTTATTTTGATAATTAGTAAAAAAAAAAAATATAATAATAAATTGTTAAATTGATTATGTTGATTGATTATTGAAAAATAATAATATATTGATATATTGATGTTTAATATTATTTTAATACAGGGCTATTTTCTGTTCCTTTTTTCCTGTGTTGTTTAATTAGGTTATTCTAAGTTTAAATATTGATGATTACAAGCTTGGGGGAAATGCAATTAATTGCATTTAATTACAGCAAATTGTGTAAATAATCAGTTACTTTTTTTTAATCGATTCCCAGCCCTAAAATATGGATATGTTTCTTACACGAACGCATCACTTCGCTTCACCTTTCGCCTTTATTAACCTGCCAGAGCCGTGTGGAGTACTTTTATCATGGATGGATGCATTTTTATGGACTTGTCAAAAAAATCCCACAGGGAGCTACAGAATAAGAAATCTTTGAAGTCCACTTTTTTACTGTCTGTTTCCATCAGTAAAATTACCGTTTTTTTTGTTTTTTTTTCTCTCAGAATTGTGAGGCAGGAACACACAATTGCAAGAAAATATCAGAATTGTGAGCTGTCTTTTTTACTCCCCTCAGAATTCACCCTTCGAGGGAGTTTGATTGACAGGTATTTATTTTTTACATTTCTATTTTACAAAAATTATTTTTTTTCTACAGAAATTACACAAATTAAACGTTGAGACTTTGTTTCATATCAAAAGTAACCTGCTCTGTCTTGTCTCGGCGTTTAGACGTTTCAACGTTTTTTCTTTGATCCGCAATGTATTTTTCATTGCGTGACAACATGATGTGTGGCGTGAGAGCGCCATGGCTTGTTGGACATAGCAACAGTAACTAAAGGGGGCGGGTCTTTGCAAATTGCATTAACCATGGCTGCCTGTTAATTATCACTGGACTACTTCGCTCTCGCATCTCCCAAAAGTTTTTTTTTGTTTTGTTTTCTTGATTCCATTTTAATGGTTTAATTAAATTGCTATAACCAATTATTTAAAATGTAATGATTTAAGCAAAACTTTCTTCAAAGGTTAAACCAAACTTTTATTTGACGGATTGCCGTGTAGACCTTTGAGTCTCTCTGTGTTTTATGATGATAGTTTTTCTCAAATGAAGCTAAAATGCTGCTGAAGAGCGGCTGTATTGATGAAGTGCATTAATGTCCTCATATAGAAAAGACAGCAAAAACAAAATAAGCCAGAATTGCTTTTTTTTCTCAGGTTTTACTAATTTATCCTGTGATTCTGACTTTCAAACAGCCAATTGCGAGTTTATATATCGCACTTCTGAGAAAAAAAAGTTTGAATTGTGAGTCGCAATTACCTTTTTTAAAAATTGTATTCCATGGCGGAAACAAGCTTTCATATGCACAGACAGTAGCTCACATTTAACATGCAGATTGTGCGCACACAGAAACCTACTGGAGCACAGAAAGTTAGTGTCAACACTGTCCTGTGATTTCTCAATAAGAAACTGCGTAGAAACAGAAGTTATAGCATATTTCTTTCTGCTTTTGAAGTAACTAAAACTTACAGCTTAGCTAATAGCAAAGAGACGATACACAGGTATGATTAAATCACACTAGAAATTGTTCCATCGCCAATGCATTCAAATGCAGTTCTACTTTATCTGTATCTGATTTAAAACAAGCAGAAATCTGTAAGAAATGTAACAATCCATAGACAATATAACTGATGAAAATGAGCTGTTCGTGAGCAGAGCAGTGCAAAAGCATCGTGGGCAGTGCTGTGACATGCTGCAGCTGTGCTCAAGGTGACCTGAGTTCAAGGTTAACACTTCTCAAGCCAAGTTTGTAGTTTGTTAAAATAATTTAGCCTCTAGTTGTGTTATTAACATGTATATAATGGATTAAGTATATGTTTTAAATTACAGAAACAAAATAGATACTCATAAGGTATCATATTTATACTTTTAAATAAACTAATCTAATTAATTTCTGATTAATAATTAGGCTGGCTAATTTTGAAAGTTTTCAAAGTCAATATTGCTTGTGATCTTAATATGTAATATGTATTTGTATTATTTTTGTTTACACTGTTGCATGATCTTCTTTTATAGGCTATGAGGAAAAACTCTACCATGCACACAGAGAATGGAGCTCAATTCTGCTAACTGGGATAGCAGCTGAAAAACAAGAAGAGAAGAACAGTAGAACACCTATTAATGCAGATGACTTTATTCTTTTTCTGCAAGAACCAAGACAACCAAAGACTGATGATGAGCGCTCTGAGCAAACAGCAGTCAAGACGTGTGATTGCACATTGGACTTTACTGAGTTCTTCATGTAATGTTGGGCATCTACTGTACGCAGAACTTCTAATAATTTATGTGGATGCCATTCATAATCCTGTTAGATTTTTGTTTTATTTTAGAGATTAATAAAATTGTATGTTTTAACAATGTTATAGCTAAGCATTTTTTATGTTTAAGAGAACATTTTGGGAACAAAAATAAAAACACCCCCTGAAAACTTTCTAAGAACGTTAGAGAATAATGTTGTAAGAATGTTACACCTAAACATTTGAATAATGTTTTTAAATAATGTTATCCGAACATTTAAAAGAACATTCTGGGAACAAAAATAAAACTATCCGCTTACAACATTATAAGAACGTTAGAGAATAATGTTATAAGAATGTTATTACTAAACATTTTAATAATGTTTTTAAAAAAATGTTCTCTAAACATTTAAAAAAACATTCTGGGAACAAAAATAAAACTACCCGCTGAAAACATTATAAGAACGTTAGAGAATAATGTTATAAAAATGTTACTACTAAACATTTTAATAATGTTTTTAGAAAATGTTCTCCAAACATTTAAAGAAAAAATTCTGGGAACAAAAATAAAACTACCCGCTGAAAACGTTCTAAGAACGTTAGAGAATAATGTTAAAAGAATGTTACTACTAAACATTTTAATAATGTTTTTAAAGAATGTTCTCCAAACTTTTAAAAGAACATTCTGGGAACAAAAATAAAACTACCCGCTGAAAACTTTCTAAGAACGTTAGAGAATAATGTTATAAGAATGTTATCGCTAAACATTTTAAAAATGTTTTTAAAGAATGTTCTCCAAACTTTTAAAAGAACATTCTAAGAACAAAAATAAAACTAGCCGCTGAAAACTTTCTAAGAACGTTAGAGAATAATGTTAAAAGAATGTTACTACTAAACATTTTAATAATGTTTTTAAAGAATGTTCTCCAAACTTTTAAAAGAACATTCTAAGAACAAAAATAAAACTAGCCGCTGAAAACTTTCTAATAACGTTAGAGAATAATGTTAAAAGAATGTTACTACTAAACATTTTAATAATGTTTTTAAAGAATGTTCTCCAAACTTTTAAAAGAACATTCTGGGAACAAAAATAAAACTAGCCGCTGAAAACATTTATAGAACAATACATGCTAATGTTCTTAGAACATTTTTAGAACAAAAAATTTCTAGCTGGGGTGTCTTTAGTAAATCCTGAAAGTAGTTTTTTAACGCCAAAAGAGGGTTTGCACTGGCGCAAGCTGTTAGTAAATCTGGCCCTAAATTTAATTTCACCAAACCCTATCGTTTACTGTACTCCCTGAACATTTTGAATAAATGGCACGTGTCGCATAGGATTAATCTGTGATACTTCAGCATCTTTTTTAAATAGCTTGATCTTGGTCTCTATTCACTGCAATTATATGGACGAGCGTGAGTGGGAATTATTTATTTTTTGAATTCTCCTTTTGTGCATAAAAAAAAAAAAAGAAGGGCATGGCATTAGAACAAAAGGGTGAATAATTTATAACTTAATTTTCAATTTTGGGTGAACTATCCCTTTAATTTTCCTTTAACTGAACACAGCTGCTATAATTATCAGATTGGTCTGATTTATATAAAGTGCTAGCGTGTTTGTGGGGCCTCAGTCCCCTGCCCCTTTTGTCTCAAAATGTATTGTGCCCCTCTCTGATAAATAATAATAATAACTAAAATAAATATTATAATAAATAACAATACACTTATACAACATTGCCACTAACAATAATAATACAAAAAAACATTAAAAAATTTTTTGGCGGAAGCATTTGGCGGAGGTGAAGTGGTTGTAGGCTACTGTAAAAGTTGTGGCAACTTGTGAGTTATGCTTAACAATCAGGTCCATGTCCAGCTCTAAATTGTAAGGAATTTATATCTCTGATTTCATAGTACACTTTACAATAAGGTTCATTTGTTTATTATTCATATTAACTTCATGAGCAAAACATTTGTTAGGCTACTGTAGGCCTATTTGTTAATCAGTTAATAATAATACAACTTTGAACGTGTTATGTCACAGTCAGTGCATTAACTAATGTTAACAAATAGAACTTTTGATTTTAATAATGTTTTAGTAAATGCTGAAATTAATATTAACTAAGATTAATAAATGGTGTAGAAGTGCAGTTCATTATTAGTTTATGTTAACAAATTTAACTAATGAAACCTTTTTGTAAAGTGTTACTGATTTCATGATAGCTAACACTTTAATGAATACATGCATACAATTTATAACATCAAAATAACTAAACATGAATTCCTCATAATTACCTACTTGATTCTCTGTTTTGTTTGGTAAAGTAAATAATATTTAGTAATATTATCATCATTTCCCTATTTTTGTTTGATGTGTTATGCATTCTAATTGTATCAACATCTTTTCATTGGTAATGAAGAGAGGCTCTCTGACCTACTGCTGCTCTCCATCGAGCGAGATATTCCAAATAATTGTGAGGAAGTCATTAAAATATATAAAAACACAACAGACAGACGGATACTGCTTTAAATACAGGTGATTTATTTCAAAAATAAATGTTTTTTAAAAAAGTGCCCTTTTTGGTCCTTCCGCCCCTGCCCCGGAGGAGGTCTTTGCACGCCACTGCCTACTCCTACAAAACCATGCTCTTATTCTATAGGCTATAAAAAGTCTGATTTTCTTGTTTCTGTTGATATTCTCAAATCATGCTGGAGTACATGATCATCATCTTGCAGCTTGAGAGCTGCCGCCAGTTGAACAAGGCTAAAGAATATACTAAACTGCTCAAATAGAAGGGTCCACTAGTGTGCATGTGTCAAACACGTCCATCCGCGCTCACTCAACTTAGCCTGCATTTTCGTACGATTCATTAACTCTGTCCGAATTCATACAAAATCGCCACATTGTATGGGTTGTAAATTCTTTCTATTTATTTTTATTATCTAAATTCCCTTACCTCATCTGCACCTTGAATTATCCATTGCACATTGCTGTATTTAATCTTCTGTATGCAAAGCCTAGACTAAATTATGTATTCTGTCTTAAACTTATGCTCCCATTTTCACTGACAAGGCTTAAGCTAGTTCCAGACTAAATTGCAAAGCAACTTGCACTGACTTATCTTACAATATGTCAGTGCCATTGTTTTGTTTCAATGTAACCGGGCCTACTAGACCCTCTCCAAGCGGGATTTGAACCGAGGCACCTCCTGAGATCAGGGGAGTGAGGTTTACAAGCACAGCTTTTACTGGCCTATGTCACCCCCCTAAACCTCACTCCCATCCAGGTCAACAGTACCAAATGTAACCGATCCTACTGCTCCTATCGGGATTCAAACCGGGGTCTCTGGCGAGGTAAGCAGCCACTCTAATAAAGACCGCAGCCTCTAGCATCAGTCGCTAGCGCGCCTCTTGAGGCCAGGGGAGTGAGATTTACACGCACTGCTCTTACTGGCCTACGTTGCACTCACCCGCCTAATCCTCACTCCCATCCGGGTCACTGCACCAAATTTAGCAGGTCTTACTAGACCCAGTCTGAGCAGGATTCGAACCGGGGTCTCCGGTGTGGGAGGCAGGCTAGTAAAGACGCTAAAGACAGCCTCTAAGTGCCATCTGAAAATTTCTTCTAGAATGATCATTTTTATCAAGCTCGTATATTTAAGTTCAATAATTTCACTTAAATGGCAATGCAAATTACCTATTAATTGTCATTTAAGTGAAATTACTGAACTTAAATATACAAGCTTTATAAAAATGATCATTCTAGAAGAAAATTTCAGATGGCACTTAGAGGCTTTTGCATCTGAACTCTTCATATACAAAAAGAAAAATACAGCTCCTTTAAGAGATTTAGTTTGGCTGTTTAAGTGTTTGAGATGTCAATTAGTTCTAGGAATATACTGTATGAATACCATGCAAAATCAGTGAAGACTTAATACAAAAGAAACAGTTATGTAGTATGGTAACATACAACCAGAGCAAAATAATAATAATAAGAAGAACGCCAACGATTACAATATAGGTGCCTACGCACCTTCGGTGCTTGCTCTACATATTAAACCAACACAAGGTTTAACAATTAATACAATTGTAAAACATACCGTAGAACTTGCCCCACCTGAAATTTAAGATATAGCTAACAAAGTTCAACCTTTCAGTTTGAATTGTAAATACATGAATGACAGTGCGTTTATTGGTTATTGCAAAAAAAAAAAATACGATAATATTGAATTTTAGTTTGGAGGCCACAACTAGGTGTATGAAATACAAAAATCACAAAACAAGTTTCAAGCAACTGGGATTTTTCAAATATGACAACTAAACCCAGTTTCCACTATTTGTGTCAAAAAGATTTAGGTTTAAAATGAGTGAGAGGAGCTATGGAGGTTTGATGAAGGGCAGTTTTCCAGTTTGTCTGAGGTAAAGAAAACCAGGAACAAAACCACCCAGCACAAAACAGTACAAACTAAACAAGCTTATTGCTGAAATATCTCCCTGTGTCAGAATATAAAACAATCTTGAGATAATATAAGGACCAAATAAGAGTAGCGTAGTCACGGTCATTACTACAATGAGATGAAACGCTCTACTTTTCATGTGGTTTTCCTTTCTCTCTCCTGGTCCTGACTGCTTCAGAGCTCTGAGAACAGCCACAAGACAAAACAACTGGATGGGGAGGAAGAGGAGGAACTGCAGGAATGAAATCCATATAAACGTGTTGAATTTCACCACAGTGATGAGCACACAGGATCCAAGACCCGTTATCCAGACTGCAGCGGAGCAGATCACTCTATATCTGAGAGGTTTGTACTTCAGAAAGGTTACAGGATGAACCACTGCCAGGTAACGCTCAACACAGATCAGACACTGAAACAGAGGACGGATGGTAACAAGGTTTCCTGATAGAAATCTTAGAAGTAGAATCAAAGACAATTGGTTTTGGAGACTTGGAATCATCAGTTTCGGCACATAAACCAAAGAATACAGAGAGAATATGATCTCACAAACGGTGAGATTGAGGATGAAGAACTCTGATGCAACTCCATTTCCTGATCCTGTGACGATGAGCCATAGAATATAGGAGTGTGTAGGAAGACCAAAAAAGACACTGAAGATCAACACAGAACTCTTGAGAATGGTTATTGGTGTGTTTTCATTTGCTGTGAGGTTGGTTGATTGGAAAAACTCACACATGGGATCTTCGTGAAAGCAGTTCATCTCTGTATACGTGTCTGTCTAAACAGTATTTCAATAGTATGTCTGGAAAAGCAAACGTTAAAATCATTTTAAATCTTTACAAAACTAGATTCTCAACTGTTACATCACGTGTATAAATCAATGTAGTCTTATATCAAATGACTTTTTAAACATTCTCAAAATTTTAAATAAAAATGTAATGCCTTAACTTAAGAATTGAAAGGGTTTTTTAAACCTTGATGAGTCATTCAGATCCCATTTAATATAACACAGACTCTAACTTTTAAACCAATTTGTATCTGATATAACTAAATGAAAATATTACTGAAAACATTACTAAATATTATAATCTTACTTTGTTTCCTGAGGTGCAGTTGGTACACACACAATCCAATGGGAAGCACAGTATAATAAAGTACATGTGTCTGTTGTACAGGGAATTTCATTTCACAGCTCTCATTTATATACACACACATTACTACAGGGAATCCTGATATGCAAATGTACAGAAAATGACCAAAAAGACAGATGATCATTTATTTTCTTATTTATTTAACAAACTTGATTAATTGACAAAGAACAGAGCAAAAGTGTAAGAATTATCCCTTCTATAAAGTTTTAAACTGGATGCATTAAAGCCTGGTTTGAGAATTGCACTGCCCTCAATTGTAAAGCCCTGCAGAGGGTAGTGCGATCAGCCAAATATATCATCAGAACCAAACTCCCTTCAGGACACTTTCACTGAGCGTGAGCGCAAGGAAAATCATCAAGGATTCAAGCCATCCAAGCCACATAATAATCTTCATAGACTTACCTCCATCATTGTACTGCTTCATCTTGTCTTGGTGCATTGTCTTTATTTATATAAAAGAGAGGGTGTGTTTAAATTAATTGGGGAATTTGCATATCTCTAGTCATGCAAACAAATTATGTTTTATTAACAAAGTTCGGGAGGAGCACTTTCAGATAATTAACACGAGTGGAGAGCAGTTAGCAATCAATGACAAGAGGTATATATAGATTCAGCAATCTCACCTCAATCCATTGACAGTTTACCAGCATGCATCCACCACCCCTCCTCCACACTTCTAGTCCTAACCACTTACATACGGGGGGAGTACTCTGGGTTCGGGCCGAACTCCGAGCTCGGAGCCCTCCCCCTGGACAGCACGCCAAATACGCTTTAAACTAACATTTTATTAATATTACTACTAGTTTCAGAATGTTTATAGAACATCCAAAAGTAATGTTCACATAATGTTTGCAAAATGATTCAAATGGAATTTCTTTACTGTTTGCATAAAAAAGAAAATCATCTTTAAAACATTTTTAAAAACTGAATGTTTTGAACGTTCAGAGAACATTCAGAATTTCTGAATCAGAAACTAAAAAGTTAGTAAAACCATAATGTTGCATGATTTTGGTTGCTATTGGATGTTTGCTTACTGAGACAAATCTCTATGATATTCTGATCTCGAGATATGACCTTCAACATAAATAAATTTTTTCACACGTTTATCATCCAATTGCTTAGTAAAATAATAGCACACCTCTCCTCAACAAGCCGCATGATTATATCTGAGATGAATGACACAGACCAAAGTTTAATATTAGTTGTAGGGGTCTGTTCAAAGTATTTCAATTGTGAATGTATATTTTTTTAATGAAAACTATGTACTTTGATATTAAATGGCATTTTGTAAAAAAAAACATTCACTTTCTATTTTCAACTGAAAATGAAAGCAAAAAAACTAAATGAATATACATAAAATTTGTATTTGAATTTCAAATTTGAATTTAAAAAAACATAAGGTATGAAATATATTTTTACCTTTACAAGTCAAATTCCAGTAATTCTCAAGCAATCAGGTCTTGTTAATAAACTGCATACTGCATTATAAACACTTTTTAAATCAACTGCTAAGATATAAATAATGAAAAGTTTTCCATGAAAACTCAGTTTTATATTGTAATATATATCCGCTGAACTATCTCGACGACTGGCTGATTCTAGCACACTCTCGAGAGCAGGTTTGCGAACACAGGGACCTGGTGCGCCGGCACCTCACCCGTCTGGACCTTCGGGTCAACTGGGAAAAGAGCAAACTCTCTCCTGTGCAGAGGATCTCTTTTCTCGGTATGGAAATCGACTCGGTCGCCATGTACGCGCAGCTTACGAGCGAGCATGTGCAATCACTGCTGAATTGCCTGAGTCAATTCGAGGGCAAGAGTGCGGTTCCACTTAAGTTATTTCAGAGGCTCCTGGGGCATATGGCATCCGCAGCGGCAGTCACACCGCTCGGACTGTTTCATATGAGACCGCTTCAGCACTGGCTTTGCGATCGAGTCCCGAGATGGGCATGGCAACAGGGCACATTCCGGGTGATAGTCACTCGGGCCTGCCGTCAAATCTTCACCCAGTGGTCAAACCTCTCTTTTCTACGGGCCGGAGTCCCCTTAGATCGAGTTTCCAGGCATGTTGCTGTGTCAACAGATGCCTCCACCTCGGAGAGATGACAGCTGGCCATGGGGCCTCCACAAATATGCGTTTCCCCCAGTGAGCCTTCTTGCACAAGTCCTGTGGAAGAACAGGGAGGACGAGTAGCAGGTCCTTTTGGTTCCGCCTCATTGGCCCACACGGACTTGGTTCTCCGAACTGGTGCTCCTCGCGACAGCCCCTCCCTGGCCAATTCCTCTGAGGAAGGACCTCCTTTCTCAGAGACGGGGGCACCCTTTGGCACCCACGTCCCGATCTCTGGAACCTGCACGTGTGGGTCCTGGACAGGACACGGTCTTTGAGGTTTGACCTCATGTGGTGGCTACCATCACTTCAGCTAGAGCCTTGTCCACGAGACACGCCAATGCTCTGAAGTGGAACCTCTTTGTCACGTGGTGTTCTTCTCGCCTAGAAGATCCCAGAAAATGCCCGATCAGGTCTGTGCTCTCCTTCCTCCAAGATGGATTGGAACGGAGGCTGTCTCCTTCCACCCTGAAGGTTTATGTGGCTGTGATCTCTGCGCACCACGACCTTGTGGAGTCTAAGACGGTAGGACAGCACGACCTAGTCATCAGGTTCCTTAGAGGGGCCAGGAGGTTAAATCCTCCCCGCCCCCCTCATATGCCCTCTTGGGACCTCGCAGTAGTTCTTTCTGCACTGCAGAGAGCTCCCTTCGAGCCATTGCACTCAGCTGAGCTTAAGTACCTCTCTATGAAGACGGTGCTCCTGGTTGCTTTGGCCTCCATCAAGAGGGTAGGGGACCTGCAGGCATTTTCGATTGACAAAGCGTACCTGGAATTGGGTCCGGCTACTTCTCACGTCATCTTGAGACCCCAGCCTTGATACGTGCCCAAGGTTCCCACCACTCCTTTCAGGGATCAGGTGGTGAACCTGCAAGCACTGCCCTCGGAGGAGGCAGACCCAGCCTTGGCACTGCTCTGTCCAGTACATGCCCTTCGTGCTTACGTAGACAGCACATGGTGTTTCAGGACCTCAGACCAGCTCTTTGTCTGTTACAGTGGGAAGCTGAAGGGAAAGGCTCTCTCCAAGCAGAGGTTGTCTCACTGGATAGTGGACGCCATTGTCTTGGCTTACCAGGCGCAGGGCCTGCCATGCCCCCTAGGGGTGAGGAGTGTGGCTTCCTCCTGGGCTCTAGTGCATTGTCTCCTGCTATCAGCAATTTAGAACCTGTGCATGCTTGCTTATATGGCTACAAAACGTCAATCCATGTGAACTTCTTTGTACAAAAAATCGTAAATGCAATGGAAAATCATGATACTCAAGAAGTGCTAAAAATGAAAACAAAAATAAATAATAAATCTCCAATGTCTTTTTGATTTGATATAATACAAAATTATATAGAAATAAATGTGCTAATTTATCTGGGAATATATATATATATATATATATATATATATATATATAACATGGTACATTAACCTGAATGTCATCTGTTGTTGTTCATTTAATGGACTGTGAAAAACAAACACTCACTGCAGTGATTCATTTAATGGACTGTGAAAAACAAACACCCACTGCAGTGATCTATGGCAACATCTGGCTTGGAAACATGAGTGTCATAGATGATTTGCTTTTATTTGAAAAACATACAAATTGCTGATAATACATAAACAGAAATGACTTGAGTTAAGAATATTTTCATATTTCGTGTTTGAATTTTAAACTAAAATGCAAAAAAAGAATTCAGGGTATAGGTAAACTTCTTTATAGATACTTAAAGCCTTAGTTATTACCATTATTACTGACGAGGAAAAAAGATAGAGTTGATTGAAAACACTGACTTTTTGTCATCCCATAACAAAATATGTTATCACATTGTATTGTCACATGAGATCCTGCCATTAAACTGCATATTGTCAGCTTTCTGTAAAATTTCAAAAGCAAAACGATTTTGAAGCACAAGACAAATAAAAAAAGAAGAAAAAAAGCTACTTCTACAGTAGTGGGCAAAAGTGATTTCCAGAGGGGATGTTTATTTTTTATAACCCTAAAAGTTCAATTAAACCATCAAAATATGAGTAAAATATTGTATATATTTAAAATATTAAAAGTGCAACCTCACACAAATGGTGTTAGGGATGTTTGAAGAAGGGCAGTTTCCCAACTCGCCGGAGAAAAAGAAGAGCAGGAACAAAACCACTCAACACAATACAATACAAGCTAAACAGGCTTAACACTGTATCTCGCTGTAGCACAATATAGAAGAATGCAGTCATAATAAAAGGCACAGATACAATTAGCATAGGGACGGTCAGTATTAGAATGATATAAAACGCTCTTCTCTTCATATGGTTTTCCTCCTCTCTCTCTCTCTCTCTCTCTCTCTCTCTCTCTCTCTCCCACTGCCAGGTAACGCTCAACACAGATCAGACACTGTAACAGAGGACAGATGGTGATGATGTTTCCTGATAGAAACTTTGCTAGAATCAAGAGCCCTTGGGTTTGGAGCAAAGAGAGAGAAAATCATCTCACAGAGAGATTGAGGTTGAAGAACTCTGCTGCAACTCCACTTCCTGTTCCTGTGACAATGAGCAATAAAATATAGGAGTGTGTAGGAAGACCAACCAGAAAACTAAGGCTAAACAAACAAATCTTGAAAAAGTCCTATGGTTCGCTTTCATGTTCTGTAAGGTTAGTTGATGGGAACACCTTGCATGTGGGATCCTCAGAAGAGCAGTTCATCGCTGTAGGCTGCTTCTCAATTTCAGTTAATATCTGTGTGAAAAAGATCAAGTTAACATGATACAAATCGAAAGCAGAATCGAAAGTATATTAAGTAAATGTTGTTGCTATGGTGTTATGAGTGGTAAGTTGTAAATAAGATAAAGATACAAAATTATGTTTACAAGAAAATGTCTCAGGTTACGACTGTAACCCTAGTTCCCTGAGAAGGGAACGAGACGCTGTGTCAATAACACTTTGGGAACGCCCTCGCGTGATTGCGTCTGAAGCACGTGTCAACTAGTCCAATGGCGAGAGTGAACGTCACAGGCAGGGGGAAGCCCCGAACAGGACAGGAAAGCACATCCGGAAAAAAACGGCGTTAGCTTTTATTTAGCCGAAGCAAGTCAATCACATGGATGCAAAAAATATGGCAAAGTGACGCAGATTCTCGTTCCCTTCTCAGGGAACTAGGGTTACAGCTGTAACCTGAGACGTTCCCTTTTGAGGGAACTTGCACTGCGTCAATGGCGCTTTGGGAGCGACAATGCCCAAACGCCATACGCACAAATACCAGTTGTGTGAATACTGAGAGCAGCTATGACATAAGTACTTGTGATACAGGGGCACCCAGGTCCAAGGCATAAAACCTGATGAACGTGAGTGACAAGGACAAGCCTGCCGCATCACAAACTTCTTGAAGGAAGACCCCAGAAATTAAGGCCTTGGAGGCCGCCATACTCCTAGTAGAGTGAGCTCTAATGGCCAAAGGTGATGGCTGGCCAGAGGCTTCATAGGCCTGGTAAAACCCAGAGTCTCTGTCGGATGGAGGAACTGGTTCTATAGCTTCCTTTGCTAAAAGAGATTTGTTCCATCACCAGAGTCTGCTCTTGATGTACTACTGTTGTATTGTGGTAGACGAGAACCAAACTGGATTCTGTAACCTTTTTCAACAATCTGCAGGACCCATTGAGATATGTTTGGCAGAGTCCTCCATTCTGCCAGATAATCTACTTAGGGAACCAGCCTCTTGAGTATTTAGTCCTCAGGTTCACGTATATTCTGACATTAGAGGGCTAAAAGAGTATGGTTGTGGGGCGATACCGAAGGTGGAACAGACGCTTGTGAGCTATCTGTCACCTAGCTCGGCATCGCTCCTGAAGGCCCCGACACTTCCTACTAAGTCCCTAAAAACATAATTTACATTAGTGAGAAAAAGTGTATATGGCTGCAGGTCAGGCAGGTGCATGTCTCCACACCATGTCAATTTTACAGGCATATACCAAGCTGACCTGCTGAGGGACCTGGATGAGGGACGGTCAATGATAGCCTCCGTGGACACGGAGAGTCTTTTTGCTGGACGCCCCACTATTGCCTCTTCAGCGAAGCTTTAAACACTGTAGTGGAGAGGTTTCAGGAGGCTAAAAGACAAACGGAGGCATTCAAGTGCTACCTCCTTCTTCGCCGTCCCCAGGCCCCTGAGAGTGTCACACTGTAAGGAAACGAGGACGGGACGAAGCACACGATCTGAATGTTTGTTCTTTTTCATGATTTCTGTATTGGAGCTATACTATTTCGGGACAGACAACAATAAATAAGACAGACAGTATGAACACAGAGCGCAAAGGGTCAGTGATGCAGTGCGAGTCCCCTTGAAAGGGAACACCAGTCGTTTTACTTCAAACTTTTGCCTTTAATTCAATGTGTTACTTGCCATTTCTTTGTAATTATTTGTGAAATTTACCAGCAATTCCTGAGTGAAAATTGTTTCAAAGTAAATCCTACATTTCCCCATTTATTTATTATATTTTTTATTACCTTGAGAAGTAATTTTCCAGTAATTCTCAAGCAATCAGGTCCCATTTAATAAAAACACAGACAACATGTAGTTGTCACGGTTCATGAATTCACTGTTTTCTTCGTGTCTCGTGTATTTGTTGTTCTGTGTGTATGGGTGTGTGTGAGCGGGCGTTACCGCTCGTTGCAGCTGATCAGCGCGCCAGTTCACTCACCTATAAGTTCTCATCGCACTCTCCTCTCTTTGTCAGATCGTTGTTTGGTGTCCTTAGTGTGTGTTCATCGTGTTCCCGTCTTCAGTCCCGTTCCTGGTTCGAGTTCCTGTTCGGTGTCTTCGTGGTTTCGTCTCGTCTGGATGTTCACCTGCACTGGATTCACCGTTCACCACTCTTCACCAGCACGCTGACCATCTAGTAGTCCCTGCGCCACCAGCCCACCCGAGTTTCTGAACTGTTTTGTGTCATCTGACCCACCAAATAAAGAGTTTACTTGCATCCTTGCTTCCGCGTTGTGTATTATGACAGTAGTTTCTAACACATTTTTTGTTTGTTTTTTACTGATTGCCAAGATATAACTACATTATATGAAAATATTACACAGAAAACTGTTTCCTGAGGAGCACATGAAAATATTCCAAAAGGAAGCACAATATTCCTCAGTAAAGGACTTGCTCTACTGTTGCATCTTTCAGATACACATTACACCTACAGATACACCTACCCATCACGTGGGTTTAGACAAATCGTACAAATTCGTACGAGTTAGGTCGTACGAATTAGCCAACTTTTTATCATTCGTACGAATTGGTCGTGAGATAGCGTTGCATTTTACAGACTGAATAGTGCCAAGAAGGCCTTACATGCAAATGTATCAAACATAACCAAAAGACAAATGATGCACATCTAATGCTTTTTGTTTCAAACAAACATTACATTAGAATAAAAAGTCAATTCTAAAGAGTGCAGAATTACAATATTGAATTAATAAAGAATTAAAGTTTCTTCTAACTTCTGAGACCACATTGAAATTCAAGGATTTTATTTAAACATGAAAATGTACATACATACATACATGCATACGCTTCATTTGTTCAGAGAAAATATTATTAATTCTTTAACCATTTTATTATCAATTATTACTACCACTACTATTTAATGTGCTAATTCATTTGGGGGAAAATAAAGAATATTATTATTATTACAAACAATAATTTTTGGGGGGGAAATATGATAACAATACTGTACATGCAAATTTATCTGGGGAAAAATATTTCATTACATTTAAGAAGCTTCAGCTCCAGCAAAGGAAGGGCAGTTTTCCAGCCTGGTGGAGATACATGACAGGCTGCACAAAACCAGCTAGATTGAAACAAAAAAAGCTGAGGTATGTAAATATTAAAACATCTTGTGATAACAGAAGATAGAAAAATACTGAGATAATAGCAGGTGCAAACATTGTGACCATGGTCACAGTGATTATTAGAATGAGGTAAAACGCTCTTCTCTTCATTTTTCCTGGTCCAGGTTTCTTCAGAGCCCAGAGAACAGTTAAACAGCAGAACAGGTTTACGGAAAGAAAGAGTAAAAACTGCAGTAGCCTACCACACATATAAACCTTAACATATTTGACAAAAGTAAACATGCTAAACAAACAGGAGCCGAGAGCCATTAACCACACAGCAGTGCAGCAGATCACTCTATATCTGAGAGGTTTGTACATCAGAAAGGTTACAGGATGAACCACTGCCAGGTAACGTTCAACACACATCAGACACAGAAACAGAGGACGACCAGTGACGTACAGTCCTGTTAAGAATATTGAAAATGCTCTGAGCTCAGGAAATCTTATCATCAATAACGAGGTTAAATAATTAACACAAATACAGATCTCACAAACAGAAAAATGAAAGTTTAGAAACTCTGATGCAATTCTTCTTCCTTTCACAATAAGCCACAGGACGTAAGCATGTGTTGGAGGACCAAACAGGACACTGATGCAAAGTACAAAAGTAAAAAAATTCGACTGAATGTTGTGAAGTGAAGTAACGTTGAGATGTGGATTCAGATCAGGGATGGAGGAGTTCTCGAATCCAGACATCTTCTAATGTATCTCTGTTCATATCCAAAGAGACACAAAAACAAGTCTAAAACAAAAAGTAACAGCCCTGACTGGTCAAAATAATGACTAGGCTTGGCTCACTGGAAATATGTGCTTCTACCTACAGTTTTGAAAAACTCAGAAAATGATACAAGTTTCCAGTTGAAATGAACAATAGTGAATGTGAACAACTTTAGATCCAATTCACACACAAATGATGCCTAAGGGCATATTATTGATTAATAAAGAACTTGTACAATAGCCTGACCTCAACACACAATAAACTATGTTGATGTTTTTATTAATAACCAGCTCCATAGGAATGGTTTTTCTAGCGTAGAAAGTTTGCTCGGTAGTCACCTGGTACAGCACTGCTGGCTTCGAGTTCCTTGTCACTTCAGCAAACGTGTTCCTATCTCACGTTTGGTTTTGCTAAAACAAACAAATAGGTTTAGTGTATATTTTCAAACGTGACTGAGCATTAATATTTTAGTGCCATGTACACATTTTCTAAATGTAGGCTACAACCAACGCAATAAATCTGTTAAATTCACATTTAACTGGTTCAGATAAATCTGAACGTGCTTTTAGTTCCACTTACTGGACATTGCTAGTAAAGTCATTTTGCAGAAATGTCACCACATGGATGCATTTCCGATTAGCCCGTTTTTCTAAATAATAACTAACAATCCAACAATCTTGACTAGTTACTTACTAGTTAGAGAAGAGTCCAATGTGAAAATGCTAAACAAAAGCAAGAACAGACAATTCACCTGTGGAGTGAATTCCTAAAATATCCAGGTGAACACAAGTCTCTGCCACTGTTCTGTAAAATGACTACACAGCTGTCACTATGTGTGCTTATGACACTGGACAAGAGAGATGCAAATAAGAGAAATCATATACCAAAGCTGGGAGGAACCTATATTTATCTGAAAGAAAATAGTTGGGCACTGTAAGATAACCTCAGCCTGACTTTCCTGTCTGTTTTTTTTTTTGTCTTTGTGACCCCTCTCTCTGGTCTGTATAACCTTGCTGACTTTGGAGTAGGCTACGAGGGGGAAATGGGAAGAAGTTTTTATTTCCTTTTCATGCACTGTGTGTGTGTTTCTAGGAAACCAGCTCAGATAGGAGATCTGGATATGTCCAGAACATAAACTGCCACAGATCTCTCCGATGGACTTGTTTTTCTCTTTGTCTGGCATTCTACATGATGTAATGTATATTCTCATTGGACGGTTGCTACACCACCCCTGGACCATGTATAAAAGCTCAAGTACTACAGTAAGTAAAGCCGAAGCAGTTTTGTGAACATAGATTTGCTTAGATATTTCAAGGCCTATGCCTAGTATGTTATATAGAGTTATAATCTAACAATGTCTGAACATCACTGTGTTAGATGACAAAATATGAAACCAAAAGCTGTAGAACTATTGTTCATTGTTAACTAATTTAGTTAAACTATTATGGGTGCAGTTTGTCCAAAGGCCTATTTGTAGGTCAAATTCAAAAAGTAACGCAACAGATTTCAACTGTTTAAATGATTTATTTAAAAGACAACATGAAAATCCACACAGCCAAGTCTTCCACACAGATCATGTCATGAGATGAACCATTCAGTCAGCTCTAGTCCATTACAGGTGGGAATTACTTGCGTTTTCTCTTCTTTAAGAGTGCATCTCTGAGGGCGATCTGAGGGGGAAATGAGTGGGGAAGATCACTATTAATACGAAACATCACAAACACAACACAAACTGAACTTGAATGGGGAAGTGCATAGAGGTTTATTGCATCTAAAGTTATTAAAGATGTGAAAGAGCTGCAGGCTCACCTGTTTGTCTCTGAAGGAGCGTTTGCCTTTGGTCCTCACGTCCTGACTGTGTTTCATCATTATGAAGTTCTTTTTTCGTTTCTTCTCCTTGTTACTGGTGCTGGCGAACGGGTTTAGCTTACTCCTCTTTTTAACAAACTCCTTCCTATCAGTCCGCCCAGCCTGAGAGAGAAAAACGTCAAGAAAGTCTAACTTTTAACCTTGTTTTTCTTAGCTATGGGTAACTGACAAAATGCCAGTTAATGTGTTTTCTTTCCTTCAACACCAGTATTCTAAGTTAAAAAAAAAAAAATAATAATAAAAAAATAAAAAAAATAAAATCCTGATATTGAGAGGGAAAAAAAATCGAGTTTGGGCTCAGTCATATTTTTGAAAGAATTCTCTTATGCTCACAAAGGCAGCATTTATTTGATCAAAAATAAATATATTTTTAAATATATTAAAAATGTAATTTATTCCTGTGATGCAAAGCTGACATCAACATCAACATCATTACTCAAGTCTTCAGTGTCACATTATCATTCAGATCATAAAACAATTTTATTTATAATTTAATTCAGCAAGGATCCATTTGATTTTTTTATATATACTTGCAAAATATAATAAAATATTATCCCCCATACTCACCATGGCTGTTGCCAGTCGTGTTTCTTTGTCAGATTTGGGTTTCTTGTGAAGATGCTCAATGTCTCTCAGGCTAAGCAACTCTCCTCTGAAAAAAAAAAATAAAATAATGTATCTCATATGTGAATAGACTGATTATTATCAGTTTATTCAAAAAAATAAACTCGTTTCCGTAAAGAAACATCCTGCCCAAAACATGTCCTACCTCTGATCTTCCTCATCACTCTCTACGTTCTTCCTCTTCTGACCCTTCCCGGGTGCAGAGCTGACCTCTTTGGCCATCTGAGCGATGCGGATCTTTTTGAAGTCGTCCTGCGTGAGGAGACGACTCGTGCTGACCACGGCAGCTTTGGCTTTGCGCTCGTCCTCTGGGATACTCTGTAACTTCTCAGCCTGACATATACAAACAACAAAACAGGTTCATGATGCATAATTTCCCATCATTAGAATCAAGTGTAGAATCAGATAAGAAAGTGGTATGATCCTCACCACTTCTGCCTGATCTTCATCAGAGGAGTGATGCACGTTCACCCACTCTCCATCTTCATCATCCCCACTCATGCTGGCGCTCTCCCAGCCGTCTGGACGGGAAAGCATTACAGCAGAATAAATGTTTTACACACATATTACTCAATGAAATAAGCAAATGCTAATACTAATACAGCTTTTCAAATACCTTCATCTTCCTCTTCATTTACGTTCTCCTCTGCTTCCAGCACCTCAGCACCAGGGATGTAGTCTTTGGCCTCCAATTCTCCATAGCTCTGGATTTTGGCCTCCTTAGAGGATTCTGTTGGCTTTCCCTGATAACAATAATAAATGCAAAAACAATAAGGTACATTACTTTTCAAAAGTCTGGGGTCAGTAAGATTTTGTAATGTTTTTGAAAGAAGTCTCTTATGCTCACTAAATCTGGAATTACTTGATCAAAAATACAGTAAAAACAATAATATTGTGAAATATTACAATTTAAAATAACTGTTTATGGTTTCCATTTTAAAATGTAATTTTTTCCTGTGACGCAAAGCTGAATTTTCAGCATCATTACTCCAGTCTTTAGTGTCACATGATCTTTCAGAAATCATTCTAATATGCTGATCTGATGCTCAAGAAACATTTCTAATTATTATCAATGCTGAAAACAGCTGTGCTGCTTAATATTTTTGTGGAAACTGTCATACGTATTAACAGTATTCTTTACTGAAAAGAAAATTCAAAAGAAAAGCATTAATTTTGTAACATTTACTGTCACTTTTGATCAATTTAATGCATCCTTGACAAATAAAAGTATTAATTTCTTCCTTTCTTTCACAAAAAACAAAACAAAAAACCTGATCCAAAACTTTTGATTGGTAGTTTACATCTAGAACAGGATTTCCAGCTTAACAATTTATTAAATAATAAAAATGTAACATTTTAATGAATAAATCATTTTAAGATAAACAATGAAAATAAAACATGACATTGTATCTGTTTATCTGCATGTCATGTGACCATTAACAGATGGCAGGGAACCATGAACATGCAAATGTGCTGTTTGTTTATTGAAATATTAATTTAAAATCTTTCAGTAAATATTAAGTCAAAAAGGTTTGACTGACAAAACAACTTGGGAATCCTTGATATCTAGAATGTCCAATTCAAAGACTTTTTTTTATATTTTAATATTTTAAGTTTCTCACCCTGTCTTTTCTGTGCAGCATCTTTGGATTGAGGTCTCTGAAAAGCTGGATAAGACCTCTGGCAGACATCCCAACATCTGGAAGATAAACAGAAAAAAAGTCAAACGGTCTATTCTGTTCTCATTTCATTCAAAGTATATAGCATCTGATGAACAGACTATGATAAATAATGACAAACCACACACTTTTATCTTTGTGGGATTTGTACTGTGTGAGATCTTGAAGCAGGTCTTCTGACATGGAGAGAGGACAGCGGGCTACCAGTTCTTTTATAGCGTTGATTCTGAGATATGAGGATGAACAGGATAGACATTTATGCAAATGAGGGACAAAATAACAGTATTTTGCATTAAACAATTTAACACTTCGGTGTATTTTATTGAGCTTTACACAGCACCTACCCAACTGTCATGACCTCCCCTGAATTCCTGTCCGTAACAAAGTTATTGGCGATGGTCATGATGACTGGCTCAACGATCTGTAGATGTAACAGTAATGAATTAGTTAGAACACTAGAAGTTCAGGGTTGGTAAAATAAGTATTTTGTATTTTAATTGATTTCAAAACTTAATTTATTCCTGTGATGCAAAGCTGAATTTTCAGCACAATTACTCCAGTCTTCAGTGTCACATGATCCTTCAGAAATCATTCTAATATGCTCAACAATTTGGAAAACAGTTGTGCTGCTCCATATTTTTGTGGAAAATGCAGTATATATTTTTTCAGGATTCTTTGATAAAACTAAACTTCAAAAGAACAGCATTTGTTTGAAACAGAAATATTTTGTAACATTATAAATATCTTTACTGTCAATTTTGATCAATTTAATGCATCCCTTCTAAATGAAAGTATACATTTCTGTAAATAAAAACAAAGTCTGACGAACCCCGATCGCTGGTGTGCGAGGCGTGTGCACTAACAAGGCCGCTAAACAGTAAACACAGCATTCTCTAGCAGTCATCAGCCTGCACAACTCTCACTAACTGGCCTCTGTGGATATCCATTTATCGTAGCAGAAGCGCAACAAAATAATGCTTCATGAAAAATAAAGCGAAGATGAAGACTTCCCACTTAGCTCTCTCCAGCGCTGGAAAGCTTTTCTAAAATTAACGCGGGTCCTAAAGGTCTTTCCGGATCATAACCCTTCAAATTTCCATTGATATTCTTTTGTAATGTCTCTCAGCCATCTCTCTTTCTACAGTCTTTCTTCAAATCTTCCTCTTGCTCGTTCTCTCTCCTCCACCGTTCAACCAAATGGCTACCAACTTTCAAACAGCGCTTTTCAAATATCGCTTACCCCACCTTCGTTTAATGATATATAAAGGCCTCATGACGAGGTCTTACCTCAGGAGGGACCAGCTGATGGGAGGCCTGGGCGGCACACAACAGAATTTTGGTCACCTCTGAAACAAAAACAACAAATTAACATGAGGAGGACATAAACATGGCCTCTGAAGACTGAGACTGAATATTAGATAAGATACATTAATGATGTGTTCACACCTGGCAGTTTGGTTGTATTAAAACAAACTCTAGTGTGATTGCTCTGTTGAATAAGTGTGAACGCTGCCATTCGAACCCTGGTGCGCACCAAACAAGTGGACTGAAAAGGTGGTCTCTGGTGCGGTTCGACTAAAATATGAATGCAACACGGACCAAAGACATCTAAACGAACCAAAAACAACCTAAAAAGGACAGAAAAACCTAAAAACATGCCTGTTTTTTCTAGTCATAGGAGCTACGTTGCCCGTTACAGTTTGGTACAGGCATCAGAACCGCCATCTTCTAGCAGCAGATGTTATTTGTGTGCAACGGTGGAATTCCTGCCGCTGTATTGACT
Source organism: Abramis brama (assembly GCF_963993115.1). NCBI lineage: Eukaryota > Metazoa > Chordata > Actinopteri > Cypriniformes > Leuciscidae > Abramis > Abramis brama. The sequence continues at coordinate 27,644,103 of NC_139977.1, read as the reverse complement.
CCTTTACACATTTTATAAATTCTTCATGAGTTCTCAGCTGGCCAAAATACCATCATACGTACGCACATACAACTAGTGGATTAATATGTGTTTTTTCTCATTAGGATCAGTCTTAAAAATGACAGTGTGATCGCTAAGCGAACCAGGACTAAATGTAGTTCGGTTCTTTTGGTCAGGACCAAAAAAGAAAATAATACAAGTGTGAACACACCCTAAAAATACTGAAGTGAATTACACATTATTTGTGTAAGTATTCTATAAAGACAGCAGTGTTTACCTCTCTGGTGAGGCTGAAGGAACCGCTGGACAAACGGATAGAAATTAAAAAGGAAAAGCTGTAAAGATGGAAACAAAACAGGTTAGATAAAGTTAATGAGAAAATAATGAGCCATAAATGTGCAAATGCTCACTTATACATTACCTCATGAATCCCCACGAGTCTAGAGATGAGCTCCATCATCATGATCTTCACCTCGAACCGTTCGTTTGAGCTCTCCAGCTGCTTCAGGAGCTTCTCTGAGAAATCTGAATAACACAGATATAATTAATCTAGATGCTTTTATAGAAAGTGATTCACAACATGGATCAGTTCTTGTGGGTCTGAACCTGCAACTTCCAGGTACCAGATCTTTAACCATTACACTACATCACTACATCTATGTTGTATTCTATGTAAGTGTGAAAGGGTGGTCTGACCTTGTGGATCGTGGATCAGATGGATGGCGGAGAAATTAAAAACCTCCACTTTTTTCTTCTTTTTATGTTTCTGAGAAAACGAGGAAAATTACAAATTTAGCAGTGACATTAACAAAAAAACATTGATTTGCTAATTATGAAACACTTCATTTAACCTTGAGGACTTTCATTGCTTTCTCCATTTTCCTTTTATTTTTAGATGTTTTCTTTCCGGTGGAATATCGGACCATTAGATCTCTGGTCGTTGGCCCATCATCCTGCAGAGGAAAAATACATTTAATAATTATTTTTAATATTTAAAGTACACTACCATTCAAATATTTGGGGTCTGTAAGATGTTTTTGAAGGAAGTGTCCTATGCTCATCAAAGCTGCAATTATTTGAACAAAAATACAGTAAAAACAGTAATATTGTGAAATATTACTACAATTTAAAATAGCAATTATCTATTTGAATATATTTTAAAATTTAATTTATTTCTGTGATGCAAAGTTGAATTTTCAGCCTCATTCCTCTCCAGTCTTCAGTGTCGCATGATCCTTCAGAAATCATTCTAATATACTAATTTGGTAAACAAGAAACATTTTCAGTGTTCAATGTTCTCTTTCAAGTTCAATAGAACAGCATTTATTTTAAATAGAAATCCTGTGTAACATTATAAATGTCTTTACTGTTATTTTTGACCAATGTAATGTGTCTTTGCTTAGTAAAAGTATTAATATCTTAAAATAATAATAATAATTTAATGACCCCAAACTTTTGCATGGTAGTGTACATAGAAGAAGCAAGCGGAAGAAAAATGTGCACTTATTTTACCTCAGATTCTGAATCACTGTCTCTCTTTTCATCTTCATCTTTTCCCAGGAAGAACTTCAATCCAGCTACAAGGATCTGAGAGGAGACAGGAATTGTCAAAACATGTTGGAAGAGATCATAAGCCCTTGAAAAGCAGCCTTGTGAATAAAGTTATAATATAGTGTATAATAATTAATAAACATGTCCTTAACTAATATGTCACTAAATGTTTTAATACTGGAAATTCATCCATATTAAATTAGAGAAAAAAAAAAAAAAAAAAAAGAATCGAACCTTTGTGACTTTGGAGAAACACGCTGTGGTGATGACGTTCACGGTTTTAGCGTCATTCCTGATTGGTTAATGTGGGAATGAAACAGTTATGATTACAGATCATATTAAATGGCATCACATAATATTATAAAGATGCTTGTGTTCAAGGACTCACCAGATGTTTCTTCTGTAAAGCTCAACCATTACATCTAGAGAGATCTTGGCAGCAATGGGGTTTGAATCCCTCAGCATGGTGTACATGAAGTTCTGTAAGGTCTGAGCGCAGAAGAAACACAAAAGTGCTGAGTATTTATTTCAAAACGGAGGGAAGGGAATCTCATGAACATGTCAGTGTCATATTTCACCCCAAAATCAAAATAGAATTAAGAAATTGAAATAAGTACATGACAACAATTTAGAGGGTAAATTAAGGGAAAAAAAGTCACCATCAAATCAAAATTGACTATCATTTTTTATGAAATAATGCAGTATTTATTATAAATGATTTACACAACTTTTTTTTTTCCATTCGTCACCTCTTAATCTTTAATCAAAATAACTTCCCCTCTCTCTTGCAGCGACATCTCTTTACTACTCTGATGATGCGTTTACTGGTGTGAGGGCGGGGCAACCTGTCACTCACATGAGATCCACCAATAGCAAACCACAACCACCCAATCAATTCCCAATGAAGAAAAAAAGTCCCACCCTACATTTTTTCTTGTTCGAAAAGCCATTTCTCTCTGATATATGAATATATATTACAATATGGAAGAAAAGATTATCGCAATTTCTGTTTCATGCCGACTTCTTTAATAACACAAATCATTTCAAATTTTTTCTGACGTTTTTTATTATTTATTTACACAAATGAAGTGAAGTTTTGCATATTCTGCAGTCCTTCAATTGTCACTTGATGGAAAATGAATATGATGCCCAAATACAAGCGACTTACCGTGTTAAGTTTGTTGTTTTTGTGCTTGGCATTGATATTTTTGATATCGGTCACAATGTGGGTATATAAAGTCTGAGGAGACAGAGGACAATTTTTTATCAGCAGGCTTTGCAATAATTCAATGCAACATTCGAGCATTTGCAATAATTCTAAAAACAGAATTGCACTGCAAAATTCACAGACCTTTCGCAAAAGTTTGTCATGACAGCGCAGCAGCTCAAAGAACAGTCCCAGAAGACTGGTGGGACTGACCAGATCTTTGTTCCTCAAGAGGATGAGGGCTTTGCAAAACGTCTGAAAGAAATTGCAAAAAGTTATTTGTTTAGAAAACAGATATTCAAAAGTTAAAGGTACACTATGTAACTTTTATTTTGTTCAAAATAAACAAAATTTCAATAATGAGTCGATACATCAATCCTTCTTCCAAAACGTGTTTTTTTTCTAACCCTGATTCACTATAGCAAGCGTTCTATTTGAGAAATTGTCTACATATGTTACTCGCCCGTGCGCGTCTCGTCATATCCAAAAAAAATTTAAAAAGTTGCTCTGGCTACTTTGACGCGTCATATGTTTGTTCTCACAATGAGCGAGAAAGGTTGACATAGAGCTCACTAAATCTCCAATCGTTTTAAAAACGCTAAAAAGAAAACGCGACAGAGCTCAAAATAAAACGAGAATCAACATTAGCTTGGCTTTTTGGAGAACTGAGGGATTTGAAATGTACAAGCGACGTGGAGATGGCGTTTATATTCCTCAACAGGTGAGTAAGATATTTTATTGAACAGATAAATTGCCATATGTAGCTCTCTAACAGAGTCCATTAAGCATTATCTATTGTGAAGGGTCAAATTCATCCACAGTCACGCAGAGCCGAAGCACACCCAAAAATATTCTTCATGCAGTTTTGAGGGTCTTCAAGAGGGTCAAAGGTTACATAGTGTACCTTGAAAAAAAAAAAGCTCCTACTCTGAAAGAAAGACTGTAAGAGACTATCCAGATTGAGTTACACCGACATTCTAACTGTCCTGTAAAAACTTCACCTGAACAACAAATATCAATCGTACCATTCTGAGATCCGACTCCAGCAGCGTATGATGGTTTAAGAGAAGATCAGTCAGCTGCTGTGGGAAGTCTGACAGCTCCTCTAAGTAACAGTGTCCAACCTGGAGACAAAAACCACAATCAGTCAATAACGGTCTGATCCATAAGAGATCAAATGCAGAATGAATAGAGAGCACATCCATACCTGAGCCAGGAACATGACCAAATCAGCCAGGTCTTTGTTGGATTTGTCAGGCTGATGTTTAAAGATCTCCACATTTGACTGATAATGACGATACTGCTGCAAAAACTGGAATGACAGCAAATTAAGCTCATTTAGTAGGGGTGTAACAATAGTGTCACAACATATCGCAATACAAAAATGCAACAATATGTATTGTGGATAAAATTACTGTGAGAGAAAAAAAATTCAAGTTTACAAAGTTTTAGTGTCAGTACTACATTAAACTAATATAATAATTTGTGGGTCCTGATAATGCCAAATGTCTTATATTACCAGTAAAACGTTGCCTACATTATTTTAAGTATATCTAGTCAGTGAAAGAGTGCAAGCAATTCTGTATTTTCAACTTCAGAATCATGAATAATTTTATTCTGGTGACACTATTGTCCTGTGCATTAGGTTACTAGCACCAAGTCCACGCCTATTAATTTACACCCCTCAAATTTAGCATTTTTAATTAACAGTACATTTCTTGTTAACCTTTTATCATTTGTCTTGGAGTATCGCAATGATATCGTATCGTGATTCGTGATATGTATCAGTGTTCGTGACATGAGGGTATCGTTACACCCCATGTGATAAAACTAAATGTGAACATTTATTCCGTATCACTAAGTTTCTATTAGTTACTAGCAATACCAGTTATCATAGCTGCTATTTGAACAACAGATCCCCATTGCAATTTGTTAATAATAATAATAGAATAGTAATTTACGAAATTGAAAGTTACATAACTAGAATAGTTACGTTATATAAAATTAGCTTGTTAGGTTTAATAAATACATGAACAGCTTGTCATAGTGCAATGTCATATAATTATTTTGGTTTACTCGCGACCAGGCTAGTTGACAAATCCAATAGCAAATGTCTTACCTCCTCCGTATAGGACTTCGGATCCCTCTTGATCAGATTTTGCAACTGTGGGAGGTTCGTCGGTAATTTGTTATTGTTACGGCCCGACATTTTTGATTATTTTCTTATACTACGCGTCAGAAAAGAACGTTTATTTTGACTGATTCTATTATTTCTTCACCAGCGTGGCTCATAAGGAGGACGCCATGTTGCCAGCGAACTACGGAAAGCCTGAAAGGACAATCCGGAGGAGCGTCACTAGCTGTTTTCAAGTTATCTCTCTGTAGACTGCTGCGACCCCCAGTGGAGATTGGAGGCACTGCAGGAGACATTTATATAGTAGGCACATTTGCCACTAGGCTAAATAATTGTGAAACTACATTAGTCCAACTGAAAAACACGTTTTTTAGGTTATTTAACATTCCCATTAAAAGTAGATTTCTAACATTTATTTTTGTATTTCACTAATATTACTGATCAATCCAAATCGATTTATATACTACATCCATTTTAAATTGTAATCTATCCATTGTCAATGATCATTAGGTTTACATAAAGAAATATGCAATTTGACATTTTGCTATTGAGGCTGTTTATGTGAGTTGAGTTTCTATAGCCTCTGTTTTATATATTTATGCCTATAGTACCTAAGAGATGAGGAAAACATCAATGGAACGGGGAAATAGTCAAACTGATACAGACAGCTTAACTTACTCAAAAAGCAAATGTGTAAAAACACTTTTTTAAAGCACTTTTTGCAATTCCGAAAACTGAATTTAGAGACCATGTTTATCTCAAACCTAGTAAAACCTGAATGCATCCAAATAACATGAAAGAAACATCATACGTAAGACCAGAAAGTCTTAAAAACAGTAGCAGAAATGGCAAAAACACATTAAAGGAAATCTTAAAGGCATGATATTCTTTTATTTACAAATTGCAAATTGTCCAGTATGTAACAGCTTTAAAACATATCAACAGATTTCATATGATAAATATCACACTAAATATAACACTTTTAATTTCTTCAATTACCACTGGCACTCAGTGATTTCTGAAAGATTTACAAAGCAAATACTGTCTTGTATTCTGTCAAGGCAACATTTCCAGCATCATTTCGTTTAAAATACACAAGAATCATTTTGTACCACAAAAAAATATGAATTCATTTCTTTTTTTATTTGATCCATAATCTTTAAGGAATCTATAAAAACAGTTTTTACCAAAAAAAAAAAAAAAAAAAAAAAAAGATAAGTTATAAAATAAATGCTTTCAAAGAAGTAGCAGCCAATGGTCAAGAATGTAAGCGATAAGAATACACAAAATTCTGTAAGAATTGTATGCATCACAGACGTCCAAAACATCGTAAGAACATAATTTGTTCGGACAAGGTCAAAGCCCCTGATCGGAAATCAAAGAAACTGCTTGGAAACATCTGGATGACTGAAGCCCGCTGGTATTTTCAGCTGATCTGTCGACTCTGTGAGGAGAGAAAGAAGGCAGTGCTGGTCCACGCTTTTATCCTGAGAGTTTCTCTTCTGCCTGGAGACATCGGAGCACATACAAGATGACCTGGTAGCAGAAAATGTATTGTTCCTGGAGGGGACAACAGGAAATGTTACGTGAAAAAAGACAGCAGAAGTAAACTTTAATTAAATTCATAGTTTGTTATGAAATTCTTACCTCTGTTTGCACCATGCCTTGCCTCTGGAGTCTCATGGTACGTACCACATCTGATATGTCAAACTAAAGAGAGGAAATGTGGAGAGCATATTACATGTAACTTAATATCACTTTTATTAATCACAAAGCTAATAATGTACGTTTATATAATATAATATATTAATAAAGTGTATATAATGTTCTTAAAGGTGATCGATTTGAGCCATTTCACTAATTTTCCCATTAAACTATTTATACAATTTATGTCATTTAAAAAAGTACATTTATTATTAAGTGTTACTAGAAACAAACAAACATACATACATACATACATACATAAATTCAGCCATGCATTTCTAAAAGTAACAACACTTAACGAATTTAAAGTGTTTTAAAGTGAAACACTTTACACATTACGAATTAAAATTCAAGTCAATTGCTCAAAGAATAATGACAGACCTCTATATTTTAAAGGTGACACTTACATCTGCATCTTTGCTGATGAGGCCAAGAACCACGTCGATGCAAATGAGCGTCCCTGATCGGCCAATCCCTGCACTGCAGTGAGTGATGATGGGGCCTGATTGGTGGATGTGTCTCATGTAGGAAATGAATGTCAGGAGCTGTTCTGGTTGAGTCGGGGTTCCATGATCAGGCCAGCCTGTGTAGTTCAGATGAGTGACTCTCTGGATCTCACTAGTCTAAAAGAGAATGATATTCACATATGCAGATTTATGCATTTATCACTATATCTGTAAGCGTGTTTATAAAGATATTAGAGCTGCGCGATTTGGGGGGAAAAAAAATGTAATTGCTATCTTTGATAAAAATGTATGAAATTCCAGATTTGCTGTGCTTGTTCATGTTCGAGAGCAAGAATAGTAATAATAATAATTATTATTAGTAGTAGTAGTAGTTATAGTAGTAGTAATAGTAGTATTAAATAAAATTATTAAAATAACTAAAAAACAAAAATAAGAAATATTACTATTGTAATGTCACGATGAATGACAAAACATCAATCAATGTAAAACAGCTTTTTTTTTTTACACAACTGTTTTCAACATTGATAATAATAAATGTTTCTTGAGCAGCAAATCAGCATATCAGAATGATTTCTGAAGACTGGAGTAATGATGCTTAAAATTCAGCTTTGCATCACAGGAATAAACTACATTTTTAAATATATTTAAATAGAAAACATTTATTTTAAATTATAATATTTTACAATATTACTGTTTTAACTGTATTTTGGATCAAATAAATGCAGCCTTGGTGAGCAGAAGAGACTTATTTTAAAAACATTAAAACCTTTTGAAAGGTATTGTGTGTGAGATATTCACACAATATATATATATTTTTATATTTATATTTATATCTATAAGCTGTCTGTTACCTGGATGTCTTTGACCTCTATGAGCCGGATGACGAAGTTGTCCAGGTGCTGATCTTTGACCAGTGTGATCTGCAGCCGGTCGTCTACCATCTCAGGTGAGCGGGGCGTATCGGGCCAGTACCTCTGACATTTCACTTTCCCTCCTTCCACTTCCTGTGTCATCATGGCGATCACGTTGGACTTCTGCTCCCAGACCATCTGCCAGAAGTCCCCGAGCGTGGTGGGCAGCGGCCCCTGGCACGCGATGTACAGGAACTTCTCGTCTTTTACAGGCATCTTGATGAAGTTAGCATTAATGTAGCCGCCATCCTTTCCCAACACGACCCTGGTTGTGTCAACTGAATCATGACAGAGAGCAAGAGATGATTAATATGCAAAAAAGTTCAGAGAAACATGCTGAAACATTGTTATACATCAGTGTTTCTCCTAACTCACATGGAACGATGTTCTTGTAACGGTTTTTCTTCTTGTTCTCTTTGGTCTGGCCAATCAGACATTCATCCAAGGGGCGCAAATTCTGCAGGTTCTTTGAAAGAAAACAATATGCACACAAAAATGTATTATTTTATCACCATATTAGCATTATATGCTATATTCATGCCAAGATATGAATAAATAATAAAATATACACTGCGATTTAAAAGTTTGGGATAGGTAAGATTTTTTTAATGTTTTTCTAAGACGTCTTATGCTGAGCAAGGCTGCATTTATTTGATCAAAACTACAGAAAACTTTTTAATATTGTGATTTTTTTTTTTTTTTTTCAATTTAAAATAATTGTTTTCTGTTCTAATATATTTTAAAACGTAATTTATTCCTGTGATGCAAAGCTGAATTTTCAGCAGCCATTATAAACGTCTTTACTGTCACTTTTGATCAATTTAATGAGTTCATGCTGAATAAACATTAAAAAAACATGTACAATTAAACTTCTTTATGCACATAAAATTGTTCAGATACATAAAAAAAAAAATCAAGTAGGCTTTAAAGGTGAAGTAATTTAAAGCTGTTTTAAAAATGTTTCTAATAGAAGAAAGTGTGGTAACACTTTACAATAAGGTCCCATTAGTTAACATTAGTTGATTCATTGACTGACATTAACTAACAATACGGAATTATTTAAGTTAACATTAGTTCATAAAAATACAACTGTTAATTCTAAGGTCATGTTAGCTCATAGCGCATATTAACAGATAAAACTTGGGATTTTAAATGTATTAGTAAATGTTGAAATTATGATTAACCTTCTAAATGCTTTAGAAGTATTTTTCATTTTTAGTTCACATGGACTAATGTAGTAAACTGATTTTAACAAACGGAATCATGTTGTAAAGTCTTACAGAAATTGCTTTTAATACTGCAAAAAGTACAGATGTTCTCTTTAAGTATATGGTACAGTGAAATATTTCTGCACCTCAAACTCTTGCAGAGGAACTTTCTGCTCCAGCAGGCCTCTCATCATACGGACTATAGTGTTGAGGTTAGTGGATGTGTAATGGCCGTCAGGAACCACTTTAACCAGCGGCAGAGACGTCAGCTCATCCTCAGTAACGATGGGTCCGTCTGAGAAAGAGAGAGAAGAAAAATAACATGTATTACAGTTACAATGAGACAAACTGATTGCATGAACAATAAGAAAATAATCCATTTCCCTGAGAAACTGTGTTTTTAATAGCAAAACAGGTTTCTGCTGACTGACCTTCAGTAAATTTAGAGTTGATGTCCTCTATTGGCAGCTCATCGCTCCCCCATGTGATCTCATCTTCATCCAGCTGGCCTGACGAGGACTGCAGGGCACTAACATTTGATTGGAACAAACGTGTTAGACTGAATTTAGGAGGATGTAGTTATTAGTTTCAGTCATTCCTGAAGCTCAAACCGTAGAGCATGACCTGATGATGCATAACACACAAGTGCTTTCACTCTGACTGTGTAACAGATCTCTACAGAGAAAATAAAATGATCATTTCCTTTTAGAACAACCAAAATGATAACATGGTTGTTGGGAGTTGATCATATAGAATTATTAGTTTGGGGTCCGTATGATTTATTGATGTTTTTGAAAGAAGTCTATTTAGAAGGCATTTATTTGATAGAATATACAGTAAAATCAGTAATATTTTGAAATATTACAATTTAAAACTATTTACTGTTTTCTATTTGAATATATTTAAAAATGTCATTTATTCCTGTGACGACAAAGCTGAATTTGAATCAGTCATTACTCCGATGATAGAAATCATTCTAATATGCTGATGTGCTGCTCATTTATTATCTATTATTATTGGCAGTTTTTCCTGCTCAATATTTTTGTGAGAATCGTGATACATTTATTCATGATTCTTTGATGAATAGAAAGTTAAAACAGCATTTATTTGATACAGAAATCTTTAGTAACATTATATTTGACCAATTTAATGCATACTTGCTGAATAAAAACTTTTTGTACAGTAGTGTAGATCCAAACAACATTTAATATACACTATATTGTAACTATAAATTGCTTAAATAGTCTGGATTCAGTCATGTTTACCGAATAGAAAGTGTTTGGGTGAGAAGTCTTTTTTCAAACAATATTTGATGTTGCTTAAAAACGATCACCTTTTTTTTTTCTGCAGTTTTGCACTGCATTTCTAAACATATTTTCTGTGTTTAAAATGTAAGCTGAAAAAAACCCCCCACCAACTGTAGATGTGAAATTAGTGAAAGAAAGAGTCCTATGAGAGTTGTTAAAATTGTTTTCATGTTCCTCACCTGTCGTTCAGTGGGGCATCAACATTTTCTTCCTTCCACTCAACCTTCCGAGATGCCTGAAGACAGAGGAACATGAATATTAATCTGAACTATGTGCTGTTCCAAGTCAATACAATTGCCTCAAAGTCCATTGTTATTAGATCAGATCTTATGAACTATGATTGACTACTGTAAAATTGCAGATATTCAAAGTTTAATTACAGATGGCCGTACCTCTGGGGAGTCATCGGGCAGAGACGAGCCGTCACAGTCTGTGTCCTCTGATAGGTCACCACTTCCTTCTGTTCCCTTGCCTTTCTCTAGAGAGCCTGTGTCATAGTCTAGAACACACACACACACATTCATTTGAAGTGTCTATTTGAAATAAAAATTAAACATTAAATTAAATAAAGTTAAATTAAATATAAAAAATATTTGCCAAGGCAATATTTTTCATTTTCATTTACTTTAAATTGATATAAATATAAAATATAAATGAATAAAGACTATATAAACATATAAAAAAAAACTAATAAATGACATGCACATAAAATTACTAAAAATTATTTCTAAAATTGAACCTTAAAATATTTTTTTTGTATATTTTCCATTTTGATTTTAATTGTATTTAATACATTTTATAATATTTTAATAATATTAAATAATATATATGATCTTTATTGTACCTATCGGAGGGAGGGGAGGTGAATTGATGCTCTTGCTTTGCTCTGATGGCGTCTGGAGTTTTGTTTTCACGCCACTGTCTTCACTCACATCTGAAACATCACACAACAATAACAGATTTGTATTAGCCCTTTTTGTAAGACTAAATTATTACGCTTAGGCCTGGTTTCACAGACAGGGTTTAGATTAAGCCAGGATTAGTCCTTAATTCAATTAGGACATTTAAGTAGCTTTTATAAACATGCATTAGAAGAAAACATTACTGGTGTTCATATTGAGACAAAACAATACCACGGACATATGACAATGCAAGTTGCTTTCAGTTAAAACAGCTCAAACTTGCATTTTAGTCTGGGACTAGACTCAAGCCTTGTCTGTGAAACAGGCGGTAAATAATAATTAATCTTTCATTCAAATAACATTAAAAAACATCTATCAATTCATTATTTATAACAATAAATATGAAAGAAAAATGAAAAATGAAAGAAAAAAAAGGTTTTCTATTTAAGTCTTAAAGATGTGTATATTCATTGACAAAATGTTTTATTTTTATATATAATAATAAATATTAAATATGTTGTTTTTATATATGTAATTTTTTAATTACTACGTGAATAAATAAAAAAATTATTGGACAAAAAAATAGATGAACACAACCTGACAGTTCCGGGCATTCATTCATTCTACTTTATTAATAACCATGAGGTTGTTAGCGTGCAGACCGTACCGTTATTGCCATTAACACCGTTGGATTTGAGAGGCAGAAAGCCCAGGTACGTGTTGGGCATTTGGTCAGGTGGACGGGAGACGATGAGGTGCACCAAGCCTTTCGATTTACGGATGGTGGTGACGGCTTTAGAGTGAGACACGCCGATCATCAGATCGTCATTGACCTGTACACAAACACAACCAGCAAAATTGGCTTTCGGAAGTTCAATTTAAAAATGCAACTTAAAAAAATGAGTGTGAAGTGTAAAAACATCGCTTATGTACCTTGAGCAAACGATCGCCAACTTGCAACGTGCCCGCAGTGTCTGCGGTGCCTCCAGGGGTGACGTACTTCACGAAAATACCCCTTTCTCCACCAATCACAGAAAAGCCCAGGCCCCCTGCTGGCGGCTTCTCCAACTGCAGCTTCACAATCTGCTCCTGTAAACATTTTAGACAAGAAAAGAGTGAAATAAAGAAGGCAGAATGAATGAGACGAGGAAAAACTGAAGAAAACTTACAAAAGAAAGAAAGCCATAATGACAATGAAGCACAATTACAGTGAATTCAGTGAAGGAAGAAGCCTCAATGCTGGCCATTCACGGGACACGTTTCCTGAAAATCGAGTCAAATTCCTCTCACCGGCTCCTCTTGTAACAAACAGAACGCAGAAATCTGACCTGCCTCAGTTAAATTTCAAGCTGTTTGTGTCCCGTCTCACATGCCACAAACAGCACCCACCGTATAATAGTTTCTGTTTCTGAAGTCGGTTTATTTAGTGATAAAATATTTAGCCAGAGCAGCACCGATCAATATTAGGTAATAGTTTACCAGAAGTTCTACAGGTTCTTACCTCAGCAGGACAGATCCCGGATAGGGCCTCTAATTCGTTACGATCGTTGCTATGGAGATAACCTATGATACAAAGAGAAAGAGCAAGAGAGAAATGAGGTCACAGTGTAAATTACTCCGCTTACAACCAGAAGAGTAACAACAACTAACTAGAGCATCAGAATGCCACCAATCAAAAGAAAAATAAACTGTTGATACCATTCATTTAAGCAATAAGCAGCACAAGATCATGTGATTTTACAGTGTTTTTACCATAGTTAAGGAGTAATGTTAGCTAAAAGGAGACTCGTGTAATATAATATACAACAACTAGAATAGCATTTCCTGAAGTTTTATACTTTTAGGCTTCTGCTTCTTGCTCTGTAAATGACCAATCAGATTTCAGTATGCAAATATTATGATGACATCTTCAGTGTGTGTTACATTACACCAACATTATCAGTCAATGTAAACTTTACAAACTTACCATATCTTTACAAATGTATAACATCTTTAACTGCTTGAAATGTATTGCCATATTTTAATAGATTTGATAAAAAATTTCACAACCCATTTTTGAATTTGAACATCACAACTACATTACCATTCAAATGTTTGGGGTATGCACCAAAAAAAAATTGTGTAGCAAGGATTAATTAATTGATCAAAAAGTGACAGCAAACAGATTTATAATATTTTATATTTCAAATAAAATTCTGTTCTTTTCAACTTTCTATTTCTCAAAGTATCCTGGAAAACAATGCTTTCCACAAAAAATATGAAGCCGCTGTTTTCAACATTGATAATAATAATAAGAAATGGTTTTTGAGACCCAAATCAGCATATTAGAATGATTTCTGAAGGATCATGTGACACTGAAGACTGGAGTAATGATGCTGACAATTCAGCTTTGATCACAGAAATAAATTACATTAAAAAAAAAATTTAATAAAAAAAAGTTCTTTTAAATTATAAAAATGGTTCACAATGTTACATTTTTTACTGTATTTCTTAATATATATATATATATATATATATATATATATATATATATATATATATATATATATATATATATAAAAAAATGCAGCCTTGGGGAGCATTAAAGTCTTTAAAATCATACCGACCCCAAACTATTGAACAGTGTATGTGACAAAATTTTGACCAAAAAAACATGTAGGTACAGCTGGTTTATTTCCCACTACACTTACCGTTCATACTCTGGGAGACTTTAGAACTGATGTTATTGTTTAGCAATGAAATCTCCTCCTCACCCGGAAAAACAGGCTTCCCATGCCTACGGAAATATAGTTAGATAGTGGCATCCGTCCAGAAGTTTTACAGTTTCACACATATCACTTAACAGCTGACAAACAAGTCCATCAAAAGAATCTTCCCAACACCTGAATAATTAGATCCTTTTTGCATATTTGAATGAACGTCGTAGTGTTTTTGGTGAACATTGCGAGTGGTGCCGTGCGACTAACTCACCTGGTGGCTTTGAGACTAAGATTCCTCAGTGACAGCTGCAGGAGTCTGCGGCTCTCGCTCAAGGTTAGATCCTGTGTCGGAGCGCCGTTGATGTAATGTATGATATCCAAGTGTCTCAAACTGCCTTCTGCTGAGGCTACGGATCCTGGGATGATGTCCTTCACGTACAGTACGCCCAACCCACTGTCACTTCCTCCATCGAGAACCAGACCTACAAGAGACGGCCACACACACACCCAGTAAACAAACACTTATGTGATCCGGCTGCACTAAACTAACACCACCTTCTTTCTTTCTTTCACTTTTTTGTCAGCATGCTGAAACCCGACACCCTTATCTAGCTTGTTGTTGAACCCCTTGAGCTCATTTTTCCAGTGAAACGCAGGAGGGCTTTGTTTATGCTGATGGATATCTGTGTTTTTGCGTGACCCAGTAAAGCCCCCATTGACCCCTGACAGTCAGATAACACTAATAGTGTCACATGTATCGGTCAAACGCAGCAAAATATACTTGCCCAGCTGGATTCATGGCATTTCCGGGAACACCATTGAGTTGTAAAGAGGATCAGTTACAATATACCTTGATATTTCCATTACCTAAAGGCTCGTCGTGACACTGAAACGTGATGTCGGGAAGGAGGTGGGCCTCTATTGGTGGTTTGGGAGGTTCTAGGACACGGCCTACCACCAGGTCCACGACTTTGGGGGCGGCACGAACCAGGTTGACCACCTCTGTGTGATTCATGCCGGACACCTCAGTGTTATTCACCTAAAAAACAGAGGAAGAAGAATGAAGATGTGTAAAACACAAATAACAATGTGTAAAATAAATTAAAATGTACATTTTAGCTTGTAGTCCATGTGTGTTAGCTTTATATGCTAGTGTACTTCAAAAAGCTTACAAAAATGAATCTATAGAAGACATGTGGACCAGAAAATCAACTAAAATTATTGATTAGTTTTCAGGCAAGTATACAAATTTACATGATCTATCTATCTATCTATCTATCTATCTATCTATCTATCTATCTATAGATATATAGATAGATATAGATATATACCCAAAGTTCTGAACATTTGAAAAGTTTAATAGAAAATATGTCAAAACAGGAAAGAGAACTATATTATCTTGATATCTATATTATCTAGCTTTCAAAAACGAGTCAAACTGCAAAACTAGATAAGAGTAAAATTGCACCCATCCCTATGCCAATAGATTATAATATTGTGGATCGAATAGTCAGATATAGCCGATATTAGGCTAATTTTCCCATTATTGTATTAAATTGTTATTATTATTAGGCTATTATTATCAAATTGCCCCTCCATAGTTTCACATCAACATCACCGCATATAGCCAGCACTTCACCAACACGCGAATGAAATAAGGATCAGTTTACATTGAAAATGTTTTAAAAGCAGACTACAAAACTACAGCCCACATCAAAACTTAATTGCAAGGTGATATTCACAATGAAGACATATATTCACAAATGATATCAAGAGTGCTTGTTACAAAAGAGACATAATTTCTTAAACAGAGGCATTGTCATTCTTCAGCATTTCGTTTTAGTTTTTAGATTTTTTATTTTTTTTTGCATAGCACATTAACAAAAAATATTGACGTTTATGTCTAATAATAATAATAATAATAATAATAATAATAATAATAATACAACGGGTATGACAACACAATATTTGTTATTATTGTTATTGTTATTATTATTATAAAATAAAAATAAAAAAATCGCTAGTTATTGTTGTGATTATTATTATTATAAAATAAAATAAAAATATATAGCTAATAACATTGGTCCGCACAATCAGTGATTGAACGATGAAAAAAGCAGCTTTATTTCACACACCAACATAAAAAACGACTTGTTTAAAGGCACACTAGGCAGCTTTCCGTTTTTGTCAAACAGCGACCCCTAGAGTCGCTGTGGAGTACTTGTATTTAACGTTACTGTCGTAAATAGCACTCGCGCAGAGCTGTCTCTGCACTCACGGCCTGATCCCTTCCGCCCTCTATACCGGTACCTGTTCAATAGGATGGAAGCTGTAACGAGTGGAAAGAAGGTGTGGCCCCTTTAAGAGCTGCGCGCGCCCTGTTGAACTGTGGTCGGCAGTCTGTGTTGTATCATGTGCACCTCGAACACCCGTATGCGGGTTATTTCAGTTTGATGCTCATTCTTATCCTACTTTTGTTTATCAAGTAAAGATGTGGACGTTAGAACGGGTGACAGACAGTTACACGAGTTCGACTGGGGAATAAAGTGCAAGTTGTGAGATGCCAATCGCCTCCGTGAGTCTGTCTGGCTCTCGGTAATAACTTCATCTGTGAGCTATCCCTATTTCTCCTCCTGACAGAACGCGTTACAAAGCGTCGGACATCGAACAGGCACAGATAACCTCTGAAGATGTCTACTAGTCCATCAACAAGAACGATATTTACTCGAGTCTGACTCCTTGCTCGGTCAGTCTGCCGTTTCCTTTCTTTCGTCCTCCGACAAAGCTTTCCTAGCTTTGTGTGCAGTGCCATAAAGCAATTTGTTACATCGCGAGACCTGATATCACGCGATACTTCCTGACGCGACCCGCGGCCCAAAGTTGCAAGGGTGGTTTTTCCGCTCACAGGCGCTCGGGGGATGCGTGACGACCACCATTCAATCCGAAACAAGTCATATAACTATTCCAATGACTCCGAAGCTGTTCGGTTAAGGTAAAAAAGTTACTTAGTGCACCTTTAACACTAAATATTGCGCATGAACCAGGCCGTTCAGTTTACTTGTTAAAGTGCAATTAAAATACCTTATGTCAGCAGATAATGTACGAATAGGTTTGTGGTTCGCGACTCCTTCACCGGCACCATCACCTTCTTGTGCAAAGCTTGCATGATATTGGAAAAAACTGACATTGCGATATTTTTTCTGTCATATAAACTGCAGTATGAAAAATAAATTCACCAGATGACTTGAATAGCTCTATTTGGAAAGAATTAATCATTCTAGAACGATTGGGGTGATTTTGTAGGGGAGTGCATCTGCATAAAAAATAATAAACAAATTACAAACATAGATGAATACAATAGAACAAAGATACAAATGAAATAAACAATGCTTTAAGTTTTTCAGCTAAGTCTAGCAGTATTCAGGTACAGAAATTGAACAATCAAATGTAAAATAGCACTGCATAGTCTTCACTGTATAAATTAAATATAATTTATCTATTACAGCTACAAAAGTGATTTTCACTTTGTATTTTGTTATTCGATTAAGAATGACGACACAGACAGCAGCAGGTTTATTATGCCGCTGTCACTTTAAGACTGATGCACAGATCCAATTTAATGATACGCATCCGTTTTCTTTCTCAGTTGTTTGCTTTCACATAAGCCATAAGCGAATGTTTACGAGGATACTTGCCATTGCAGAGACGGGCATTTTGACATAATTATGCATTTATGTGTCCGTTCAAGCACAAATAATGTGGAAGAGAACTGAATGCGGTATTCGCGTGCTGTCTGCGCAGTTCTGTGTGCGTGTACAGAAAACCACATGTGAGATCCGAATTGAGTTCTCTTTCGTGTCTTCTTGACCTCAAATGGTTTAGAATCGCTTGAATGTTTAAACTGACAGGACCTTAAACACGTGCAAATGATAAACTTTCTCTCTATGATGGTTAAACTTTGCAATGAATCCGAGAAACACATGGGGCCTGGTCCGTATGGATTAACTACGATCCCTATACTTGACATCGCACATCCTGTGATGTGACTATCGGCAGTGTATATAAACTTGTTACCCGTTTTAAATACTTTTATATTAATAATGTCAGTTTATCAATAAGTTAACAAGCTAAAGACTTTAGTTTGTTTATGCTGTCTGACAGATTTTTACATAGATTCATCCACTTAGTCCCGAAAACGTGAAAGTGTCTGGCGAACTGTGAGAAAACAGTGTAAACTTTATATTTAACTACTAAATAAAACACGCTGTCAAATTATGTTTGAAAGTTTATTATATTGATTATTGGTGCTTCTATAGACATCAGTGTGTATTTTTACAAACTATTTTTGTTTTTTGTTAGTAATGAAACAAAATAAACATTAGATGGTTGAAAACATTGAGTAGTTGTGAAAAAGTCTTTCTCTTGCACCCACCCGCATGCGCACGATAATATTGTGTATGGGCATTCTCGCAGTCTGACGATAGGACGATCTGAAAATGGAAAAGATCGCCCAACACTAATCCCTATTATCATACCATTATCATGCGATCCCCTGGATGCAGGCGGCCGTCTCCTTTAGCAGGGTCCTGGATAATGTCATGGATGTAGCAATTGTCATCCGGCCCTTTAGTGAGGGTGAAACCTAAACTTCCTTTATCAGACTTCACCAGAGAGACCCTCAGCTCCACCTCCTAAAAAAATGACACAAACATTCTTGTTTTAATCATAGCAGAGAAGTCATGCTTTAAATCTACATTAGAAATCAATTTCCATTAGAAATTCTGGGAAAAAAAAGATAATTTCATAGTCACGCTAATGGTCACTCACCGGGATGAACTCCTCCTCCTGGCCGTGTTCTGGTAGACAGAGGTTAACAGGGTTTGGCAGTGGTGGAGGAAGAGGGTCAGGACTGGGGCTCAGGATCCCCCCCTCAGGAAGAGATGGAGATGATGACATACCAAGTGCAGAGCTGTCCAAATCACTGGATAAAGATGACGAACAGGAAGCAGTGGGGGATAGAGACAGGAAATGGAACATGATTAATAAATATGAATTCTATGACAACCGGCCTGTTTTGTTAAAAATTGGGAAAAAAATGATGCTACATTAAAAATAGGAAAAAAAAATGCTTTGAGGTTATTGAAACCAACAAACCAAAAATAAAATTTATTTGAAATAAAAATAAAATAAATCAAAATAAAAAAATATAATAACATTTTTGATAGACATTGAAACTAAGAAACAAAAAACTAAAACATAATAAAAAAATTAAAAAATTGTTTAAAAGAAAAAAGAAAAGACAACTTAAAAAAACTGATGTAACTAGTATTTATCATCAGACTAAACATGACTAAAAGGCATCGACCTTTTCCTGTTATTTAGTTCTTCATTTCTAATTCTCTCTTCTGCTCAAAGAGAAGTCTTCAGGCAAAACAAGCCACATCATTTATCCTGCAGATCTCTATCACACTGCATTCAGCAGTGCAAACAAGCATGTCACTGCTGCCAGCTGCCGTGTTGTGTAACACTTCCAGAGTCACATGACATAGACTGAGCAAAACACACCCACAGGAGAGAATTAGTGCGTCACACCTGAACTCTGTAACCTGGGCCCAATTATATGAAACAACCAAGTCAGCTTATGTAAGAACGCTGGGGCTGTGTTCAAAAACTCCCCCTACACCCTTAAATAGAGCATTAATTGGGGGAAAAGCCATTTGTAGTGGTGTCCAAAACCACAGTGGACGTTATCGAGTTATCACTCATTCAATCCCATACTGCGCCGCAATAACGAGTGTACAACTGATGTACATTCATTAATTCAAATTCATTTGAATCATCTTAAATTATTTCAAATGAAATTTAGATCAATTAAATTTAAGTTGAACATTTACATTACTTTAACTCATAAAAAAAGGTGAAAACTTATTTTGATAAGTTATACAAGATTTAAATTTTTTTTAAAGTCAGTTTAATATAATTTAAGTTGAAATGACTTATACAGCCAAGTTGATTGCAGTTAAAAATGTAAGGCAGCAGCTTTTCTTTTTTCTTTTTTTTTTTTTTTTTTACAGTTTAGCAAGCACATATATTAGCAAAACACTATTTTAGGAGTACATTTCTGACCTTCTGTTGACCTCCGGTCTAGACATGGATTGTCTGGGTGAGTAATATGCAGATCGTACGGTGTCGTCCATATTGGCCTCGTATGGGAGTCTTTCCATGGGGGTTTGATATACACCCCTGTCCCAGGCTTGACTGGCCTGCTCTAGGTTGGCGGGGCTGAAGGCCTCCTCTACCTCGTCATTGTCGGTGCTGTCGCTGTAACTGTCCCTGCGACTGGGTGACTTCATCAGCAACCTCTCCAGAGCCTCTTCCACAGGACCCACCGACTGCTGGTGCTCCGCCTGAGGTGGGGCGCTCGTCTTGGGATCAGGCTGAGGCTTGGGACGAGGTTCCTTTCGTGGAGAAGGCACGGGAGTCTGCGGAGTGTGAATTTTAGTTTTAATTTAAAAAATCTGATAGTAAATGAATACTAATAAAAAAAATATATATAAATATAAATATATATATAAATATATAAATATATATATAAATATATATATATATATATATATATATATATATATATATATATATATATAATATATATATATATATATATATATATATATATATATATATATATATATATCTCAAAACTCATTAAAATTCAAAATAAAATAAAATCTAAAATAAAAATTAGATTAAATACTCAAAAATAAAATACTCAATATAAAAATAATAATATAATTTTTTAAAAAGAAATAAGATTCAAAATAAAAAAGACACAAAATAAGTCTCAAAACTCAGTAAAACTCCAAATAAAATAAAATGAAATACTCAAATGAAAATAAAATACTCAAAATATAAAACAATAATAAAACGAGAGAAACAAAATAAGATTGTAAAATAAAATAAAAAATAAGACACAATAAAATAAAAAATAAAAAAAGCACAATAACATAAAATGACTCAAAATAAGACTCAATAAATTGGTCTCTAAATTGTGGTGGGACTACTTTTCTAATTGAATATGGTTGTAATGTATGGATAGTTACATCATGTCCCTTCCTGAAATTCTTGAGCAAAAACCAAGATATACATAAAGTTCATTTAGGTAATGGAACATGATGCTGACACGTAAATTAAGATCAGTGAGACTAACTAAAAGTCTTACTGCATTGGCAGGGTCCATCTCAGGTAAGACTCCTAATTCTGGTCTACACAAGTGAAGGGTCACTTCCTGTCCTGTCCCCCTCAGAGCAGAGATCACCTCCTGACAAACAGCAATAGAAAAGACATTTTTTTTTTAAACTTTTGTTAGTATTTTGTTTTAAATCATATTTCTAAATCCTCACAGACTAAAGTAAAGGGTTAACGTACATGTTGTGAAAGTCCTTTGAGTGGCGTCTGATTGACACGTAGAATGACGTCGCCCACTTCGATGCGGCCACTCTCGGCTGCTGGTTGCCCTGGAAACAGCTTCTTGACCCGGACCATGCTGGAACCCGAGGGCTCTCCGGGAACGTTCTCTTCACGGCTGAAACTGAAACCCAGACCGGACGTGTTCTTCAGCAACCCCACCTCAAACGTGTTATCTAGAGGGGTGAATAAGAAAGAGGACACTGATTTACTCTTCACAACCTTTGAGTAACCAGCCCACATGTTTAACCTCTACACCTCTGGCACATTTTCATAAGCTCGAAAGCAAGCGTGTCAATTCCATACCTGGAGTGATGAAGTTGTATTCTGCTTTCTTGGGTGGTGGTACCTCCACTGCTGCGTTTTGAGGTTCAGAAGTGTCTTGAGGGGTCAGAGGGGCATGAACGCTGTTTTCTGGGGGCATACCTTTCTCCATCAACAGATGCACCACCTAGACAACAAGAATATAGTTTAAAACACACGGTTAAACGTTGAGAGAAGAGAAGTCCTCTAGGGGGCGCAGCATTCTCACCTGCCCAGTATATCTCAACATCTCTACTGCCTGTTTGTGAGACGCTCCATCAAGGCTCTTCCCGTTCACAGCCACGACACGATCCCCTGAAGGACACAGCATCAACACACACCCTTACTAACAGTCTTGTAACGTATGGGAATCTCTTGAAGAACCGTACAGGTCATCTTTTACCCCCCAAAAATATTACAAATATTAAAATAATAAACATTTATTTGTATAACACTTCTCATACATGGAATGCAGCTCAAAGTGCTTCACAAGCATAAAAACTAATATTTTCATTACATTTTCACACAATATTAATATAAAATATTTGAAAACAACTTTAAAAGATTCACAAGGTAAAATAAAGAGATTGCAATATATGTTAAGATTATTGTGTGCACATCCCACCATCTGGCAGGTGCTGGACAAAAAGGACTACTGAATAGAAAATATTGAAATGTCCGCAACACTGCTTACTCCCATATTTTAATAAAAAAAGCAACGTTTCGACCCTACTGGGTCTTCTTCAGGCAAATCAAAATAAAGAGATTGGCAATACAATTTCACACTTTTTTTCTATATAAAAATACTCAAATGCAACTATAAAAGGATCACAAAGTAAATTAAAAACATAAAATAAACTTAACCCAAAGTTTAACCCACCTTTTAAAAATATGAATGCTAGTAGTCGCTTTCACTTTACATTTTTGGAGCATAGTGGCTAAAAGAAGTACCACCGGATCATCAAGATTTACTGTATCCTAAGCCAAAAGACCAGCACTAGAAGATCTTAAACTACGATTTGGAACATATCCTGACAGTAATATATAAAGATGCCAGATTAGTTTTATAAACTAATAAAGGAATCTTAAAATCAATCCTTTGGTGAACTGGCAACTAATGTAATTCCATTAAAACTGGTGTAATATGCTCTCTCCTTTTTAAGTTTCATTAGTACTCTGGCTGCTGCATTTTGTATCAAGTGTAGCTTAGCTATACAACCCTTAGGCAAGCCAGTATACATATATTATTAAAAATAAAAATAAAAACAAGTTGTCGTCACTTGATTAATATAGGACTTAAGACTCAGGTCACATTATTACATCATTACTTTATATTACATTTATATTATATTATATTATATTATATTATATTATATTATATTATATTATATTATATTATATTATATTATATTATATTATATTTAAATAGAAAAAGAAATTGTTTAGCACCAAACAAATTTCTTTTGCATTGTGATATCTCTGTAAAATGTAACCGTAATGAAAATCATTCTGTCTGGACACAATGTTTTTTTTTGTTTTTTGTTTTATAAAATCTGCATAAATTAAATTCAATACAAAAAGTAATAACGTGATGTATACTTGCAACTGTCCTTAATTAATCTTTATTTTTCTCGAATATAGACTACTGTTCAAAAGTTTGGGGTTGGTAAGATTTCTTTTTTAAGATTTTTTGTAATAAGTCTCTTCCAAGGCTGCATGCATTTGATTCAATTAAAAAAAAATAAAAAAATAAAAAAAATAGTAATACTGTGAAATATTATTACAATTTAAAACAACTGAAGTTGTTTATTCTTGTGATGGCAAAGCTGAATTTTCAGCACTTTTTTTCAACAAGTTCTTTGATAGATAGAACATTCAAAAGAACAGCATTTATTAGAAATAGAAATCTTTTGTAACATTATAAATGTATTTACTATAACTTTTGATCAATTTAATGCATCCTAGCTGAATGATTGTATTAATTTCTTAAAAAAAAAAAAAAAATCTTTGAACGGTAGTGTATTGTTTTAATAAAAAAATTTAAAAAATCCTTTTTTACCTTTCTTTATTCTCCCATCCAGCTCAGCTGCTCCTTTAGGAATGACTGCTTTGACGTATATCCCTCCATGCCTCAATGTTGTGTTTGATCCACCCTGAGACAGACAGACATGTTAATATAGCCACACACAAAGGCATCATGGGGAAAAAGTCTTTGGATCTAAGAGTGTATTAAGCAATCAATTGGACATGCTCATTTTATATTTATAAGATATACCCACCCTAACAATCATAAAGCAAACCACTTGATTTCTTAAGTTGATGATTAATGAATTTCATTGCAGTGTTTTGAAACAGACTTTTAAAAAAATCATTTCAATCATTAAAAGTCTACGTAACAAAAGCTGCATGCTGTAAAAAGCATCACTGTAAAAATCACACCGTAGACAAGCAAATGCAAATCCATGCAGGCATTAGTGCTTCTCCGTCAGAAACAAAATACAACTGAAAACGTGCCATGTAGTCTTGGCTGTGCGTGTTTCCACACTTTGCCGTACCTACTGTTTTTCAGTTTTACCGTTTTTTGAAGCAGCCAATTCAAATGCCTGTAAAAATCTGCATGCAAAGAACCAAATCTACTTTCCCAAAACTGAAGCCAAGCGAGGAGCTTCAAAAAGGAGCGAGGGCTAAGGGTACAAAAACAACACCACACACACACACACACAAAGTAAGTAAAGGGGAAACAAAGGAGGAAAAAAAAGAGAGAGCGGAAACCTTTCCGAACAGTACCGTGACACTAATGCCCAGACTGCTGTCTATTTTGGACAGCTCAATGTCAAATAGATCTCCAGGCTGGAGGCTATTGACTTCTGGGCTACTAGCACTTAAAGTCTCCGTGACGATGTTGGGAGAAACCCCCTGTAAACAGAGAAGAGCTGGGTAAATACAAGGCCGTGCACAGCCGTATTCATGCAAGGGTCAAAGGTTAATGGAGTTGACATGCACAACTGCATTGCATTTACATTCAGAAATGCAATTGGTCAGAAAGAGAGCGAGGGACGGTCACAAGCAGTTAGAACGTTTTTATTGGCATTTCACACATTTGCGTGGCTCTGAAGTGTAGCTATATACTAAGTATTAACCTTAAATGGTGATATTAGCTTCCAAGAAATGTGGAACTGAGATACCTGAATTTCAATATGTGAAAAGTGAAGTGAAGTTTTGATCTAAGCGGCCTTTATGGCGATGATCGATAGAACATTTTGGCAGTCATCTGGTTGTGCATTTTAGTCCTGCCCACACTGAAATCTCATTGGTCCAAAACCGTTACCTTGTGGTTTTGAGTGGTTGTTAACACATTGATATGATATACCATTTGCTAAATGGTAAATAACTAATCAAAAGTTTGGGGTCAGCAAGACATTTTTAAAGAAATTAATACTTTTCTTCAGATAGGATGCTTTAAATTGATAAAACGAGACAGTGAGGACATTTGTAATGTTTCAAAAGATTTCCAATAAATATTGTTCTTTTAAACTTTCTATTAATCGAAAAAACCTGAAAAAAAACTGATCAGCATATTAGAATGATTTCTGAAGGATCATGTGACACTGAAGACTGAAGTAATGATGCTGAAAATTCAGCTTTGCCAAAACATAAATAAAAAATAAAAATAAAAAAAAGAATGAAATATATTCAAAAAGAATACACTTTAAATTGTAATAATATTCCACAATATTACTATTTTTACTATATTTTATCAAATATATGCAGTCTTGGTGAGCATTTAAAAAATCTTGCTGACCCCAAACTTAAGTACCTCCTTCAATGCAATGAATTTGGTAACATCTCTAACACTAGAACGACCAATAGTTCTAGGGACGTTTTCCTTAGCAAGTGAGTGGCACTTGATGATTTCACTTGATGATGAAACATGATGATTTCATTGATTTAAACCTGTCAAACGGCGATGGGTAGAACATGGTGTAAATGTGAAATATGTTTAAAAATCTCAAATTATGTTCTGCATTTGATTAAGTGAAAATCCACTGGCATGTAGGGAACTCCAAGGAGGGATGCAATGAGTGAGCGAGAACTGTCCTATTATTTAAAAAAAAGCAATTTAATATTTGTTGTGAGGTTTAAACACTGAAGTAACATCTTAAAAAGCACACGTCAAAGTTCATATCAAACAGATGCTGACTAGAATCTCGATAGGAAACCTTGAGGGCTGAGTCAAAGTTCATTCAAATCACTACAGAGGCTGATTCTACCTTTTTAGTCTTTTGTTTCTCTTGGCTACTTGAGTGTGTGTCTTCATCCATGTCGGAATCCCCTCTGTCTGAGTATTCCAGCTCTTTAGGAACATCTGGCACTTTGGATTTTCTGGTTTTAGGGGGCAAAGCTGGTGGAGTAGCTTCAACAGAGGGTTTACTGTCAGCCGTCAGTGACTGCGCCGCCACGGGACCCTCGGTGGGAACGTTGCGATGGAATCCATTGAGATTTGTTTGCAGGATGCCGGCGCTCTCTGTCCTGGAGTCCTGCGAACTGACGCTGCCCTGTCGAACGGACTGAGGCGGAGACGTTTTGCTGGAGATAAGAGGCAGGCTGGGGGAGGGTGTATGATCTTCAGAGGAAGAATCGACATCTTCTTCCTGATTTTGAGTGTCTGATTTAAAGTGATGGATTCCTGAATGAGAGTCTAACAGGAGGGAAAAAAGAGGCTTGTTTATGGTACTGTCATCAAGCCTTCAGAAAAGCCTTTTCTCAGAACGATTCTGGTGAAATGCTACATTTATATTCGTTCTTCCAAAATGTCCACACGCAATCCATTACCTGGAAACAGTCTCTCTTTAGGTTGAGAGACCACCAGTGTGACATCATCAGGGGTGCTCTGCAGAATCTCCACCACAGTGTCATGTGATAGGTCTTCCAGACTGACATCATTCACGCTCAACAGCCTGTCACCTGCAGGAAAAGACAAAAATGTGGAGTTAACAACCTTACACTGAGCAAATAAAAATGTTTTAAGCGTTCTGGAACAGGGTTATTATAGTTATCTAAAAGCATAAAAAAAGCATGTTGTTTAAAAAAATAAAAATAAATAAAAATAAAAATAAAAAAATAAATAAAAAAATAAATAATAATAAAATAAAATAAAATAATAATAAAAAAAAACATTTCAGGTAGTTTGCAAGAAAACATTTCTTATTTAGTTTAACTTGATGTACTAAAACTAAAATTGAAATAAAAATTAATTTAAAAAAAATTTAGACATTAAGAATAAAAATGACAAAAACAATGAAAATGGAAGATATAAAAATAAAAACATTTAATACTAAAATTACACTGTTCTGGAATTGATCGGTGAGCTCTAAAATCATTTAGATCACTATGAATGATTCCAGAACATTTCCAGAGTCAGGATTCTAGAATAACATACAGAGTTATGGAACTGTTATGGAACTGTTAAAGTGTTCTGGAATCTTTCAATGTAATTTTTGGGTAATTTAGGTGCCATTAAAGGCATTCTAGAATTATTTAAAGCATTAAAGATCATTTAAGTTATACAATACTTAACAACCTTCTACAGAAAATCCGAATCGCTCAAAGTGTTCTGTAATCATTCAAAGACTTCTAGAACCAGTTCAAAGTGTTCCAAATTCTTTTGGAGAATTTTGGAATTGTTCAAAGGATTCTGCAACCACTCAAAGCATTCCATACATTTAAAGCATTCTAGAATCATTTAAAAGTATTCTACAACTAGTCAAAGTATTCAATGATCTTGTAAAACATTCTAGAATAATTTAAAGCACTGTAGAATCACTTAAAGCATACTAAACAGGGAGTTAACAACCTTTTAGTGAATATTCTAGAATCGTTCAAAGTGAAATAATCGCTTCAAGTGTTCTGGAATCAGTTCGAAGTGTTCTGGAATCTTTCAGAGCATTCAGAAATCGTTCAAAGCATTTTGGAATCACTCGAAGCATTCTATAATCATTTAAAAGTATTCTAGAATTATTTAAAGCATTCAACAATCATTAACAGCAGTGGTTCAACCTTAGGCCTCCTGTTATTCAACACAATATGCAAAGGCTCCCCAGTATCTACAAAATATATTTTGTTTTCTGCTGTAATTATGACAAAGCTGCTTGTTTTAAAGCTTTTTTATTAACATATACTTGAAATATTAAAAATGAATAGACCATGATTCATTTGTGTGATTCCATAAGTTTAAAGAATTTTGCATTAGATTGATTTTTACTTGATATTAGATTTTTTTTATATTATAATTTATTAATTTAAATACTTGTAAGTCATCCTGCGGGCCCCTTTGTAAGTTTTCTGAGGCCTCCTGTTTGAGAACCACTGTTTTAAAGCATGCTCAAAAATCAGTTAAAAGTATACTATAATGGTTTAAATCTTTCAAGGGTATTGTGGAACCAAGATTCTAGGAATTCTGTAAATTTCTCGACTAAAATGTGATGCTTTCCGTCAGAAAATTCAAACTACTTCTAAATATAGAAACAAGATCACTCCTCTTTCCACTCTGATACCTGGTTTCAGACAGCCGTTGATATCTGCTGGTCCCCCCGGTGTTATGGAGCTGATGAGGGAGCCCAGGTCCTGACGGCCAGAATTCTCTCCGCCTACGACCTGAAAGCCTGGTGAGCGACACAAATACACACTTCATCCTACTATGTCTCACAGACTACAAAAAGACAAATGTCCAAAGATTCAAAGATGCCTTATTGAGAGAGTAACTTGTGCATATACTCAATGATAAACAACCTCTTATTCAGGCTAAATCCTGATAAGATATTTCAGTGCAAGTCCCCATCTGAGGTGGATGTAAAACAGCACATTTCCCTCCCAGAGTGGGATTCATTAATCACTGTGTGAGAGGTGAGGACTGCCAGACCTCTGCACTCTATCACACTATAGTCATGTGTATGTGTATGTGTATGTGTGTGTGTGTGTGTGTGTGTGTGTGTGTGTGTGTGTGTGTGTGGGGGGGGCCTGGTAAACCCTACATTATGAGGACAAAATGTACCCACAAAGATGGCAATACCTGAAATCTTTGTCCTTGTGTGAACATGTTTTGGTCCCCATGAGGAAAACCGCTTATAAATCATACAGACCAATGTTTTTTTTTTAAATGTACAGATGCAGAATGTTTTCTGTAATGTGTAAGTTTAGGGGTAGGGTTAGGGTAAGGGGATAGAAAACACAGTTTGTACAGTATAACAATTATTATGTCTATGAAAAGTCTCCATAAAACATGAAAACTCAATGTGTGTGTGTGTGTGTGTGTGTGCGTGCGTGCGTGCGTGCGTGCGTGCGTGCGTGCGTGCGTGCGTGTGGCATTTCTGTGTCAAAGGAGCTCCATTCTGACTGGATGTGTGAACCCCTCTCACTCACCCAGCCCATATTTGACGTCTTTCTTCAGATTTACGGTCTGTATCTCTCGCTCTGGGGAGGGTAAGGCATGCACCTTCTTCTTCAGGGAGTCTGTGGGTGGGAAATAACAGAGGGGGAAGAGGTTTAGGTTTTAAAACAGTGTGTGTCCATTTACACACAAACACACTTTGAGAACTAATAACCAGTGTTATTAAGGTTAGTTCAGAGAACACAATCCAAAAGACCTATTGACAATTGTATATTTTCTTAATGAAAAAAAAACATTTTATATATAAAATTGAGCATCCCGCAACAGTCTCTATTTTATATATATATATTTTATTAAATGCATACATGCATTCATACATACATACATGCATTCATACATGCATTCATGCATACTTTTTTTTACTTACTTACTTACTTACTTACTTACTTACTTACTTACTTACTTACTTACTTACTTACTTACTTACTTACTTACTTACTTACTTACTTACTTACTTACTTACTTACTTACTTACTTACTTACTTACTTACTTACTGTAACACTTGTTCATTGTATATAAAGTATCAAAAAGCTAAGTATAAAAAGTCTCAAATGCATGTACAGCTTTCCATAAGCTGGGCTAATCTTTCATAACTAGGGTCTTGGTGCTAAGGGACAACATTATGTTTGGCCCAACTCTGATGTGCTATACTAACAGCCGTGGCCAGCAACTCAACTCATACTCGAGGAGGAGGGAGATTAGCCCACACCACGGCCATATATCAGAGCTGCTAAAAACACGTGGCTTAGCGAAAGTGCATCTGAGCCAGAGAAAGACGCCAATGAAACTTGAGCCAAGTGTGTGCGAGAGAGGAAAGTGCATAACAAAAGATGTTCTCCATGCCATGCAAAACACCCGAGAAAACAGCAATCCGGAGCATGTTGGATTTGGCAAGTTCTCGTCAGACTTTGGGATTCTAAACTCTGATTAAACACACGTCGTTGTCAATGTGAGGCAAACGACTGTTATTATTGACATTAAAATCGGGACTGTTTTCCTTCAGTAAAAGTTCACTGCAATTTAAGCAGATGTGTTTCAGGGCCAGAGAGGACATGACATTTCATAGCAACTTTCAGGACTTACTAAATTTGACCACTGAAAAGAAACAGATGACTGGCAGAAAAAAAAGTACATAGAGCTGTGCTGTGCTCCACAGAGCTAAACGAAACACAGATTTTATATCGTACCAGTGATTCCTATGGAGGCGGCAGGAGTCGAGGGCACTCCAGAGCTGTGCATGCTCACACCTGCAGAATATTAAAAACAGGTCAAGGTACTAGACCGTCATAACTACAAAATAATTAAATGCATGTATTCAAGGGGATGTATTTTGTATTATGTGACACTAAAGACTAGAGTAATGATGCTGAAAATGTAACTTTGCATCACAGCGAAAAACAACAAGGACAATAACTGTAAAAGTAATAAAATAGGTCTAGTTATGGTCTTCGTTGTTTTTGACCCATAACCTTAATAAAAAAGATTGTTTATTTAAATACATAATGTATTAATGCCATTTTATGCATTTCATTTGCTATTGTTATATTTTAAAAAATTGATAGTATGACTCTGATTTGAAGAAAGTAAATGGAGTGAACTTTGCTGTCATGTTGCCTAAAAACAATTCTTCGCCATGGTAAAATCACATGTATATATAAAGCCTTGCATTATTCTCTGACATATATGATGACGAATGTAAAAGCACATCAATTCAGACTGTAATCTCTTCATGGCATCTATTCTACATGCGGAGGAAGATGTTGAGAGGATTTGGGCTGCTGCTCTCTCTGATCTAACAGCGGATGATGGGATGAAATGGAGAAGTAAAATGAAAAGATCAGTGAGGGAACCGAGGGAGAGAGCTGTTAAAAAGATAAAACGAAAGAGGCAGACAGCCCCTGACTCCACAGAGAGACGCAGAGAGAAAATAATTCCACCCACTATCCTGACAGACCATCAGAAGAGAGACTACAAAGTAAGGAAGTTAGAGATGGCGAAATAAAAGTTCAAAAGCAGAAAGACATGTTCTTTGAGGGTGATGAGCCATTTTCCAGGCAGGTGCAAGTGGAGATGAGACAGAAGCAACTGGTCAATCTCATTGTCCTCACCTACGACATACGCCTGTCCCGTGTCCTCACAGGAGGAAGAGTCAGACTCTTTCTTCAAGCTTTTGGGGCTCCAGCGGGGACTGTCGTCGACCGTGGTGCTGAACATACTGAGAATAAAGTAAAAGAAAATCATTTTCTGATCAATTCATAAAAATCACCAGAGAGTGAAACTGCATATGATATTTATAAACTTAAGTTACATAGATATTACAATCATAAAGATGTACTTGATCACAATCACCAAATCAAGACTTCACCCACAAGAGCACTGTTCCTGTGAGCATGCATTACACCACTGAGTGTAAAATATTACAATTATCTTCACAGGACTATAAAATGGTTGCAAACATGTGCAAACACGGTTTGAAGAATATCAGTCTCACAGGCACAGAGACTGTCTGTCTCCCTTGAGAGCTGATTAATGCTGTTGGCCCCAGGCAGCTCAGCGGCAAGCTGACACAGCAACACGCAAATGCAGAACAGGAGAGTGCGACAGGCGTAAAGACATTCGGGAAAAAACTGCAGGAGTGTGAGACGGGTATAACAAACTAAAAGAAGTATGAAGACGAGTATAAAGACGTAAGATAAACCACAGTAGACAAGGAAAATGACACTGTTTTGAGACATAAGACAAACTACAGCAGACGGGTGTAAAGACATTGTAAATTGAGTGTAAAATGGGTGTAAAGATACATTTTTTTGCATGATTAGGTGAGTGAGACAGGAGTAAAGACATTATTTATAAGACAAACTACAATTGATCAGCAGAATGAGAAGGGTGTAAAGATATCATAAAACAAAGCTAGAGAGTGAGACGAGTGTAAAGGGCATTAAAAGGCACACGATGCAGAAGAGTGAGACGGGAGTAATACATTATAAAGCAAAAACACAGCAGAAGAGGAGAGTGAGACAGGTGTGAAGCAATAAGACAAGCTGAATCATATCAGGAGAGTGAGACGGGTACAAAGACATCAAAAAACAATGTTCAGCAGAAAGTGAGAGTGAGAACGGTGCAAAAACCTTATCAGATAAACTACAGGAGAGTCAGACAAGCATAAAGAAGTTACAAGACAAACTACAACCAAGCAGAAGGAGACTGGTGTAAAGATATAATAACTGCCAAACAGGAGAGCGATACGAGTGTGAAGACATAAGCAGAGCAGGAGATTGAGAAAGTTTGAAAGACATAAGAGAAACCACATCAGAGCTAGAGAGCAAGAGGGGTATAAAGGTATTGTTAAAAAAAAAAAAAAATTATTTAGAGAAGGAGAGTGAGACAGGTATAAAGGAATTAAAAGGCACACAATGCTAATCAAGAGGGTAATACAGGTGTGAAACATTATAAGACAAACTACAACTAAGCAGAAGAACCGGAGAGTGAGACGGGATACAAAAATATGGGTAATATGGGTGTAAGATGAGTTATCCTCTATTAGATATTACATAAGTTGTACATGAGTAGGAGAGTGAGACAGAGACATTATTTTCAAGACAAGTTACAATTGATCAGGAGAAGGAGACTGGTGTAAAAACAAAGCATAGCAAAGCAGCAGACATAAGACAAACTGCAGGTGAGCGAGATCAGTGTAAAAACAAACTATCTATGAGACAGCCAGTGAATAAAACAAGATTGCAACCATCATTTGTTTTGTAAATATATGTTTGCATGTGTCGCTCACCTTTCCTGCTGTCTGGCGACAGAGATGGAGTCCGTGTCGGAGCTTGCGCGCTGGTGTGATGATGCAAGCACTTGTGATCGGGCCATGCTGCTCTGTGATTGGCTACTGAAAGGCAGCATCCTGTGCTCTGGCGACTCAGGCAGCTGACCTAGGTTATGATGGGAACGACTCTTCATCCTGGGGTTGGAGCTGCTGAACCCCGGATAGGGCGGTTCTGCTGGGGCAGAGACCCGACCCAGTGAACTCTTGCTGACGGACATCTCAGAGTAGGACATCCTCTTGTAGAGTTCGGGGTCAGTGCTGGGGGACAGACTAACTGCACCCATCCCATCAGAGTACTGCAGACTGCTCAGAGGAGAGTTCTCTGCAGGCAAGAAACAACAGAAGATGGTGAAGAACATGCAAAGTGCTCCAGCTTGCATGCCATTTTTGGCTTCTACACAGCCAAGAAAGGTTCTACATTATAGCTTGTATTGACCCTATAGTTTATTTTCAACCCTGAAACCCTGAGTTTAATGCCAGTTCTTGAAGAGCAAATTGAGGAGGATGGGCCATTTGGAACACTTCCTTATTTTCCCAAGGTTTCTTATCTCAAAGGAACTTTTCCTTGCCGTTTTCTCATTTTGTTTAATCACTAGGAGTTCAACCCTAAAAGTTTGCCTAAAGTTGTTTTCTTTTGATTGCAAATATTTCAGAATGCCAGAAGTAAATATTGAAATAAATATCAGAAGTCCTGAAGTCATCTTGTTACAGTGTTAAAATGACACTGGCCAGAACTATGAGTACCACACAAAAATGTAATTAAGAAATCAATGATCAATTTTTAATCAATACCAGAAATAATTAAAAGCACAAAAATCACAAAGAAATAATAATAAATCACAAAATCATGTTTAAAAAGGTAAATAAATAAATAAATAAATCATAAATCATGTTTAAATCGTAATAAAAAAACACTCGCCATTTGCTTTTCTTAATCCATTTGCCAATGGAGTTAAAAAAGCCATTGGACAGTTCACACATGGGAGCAGCCAATGAATGCATCAACTGAATTACATTCACGATCAAAACTATTAATTTTATAAAATGTATGTGGAAATATTGTGTGGAAACTATGGAATATCTGCCTTTCTTGCAGACAAATACACAATCTGAATCTATATTTACAATATTTATGCTGTATTCTTGCTCTTTTACAGCTACATAAAGAGTATTAAATTAAAAATTAAATAAATGTTTGCTTTCTGCTTCCATTTTTGTTTGCTCTTTCTTTCTTTCTTTCTCACCCAGGTCCTGCAGTTCTTGGTTGTTCTGTCTGGCTTTCATGTGCAGGTGGAATTTGTACTGGGCCGAGCACTGTTGCAGCAGATACTGGCAGGTCTTCTGACTGTCTGTCTGAAACAGATGTTTGATCCCGTCTGAAGTGTTCTGCAAGCAAATCTTCTTTTTCTGCCATAGAGAAACACATAAACACACCAAATAAATGATTCCATGTCAAACAGCCTGAAGCTGAACTTCTTTAGCTTTTTTTCTGGGAACTCACGGCTGTGTGATTTCCACCAAATGAAAACATGCACATTTAAACTTCTTACCGTGAAAGAGATCTTCTTGGTATCCCTCCAGGGGAACCTTAGCACAGGGGTTCGATTTCCATTCAGGACCTCGAAGATGAGGACACCCTTCGAGTAAATGCCCAGCATGATGCCAGTCAGGGATCTCTTCTCAGGAAGCACACGATGGAAGTGAACTCCATATTCCGGCAGTCTCTGGCACACCTTTAAATTAGAGAGAAATGACGAGACCGATCTAATCACAAGCAGACTACAACAACAGCTTTTAGGAAAAGAAATCGAGCACAATCAAAACAAGTCAGTTTATTCACATCTATTGACTTTACTATACTTATCTCGTAAAAAAACAAAAAACAATTCATGTCTGTGAATGAGTAAAACCAGGCTCCAAGTACAACTTTTGGTCTGGCTGTGATCAAAAGTATTTGAGGGAAAACAGATTGCAGCAATCTATGTTTATTCCAGTCAATTACAGAAGTTTGGCCAATCAGGAAGCTCTGCCTAGAATCACTCTGCAGGACTGATGCGTTTCATTTAGTTCCTGACCTTGAGGAACTCAAGCTCGGCCTCCTGCTCTGAAGCGTTGAAGTACGAGCTGTGGAGTTTGGGTAGCTCTTCTTTAACGGTGGTCTGATCGATCTTGTCCAGAACCGAAGCGGGGAGGTAGTGTTCCGACCGGAAATATGTCTTTCCATGGAGCTGTTGGAACATGAAGGAGAAAACATGTAATGAAAAAATACCATTTTTTCCTGAAAAACCTTTTTCCACTATAAATAACCATTCATGCAATAGAAAGGTTCCAAAGGTTCTTCAATGAACCATTGAAGCCAATAAAGAACCTTTATTTTTGAGACTTAATATGATGTTCAGATGGTCAAAACAATCTCTGCTTTAAAATAGTATTTAAGATTCCTGGTTTAAATCACATTTTTTTGTTATAAAACACTTGAATATGGAGAGTTAGATGAATAAATAACTATGGTAAGGGGGGTTTTCAGTTGGTAACAACAATCTCTCAAAAAAACACTGATGTACTCAAAAATTATTCTTAATCTTGTGAACAAAACTTTTCTCTATTTTTCCCCATGTCGTTTGTACCTCCGTCTGATAGTCCCCAAACTCCGCCTGCAGTGCCAAGGACGCCAAGATCATGGAATTTTCCAGGTCACAGCGTACCCGCTCCTCTAGGATATCCTTCCGCAGCTGCAAGTAGTACTGGTGCTTCGTCATCATGTGTCTATTTAAAAAAAAATAGCTTGATTAATTTGGCTTTACTGGATAATACATTTATTGATGCAGAACCAAGCAAAAGATTGGGATCAGTAAGAACATTTTTTAATAAATTATTACTTTTATTCAGCAAGCATACAATAAATAGAACAAAATATATTATGTATTAAAATTCAATATAGTATTTTAAATGGTAATAATGGTAATAATAATAATAATAATAATAATAATTCACAATATTTACTGTTTATTTGGTCAAATAAACCATAATGGTCATAATGTTTTGGCTTGTCAGTGTGTGTGTGTGTATAAAGCTGCCAAAGGTCGTGAAAAAATATGTTTTTGAGACCCAATGTAAATCGCTTTATATTTTCTTTGTAGTGGCCAGAACGTGAGGAACGTGGCACCACATTCATTTCTGGGATTGCAAAAATAAAATGAAAATAGGAGGAAAAAGCATTTGGCTTTCTAGATTCACTTCTGATAGTACAGACTGCATGCTTTATTTTGCAATTCAGAAAATAGCTAGAAAGTTACAATATTTTGGAGTCTGACTGCAGTTGCTGTCTGAGCTCTTACTGTATCAGACTGACATCATCCTGAAAGAACTTGATACGCAGAAACAGATTAAAATTGACATTCGTTTTCTTTTTCTTAGGGTCATCCTTCCAACCATCAGGTGCCACCTTTGAAAGTTTGGAGTCAGGTTCGACGAAGTAGAACTCGTCATCTAAAAAAAAGGAAAAAGAAAATAAGAAAAACAAACAGATTATGCTAAAAGTGTTCAATGCAGCATAAAAAGCAAAAGCCTTTGGCTTGGGAGGCATGAGTCAGAGGACTTAATGAACCATCTGTGGACACAAACCACCCGTGTCCATTAGAGCCGTAACTAGAGGAGTCATGCAGGGGCAGCGTGTCAGGAAGACAACAACAGAATTATTTATTCTGATCTATTTACACACTTCATAATCAAATAACTCTGTTCACCTGAACATATACCAATAACATAAGCTGTCCTGTTGACATTACAGGAAAAATCTACTTAAATATCACTTTAAATGTAATGCTGCAGGATTGATTAGATATATAGAAATGCAGCATGGTGCTTTCATTTAGACTCAACAAAAACACAAAACTGTGAAAGATATTGCATTTCTCACAAACAAAACCAAAGACATTTCTTCTCTACAAAGTGTCCGCATTTTTGTTTTAGACAGAAAGGTATACAAGAAATGAATGGAGGCAGAAAGGAATTGGATGCATTTAATAACAGTTTAAAAGAAAGATGTTTTATGCACCTTTAAGGTAGGCGAGGCTGAAGAGATGGTGCTCCACCAGTCCAATGTGAGCTACAACCATGTCCAAAACGTCCTTACAGACCGCCTTCACATCGCAACTCAGCTCCAACTTCTGACCGTTCAGTAAGACCACCCCCACTTTTCTCAGACTCTCCTCCTTTGACTTGTTCTGTCAAAACATGCAAAAATTAGAAATGCATACATGTATACATTTATACATGTAGCAGCAAAAATCAGAGCAGTTTTTTTTTTCTGTCTTACCATAATGGACGAAGGCACGCTTAAAACCACAGTTGGCTCACTGCTCATCCTCACAAACTCGGGGCCAAACAGATTCTACAACACAAAAAAACATTTTTTCAAACGTCCCACAGAGACCTTAAGTTGAACAAATCAAAGTGATTGTGCATTCACATACGCAGTGTATCTGAAGTCAAATTGAATTATTTCATGTTTGCATCATTCACACTATAACTTGCATAATCTGAATTCAATCTGAATTTTATTGACCTTGATTTCTTCAGCTTTGTATAAAACTTTTATTAGATAAATATGAAATATAAAGTTGAGCATGATCACTTCATGCCTGTTACAGTGTGAATGCTGCAAAGCTAAAGTGAATTCAATGTGAATTCAGATGAACTGGATTATGTTATCCTATTCACAAATCTATATGCATAAAATTAAATCTGAATCGAATTTGCTTTAAGCATATTTAATCAAATACTTCATCCTTCGTTGTTAATTCTGTAACTTGCATAAACTGAATTCAATTAGAGTTCAGTTAACCTTGAACTCAGTTGAATGTGATTTATTCATAAAAGTTATGGTGTGAACGACATGAAGCAAAAGTAAAGCCAATCTGAATCCAGATGAACTGGATTACGACATCTTTGGATTATTCACAATGTAAAATTCAATTAAATCATATTTCGTCATTAACACTAACTTGTACAATGTGAATTTAATCTGAATTCTGCAGCACTGTATTACTTTAGATTTGCGTGGATGGAGGCCGGTCTCCAAAGGACTGCTATGAAGAGGCTCCACCAGGTCCAGTATAGAGGTGCGCGGGTCTTCGCCAGGGTAGATGGAGGCTCTAGACAGCCGGGCCTGGAGCCTGTGCAATTCTTCCTGACGCTGGATCAGAAGTTCTGTTCCCAACAGCTCATCCTGACCCGCCTCAAAAAGTCTGGACACAAGGCAAAACCAGGATGGTGTTGTAATTCAGTGCATTTTCATTCTGCTTATATACACTAATACATATATTTTATATACACCAACATCTGATAAAAATCATTATATCAATGGAAAGTCCTCATAAAACATGGAAACCCAACACGAGTGTGTGTGTTTATTTATGTAATTATAATATCAGCATATTTAAATTTCCAAATCAGAACAAGTTGTGAAAAGGAATCCTTAGAATTTAAGATAATAGGATGGATAAGACAACTAAGACTGTGTGTGTGAAGCGTTATGCCAATGGCAGAGCCAGCTGGTTGCCATGGGTGACCTATGGTGGGGCTCTGAGCCCTGGGCATCCTCAGGGAATCAATTACTGAACACTGTCCAAAACCTGCTCTACACAACAGCAGCACCTGGCAACCATCACCAACCGCCAACATCTACTTCAGGGAAGGACAGAGGTGGGTAGTTCATCTGGTTAACCAGCAGGGGGAGGAGTAGAATCACTGCCTCAATGAGAAACACATTAGATGGAAGTATTCACGGTATTTACACTGACTTTTGGCGGTTTGCCTGGGATAATAAGGATAAAATGCAACAAAAGCTGCTGGAAGATCACTGGAAAAGCTGTTAATAGGCAGAGAACAAGGAAAAACAGTGGGATATCAAAGTGCAAAGTATATAGCGTAGATGGGCCTTACGATTATGACAGTGATGATGACATATTTAAATGCTCACGCCTTCAATGCCAGAAAATCACTACTTTTTAAAACAAGCAGCACACTTTATCTATAATCTGAACACACAGACACAGATTAGAAGTTATATTAGTGAGCCAGGCACAATGATTTTCATATTAAGACAATAATATGTATTGCACACTTCATCTTACGGAAACCTGTTTACATTACTAGATTTAATGTAAAGCATTATTTGGCTGATTTATGAGCCTTTCAAATTGTGAGAGTAACTTAAAATGTGCTCATAAGTCAGTTTATGACATTTCTTACAATATTTGTGAGGACAATTTCAAAACTTTATGGCTTGAACACACTTTTGACTTGCTATTGAACACACATGACACGTTTACATAAAGCTAATTACAAAACTAAACAATAATCCAAAACTTGTTTCAAAAAATGAGGGAAAATATTAACATCACATATCTGGGGATGTCCCCATAGGGAGGTTTTGTGATGTTTAGATCATTTCTGGGGACAATTTTTGGTAACTGAAGCCACACACACACACTCAGTGCTGTAGTTCTTGTAACCAGAGCTAAACTTGAACAGGATGAGAGGAAATGAACTCAGGAAGGGTTTAGATTATCATTAACATGGGCCTGGGTCCACAACCACAAAAGAACTCAAGAAGGGGTCAGTACAGATGATTGATCAACACAAACATCAGAGAGGAAAAAAAGAGAGAGAATACCTGTGTCTCTGTGCACTGCTGAGCGAAACGGCGTCATGCTCTGTGAGGCCGACCTGAGAGCTGAACCGCCTCAAATCTTCAGGCTTAGCTGTTTGTGTAAAGAAAGTTGTGAAACTAATGCATGTGAGGTATGTGCCTTGCACAGTGCAGTAATATGCAAATCAAAACATTTGTATGTCCCCTAAATGAACAGCAGGGCCATCAATGAGTTTGATTCTAATTACATCCACCCACATTCATCTAAACTGTTGAAATGCTCACAGTGCTACAAGCTGTGATGACTCACACTGCATTCATAACTATGGTCGTATGGCCCAGATCATCTTATGGATAAACATCATGTTGAACAGGAAAAAAACTATCTTGAAAATTAATCTTATTTTGGTATTTTTAACATCGTAACATTAATTAAAGGTCCTTACTGTAATGCAGAAAAAAATATCATAAAACAATACAATATACATAAAGCAATAATTATACATATTATATAAAATATATATAAAATTATATACTATATTATTATATATGCCTATAAACTTGTAGTGCCTTGAGAAAAACAACAAAGTAAAACAACTGGACACATTACGGTAATAAGAATGTGGAAGGGGCTTAAATTGTCATGAAAATATAATATGTCTCATAATATGACAACAACAACAAAAAAATTGACTTCCTTCTCTTATAAATAAACAAGAAAATAAAAATAATATAAATGCTAATATTTTTTAAAAAATTGATTCAAGCCAGAAATTATTTATACGCCTGGTGTGTATAAAAAAAATAATATTTTTTTAAAAAAAGGTAGAGATTGATGAAGTCATTAGGACAACCTTGTCTGTAGTCGGGGTCTGATGATGCCACTGAGGGGCTTTCGCTGGAGGAACTGTAGTCGCTGTGGTATCTTCTGTGAGTATGTAGGGGATCTGAAAATGGAAATTCCATTTGTAAATTCATTTGTAAATTCCATTATGTAAGAATGTAGCACAGCACATTCAAATACTAAAGTTAGCCTGTCAATTCTAGTTTATTTCTTGAGAAAATCAGGGACAGCCCTGCCCTCAACTTGCATTTTATTATTAAAAAGAGCACTTATTGTTCGATTCACATTTATTTGTATTAGCGCTTTTCACAATACACATCGTTTCAAAGCAGCTTTGTTCTACAAAAAATTCCTGTCACACTTATAGTCTTTTAAATCATGTCCAGAGAAAACCCCAATTCTATCCCCATAACCAAATGAAACAGACAAATTACCCTAATATTCTCAATCATGGACTGTTATTAACATAGTAAATGCAGATGCTGCTGGAAACTGTTACAGATTATTTCCATCATTATAAGCACTGACAGGAGTTCAGAAATGTGATGAGGGAGTGTCTAGCTTCCAAACATTCATACAGTAACTAACAGTGTAGGCTTTTGGTATGAACACGAGTGTAAATCATGTTCTTCCACGTGTCATGTTTTATGATCTCAAAGGAAGGTATGTGACCAGCAGTCAAGTTGAAGGCCTTCGGGTAAATTAATTAAATAACATCAGCAAATCACACCTTGCTTCTTTTCAATATGACATGGATTACAGTGTGGTTTAGAAGCGAGATTGGAAAACACCGAAAAGGGTTTACAATACAAAGCATAATTTAATTGAGTACAAGCACATTGAGTCTACAGCAAAACTACTTATACTCCACTGCAGCTCCTCAAAACCGTATGAATGTATGAATGAACACCATATGGCAGTCATCTCATCTGTCAGAATTTCAGAATGCTCAGTTTTCAAACAGGAGACTTTTACAATTAAAGCTCAAACCTGAGAAAACCACTCTAGGCTGACCCAATAACCGTTAACATGGCTCTGGACTAAGATCTGTTTAATATTGATCAGCCTGTAAAAAACAAACAAAACCACCAAAAGTTTGTTTTATTTAAATTAAGTTTTTAATTGAACTTTATAGCAGGGGCGATTACCCAAGCCATTTGTGGACTCGCTAATTAATATCAACAATATGGCCTGGTTTCACAGACAGGGCTTAGATTAAGCCAGGATTAGGCCTTAGTTCAATTAGGGCACTTAAGTAGCTTTTTTAAACGTGCCTTATAAAAAACATTACTGGTGTGAATCTAGTGTGACAAAACAATGGCACTGACATTTTAAAATATGTCAGTGTAAGTTGCTTTTAGTTAAAACATGCATTTTAGTCTGGGACTAGACTTAAGTCTTGTCTGTGAAACTGGGGGATTGTATTATAAATTCACTTGTTTGAGGTATGTAATAAAGCGTACGATAAGATTTTATCAATACGTACATAACACTCCATTTATTTATCTGCCAAACTACGGTAATTTCCTTCAAATCTGCCAGCTAGAGGGTTTGGGTAAGCAGATCCACAGCAGCTTTGGCGCATACGCTCTGTTGCTATGATTCAACATCATTATCCCGCGTTCTCATTGGTTTGCTGGCATTTGGGGGATTTCATGCGCAGGAAAAGCTATCTGCGAATCGCTCGTCCAAGAGGAAAAATGTGCTGTAGCTGCCAGATCTTGATCAATGAAAATCATAATATTTCACTTTCTCCATAGGGAGGTTTTTATTTAGGGGCAGTTGTGGCCTAATGGGTTCAATACTCACTACTGTGTGTGTGTGTGCACTTGGATGGGCGAATTGCAACGCACACATTTCGAGTATGGGACACAATACTTGGCTACACACGTCACTTTCACTTTCTTTGCACGAAAGCTTGTAAACAGTTAAAGACCTTACCTACTGTAAGTAGACCTACTATAACTTTCCGAGGTTGTTAATCATTAGTCTATGCACTTAAGTCACCAATTTGCATGATTTCAACTTGTTTTTTAAAATAATACTTTTATTTGTATTTATTATACTTATATGTATTTATATGTTTTATTTGTTAAATTATTTGTATTAGTTTGACCTTAAGTAACACTAAATCCCTTGTAAGTGTGTTCTCAGTCAAATTATTCTTCAGTTTGCATTTCCAGACCAAGCTCAGGTAGGAAACTCTGAATCATTGACTCAGCTTTACTCTTGTGTATGTGTGTGTACATTACGTCACTATCTAAACTTGACAGCATTCCCTGTGTGTGTGGCGTGCTGCCTCTGTGCATAACTTGACAAGTCTGTCAGAACCTGAAAATCAAGTCCACGCACCTCAGTTTCTTAAAGCTGCATATTTAGCATTGACGGAATTCCTGAAGGATTTCTCAAGCCAGGAGTTTCGGAAAGGCAAAACAATGAAGCTTCAGTCTCATGCCCGACTGAATGCTCTCCACAGTAAACAATTAGCTCAACCTTGAGTGAAACTTTGAAACAATGACAATTATGTAAAGCAATCAAACAGTTCCACGTAAAGAGACTGAAAAATGTGTAAACAGTTCCATAAATTCAGTTAACTAGTCAGTCCACTGACTTCAAGGGATATTTCACACTATCTTCTTTTGTGTTATAAACTCATACAGGTTTGGAACAACATGAGGGTGAGTAAAATTTCCATTTTTGGGTGAACTATGCCTTTAAATGAAAGCACCTGCTCATGGAGGAAATAGTGATGTGATGCATACTTCATATTTAATGGGGGGGTTGCATTAAAAGGAGCTTAAATGTCACACACACAAAAAAAAAAATTCTATAAACTTAAAACAAGCTGCAAATAACTGAAAATGATTTGATTTAAAAAAAAAAATTGATGTAACGTATAACCTGGGCATGTTCTTTTGTGAGTTTCAACCCACAATACGAAAAGGGAGGATGATCTGGCAACCCCTGAAAAGGGCGTTAAAAAAAAAACACTGTACACACACATAAACACAAACCAAGACACTCACACCAACAAAAAACAAAAACAGACACCCATACATATTACTACTTTGACTATGGGAAATGCTGCCCACAGAGTGTAGTTCTCAGAGCCTGGTGGGAGTTTGGCGGGCTGTGAAGTGAGTCACTTGCACACAAACACACACCGTATCATCAAACTGGCCCATGATAACACTCACATCACTGTAGGTGTGAGAGCACGTCTGCTAAAAGCCTCTGAAGACATTAACTCCCTCGAGTGTGCGCTTTCTCTCGGCTCATCATTTATTTTACAACTCTTTCTGTAGAGCGAAAATCTTTGAAACGAACGGAGGAAAGAATGAGTGCATTAGGGAGCAGGACGGAGTGTTCTGCCACAGGCTGCACGCATCACGTAATGTCATACGAATCAATTTTCTGCCACGTTTCATGCCACTTTGCAGATGTGAGATAATTCAAGAGAAAACGCCTCTGGATCAATGCCAACCACAAGCTGAACGATAGTGATGCACGACATCTGCCAAACAAATGTGTGATCGTTTTATTGATGCATGACATAAAGCTCTGTGTAGTGTCATTATTGGGCCATATTTATCTTAATTGCCTTGTTTATGAAAAATTCTGTGTAAATCCATTCATTCAAATATGACAAATTATGCAAGAATGGTGTTAAAAACGATTTTCATGGAAATTTGTTCTGCTCAAGTTTCATGAATGGCCTAATATGTTGTTCTGTTATGTAATTTGGACTGTTCAGACAAAAAAAAATATAAGAAATGCATATTAATGAAAAAATATTCAGTGGGCAAAAAGAGTACAGAAAAGATCACATTGATTAAACATGACCAAAGACTTTAAAGGGGTCATGACAGATTTTTTTTATATACATTTTCCTCTAGGTTCACTTAATGTTAATAAAGTGTTTTGCAAAACAAAAATAGTTCTTGAAAGTGGACAAAGAAACAACTGGAAATGAAGGGCAGAACAGATGGTATCCCAATGGATGTTGGATCTCAACTCTTGGGTCCAAATTTTCATCATGACCTCAGATCTTGTGAGTCAG
Source organism: Abramis brama (assembly GCF_963993115.1). Lineage (NCBI taxonomy): Eukaryota > Metazoa > Chordata > Actinopteri > Cypriniformes > Leuciscidae > Abramis > Abramis brama. Next base: position 27,599,410 of record NC_139977.1, on the reverse strand, counting down.
CCATCAGAAGCTCAGAGGATCGGGACGTGTAGGTGGACAGGTCATACATGTCAGCGCCACCTCAGTATCTTCTGCTAAATCTCTTTTCAGAGAGGAAAACACCCACATTTAGACTTATTCTTTTCCCTACTCTACCTTTTCCCAATCTTGCATGCTCTTCATCACTTCCTCATGTTCCTTGCCTTTTTCCAGTCATTTCTTTCTCAAGGGTCTCCTCTGATCTTAATGTTTTAGAGGCCCGGGGCAGACTCATATACTAGTGATTATTGCCATTGAAAGTCTTACATGCAAATGGATTCAACAAAATAATTAAATAAAAACAAAGGAAGAGAAAAAGAACAAGGGATTAATGGGGTAATTAGAGCCTGATGAGGACAGAAAACACAAAAGGGTTTCGGGAGAAAGGCTGTTTTCATTAAAGCGCTGAACACTGAAGAGGTCTGTTCATTAGAGTGGCTTTGTTTCTGTCCTGTAAAGCGCTGATTTTAAGAGGAAGGTCAGAGATTTACTAGCAAAGTGGAAAAAGCTTTCAGTCTGTCGAGTCAAAGTTCTGTCAGACTTGCATATCCTCTTGTGATTTTATGGTATTTTTTTCTTTTGATAATTGAAGATCAAACCATAAAAAATATGCACGTGGTTTTGTAGCAATAACGTATTTGGAGTTGCTCTTTAAATCTCTGACAAGCCTTTTTTTTTTCCCAGCCATATTGTTTCATAACACACACAGAATAAATCCTACGAACACAATATAGAGTGTGCTATGCTCAGAATGTTATAAACAAATTTTAAATGCAAATACATAAATAAATGTGTAAATAAATAAATAAATAAATAAATAAAGTGTAAATAAATAAACGCATGTGTAAGTAAATAAATAAAAATAAATGTGTAAATAAATACATAGATGTGTAAATAAATACATAGATGTGTTAAAAAAATATGTAAACAAATAAACGTAAATAAATAAAAAGTGTAAATAAATGAATGTGAAAATAAATAAGTAATAAACAAATAAACTTGCAAGTAAATAAATCTTTCTGGGGACCCTCAATGACTCTCGGTGAACAATTAAGAAAGTCTCTCTCAAACAATATGTCTAAAATAATATATACATTGATAAACTGTAGGGTCATGCAGGTAAGGAAAAAAAAAAAGCTGCAAAAAGTTAAACTTCTAAGTGACCTGAAGATATGCAGAGTATGAGAGAGATAAGATCTGATCTCTCTGCGAAACTGCAAGTAGATACGATCATGACAGGTCGCAAAGCAGATGTAACACAGAATAAATGTTACATACTAGGAAGACCTGTGGAATGAAGAAGTGGTGGAGTTTACAGAGCGTGTGATCTGGGAAGTGTCTCCACGGCTCAGAGTTTCCTGAAGCTCTAGTTGAGTGTGGGAGAAGTCTTTAAAAAGCTTTTAGATTCAAACAACCTTCGACCCACGGGTGAGAGATCTTCCATAAAATGTAATCCACACAGATGGACTTTAACATGAAATAATCTCTTTCCGTTCTCATCCCTGTCTTTTATTATCAGGATGTATGTAGTGACAATCGGACCCTTCTGTCTGCTCAAGAATCCTGATCAATTCTACTCACAAATGTCTCCAATAAAACAACAAAACAGCACACGTGACCTGATGACAAGTAATGGACATTTCCTCGTGCTAAAAACACATGACTCAAATTACTGTCTCCAAGATCAGCACACTCCAAAAACATGGATGTACCTTGACTTGAAAGTGGATGTATTTAGGGCAGAGTTTCCCTAATGACGGATCATAAACACCAAGTAGGTCGAGATGAAAGTGCAAACATGGATTTTACAAAATCAAATAAAAATGCAGAATTTAAATCATTTAAAATTAAATCAAATTTGAATGTAAACTAATTTAAATTAAGTGTGAAACTCAGTATAAAAGTTATAAATATATATATAGGATCAGTTGTTTGCTATGCTATGAGCCTCAACAAATGATCTGCGCACCATTACATTCATTCACAGCAAATACAGGCACCGAAACAACCAAAATATGTGCTCTTTCCCATCATGCTCTAATGGGGCTGGACATTCCTTCTCTTCAGGATCGTGGGTAATGCGGCCCATTATTGTCAGGAAAATGAGCCTGGCTCATGTTTACACAAGCGGATGGACAGACGGCAGCTTGACACACAGAATCGTGTTTTCCCTCACAAAAGCAATATGATGGCAAAGATTCCTCTTATAATACACTTTGGAGAACATATGATTGAAAACTATTTTTTTCCTGCTCTTTTGAAGAAAGAGTATAATATAAGATTTATTCAGAAAATGTCAAAGTTATTCCATCACAACCATGAATAATACCTCAACATATGACGAACCACACCATGCAAAACGCACAAATTTAGACAACCAGGCAATTTACACAAGTCTTAAAGGTACAGTAGTGAAAAGGTCATTTAATTCTAAGAGTCTAAAAGAGGATCGAAAGAGCTCATGAAACATTAAATCGACTGTTTTTGGTGTAAAAAAAAAAAAAACTAACATTATAACTGGAAAGAATGCTACTAAAAAAGTGCAGAGTATTAGACAGCCTCAGACAGATCAGCTTCATGGATCCATGAGCCAGAGTAAAACCACACGGGCTGGGAAGAGAATGTCTTTGGTTCTGAGCTCAACCGTGGTAAAAATAGCAGCCAAACAGCTTCTGGGCTCAGTTCAGGGCCAGGTCGGGTTGGAAAGCCTGAGGTTTATTATTATGAAGCAAAGCTTCTCTCCATCGAGAAAATGTCCAGATGGAGGCCAGGCGAAGGATGTGTACATGAAAGTGGCTCATATGAAGAATTCAATATCTCTAATGGAGACTGCAAGGTGGCAATAAGACAAGAATGAAGAAAAAACATATATGGGAGAATTAATTACATTACTTTTTGTCTTGCAGATTTACGGCCTAAAATGTCCTCTTTTATATAAGCACAGAGAAGTTTGATTCATTTTAATGAATAGGTTCGTTCAGACAGATCACTTAAATGAACCAGTTCAAAAATCAATTCAGTCTCTCTGCTCCAAGTATATGCATATTTTTTGTGTCGATATACAACTAAAATATGATGATTAATCAGTATTAAAATAAAATAAAATAAAAAAGCCCTCCCCAAAGCTGCATAGTTAGTTACATGCAGTGAACTTTTTCAAAAGGGTAGCTTGACTGATGTTTAACTACTTTAAATTAGTTTCACCAACAGTGTGGAAAGTTCTGAATGAAAAGCTAGCAGAAAATGGCGAGAGAGACCCAGAGAGAGTGAATGAGTGAAAGAGAGAGAGTAAAAAGCTTGCATAAGTCTGTGAGCTTTGAAGGCCTAGAATTATCCATCTCTCTAATTAGTTCCTGGAATCTTGAGCCCTCAGCCAGACTGAGTCATAAAGAACCTGGCAACATGCCGCACGTGCAAAAGCCATGCAAAACCCATTCATAACCCTGCGTTCACTTCCACCACACACACACAGAGACACCTCAGCTCGGCAAGACTTTAGTTTCACAGGAACTCAAAACATCAGAAGAGCAAAAAAGTTCCTCTGTAACACAAATACAATTCATGGTTGCCGTTGAACCTTCTGATGGTTATTGCAATGCTTTTTAGTTATGAGTCAAAGTCAGTAGCACAGTGGTTTTAACCAGCCTGGTTAACGCTGTCACATCAACTGCATTGCATGGAGCCTGAAGGATAAAACCCTTGCCACAAAAGCATTTCGTGATGTGACCATGATGCAATGATAAGCTACAGGCACAATTTCTCATTGAGCAACACAGGGTTAAGTGTTTTACTGCAACCTTTTGATTACAATCCCAGATCTTAGACTACATCACCGCTAGTCTCAGTCTCAGACAGCACACCCACAGTCCATTCACTGGTGATTTCAGCCATTTTTGTGTGCAGTTTCCATCAGATAGTCAATATCATTCTGACAACTAGCTCTGCACAACTCACAGCAAACAAAGTGTTGTTGATACAATGAGCTTGAGGGGAAAACGAATCCTGGATTTGGATTTTCTGACAAAATCTTGCAGAGCCATAGGCATTATTTGTAATTTTCCACATTGGGGTCAATCTCATAAAGCCTGACAAGAAATGGCAGGGTAATTTAACTCTAAGATCATAAGAAAAACATATATATTGCATGCAAAAAATGAGCCTACAAGTACACTACTGGTCCCTAAGAATTTTTTTTTTATGTTTTTGAAAAGTCTGCTCACAACTCACACATTGACTAGATCAAAGAAACAGTAAAAACAGTAATGTTGTGAAATATTATTACAAATTTAAAAGAACTATTTAAATATATTTAAAAAATATTATTTATTCCTTTGATGGCAAATCTGAAATGTCTTCAGTGTCACATGATCCTTCAAAAATCTTTCCAATATGATGTTTTGAAAGAAAATTTTCTAATAATGATGTTGAAAACAGTTTAATATTTTAATATACTTTTTATATTTTACTTATATATTTTTTGGTGGAAGTCATAATACACATATTGTTTGATAAGATTTTTTGATAAATAGAAGATTCAAAAGAACAGCATTTATTTGAAATAGAAATCTAACATTATAAATGTATTTATTGTCACTTAAATTTAATGAATCCTTGCAAAATAAAAGTATAAATTTCTTTCCAAAAAAAAAAACTTACTGACCCAAAGCTTTTGAATAGCCGATATTTAAAAATCAATATTTTTTGTATTGTGACAATATTTTCAGACATATTTTACACTTGATCTTTCCTGTTTTGTGTCTAGGAATTTTTATTTGTCCATTCTCAGTTTAACTTGAGAGTTATATGTTTAATCGTTTTTAAAACGAACATCAGCATAGAAATAGTATTAAGAAATATAATACAATTGGCTTAACTTTGTTCATGCAAAACATACGTTTTTTTGTGAAAATTTATTTCTTGACCGGTATTGTGAGATTCACAGACCGTTTATTATTGTGGTAAGCGAACAAGTAACTTTAGAATCAGTACTCACCATCTATGGCCTGTTTGAGCGCTTGCAGTTTCTTATGCTTCTCTCTGATCCGGTCGTAAGCGCTGTTGAACGCCGAGCCGACAGACTGACTCGAATGGTGATGGGTCTTCCCGACATCCAAGCTCCCAAAGTCCGAATAACGGGAGTCTCTGGCTTTGGAAGCTGATTTGTGTTTACTGGCTGAGCGGGTGCTCAGAGCGCTGCTGCCCCGTCGGGCGTCCTCAAGGGCCCCAAAGCGGAGCATATCCGGATCCAGGCAGGCCAGGTCTGCTGAGGAGGCCCAGCTTTTGTTTCTCTGATGAGGGTGTGAACGCTGGTTCACCTCCACGGGTCGGCCGCGCTGTTGTTGCAGTTGTTGTTGTTGTTGCTGGCGTTGGTGGTAGAGTTCAGCAGTGGATCCGGACCCAGCATTGTACTCTGAAGGGGCATTCTGAACAAGACCCTCGTCTGCTCTGACAAGGTCCTGTATGGGAAGAGAGCCCATAGAGCGGCTGAGTCCGCGGTTCAGGTTGTCCTGCTCCTGGGTTCGGGCTCTATAACGCTCCAGCACACGATGGGCGGCACTACGCCCTAATGGGGAGAAAAAAAAAAATAGTACAAAAAAAGGTTAAACGTATAAAAGTTTAAAGACAAATAAGAATCTATTGAAGGACATAAACTAAATGTGGGACCCTTGCTGTCTTCAGGGAGCATTTTTATTGGATCACGTTTGTCAAGGCGTGATTAGAATGGGTCATAATTGGCTGAAAGAACAGAAGGGACAATAGTGGCCTTCTAGTGGTTACCAGCCCCACTAAAGCCTCTCTGATTTCACCCTGAGCTTCCAGCGGCACGCTCTTTAGCCACGCCAATTCCAGCACTGTCAATCAGGAAGACATGGATGTTCCAGATGGTTCTCTCTTAGGGAACTGTTTGAGCATTAAATGGCTCAACAAGAGGCCTTTTCTCTCATGTTTCATAAAAAGCTTACTATATCGTAGGGGGCAAAGATGGATCTGGGCTGATTTCAAGCAGTTAACAAAAAGAGGCATGCTAAAGTCATTACACACACTGACCCAGACACTTCAAAACCCTTAATGCTGGAAGGATACCAGTGTCACAAAATCGGAAATTAGATACAAGAGTCTTACCATATCGTAGACCAACAAGATGTAAAACTAAATGCCTTAAAGTCACAATGAATTGGAAATAGATATTTTCTTCCTTATTGTGATGTACATCCAAGTGTAATGGATTATCGAAAAAGAAGAAATTGTAGGGCAGGGACTTGGTTATATGCATTGATTATTGATTTGATTTTGAGATATAGGTGTTGCATTCAAAAGTGGAGGAAGATGAATGCGAGCTAAATGATTGGAGAAGTCCTGCATACATCACCAGACAGAAGTCTGTCATTTTCACTGGAAGATCCAGTTGTGGCAGATTGGTTAAACATTATGAGGTCCAAAAAAAAAACTTTTTCACAAATGGATTGTTCATAATAAGATCTATAACATGCATTTATTAATTAATTCATAATATAATTAATACACAATATATTTAAAATATAAATAATATCAATTTATATAGATTAATAAAATAATATAAAGAAATAAAGAAAAATATTTATTTATATTGAAGCGGTTTTTTATTTTATTATTGGCCTTTTTGCCACATTTTTAAAACAACAGTGGACAGATGATCAAGAATGATGGGGAGAAGATGGTGGACATGGATTAGGAAATGTTATGGGTCTGTTTTGAACTTAGCAGTTATAATGTTTGAACATCATGGCTCAATTTGCTGGAGCACTAACTGTTAAGCTAGTTAAGAAAGATATAGCCGTTTAATTGTAAAGACTGACTGATTTGTTGAAGCACACAATATGCTAAAGAAAACGTGCTTCGGGTAAAGGCACAAACGTGCTCAACATCACCTAATAATTTGCCCAAACACTAGGATTTGTGTGCCACTAAACAGTTTACACTGTATACAAAATGTATCCCAAAAATTTTAGCAACAAATGTTAACGGCAACAGGCCAGTAGCGCTTGCATAAAAAGGAGATGCTAATGCAAATAAAATATTGCCATATAGTACCTGAAGCTCTCAGAAGTCACATAAGGACAACCACTGTGAAATTTAAACATTTATACTATTGTTTTGACAGCCCTGAAACAGATATGTATATTTGCTGCTATGTATATTTCAAGACAAGCTAAGCAGTGTTAGCATAGCCTGAGGCTAATGCTAGTGTGCAGAGCACGAATACTTTTGAAAAAGTCAACAAACATTCGATCTACAAAATGAGAACAATGACACAGTCTGAGACCACAGTTATTACTTAGTTGCTGAGGTTTCATGACATCAGTAAAGCCAAAAATAAGCTAGAGTGAAGTGAGTCACATCATGACCCCAATGCGTGGCCAGATACAACAGCATGAAAACAAAACTTCCTACAGAACACGCAGTAAAAAACCCTGGGAAATATGTATTAGTGATCGATGCCATGCCTCAGTTACATAACCGGTCGGTCGTGTTTGTGCTAAAGCACCACTGAAACCACTGGGAAAATCTGGTCATATTTTCCAAAATGAAACGCTCTGGTTTTGGTTTGTGGTGATGTGCTTGTCTAGTTTCGGTTCAAACTCTTGTCTATGCACACAGTGAGAAGACAAGAGGGAGAGAGAGAGAGAGACTAACAGAAGATAGATGGAGAGCGAAAGAAATGAGGGAGTTGGAAAGTTGGGAGAAGAACAGAGAAGAAGGGGAGAGAAAGGTTCTTTGTTTGGCACATCATTAAACTATAAAGCATGAGAAGTCAGACAGAGAGACGAGAAAAACAGATTGAGAGAATAAAGTGGAGTCTTAAAACACAACTCGAACAAAACTGTATCTTCAGAATGATAACATACTGCCTACCGCACACAACACAGAAAATACATGGAAGAGTGGCATTCTGGAGACCATTTTCCACACATTATATGAAACGTCAAAATAATATGTTCAGAATAACATACTACTCTTATTATATCTGCAGTGTGTGTACTGTGCATACATTCACATATTTTGTATGCATAAAATTCCATGGATGACAAACTACACTACCATTCAAAATTCGGGGTCGGTTTTTAATGTTTTTTTATGTTTTTTTTATGTAAAAAAAAAAAATATATATATTATTATTTCAAATAACTGTTTTTATTTTCATATATTTTAAAAGTAATTTATTCCTGTGATGGAAAAGCTGATTTTTTTTTAGCATCATCACTCCAGTCTTCAGTGTCACATGATCAGGAAACATTTCTTATGTTTATCAATTTTGAAGACAGTTGTGCTGCTTCATATTTTTGATGAAAACATGATACATTTATTTTTAAGGATTCTTTGATGAATAGAAAGTTAAAAAATCTTTTGTAACATTATAAATGTCTTTACTGTCACTTTTGATTAAATTAATGCATCTTAGCTGAATAAAAGCATTCATTTCTTTAGGAATACTATGCAGTATGCAATAAGCAGTATATTAGTATTTCATGTAAAATGCTGCATAAACAATCTGTGCATTGTGACATCCCATCAGACTATCATAATATTATTTGGAAAACACTTTTCTTCAGAACCACTATTTATATCAAAAATCAATGAATAAAATACATTTCACAAAATTCCCCAGAACCTTCTATCTGCAATCTTATGATTATCTGGAAATTTCTGCACCAATCTTTAGTTTCAGTTTGGCACTTCCAGACACTGGTGCTGGCTGTGTTCTGGCTTGTCTCTTGTGGCAGGGAGGATCTATTATCCCTCTGTTCTGATAAGCACCCCAGGGCCAAAGTCGTGTCATGTCAGTACCAAGCCCTGCTTTGTTTACATTCTGAATCACTTCCTCTAGAACTGGACAAATGGTGTGTGATGAGTCAGCGTGAAGCTTAGCGCTTCATGGTATAAGAGCAATCAGTCTGAGATTATTAGAAAGAGGAGAACGTGTGAGCTGTGATTACAATCAAAATATCATCAAATATTAACAGCAACTTCAAACGAGTGGTTGGCGCTGAAGACGACTAGAAGGTTGAGGTATGAACGTGTACTGGCATGCCTGTGTTTGGGTGTGCATGTGTGTGTGGGAGAAAGAGAAAAGTAGAAATCAAAAGCATACATGTTTATTCATGTAGGGATGAGAACTAAAGGACTCCAATACTACTAAAAAGTGAAATCCCCAGCTTCAGTGTCCTATATATTAAGCATTAATTACATATTATTTTACATCTAGATTTGTGTATTACCTGCGGGCAGGCCTTTTCCTCGCAGACGTTCACGAATCTCTTTACTTCTTTCTGGAAGTGACTCCCTTTCGCTCTCAGACAACAGACCATCCAGCTAAACAAACACACATGCCCAGAATGAGAAAGACATAATCATTCACTCTTATGGGAAAGGGATTACAAGAAAAGAAAATGGCTGCATCACAGGAATGAATTACATTTTAAAACATTAAAATAGAAAACAGTTATTTGTAATTGTAATAATATTTCACAATATTACTTTTACAGATTTGTTTTTATTGAATAAAAATGCAGCCTTGGCAAGCAAAAGAGTTCTTTCAAAAACATTACAAATTATTTCCAACCCAAAACTTTTGAACAGTAGTGTACTTTAAGGTGCACAATGCATTTTTTTTCCTCAAGCCACCCAAACCATTTAAGCTACAAAAAAAATAAGATCAATTAAAGATATGGTTTAAGTAAGGGATAATGTATAGCGAGGCGGTTGTTATGAGGGTTATTCACTATAACAACCGCCTCGCTATACATTATCCCGCTTATTACATGGCTACCTACAAAATAAATCAATAATTTGACACAAAATATTGATTTAAAAAGGAGTTTATTGATTTAAAAACGATTGTATTGCTTCCGCTAAAGAAAATAGTCCGTTCCGCGTCCATAGCAACGCTCTGTTTTTCATGGCAACGGTGTGTTATACTTCGCAGCGGTCTGTTATCAAGAAATAAGAGACCGCATTCTACATTGGAATTCAACCAAGCCATGTAATAAAGTTCAATAAACTATTATTGATTTGTTTGATATGTATTTTGATGAAGCAAATGAATAAAACACAACATCCAGGAAAAAAAATTGGGGGAAAATAAAATAGAATTTTGCAGAGAAAATGGATTTGATCGGGCCTTAGAGGGTCAAGATTGCTAAACAAAGTCAAAACACCTTTTGAATAAAATGGTCAAATTTTTAACTCTGAATCGGGGTTGCTGGAGGAAGAAGAAACACTCATGGTGGAAGACATGGGTTCAAGATGAGGGTTGCTCATCACATTTACCTCCCCAGTGTGGAAAAAGATACACAGTGCAGAAAATAAGAGCAGAAACATGTCTGTTCCTGGCAATACACTGTTTCTGTATCGCTGAGCAATTAAACTACTGGGGAGAGTGTAGCTAGAAACAGGATGTGACATCAAACATGAGAAAAGCACAGGAAAGACTGTTAACCACCTTTTTAATTGAAAGCTGTTTTATAGGGCTGGGCTGTGCAGGCAGTTCAGTTAATAGGAACAGTATGTTCACACACTTTGTGCTGAATCATTATTGCTTGGATGTGATCAACTAACAAAAAAATTGAGTTGGGAACCAAGAACCAGTGCTAAATTAAAGCAGATTAAAAATATATAATGTTTATTCTATATAAATGTATTTTCAATAATAAGCATCAAAAAAAGTAAAATACAGTTGCTAATAGAAAGTTGCCTTTGCAACAGAAAACAATAACACGACTGTAGTCTGATTCGCAAGTAAATGACTCTAATCAGTCATTCAATGAATTGAAAAAATAAAATAAAAATAAACTCAAACGTTTAGGTTTGAATCATTCTATTGACTCATCCATTCACTGAGTCAGAGTGGCTATTTATGTACTTGCTGATCCGCAAGTCATTCCTTTTGTCATATTTAATCTACACAACAAAAACAAGCATGTTGAAAAAAATACATAGGCACGTACCTGAGAGAGACTGCCAAGAACGAGTCTCACCAGCCTCCTGACATATGAAAACGAAGGGTCACAGTTGGAGTTACGGATGTGAGCGCTGCAGGTGTCCAGAACCGATCGTGCGGACAGTCGGCTGAGTGTGGAGTCATCACACATGTTGAGCAAGACTCTGTTCAGGTGTTCTCCCAGTTTCATTGGCTAAAACACACATGAAGAGGTCAGTGAAAAGATACAAGAAGATGCTGAGTCATCTAGAATCTATTATTTGTCTGGGCCAACTGAATTTATTTCCATAAATTAACTTGGCAATGGCAGACATCCCACCTCTTCCGGAGGGTCCGGGAGTCTCACACATATAGATAGCGGCTCCCTGAAAATTATATACATCATCCCGGAAATCGAGCGAGCGAGAAAGCCTGTTTCCACCTGGTATTAAGATGCATTTTCAGTCATCTGATCACAAGTGGTCAGCCAATCATTAGTGTTACACCTGGTATCATACGTTTCAAATGCATCTTCTGTGACCACTTGAGTTCGGATTTTGTGGAGACCCTCACCTATTTTTTCATCACACTCAACTTCATCACTTTCAGCGCACAAATATTATTGAATGAACAAACCCATGTTAGGCGGTTAACACAAATTAATATAATAGTATAATATAATTTTTTAATAATATGGTGGGTGTTGTGCCATATTGCCCGGAAATGAGTTTTTGCAGGGTGGGATTCTCCATTGATTCAAATTGATGTTAGCATGTTGCTAAGCTAACAACGTAATACCCTACAAAGCACTATAAAATACATAGTACAAACAAATACTGGGTTAATATATTCAATTTCATTTGATTTTAACCACTCCTTTTGTACTGAATTTAGTTCCATAATTTAACGATGTTTCTATGTACAGCAGAATGAAACCGCAGACTCGATTCTTAATAGATATTAGCATATTGCTAAGCTAACAATGTGATGCTCTATAAAGCACTGAAAATTACATAGAATCAAATTAAATTGTATATATTAACCCGAAATTTATTGGTACTAGCCATTCTAAATCACTCCTTTTCTATATTAAATGAAAAGTAAAAGTAAATTGAAGAATTATAAACATTAAATGCATTGAAAGCCTCACCTGGCTCTGAGGAATCTCATAGTCTGCACCCCAAAACAACGTCATGCCAAGCGAATACATGTGCATCTACAAGGTAAAAAGAAAACCGAAATGTCATGTGACAATGGAGCAGTTTATGATTGCATTTGATGTTTCAGTCCACATAACAAAATGGAGAAACAACAGACAGCGTCATTCTGATACATTTCAAGAAGCAAAGGCAAGTGCGAGTGAGCTTGTGTTGCCAAAAGCATTTGCTAGCCCACAGTATGTTTCAGGTCTTAATCCGCATCAAACTTTATATATAGCACATCTACATAGTTTTGTGTTTCTTCCCCGTCTAGTTCTTCTGTCTGTTCCTCTTCCTAAAGAATAGCTTTGAGCACAGAATGTCCCAAAGTCTGCCAAAGAATGCAAAAGATCCTTTAACTTCTCTGCAAATAATCATGCCTTGACTCTGCGGTGGTGTATCGGTCTCTCTCGAAGAATGTCATGTGTACACAGAAGTGTACTGTCAAAATGGTTTAAGAGCTCAAATGTATACATAAAACAAAATAAATGGTTGCTTGATAGAATGAAAGTAGCTTTCCTCACTTTTTGGCGACAATAAATAACAAACTTGTTTTAACTTCACTTTTTCTCTCATATTCACATGCCATCGTTCAAAAATGAAATAAAAAACATCTGAAATAACCTCACTGACAACAGACTCTAAAAGTCTGAAAAGTAGAAAAAGAGCTTTTCAGAATTAAAAATAATTCACTATTTCCTACCAAATTTAAATTGATACCAGAAGTCATAAACGAGAGATTTTAAATGGGAAACAACAAGCCCAACAAAAATCATTCAAACTACATAAGGTACCTTTTCCATATCAGAGAGCGAGGAGAGGTTGAGACCGTCCAGCACCTCTGGAGGAGTGAAAGCCCGCAGGTCCTTCTGTGTCACGTTCTCATCCGTGAAAGAGATGTTTCCGGAAGGCATGAGCAGCAGCGACCATGGAGAAATGATGAATCCCAACGCAGACGGATCGGTTGAACCTGAGGGAAAACAAACATGCAAAGTATTACCACAAGCTTGACCACAACTGCAGCTCCTAGGACATCTGAATCTGTAACAAATTCTTAAATATAAAAATGAGATGGATAGATCGTTAGACAGACAGAAAGATGGATTGCTGACTGATTAGATTGATAGAGTAATATCCTTTTTTCAGATATCCTTTTATCGGTCTATGGGATTTATTAAGTTCAGAAATATAATGTTCCTTTGAAAACTATGGAAACAGCAAAGTTTCCAACACTGGCTAAGTTCGGAAGTTAAGGAAGATTATGGCCTTGGGCTCAGAACATTTCCTCGACACGAATACAGCACGATCTGACTGTGCACGTTTCAGGAACTTTGGAGATTTGGTGGTACAAAGCTAATTCTTTTCATCCGGACAAAGACATGTAATAAAGAGCTGCATTATTCTGTGAATGAGTGCATTTCCTTAAAATACAAGGCCCTTGGGTTCTCTCTCAAAAAGATGATTCTGTATGACAGTTCATTTTTCTTTTTGATGTTTTTTTCCCTCTTCTTTTGTGCTGCTGTAGGCGCAAAACAATGGAGCCTTTGCAATACGGCCCTGCGGTTTAGATGGAACAGCTGTGCAGAAATAACTCCTCTATTACAGATTAGGATTCAGTGGAAATGTGGAATTGCTTTTGAGAAACCTACTTTTTATTATTTCATGTCACGTATACCAGAAAACCAGAGCGATATCTCAAAACGCTACAACTGAAAATGTACAGTAGATTCTTCTATTTACTAAAGCAAATGCTGTCACCATGATGATAGGGTGTTATGGGTCAGTGAGATTTTTTTTTTTTTTTTTTTTTTACAGAAATTAATGCATTGACTTGATTAAAACTGACAGTAAAGACTATTATAATATTACATTATTTTGTTTTAATTATAATTAAACAAAAATGTCCATTTCATATGAATGTTGTACTTATCTATTTATTTAAAAAAATCCTGAAAATCACGGTTTATTTGAAATACTTGTAAAACTATTAAAGATATTTGTAAAACGGTTTTCAACATTGATAATAATAAGGATGTTTCTTATTCACCAAATCAGCATGTCAGAATGATTTATGAATGATCATGAGGGAATGAAGACTGGAGTAATGATGCTGAAAATTCAGCTTTGCATCAAAGGAATAAATTACATTTTAAAATATATTCAAATAGAAATAATATTACTGTTTTTCCTGTATTTTTGATCAAATAAATTCAGCCTTGGTGCACATAAGACTTGGGGTTTATTTTGGCATTTAGTAACATTCACATCAGTAGCTCAAACAAGTTATGCTCCTATTACTGTACTTAAGAGTTAGGGGTTTGTGCAAATTAACATAAAATAAATTAACAGAAACATTTAAATAATGTCAGAATGTGTTCTAGAGAACAAATAAAAATGTATTCAAGCAGCGATGCTATAAAGCACTGGAATTCCCAAAGTAAACACATGTTTCCTGTGGAAACTGTCTGACCACAGTTGAACCTCAGTGAAAATATAGCAGTGTCTTGTTTAGCTTCCAGCACAGATATTCCAGCAGCTTTATTCAAATAATCTCCTAGTAGAACTACACAGGTAACATACCTTTCTTTGGAATGCACTGCAACTAATTCTCAAAAGCTGAAAATGCTGGCATGCTAAAGCTCAGAGTCATCAAGTTGTTAACTGGAAGGAAGCTGACGCACAGTTGGAAATATCTCAGAACGGGCCTATCTGATAAGTTTTTATCTGCCCGAGTGGACAGATAATATACTGCAGTTCTCGAGCCCAATGAAGTATCAGCCAAAAATAGCATCACAAATTCTCCTAAGAAAGAGAAAATAGATGGGAAAAAAAAGAAGAAAAAAAATCAAACATGTGCTGTCTACTGACTTGGGTGTCTGTTTATTTAACCAGTATCTGTTTATTTGAGATGCTCAAGATTACTGTGCAAGGACAACCAACCGAATGACCTAAATACCCATTTTAAAGCGCAGGAAGTGGTGGAAACTTTTGCATTATATATATATATATATATATATATGAAGAGATCAGATGCAAAAGCCTCTAAGTGCCATCTGAAATTTTCTTCTAGAATGATCATTTTTATCAAGCATGTATATTTAAGTTCAGTAATTTCACTTTAATGACAATGAAAATTACCTATGAATTGTCATTTAAGTGCAAATACTGAACTTAAATATACGAGCTTCATAAAAATGATCATTCTAGAAGAAAATTTCAGATGGCACTTAGAGGTTTTTGCATCTGAACTCTTACATACATACATAATATATATATATACACATACACACACACATACATATAATATATATATGTATATGTATATATATTATATGTATGTGTGTGTGTATGTGTATATATATATATATATATATATATATATATATATATATATATATATATACACATACATATTATATACACATATGAAATTTAAAAAAAAAAATATATAAAAAAAAAATATATATATATACACACACACACACACACACACACATACATATAATATATATACATATACATATACATATACATGTATATGTATATGTATATGTATATATATTATATGTATGTGTGTGTGTGTGTGTGTGTGTGTGTGTGTGTGTGTGTGTGTGTGTGTGTATATATATATATTTTTTTTTATATATATTTTTTATTATTATGTGTGTATACTGTATATTATGTGTGTATTAAGGGCTGGGCGATAAAACGATAACAGTAATTATCGCGATATATTTTAATATATTTATTATTAATATTTTTTATTTATATAATATATATTTTATGATATACTGAATACAAGCAGCGCCTTCAAATTAAAACGGCATGTTACACAAAGCAAACTTGCTGACTCGATCAAGTCATGTCCCATGACTCTCGTCCAGGGCCCAGAATTTCTGCAAACTCTGTCAAGAGGGACCTTTGCCAGCAAGTTTTCACCCCAGAGCAACTCAAGGCCAGATAACAAGCTTCTGTGAGACGAGGAGAGTCCTACTTCTCCCTGCAAACACATACCGAAGCAGCTACATCATCTTTATCATCATCATCGTCCTCCTCGACCCTGAAGACAAAGGCTTAATTACGTTCCAAACCCGACTGGCTAATGGCCAGGTCCGCTGAATAAAGGGGGCAACGACTGTCTGGGATGACGACAGAATGAGAATTGTCCACCGACTGTGAGAAAGACTTGTCGAGAGCCTCAAGATCTGTGCGGGAACGACAGATATCGGTCGAGAGGAGCTGGCATCATCTCAATCGCCGCAAACTGCCCACCAGACTGCTCTTTAGGAAACCAGGGTGCAGGGACAATAAAGAGGCTTTTGTTCACAACGTTGACACACAACACAGTCATTCTGAGACACAGAGGACGGACATAAGGCTGAGTAAGCCTTCTCATAAATTTCGCAGAAGTGTTACCCTTCCCTCCAGAGACAGAAAAAAAAATGATTCTTTGAATCAGACTGATAGGAGCTATTTTTGGTCTGGCCTACGCTGACAGCTTTTGAGGAGGCCGGAGATTTATTCGAATGACTTTTAAACATGAGTGAATTGGCTTAAGACAGAACTGAAAGTACCATTCTACAAAAGAATCGTGTTGAATGTACTGATAAAGTCATAGCTGAGGCTTGTAATGGCATTGAATTGTTTGCAAGAAAAGGACAATCCAGCGAATGTGGACAGCAAAATATTTTTTCACATTTAAAGATATTTTTGTGAGGAAACAGCATGGGCTGTGTGGCATACTTGTGGTCTGTGGTTTTTCTTAAGTAGTCGCAGGGTTTTCACTTTAAGTCATACTAACCCTATTTCAAACATTCCCTGCCAGTTATCGGTAGAAAGGATTAACCAGTAGCATTTTTCGTCAACCGGGTAGAGTTTTTGGACTATCGTCTCTATCGCGGTTGCGTTCACGTGAAGTTGCTGTGCTGCGCCGCCACGAAAGCTTATCGTTTGCATGCGTTTTTAAAGTGTTGCGGTTTAAAAACAAGTGATTTTAAACCGCTAAAGTGCAGTAAGCAGCGAAAGACAACTCATTTCGCTATATGCATGCTGTCAGAGAGACTGTTTTTCAGGGCTGTCTGAGACGAGCTCACGTGAAGACGCTCATAGAGCCTGTGAGAACTGAACTGAGGGCTTTTTGATGACTAATTGGGCTTGAACAGTTAAATACACATACGTGTCAAAGTGGCCATGTATTTGCAAGTAAACAGTCATTTATGTCCTAAGCAAAAATAAGCTGTCGAGAAAGAAAACTGTGCAGTCTGTCTTAAAGTGACGGCATCCAAATGCACCTGCTTTCGTTATTAATGTTAATCAAACAACAACAAAAATATCTCACTGCTCTAGACTGAATCACTTTTGTAGCTTTAATAAGAGTAAATGTATATTTAATTTACACAGAGAAGACTATGCAGGTGTTTTTTTATACATTTGATTATATACAATTTATGTAGTATTTATTACGTTTTTCAGATAGGTCATATCGCCACCCCTAATGATAACCATAGTTTCCACCAAAATAAAGTTACTGTGGTTATTGCTACAAAAAAGCTATTCTAATCTTATAGCAACAATCATCCAAAAGAATGACAGATTTGAACAATTACAACAAGATATTGGACTACAAATAACTAGATTTTAACATTTTCTAAGAAAAAAAAGTTAAAGCTTAAAGTGTTTAGATTGTTTTTAGCGAATTGCTATGTGGTTGCTAAGGTGTTTTAACGCATTTCTATGAAGTTGCTAAGGTGTTCTGAGCGCTATAATGCTTGCTTTTACAGACTGCATTATGGTTTTTAGCTACATAATAGTATGTAATATAAATATAGTTATATCACATATAATATAAATAGTTATATAATACATTAAATCATATACAGGTGAAACTCGAAAAATTTGAATATAGTGCAAAAGTTCATGTATTTCAGTAATTCAAATTAAAAGGTGAAACTAATATATTTAGTATATACTATAACTATATACATATGCATGATTATAATTTTCGGAGGGCCGACATTTCTGTATTTAAAATCCTTTTTTTTTTTACTGATTTCATGTAATATTCTAATTTTCTGAGATTTTGAATTTGGGGTTTTCATAAGCTGTAAGCCATAACCATCAAAATTATAACTTTTGCACAATATTCTAATTTTTCGAGTTTCACCAGTACAACCTAGGTTTTTTTTTGGTGGAAATTTTTACTACCATGGTGTGGTAATTTACACACAAACACAAGGTTAGCGCATGAAATTCCTCCACTGAATAGATACCGTAATGGATTCCTTCCGAAATGTTAAACCAGGACATCTTGTACATTTAACAAACAAGAATGTTTGCAATCATGACAAGAGGAAAGAATAGCTACAAAGTTTCAGGTTAAAGAAAGTTGAAATTGCAACATGCTGACCAAACCAGAGAAACCAGGTGAACGAGGAAAGATTCAGACAAAAAGAGAGTGAAAATAATTAGAGGGGCAAAAAAGGATCTAAAAAGCAGAGACAGCGAGACGTTCCCTGAGCGCGTTATTGCAATAATTGAAGAAATGGAATGTAAATCTAACATTCCAAAAACTATTAATAAAAACACTCTGAATGGCACTGCACTGGTTTGGAACACACAAGGTCAGATTTTTTTCAAAATAAAGCAGCATTCTCTGCATGTTACTTGGCAACAGAAGCTACCGGGTTCTGAAGAGGTCAAAGATGATGGTTTCCTTACAAACACATCAAACTCAAACCTGCAGAATTCATGCCACACTCTAAAATAGGAGACTTGACTCACAATTGCTTTCAATGGGGATAGTTCTTTCTTTAGTATATTTATAATCACCATTTCAAAACTTTCAATTTGTCAGCCATCTTGGATACATTCCTTTTTACTGATCTTCTTGCAGTGCATTGTGGGATTTCATTCTTTGTGAAGAATACATTCAAACCTGCAAAATTTGGCCAAATGAAAAGAATACCTTTTGGAACTACCTTCACATAAGGAGCATGACCATGATAACTTAAAAATGTTGCCTATGTAGGCAGCTCGCTAGGTTTTGGTACAGATTCCTCCATATAACTTCCTTCAGTTTTGGATGACTGGCGTTTACACCGCATTTATGCAACTTTATGGCTTGCACTTTAACCAAAGGAAGCCAGATAGCTGGTTTCATTTGCAAAAACCCTGCGTATTTTGAGCAGATTGCTGAACACTTTGGACATGTTTTATCAACAAACGTTCTTATGTGCTCCAAAGATACCAGACTGCAATCCAAGGTCTCTGATTGTCTCGGCCATCCCAAGGCCAACATGGCTGGGTACCCTCGGGAGATGTGGGAGTTATCAGCGCGGTTTACCTCTGCGGAGGAGTTCATGCAGGCTCTCTGCGCTCTGGTTCAGGACGGCCCAGACCTCCTCCTCCTGCAGCGGTCCTCCTCTCACCTGCAGCGCCTCAGCCAGAGACACATGCATGCTGCCTACGGGACCACAGAACACATCAATGTTATTCATACAATCACCATCAACATTGTACATCCAGGACATTTACAAGTGCTCTCTGCACATCTATGAGGATTTTAAATTCTGAAGAACCAAATATGTATCGGGTATTTGCTATTATTGCTAACTTGGCAAAACTGTAGAAAGGCTGCATCACCTACAACAGTAGCCTAAAACAAATTCTACAGTAAATATCTGTTTGGCTATTGTTAACCAAGTGATGTCAGCCAACACACACAAAGTAATTTAGAGGAGGAGCGAGTAACGGAAGATTAGGAAGATACATTTTTTCTTTGGTATAACATGAACTGATAAGTCAGGCACAATAAGATTTTTGGTAGCACTTTATTTTATAGTCTTGATCCCCAAGTATATGTACTTATTATAGTAATTATGGGTAATAACTAGGTACTAACCCTGAACCTAACCCATATAGTTACCTTATATGACCCAGTACTTCCTTAGGTAAGTACACTAAGTACACTACTCACACGTACTGTAAAATAAAGTGCAGCCTTTTTTTAAATGCCTTACTGTACCCAATTTATTGCACTAAGACACAAAATATGTATTAAATAAATGGGGGTCATTTTGATTTCACGCTGGCTTAAAGAAACAGCTGCACATTTACCTTCTAAAATGCACCATATTTCCGAGTGTAACAATATTCATCTGGAAATAATGTAGAGCAAAGCTTGATTTTATCCATAAGGATTTGAATGGAACATTATATTATTTGCCCCGCCCACATGGCCATGGAATACAGGGGTGGGTGGAAGAAGACGTAAAACATTCATGATTATTAGGATTAGGTGAGGAGAAATCTGTGATTCTTCCATTTTAAATGTGATCCTGAAAGAGAGAACGCTGCTGAAACTGCACAGCTGATCCAAACAGTCCATCAATCGCCATAATGTCACACCAAAACAAGCAAACCTGTGTGTGTCCTGTCAGGTCTAATTGTCAGGGTGGGGTCAGTAACACTTGCAGTGAAATTGTTCGTCATTATGTTAACCACAGCTGTAGTTACAAAGAGCCATAAACCCCTGGAAATCCCAGCATGCTGTGAGGCAAGAGAGACAGAGGAAGCTCAGGGTTTAAGGGATTACTTTTGAGCGGGCATTATGCGGGGCTACCTAAATGGTTATATGTCACATTTCAATTGAACTGTGGAGTCAGACTTTTTTTAGGCAACGCGTGCATGCATGAAACATCAGAGCACATGTGACATGTTTGGAGATCAACTTTTGGGGAATTTTTCATTTTCATATTATATAAAGTGATAAAAATTATATTAAGTGATAAAGGTAGTTAAATAAAAATAATTAATAAAACCTGAGACCACATTTGGGAGAAAATTACAAATATTTGTTAAAAAAAATAAAATAATTATATATATATATTATATATATATATATATATATATATATATATATATATATATATATATATATATATATATATATATATATATGTGTGTGTGTATATATGTATTTATACCATTTACATACAATTACATTAAATACAATCACAAACAAGCAATAAATCAGGCTCAATAAGGCCAATTTATCAATTCATGTTATCTGAAAGTTACAAAAAAATCTGTAATCTTTCATTACAGTTTGGATAAAATATAAAAACAGGTTTAAGGGTGGAGCGTAGAGGTGTGTGTGTGTGTGTGTGTAAATAAATGTTTATCAACGGTGGCTATATTAACGCTCTAAATCTCATTTTCTGAGACCAAACACCCATGAAGAATGCACTAAAAGACATGGCAATCACCTTCCATCTAAGATACTTAAGGCCCCAACGAGAGCGGCTCATTCCACATAAGAGAAAGAAAGCTCTACAGATTGCCGCATATTTATGCAGGAATGCCATTGGGGATGTGAAACTCTCTGAAAGAGGGATATGAGGAGAGGAAAGTATGATCCGGACCCCTCCCGCACGCCTCATTAGCCTTTAGTGTGGGGGGCTGTCGTATGCAGATTGTTTTCCTCGGCTTTTGTTATTCCAACACAGCCAACGAGTGGAATGTTTTCCCCCGTCTCTCAGGGTGCAGTGGAACACTGGGTCATTCCCACCGGTACGTTTAGCCACAGGAGAACAGGAGAGAACCAGTGTAAGAAAATATGGCAGATATTCATTCCAGTAGAGCAACACCAAGGTCATGGCCGGTTCAATTCCAAGGGAATGCATGAACTGATAAAATGTCACTTTGGATAAAAGTGTCAGCCAAATGCATAAAAATGGGAATATTTGGAATGGTAAACTACCAAATAATTGAGTAGTTTGCACAGTATGCACTGAATACTTGCATGACTTGCTACAAGGAATACAGTATTTCACAATACAATGCATTTGACTTCCCTTTAAAGACATATTCCAGATTTAGTACACACATAATGTGGATTACCACAAAAATTTACTTCCATGGAAGTAGTCACTCATTTTCTTTAAATAGCAAAAGACTGATCTACAGTGAGGCACTTACAACAAAAGTGAATGTAGCAGATTTTTTTACATTAAAATACTTTAAAAACAGAAAAATTCAACGTATATAGTACATGTACTAGACACACAGATGGATATTAAATAGGCTACAGCTCAGTCTGACAAAATTATGAATTATTATGAATTTTCAAGTAGCCAGAACTAGTCAATAAGGAAGATTATGCAGACACTTAATATTTATGTGTTAACATTTTAAGAAAAACACTATGCAAACATTTTAGTTTTACATCATTTGAAACTGCTACAGCAGCGGGGAAGATGTATGAGCAATAATTTGAGTTATTTTAATGTTATGTTTAGTTTTACCTAAAACCTTCCCTGTTCAAACAGTAATACACAAATGTGGACGTGTCAATATTCCCTTTTACAGCAGATTCAGTTCAGAAACAACTGACAGTCGTAACCTAAATATGATTTTCAGTTGCAATAATAAATTCTAAAATTCAGCATTAGTAACTTAATTTTCACGCCATCGGTCACACTGAAGAAAAAGTAAAAGTTTCCCAAAATAAAAATACTTTGTTACTGTCCATCACTGGAAAAAGGCAATTAAACTGTACTTTTACTTTTACAATACGGCATTGTGGGTGCCGATTCTGCCGAATTACATGTGCAACTTAGTCATGTGTGAACAATATGTTACATACTGCATGCAGATACAATACACCATGATGCAGTATGAGATACGCTAGCATTCCATTCTGAACATACTGTAGCATCCATTACACCTTCCACCCAATGTGAGCTCTCACACCCAAGTGTTTACTTCATTATGTAAATTTCAGAAGAAGTTTCTTTTCCCAGTCATTATGCATGGTGGCAGTTATTTCTAAAAATGTTAAAAGACATCAAGCAGCACTGAAATGCTCAGGACTGCAGGGGAATTTGGGTTATGCGGAATGTAATCACTTCAGGGAGAAATCTTGCACGTCTGGGGAAAAATGTTTCAAAGGGAGGAAGAAAAGCCTGTTTTTAAAGTGTATTTTACACAACCAAAAACACACAAAAACAACACAGCTTCAAACTACTTCTGTAATATTAAGCTTTATAAAATGCCTATTTTAAAAGGCCATATTTTAAATGCGATTTCCCTGATGACCATTATTAATTTTAATCAAGGTTTCTTGCAGAAAAAAAAAAAAAGTCACAATTTAAAAAGTACAAACATTACATAAAAAGCATAACATTTTTACATTTATTTATTTTATTTTTTTGCTACTGCACCTTTTTTTAACGTTTTTATTAATATTTGGTATGTTTTTATTTTTACATTTTCCGTTTAATTTTAGTTAAAAGTTTTAGTAATTTAGTTTTTATACATTTTATTTCAGTTTTACTTTTAGTTATTTTTTACATAAGGTTAAACTAAATAAAAATGAGAAACTTATTGGCAACTGAAGTCAGCATGAAACGGAAGTTGTGATAGTATTTCCTTCCCTATTGTGACGTACATCTGATTGAATCGGCTTCTCAAACAAGAACAAATGTAGGGCGGGACTTGATTTTGTTCATGGGGAATTGATTGGATGGTTGTGGTTTGCTATTGGTCAATCTAATGTGAGTGACGTTGCCCCGCCCTCACGCCAGTAAACACGTCATCAGAGAAGAGATGTTGCTGCAAGGAAGGGAAGTTATTTTGATTAAAGATTAAGAGGGCACATGAATTAAAAAATAATAATAATAATGATGTGCACGGACAAATAAATAAAGGCTGCAACATTACTCAAAAACAAGAATTGGCCATTTTGATTTCATGGTGTCAAAGTTACGTTTGTTTTTGTATATTTTATTTTATTTCAGTTAACATTTATTTAATTTCAATTAATAAAAATGTTTTTATAGGGTTATTTTCAGTTAAGTATCCCACCATTTTACTGAACACTGGTTGTGATTTGCTATGTAAATGTGGGTAGTTATATACAAAGTTGCTTAATGCTGTGAATTTCTTAATGAGCCAGTTTTGCAGCTTATTTTCCATAATGGTCAAGTAGAATCTTTTAAATTATGGAGATTCAAGATTTTCTCTAGACAGCGGCAATGAGCTGAGACATGAAACTAAGCACTAAAACTAGTCAGTACTGAAAGAAGAGCTGCAATGGATGGTAGATTCAGGCCAAGATTATTCCCCCAGTGCCGAGCGAGCTGGGAAAACACAAACAATGAGCGTGGTCAGGGTTTTCCTGATCACAGTAATGAGGATTTTAAAGCGATTCATCTTTGAAACGTGATATCTCATCACGATCCTCATGCGGGTGAAACCCCTTTACCCAAAAGAAACATTCCTGGACTGTGTAAAAAAAAAAGAAAGTTTTTTCCACATGAAAATACAATTTGAGTCTTTCTACTTCACCTTAAAAATTCCATGTTTAATTCAATGGTACTTGCCATTTCTTTATAATCATTTATGAAATTTACCAGAAATTTCTGAATGAAAACTGTTTCAGAGTAAATCCAACACTAATTTTATTCAGTGTAGAGACAGGGTTAATGAGATAGGCGAACAGGGCTTGTTTTAAGTCATCTTCCAGATGATACAAGCACTCTGTTTTTCCCATAAATGCCCGAGACAGCAGTCATCATTTCAGTATTTTCCATTTAGCTGCAGAACTTGGCAGTATGCAGATTCAAGAATAAAACTCTAGAAGCAATCTTTTTTCTTTTAAGCATGGGCTAACAGTTTCCAACAGAACACCAAAGCCCAATAGAGAGGATGTTTAATTTTCTCATAACATTAATCTGTGGTTGGACCCGGTTAAATCATCTGTAATTCTAAAAACAGCCCGATGCCAGTAAGCTGAGCCGAAAATCTTTCTTGGAGATGCTTTTGACCGAAGAAAGCAAAAAACCCTCCAAACCCCCACAATCCTTTGCTGGATCCCCTTACCTCTCTCTCTCTCTCTCTCAATCTCTGTTAAAAAATAAGGAAAACTTAAGAGCCAGGAATACCTCATAGATTTTCCAAATACAGGTCATTGAGTCCTAAAAAGCTTGTATGACATAAAACAGGAAGCAACTATCCTTCCTCAAATTAGGTTCTTCTCATTTCAGCTTCAAAATAGTAGTTCTCAACTGGTGGGCCATGACCTAAAAATTGGTCGCAGGTCTGTTCTGATAAGGTCATGGACAAAAAACAATGTCAAAAAGGAATAAGAAGAAGCAACTAACCATATAATCACACAATTAGCAATTAGGAGAGTAATGTAATCCAAATCTAATTAATTTATAGGCTAGAATGTTCATTTTGTTGTTGGTGTGCAAACTGGCATGGGACAAAATAAAAAAGTGCATTATATGTATGTGTGTGTGTGTGTGTGTGTTATACATATATACACACACAATAACTATTGCACAATAATCCCTGACAACACGCTTCGCTAAAGTAACAAGGCGACTGGAAGGACCAGATTACTGCACCATGATGAATCAATGCATATTTCCTGCAGCATTAAACAAAACACTCTTTTACATGGTAGAGGCAGAAGAACTCCCTTTTACCCTGGATGAGTCACTACTTGGCTGAAAGATAAACCCCGCCCCCGCCCCTGATCTTCATCTCTTTTCCTATTCCACCACTTTGCTTGTGCAAGTTCATCATGATTGTTCACTGCTCAGAAAACCTATCATTTCTTTCCATTTCTCCCATTTCTAGTAAAAAACAAGGTTGCGGAACAGAACTATGGCAATCAACTCCTCCTTTTCTCTTCTTCTTTCCTCCACAAGCTCCACCAGGGCTGGACAATATAGTCTATGCAGCCAATTAAGACTCAAAATGTTTAATTTATGAAGTAAAAAAGTTTTTAAAAGATTGTTAATAATCAATGAAAGAACCTTATTTTCAGAATACAAGTCATCATCATCTAAAATGTACTGTGACTTATAATGCAAATAGTGCCAAATGACGGATCCAATATACAAATACAGGATCAGTTTTCTTTCTCAGTTGTTCACGTTCACTTAAGACGTAAGCAATTGTGTTTACGAGGATACTCGCTGAGACTGCCATTTTGAAATAATTCAGAACTGTATTCGTTGTGTTGCGTTGTTTATGAAATAGTGTGCGAGTTCCGAAATGATTATTCTTTCACGTCTTCTTGCGCGTGAATGTTTTAAACTCACTTGAGAGTTAAAACTGACTAGACTTAAAAACGCATGCAAATGATAAACTTTCACTCTGTGATGGTTAAACTAAAAATCGCATGCATTCCGATCAGTGGGGCCTGGTCCATACGGATCAACTACGATCCCTACTCAGGCCTATTTGACATCACGCATCCAGCAATGTGACTATCGTGGATGAACACATCTCAATGTCGATGCTGAAATGATATATTGTGCAGCCCTAATTTCCTCAACTCCAAATGTACTTTAATGCCAAAACCATTTCTATATTCAATGTTTGCTAGATCCAATGTCAGTTTTCTGATCCATTTTGTAATGATAATGCTTGTAATCCACACAGTGTTGCTCTGATCCCAGATCAGTGAGGATGAGAGGTTTCTTTTCTTTTTTTCTTCTCCCAATGGTGTGATCAATCAAGCCCTTAAAGCAGAGCTCTGGAGAAAACCAGAGGCCTCCAGAATAAAACTGCCCACTTGTAGCTGCTTCTCAGGGTCAAACACACTAATATTCGCCACGTGTTGAGCCTGGGCCAAAGGGATACACACTGTGCCCGGGGCAACAGCCCGGTTTGACTTGGATATACTGGTAGAACATAAAATATACCAGCTCTCAGTAAGTTTCCATCCTGGAAAACCCCAAAATATGTGAATCATCCAGGGAAAAAGAAAAAAAACCCAAAACAGAATGGCCATTTTTATTTTAAAGCTTACTCTGCATGTCTCGTTTACTGCACTGAAAAGAAAATTAACCAAAGCAAGAACACAAGAACACCCTGTGTTAACGCAAAAGTAAAATGAGTCATATCAAACACTAGCAATGACACTCCCATTCAAAATTATGGGGCCAAGTCTCTTCTGCTTAACAAGGCTGCATATATACAGTAAAAACTGTAATTTTGTGAAATATTATTACAATTTAAAAGAAATGTTTTCTATTTTAATATATTTAAAAATTAAATGTATTCATGTGATGCAAAGCTGAAATTTCAGCATCATTACTCCAGTCTTCAGAGTCACATGATCCTTCAGAAATCATTCATGCTGATTTGCTGCTCGTGAAACATTTCTTCTTATTATTATCAAGTTGAAAACAGTTGTGCTGTTTAATATTTTTGTGGAAACCCAGATTTTTTCAGGATTCTTTGATGGATAGAAAATTCAAAAGAACAGCATTTTTTTAAACAGAAATCTTTAATCTCACTTTTGATCGATTTGCTATATGAAAATCGTATTGACCCTAAACTTTTGAACAGGAGTGTATCATAATATAAAACATTTACCCCCGGTTTCACAGACAAGGCTTAAGTCTAGTCCCAGACTAAAATGCATGTTTGAGCTGTTTTAACTGATAGCAACTTGCACCGACATATCTTAAAATATGCCATTGTTTTGTCTCAAGATGAACACCAGTAATGTTTTTTTTTCTATGGCATGTTTATAAAAGCTACTTAAATGTCCTAATTGAACTAAGGACTAATCCTGGCTTAATCTAAGCCCTGTCTGTGAAACCAGGCCTAAGAGATTTATTTCCATGCCCAAAAAGCCATTTTATTTCAATCCACATCAGCAGCAGCACTAACTCCGAAACCTAAACATTTACTCAGAATAAGCACAAAGAGTGCAAAAGAGAGAGCAAATGCACATTTTAAAGAAAAACACCTCACACAGATGACTGAATATGGCCGAACTAAAAACCTGAGCTGTGAGCGTCTGGCGTGTAAAAGCGCACTGAGTTGCGGTTCAGCAGAGATGGAATTTCCTCAGTGGAGACAGACAAGAACAAAATAACACGCTGAAAGAGCAGAATTAGCATCAAAGGTGAGAGGGTGCGGCTTGATCCAGGAAGCCATCAAAACTGAGACTTCCGTTCAACACATTTCTCAATCCAGCGAGAAAGATCTCCTTAGAGCAAGAGCGGAAAAACGTGTGGACACAATGCTTATGTTATTCTTATGTTATAAATCAGAGGCCAACCAAGACTGTTGTGCCACTTTATCAAAGTCGCCTACCGACTGTTCACCCGAATGTTAGGAAACAGAATAAACATTTACACAAACGTAACAAGCAAGCAAACCAGTGCTCGCGCCCTTTCTTACCCACCTGCCAAATGCACCATCCACATGGCTGTTACATCACATAATAAGCACCATAATCCATCCGAA
This sequence comes from Abramis brama, assembly GCF_963993115.1. Taxonomy (NCBI): domain Eukaryota; kingdom Metazoa; phylum Chordata; class Actinopteri; order Cypriniformes; family Leuciscidae; genus Abramis; species Abramis brama. The sequence continues at coordinate 27,570,958 of NC_139977.1, read as the reverse complement.
AGGCTCATAGCAAACAGAAATACACAGCAGATGGATTCAGACAGTCAGAGGTGAACTCATGCACTGGACGAAGGTAAACCTCTTTCACTGTCGGCCTACTTTCACATCCATCAAATTTTAGTTTAAGTACTCAAAACGCAGGGATAAAACTGATGGACTGAAAAGCCAAAGTTCAAATGTGCTTTTGCACGAGCTGGATTGCTAAAGGCCAGCTCACACCAAGAATGATAACTGTAAAGATAATTATAACTATTAGCATCCACACCAACGCATAATGACGTTCTATTTATTATACACAAACTGCAGGTATGTTGTCTGCCACTTTAAATGCTCAAGCTCTTTAAAGTTCGGTGGATTCTGATTGGCTGTGAATGTTTTTTAAGCGTTCATCATTTGGAAAAGAAGTTTTTAAAGTGATTCCAATGACATTGTTACTCGGTGTGGTTATGATATGCTATTTATTATATGTGTGCACTGTAGTTACATCGTCTACCACTTTAAATGCTCGAGCTCTTTAAAGTTCGGTGGATTCTGACTGGCTGTCAATGTTTTTATCGTTCATCATTTAGTGATTTTAATGATATCGTTCCTCAGTGTTGTTAGCGTTATAGTGTGGACGTCTTTATGTTCACACCAAGAAGTATAACTATAAAGATAACTATAACGATAACTTGGCGTCGACACCAACAGATGACGACATTCGATTATTATAAGCGAGTGATGCTGTTTAAATGCTCAAGCTCTTTGTAGATTCTGATTGGCTGTAAATGTTTGAATCGTTCATCATCTGGAAAATTGTTTCTCTGTCTCATTATCATTATAGTTGTCGTGTGGAATCTGCTTTTCTTTTAAAATTTAGAACTATTCTTAAAATGTTATCTTTTTCGTTAAAATCTTTGGTGTGAACGGGTCTTAAAGATGCTGTATGTAATTTTTTTGGACTGTAGTAAAGCATAAAAATACCATCATGTTTGCAGTTATTTAGGAAACACGCTAAGTTGACATTCTTGTTTCTATGAAAAACAATTCTACAGCCAGTTATTCTAATTTGAAATATATTTCGTGTTGAATGTCTGTTTTGGTACGTGTAATCCCGCCCACTGCCAATTTACCCAATAGTATTTTGACACTCTGGGTTGCCAGTTGGCAGAAAACACAGCGTATTGCAGCCATGGAAGCCAACAAACAAACGGGGTCAGAGATCACAGATTCTACCTGATCTAAAAAGCCTCAGCATCCATCTTAAACCAGAGGCATATTAAAATACCAATAAATCAACTCGTCTCAACCCTTCCATTGTCAATTGCGTAAGCTTGTTCCTGTTCTCAATCTGGCAAACCACATGAGCTTCATGAATGAGGAGGAGGGGCGGGGCAAACAACTCTCTCCAATATTTTGAATTTGGACTGCAGTGCCTATTTCAACCACTACCTGTCAATATTACATACAGCACCTTTAAAATCGGTATAAAAACAAAGTTGCCATAGTATTTTTTTCCCTATTGTGAAAGACTCCACCATATCCAGGTGAAACGGTTTCTCGAAAAAGAAAAAAAATTAAGGGCGGAACTTGAATGAATTGGATCATAAGATGGTTGTGATTTGCTATTGCTGTGAGCTCATATGAGTGACAGGTTGTCCAGCACTCAAACCAGTAAACAAGAGAAGAGAAGAGATGAGCAAGAGGGAGGGGAAGTTATTTCAATTAATGAAGTTACGAGGGTATATGAATGAAAAAGAAAAAAAAATTGCAATGACATCCTTTGTAATAAACAATGCAATATTACATTTTTTTAAAAACAAGAACTGTCAATTTTGATGTCATGGTGACTTTAAGTCTAAACCATCTCCTGTCCAGCACAAATGAACTTTGAGACGTTTGGCTAGACAAGATTACCGAGCCAGATTCGCACAACCCAGATGTAAGCAGTGCCCGGACTGTACTGCAATAGAGACATGAAACAAAAGATCCATTGAGCTCAGCGCAGAGGATAAAACAAACCTTGGGACCACCGCACCAAAGAAAACAAGAACTTGTATTGGCCCCTATAACTATGGCTGGATGAATCAGACACCCTCAGTGTCAGGAACATTCCTCTGTGCAAGAACCTTCTCTTTCACTGATAATTCTGTGAACTGCAAACCACACAGCATAATTTCATAAGAACTCCTCATGTTTATACTGGAAAGAGACAGTTCCGCCTGCCATTAGTTCAGGGGTGGCATCATGGGATATAAACAGACTAAAAATGACAAGTTTCAGCTCTCAAATGACAGCTTTAGAGAGCTGAAGTGCATGAGGATGAAAGGTTACTCAAAGTCATGATGATGGTCATCAGGATATAAAAAGCAGAGTACAACCTTCTAACTTTTGCAAAATGTACTGTGGAGGTACCATAGTATTGTAATTTTCTGGGACGATAACACTATTGTACTGAATACAGCTTTCCCGCACTTTTTACATTACTTACTACAGGTCATTTATGATTACAGGATTTTATAGAGATGCAGATTTTTAGGTCAGGTAATAATCCATGGAATTACTTATTGAGAGCACCACTAAACTAGTCTAGAATTTACTTTACTAGGCATGGACATTACAATATTAAAACTCTCTTTCATTAATGTATGAAAGATTGCCATATGTACAATGGTCGTCAAATTGTGAAATGTTGTTCTAGCAAGAAATACCATGGCACTTTACTGTTAATTTGAATCTTCTGTAGTAGTATCACATAAAAAAATAATAATAATAATTTAAAAAAAATTCGAACTTTTATACAATTCCCCATTTAACCAGGCCATATTATTAGGCATCAATGACTATATCCGTGATATTAGACTTGCAGTGTTGTGATTTGGAGGCCAGGCTACAAAAAAACGAGCCAAAAAATGACATGCCTACAATAATAATACCAAATGAAGATAAAAAGTCTTTCATTTCAATATTACTGACTGAAACTACATGTTAAAGGCACAAAATTATCCAAAGAGACCCTCAAGTGGACCAATGGTAGACCAATGACCATCAGGAAAACACCTGCGGTTACTTCCAACTCGCTCCACCATCCAACACTGCAACATTGGGCACAGTTTGTAGCCTATTTGCAGAGCTCATATTTTTACATACACAAACGCCTTCTTGGAACTTGCTGTAGACTGTAATAATGAAATTTGAATAAAGTTCGAATAAAAGTCGCATTTTTGCTCGAATACAGACATAAACCTTTCCTAATCCAAAGCCTGGTGCCTCATGGTGTGCAAAGCTACTTGCGGGGTTTATAGACCAATATAAAAGCTAGTAAACTTTGCAAGCAGTAGCATCAAACTCAACAAAGTATTGATGTAAAAACAAAAACTTACCTCGCAAATAAGTGGCCTACAACTTCAAACTTCACTCCAACTACCAGCCAGTGCGCAAACAAGAGTCCAGCATCACATCCACCAGCAAACCTGAAATGGAAAACCAGCCCGAGTCGAACTGGCAACAGGTTTTACTTCATAAGATCTACTTCGAACGTAAGGTCCATGATCTCCGTTTAAAAAAAAAAAAGTAACCAGCACTCCTTGTCCTTAAAGGATAATGCGTAAAATGTTGCGAGTAAACAGAGGATCTTTTACGCGGCTGAAAACAGGCAGCGCGTCTTTGGTTCCTCTGGGAAGCCGAGTCACCCTTCCAGCCCGAGAGGTTCAGATCTCTCTCTAGCGTCTGTGAGCCCTCCTGCTCGCGGGAGAGAGGGAGTAACCAGACACCGCACTCCTGCCTCTCATTGGTTGCTTTCCACCGGAGCAGGAGCCGTCACACCAGCAACATGAGGCGTCTCTATAGAAACTCTCCTCGACCGGGAGGAAAATACCACGAAAAGTTGTTAGAGTGAGGCGCAGTCCACGGTGGCCACGCATCCAGATATGTAGCGCAACCAAAACAAAACATCTGAAGAAGTGAGCAGGTTTTCGAGTAGGGTTTTCTTACCCTTCTTGGATAGTTCACCCAAAATTAAAATTTTGTCATCATTTACTCGCCCTCAGGGTGAGTAACGTTAAATGATGGCACATTTTTCATTTTTGGGTGAACTATCCCTTTAAGCGTGACGCATTAAATGATCTCATTAAATACCTACATATTTGCATATTAATGCCCAGTGCTACCTGTTGCAACCAAGACATTTAACTACAACAAATGTGATGCAAATGTGATTTAATTAAAAATAAATGCACAATTCTACCTCATTTAACTTTTTTCAGAACGTGAGACACAACTTGACACAATGGCACAACTTTAGTTTAGCTTTGTTGTATGGGAGCAACTAACCTTTTGTCAAATGTATCCTATATTTAAATATAATATCAGAATATTTAAATAAAGCACTCTTGTGTATGTGTAAAACATGTCTTTGTATGAATAGCCTATAGAACATCAAAGACAATCATCAGAAAATACTAAATTATCCAAAATCATCATAAGTGGGAAAATCTAAAATTACAGGATTATTTAATAATATTACTTTAAACATTTGTTGTTTCTTTCAGTTGCAAAATATTGTGAAGAATCAAAGTAGGGGAAGCTCACCCAAAAATGAAAATTCTGTCATAATTTACTCAACCTCAAGTTGTTCCAACCTTGTTTTTGAATTCATTCTTCTTCTGAACACAAAAGAAGATATTTGGAAGAATATGGGTAACCAAACAGTTGATGGACCTCATTGACTTCCATATTTTTTTCCATACTGTGGAAGTCAATAGGGTCCATCAACTGTCTAGTTACCGACTTTCTTCAAAATATCATCTTTTGTGTTCAGCAGAATAATGAAATTCATACAGGTTTGGAACAACTTCAGAGTGAGTAAATGATGACAGTATTTTCATTATTTGGGTGAACTATCCCTTTTAGAGTTCATGCTGTTACACCTCGCAGTGTTTTGTAGTGCCTGAAATTCTGTTCTGGGGTCAGTCATACAACCTGATGCTTGCCGTGTGTTGCCTGAGAGCTACTGAGGAATGAGAGGTTAGTACTCCAACCACAGAATTCCACCTCCACCCCTCCTCCCGTCCCATCTCATCTCCAATCCTCCTTTCCCTCACCCTGTGCCATTATTGACCCTGGAAGTCTTTCTTTAAACTTGAGCAGAGCTTCCTACTTTACCTGGGGCCGCAGGGATCAGCACACATGTCTGCATGTGAACCCTGCAATACATTAAAGCTTGTTGCATACATGTTGTTTTGATCAGAAAGATTTATTTTACTTTAACGCTTTCATTAAAACATCTTAAACGGTGTCTTGAAAATGTCTTTTTAAACATGCAAGGGTATAACGGTATAACTTGGCTGAGGTAGGAAAGAAAGGGTGTGTGTGCAGTGAGTTAGCACTGTTCATATGACTAACAGGGGGAAAACTGAGTTTCAAGCCACAAATAGCAGGGTTCAGATGAACCAAATGTCACTCCGAGGTACTGTGCTACGTATTTGACATTTCTTCCTCCAAAACAGAATCCGGAGAGAGGCAGAATGAGTGCTATTTTAAAACAGACCGCTGGATTTTTGTTTTCAGACCTGGATTGCCCACCACCAAAAAGTGGAGCAAAAAGGAGGTGGTGGTTAGACTGAACAGGAGGGCCCTGAGGAGCAGGATATGGAGAATTAGATGAGGAATATGGGACAGGAAGTGCATTGAAATGCAATACAGAGTTCAACAGTGTGTTCAAATGTAATTAATCATTATAAAAAATAAAAAATAAAAAAGGTTTCCTTTCAGGATCTGCCATGAGAACCAGGATTGTTAAGCAGTGTCATGTGCTTATGGAAGCCACAGGTCAGTGTGATTTCAACTTGTTTAATAATAATAATAATAGAACTACAATACCCATAATAACCAATCAGAGAAGTCACTGTTACCATGCAGCCTCCATTGCACTGTAAATAATAATAATAATAATAATAATTGTGGGAAGTTGTAAATAAATACATTGCAGTGTTTTACAAGAAAATTCTATTTCAGACTTCTTACAAAATTACGTTTAATTCAATTGCTGTTTCTTCGAAATTATTTGTGATATTTGCCAGCAATTTCTGAGTGAAAATGGTTTCAAAGCCATTTTTGTATTTTAGTGTGGAGATGACATAATAAAGTTGGCCGCACTTTTTTATTGGTTTAATAGATTTGCAAATACAGCCAGGCGATTAGGATAAACAAAACAAAGAAATACAACATAAATTCAAAATCAAACAATAGAAATAAAGTTATTTTTCAGACTTAATATTGTTTTTAAGTTTAAAAAAAAAGAAAAGTAGTTTGGATTTAAATAGGCAAATGCTTAAGAGTCTGTGATTGGATCATTATTGCAGTGATTATTATGGCAACAGTTCTTCTAAACCTAATAAATGGAGTGTGTAGCTTTTCATTTCTTAAACAAACATGTAGGAAGACAGACACATCATGGCCATATTCCAGGATGACAATGTCAACATTCATCAGGCTTAAACTGTGAAAGGATGTGAGGGAGCATGAAGAATCATTTCCACACATGAATTGGCACCTCTGAATCCAGACCTTAAATTCAATGAAAGTTTGTGGGATGTGCTGGGGGAGACTTTACAGAGTGCTGGACTCTTGCATTGTCAATACAAGATCTTGACCAAACATAGATGCATCTCTTGATGGAAATAAATGTAGTGATTTTATTTCCATGTTATGTTATAAATGAAAAAAAAAGAATTAAACATGTTCAAAACACAGTTGAAAGCTGGGCATGATGTGATCATTAATAAATGTACATGTAATGAGGACAGCTCCAAACTAAATGAAAGCATGTTTCAGCAGGTAAACCACAAAAATATATCAATATGACAAATAAATCTGTTTACCAGATTGTAATTGCAAGGGTAATATTTATAAATGAGTTTAAGAGATTTTCTTAGATTTTCTTTGGAATTAAAGATTTATGAGATGGTTTCTGAATTTTATTCCACAACAGACCATCAACACGGGCATTCCAAAATGTTTCTGGAAACAATATATCTTTGAAAGCCTGAACGCATCGATTATGGAGGAAAGAGAGAAACTGAGTCAACCAGCTACAGTATCGGCAGGATCCAATGATTGTAGAGAGAGATGAGGACAGGGATTTTTAAGGAGCATCCACAACGACAGAATTGTCTTTTCTACATTTCACATTTAAAACAATTCCAGGAAACTTACAGTAAAAAAAACGCAGCTATGGTTGCCAGAAATTTACCTTAAAAATATGGTAGCCGCATTTTATGGGTTACAGATTTAAATTAAATAAAAAAACACAGCAAATTTCATTAACTGATATAATGTTAATTTACCAACCTATTGAAGTACTAATATTTGTTGAGTACCCTTGTAATACACTGACAAGAACCAAAAACAGGTGGTGATGAGAAAATCAAATCAAATGAGAATCAAATCTCAACACAAGCAGCTCCACAGAAGGCAAGTTGAAAGTGAACCCATGTGCAGTTTATTAACATGAACAAAATACACAATGACCAGGCTTGATTTGAACCATGAACTACACTTGAACAGAATTATACTGTCACCAACAGCAGTTACACAAGCAAAGCTAAACATTAGGAACATGAGGGCTATACACATGACTAAACAAGACACACCTGAACACAATGAAACTTCAATGAAAAAAAAAAAAAAAAATGAAACATTAACCACAACCCAAAACTAATTGCGACATGACAAGCTGAAAAGATCGAAATAGTGACATATAAAAGGTGCACAGTCATTCACACAAATACTAAACACCATCATGGTAACACATGCCACTCAAATAATGCAATAAACATTCATTTAACAACATTAGATGTATAACATAAAACCCTAATGTATATAACTTATAAGAACGAAAACGAAAATACATAACATGAAATATTACGCAGGGAATTCTGGGAATGTCAGTTTATGGTTTTTCACTGTAAATCATACAATGACTTGCTCTTTTCATGTAAAACTGTAAAATTAACAGTATTTTACTGTAAAATAACATTAAATGTCTGATTATATCTATCAGTTGAAGTATTGTTTTCAGAATCCTCCAGAAAACCAATAGAAGAAACACTTCAGAAACACAAGGCACTTTTACAAATTAAAAACTTCCCTCATTTCGAGAATGGGACATTCTTTGTCCGTTTGGATTTTATTTGTTTATGATGTCTGAAAATGTTCCGCCATGACTTAATGGCGAGTGACAGCTTTCTCTATCCAGGGCTTTTGGAGGTTTGTACCTACAGGGCAAAGCAGCACAGAGCGCCCCTGGCTCCCGACCAGGCCATTAAAACCACTGTGGGGATGCCGGAAAGGAAAAGGGGAGGAGGGGAAGACAGACTCGATTGGTGGCTTTGCTAATTGCATGCCCTGGTTTTGCAAATATGCTTCCTCAAGCACTTTTGCTACACCTCTGTGGGCCATGAGTAAAACAGCATGCCCCAAAGAGATTCGAGTCTTCAACAGAACTGTATAAACACTCACTGTTTCTGAATCTAAAGTTGTACTATTGCAACTAAATGTTGTTCTTTTGCTCCCTAAAGGCCCAATTGAATGCCGAAGCTAAACAGGCTTTAATCCATCTGATCTCATCCATCTGATTCATGTATGTACTTTACATAAGAAGCTGAACTCCAGGTTTAAAGTTCAGATTTATATGCAGTGGCTTGCAAATCATACATAAGCCACTAACTCTCTCAGAGTATACAGTACACTTAGTTTAGTTTAGTTTATTATTTTCAACACTGATAATAAAAAAAAGAGAACCAAATATGCATATTAGAATGATTTCTGAAGGATCATGTGACACTGAAGACTGAGAATTCAGCTTTGTATCACAGGAATAAATTACATTTTAAAATATGTTGAAATGGGAAAACAGTTATTTTAAATTATAATAATATTTCATAATTGTATTGTTTTTATTGTATTGTCTAGCAGTCATTATAATAGTAGACTGTCTGCTTAATATCTGCTAACACTTTATTTTAATGGTCCCACAACAGACATTATACTGACTATAACTTTGCAACTGTAACTGGCTCTACTCAACCCACTCTGAGCAGGATTCGAACCGGAGTCTCCGGCATGGGAGGCGGGTACGCTAACAAGGACACTAAAGACCACATCCACCAGCGCGCCTCTTGAGACCAGGGGAGTGAGGTTTACCTGCACAGCTCTTACTGGCCTACGTTACACTCACCACCCTAAACCTCACTCCAATCTGGGTCACGGCACCAAATGTAACCGGTCCTAGTCGACCCGCTCCGAGCGGGATTTCCAGTGTGGGAGGCAGGCACACCAACAAGGATGTTAAAAAACGCAGCCTTTAGCATCAGTCGCTAGCGCACCTCAGGGAAGATCTGTGGTCTGTTACACAACTACATGTCAACTAACCCTAACACCTATATCTACTACTCAAGTGAGGGTTAGTTGACATGTAGTTGCAAAGTTACTAGAAGGGTTATCTAAAGTGGACCATTGAAATAAAGCTTTTAAAGGGTATCCAACTGGTTTAATCATGTTGAAATAACTAGACCTATAGCTACCGATGTTAAGCAAACACTTAAAGTAAAAGCAATGAGGTAAATTACAAAACAATCTCATGTAGCCTATTAATATGTAAAACAACGATCCAGATTCCAGATGTATATGTAAATAGCTATTTCATAGTACTTAGGAAGTGGCTATTCTATGCAGAGGCAGAGCTAAACAAAATAATTTGTATATTTCCATGTCTGGACCATGTGCTGGTCATCATCAGCAACTGTGTGCATTACACTGACAATGATTGATGTTGAAGCATGTTTAGTATATTTTAAGGTGCCTTGCATAGTAGTAGCAATATTTTCCCATTGCAGTGGTAAGAGCCACAGCAGCCCAAATAAATGCACCGGACTAACAACATTAGTTATTTAGAGAAAGTTACCCCCAAAAAGATCAACAGAGAAACATAAAAGTCAGTGATTATCTGATCAGCATCACTCAGTGCTTGAATGTTGGCTTTCAATTGCTAGAGGTCAAGTTTGTCAGGAAGTAATTGAGTTTTAATGGCTTCCGTCCACTAAGTGTTCTGTTGCGTTAGCATTTATAATGCAAGACACGCCCCCTAGTGGAATTTTAGTGTCATTATAAAAAGTCATCTCTCTTTGCAAAGGAGGACTGGTCATTTTTAAAGGATTGTTTATAACAAATAAAATTCATATTCACTCATTCTTGAATATGAATTCCAGTTTACCAATTTTTTTTGTAGAATAAATACTTAGATCTCTGTCTCTTTCACCACCATCAAAATGGAACCATGTTCTGCAACAATCATGAAATATGTATCTGATTCTCCTCGATAACACTGAAAGCCTTTTTATGTGTCACTCTGCAGAGTGTAACAGAGCTCTCTTAGTGTATAAAGCAAATATTGCATCTGGAATATGGAAATTCAACAAAAGGTGATTAAAGGAGGATAAAACATTTGGGTTTATGTGGATTGATTAGAAATATGAGGCTAATAACTACCCCTGCACAGCATTGGCAATGTCTGCAGAGTAAGTCGATAATTTCCATTATGATATTACGTAAAGATTTTCTCGAGTGCTCTTGATTTTCAAAGTGGACCACTTCACTCTGGCATGGTCACTGTGATTTGTCTTCTTAAAATGCAGACTTGGTCGATATTTACAGATAAAGAATCTGGAAGAACTTTGAGACAGTTGAGCCGTAATATTGCAAGTTCTTTGATTTTAATTAATATGCAACAACAGCAAAGTCCCAGTTGAGCCCCAGATTCACTAAAGGGCTTGGGGTGTAAAAGTTTGAGAGAGCATAGGACATTGTTATGCACAGGCTGTCGGAGAGATAGTCCCAAATGAGGACTGATATGATTAAAGCAATACTCAGAGAGACAGGACAGTAATTGTGCATCTTGTGCATTCAGCATGTTCTGCCACTTGACACTGCTCTATACGTTTAGAATGATGACAGCTTGCCTGAGAATCGGGGCTGCCAGTCATTCTAACCACAGCTCTCTTGTGACAATAGACCTGGAGGCTTTTTAGTTAGTGAACAAATCACAGGGAACTCTTATAATAGATGAATGGAAATCTAAATTCACTCACATTTTATCTACCTTTCTAGCCCTATTTAGTTGCAACATTACTACCTGTCTGTATGGGTATGGAAATATGTAGCCTAAATTATTATTATTATTATTATTATTAAGAAGGGGAAAAAATAACTCTTTTTTATACTGTATTTTTTCATTCCTTTTTTTTAATTTATTTGTTAGCATTTGCTAAATGCTTAAATGTAGCCTACATTATATTTATTCTGATTAGCCAGATAGGTGTTTATTCTGTATATGTAGGACATTGGGATATTGATACATTAATTATAACTATTATTATTATTATTATTACTACTACTACTATTATTATGATGCATGCAACTAGCCTTTCATGCCTATGGTACAGTGTTTATAGGCCCTATTATTGTCACTAGGGCCTATACAGTGGCAATTAGTGATGTGCGATTCGATTCGCGAATGAATCATTTGTTTGAACCGATTCTTTGTAATTCAAAGCGTTTGCGCTAAACTATAAGGGAGAAGAAACGTGTTGAAATAATAAATTACGCAACATTTGACATTTTTACTTATTCGAGCATGTTGGAATTTATTTTGGCACAAAATCATAAATTTACAATTTACACTTAATCACTAAATAGGCTACAACCAAATTTAAATGATTTAACATATATAGGCCTATGTAGTAGACTAAACACTGCTAAACAAAGATAATTTCCATGTCTTGACTGTTTTATAGATGTTTAAGAATGTTGATTATTATTAGGCTATTAATTAGTTCGTGTTGCCTTTGCTATGTATCCTATTAGACCTTTAAGAGATAATTTACCCAAAGGGAGATATTTTGAACTTTGTTGGTAATCAAACAGTTGACGGTATCCTGTCACGGGACACTGAACGAGAGACGAGGATTCAAGTGCAGAGAAGATTTAATAAACAAACATAGACAAAATACAAAAACTCAGAACTCAGATACCAACAGCACAGGAGCATCAAAAACAGGTAACACGGACAGACACTGGCTCTGGCTCCGGCTCAGGGACAGACACTGGCTCTGGCTCCGGCTCAGGGACAGGAACAGACACTGGCTCCGGCTCAGGAACAGACACGGGCTCAGGAACAGACACGGGCTCCGGCTCAGACACGGGCTCCGGCTCAGGAACAGACACGGGCTCCGGCTCAGGAACAGACACGGGCTCCGGCTCAGGAACAGACACGGGCTCCGGCTCAGGAACAGACACGGGCTCCGGCTCAGGAACAGGAACAGACATCACCGGCTCCGAAACCACCGAACCACCTCCTCCGATCTGATCACCGTCAGACATGGTGCTCTCCTCCTCCAAAGTTCTCTGAACACACCTGGCAAAATATTCAAACAGGGAAATGGAGTTTCCCTTGTTCTCCCCCGGAGGAAAAATCTCGCTCCGCTGAATCCACATACTTGGCTGGCTCGTTCTGTCACGTTAGATACAAACAAAACCGAGGACTCAATTGCAGCCAAAACAAGAAGAACTTTAATAAAGAAACACAATAACAAAAATACCCACGAGGGGGAAAAATACAAGAAACTCTGAAACAGAACTGGGACTGGAAACAGAACACCAAACATAGACAACGTAACCACACAAGACTACAGACACAAGGAGACTAAATAGGGGAGCAAACAAAGGAGGGTAACGAACACAACAGGTGGGGCAAATTAACCAATAACTAGCTAACAAGACGGGCGGGGCTAACAATGAACATGAGCACCTGACTTAACATAACCAACACCCAAGTGCAAAACAAGACAGGACAGACATGTGACATATCCATAGTAGGAAAAAACAATGGGTGTCGTCATCTGTCTGGTTAGCAACATACATTCTTCAAAATATCTCTTTTTGAGTTCAACAGAAGAAATAAACTCATACAGGGTTGGAACAATTTGAGGGTGAGTAAATGATGGTTAAAATGTTAATTTTTTTGGTGAACTATCCATTAAGCTAATATCTGGAATCCTAATATCGTGCGTAAGGGTCAATTTTGATTTGTGAATCGATTCCTTTGAACTGATTCACCGGAAAGAATCGTTCGAACGAATCGAATGTTTCAAATGAATCGAATGCTCTGTGATGCTGGTTGCTGTTTTCCTCAGCCCGCCTCCGAACACGCAGGCGGCGGTCATGTGCGCAAAGGCCCACCAATCTACAGATGCCGCTCCTCTCCATCTCCTCACTCCTATGAGACCGCTCTCGGCTTTGACGTCACCGTGTGCTCCCTCCGGTTGCTACGGCAACCCGTCTCCCGCACCCCCTGCCCTTCCCATCCCTACGCTGGTAGGATCCATAATGGTACAGGCAGCATCCTGCAGCACAATGGTGAGCGCGCAGTGATTCAGCATCGCAAACTCAGACTTTAATCCTTCTCTTTTTATTTCAACTACCTTTCTTTCTTTACATCTGTTTGGTTCGTCCTCACAGTGGTCTTTAAAACCGTCGCCTACCGGCATGTTTTGAACAGGACTGGACTGTCACCGGACCGGGGAACGTCGGACGGGCAGCTGGCACGGAATGGTAGGTCGGTCGGTGGGAGATGTTGATGCGGGAACCTGAAGGGTGGGGTGATGAATATTGATCGCTATGAAGGTTAATGAAGTCGAAGTCTTTGTGGCTAAAGGAAAATAAATGATCAGTCAAGATTGGCGGTGCGCACGAGAACGAGCAGACGCGTAAACGGCAGGATTTCTCCGGTGTTTACCAGATCTGAGCGCGTGAGCGCACATCCATCCATGTTTTTCCTGCATCACTCGCAGTCCTGCATCATATGTCCTGTTTGCAGTGACGGCAGGCCTTTGTTAGAATATGGACTGATAGAATGTGAAGTCACAACAATGACATGTATGCAAATGCTGGTTAATATAAAATACCTTTTAATTCTAACATAACGCTCTATTCTTCTTATAGATGCTAAACTGATTAAATTTGGTAAAATTATTGCCGTTGAAGAATTTAAATTCCATATTTTGAGACTTTTTCTTGCATTTTATATTTTTGAACTGTTATCTAAGCATATGTGAGTTCACCCTGGAGTCTGAGATGGGGCATATGGTAAAAGCACCTGCTGTTTTTGTTTTTTTCTTGTAGTGAAATCAATCAGTGAAATTTGTATCAATTTGTGTATCCTATTTTTAAAATGAGATGGTTTTACACTGTTTCATTTAAAAAAATAGGATACACAAATTGATACAAATTTAGATTGCTGTTCTTTGATTTACTTGTTTATTTCAACCCATGGTTGAATATAACCATTATTCAATAACTATTAAAATGTCATGAAACACATTTTTTAGATGTGATATGTTTGATGTTGTTGTTTTTTTCCACCCAAAAAATGTTTTTTTAAGGCTATTTTTGGTTTCCTATTTGAAATAAATATCACGTCAACATCACAGGATGTGACGTTTTCATGCACTTTCATTTTTTATAAGACTGTGTGGAATGACAGTCTTAAAAGCTATTAAAAATGCAAAAGCGTATTCATTTACCTACAGTATATTTTCAACGCAGAATACAAATGGCTCTGGCCTTTAGTTATGCATTTACTTACATGACCTGAAGGTATTTGTGTAGTGTATTGTGAACCTAAAAAATGGCATATAATATATTTCTGCATTTTATTGCATTCAATTTTGCATTTGTACGATCACGTAACTCCTTTAAAGAAAAATCGAACTCTCTGAATCGAACAAAGAGTTCACTAGATCACAGTTATAATCAGATAAAGAGCATGCGTATTTACCATGCTTTCCGAGGAGAGGGCTCCGAGCTCGGTATTTTGGCCTGAACCCAGAGTACTCCCCCCCGTATCCCTGCTGGGATAGGAACCAGCCAAGAGTGAGGAGTCGGGGTGGCGGAGGGATGTTGAAAACTGTCGAGGAACATAGGTGAGTCGGTTGTGTATATATATATATAGGCCTCCTCTCGTGCTGATTGGATAGATAATTTGAACGTGTTCCTCCCGAACTTTGTTAATAAAAAATAATTTCTGTTGTCACCCTTCTCCACTCCGGCTTTCCATATTCTGGGGGGGGGGTGGGGGGCTTGTAGCTTGACAAAACCTTGTACCTTTTCCGACCTGTGCTGAAAAGTTTCATGACATTTTAAAGGGGCTATATGTAGAATTCAGAAACTCTTGTTATTAGTGACACCGGTGGCCGTTAAGTGAACTGCAGACAGCAACTTATTGCTCAACAAGAGACTGAAAGTGATTCAGTACATAATTGTACCTTTAGGGGTACAATGGCTTGTCACTGGGGCTGTACCCTCAAGGGTACAATATTGTACCTTAACCTTTAAAAGAAACGGTACATATATGTACCTTTTAATGCTTTTTGACCCTCAAAAAGGTACATATATGTACCTTGAGGTCCAATAATAAGCCCTATGGGGTGCGTTAGTGTAGATTGTACCTTGGGGCACAGAAATGGACTCCTACTGTACCCCTATTTCTGACAGTGTACTCACGGTAAAGTTCTTTTTCATTGTTCGCTTAGAAGTAAAAAGTTGGAAATACCCCTGCAGCAATATACTGTTGAACATCCTGACGCCGTCCACGCTACTGAGAACGACGTTTAGATGAATACTTAAATATGTATACTAACAAAGCATCTGATCATAGCGATGTGGATATGTTTGCACAAGCTCTCAATGACTTGATTACAAAGTATATTTGAGATTATAGACTATATAGATATGGCTGTGTGAGACTATACTTTGAATCAATCCCTTTTCTTTGCATGACACATTGACGTTACATTACAGAATAGCTCTTTCTGCCTTATCCTGAACATTGTATAAGCATTCATTTCATGTGTTATAGAACGGAAGAGCTCTCGGGAATGCGCAAAACCGTCACATCCTTTGAATTTTCCCAGCACAAAAATCAGTCTGTCATAACTAAGTTTCATTACAAGCTGTTCACACATTTTCAATACAAAAAGCGATTAATATTTAAGCATCTATGCTTTTGTTTTAATGCAATGGCACAATGTGGCTTTTAAACATCAGTACTCTGTTAAAATGGACCAATTACTGCAGGATTTGGCAAGGCACTGTGCATAACGCTGAGGGACGTCCATGGACCAATCAACCCCCCCAAAAGACCCCATATGGCTAATTAGGCTGTTCTATTGTGTCTGTATATTGTTAAATCACAAACCAGTGGGTGCCCTGGTTAGACTTGGCTCACGGTTTAGTGTCAGAGGTTGTCGTGATCATCGTGTGCTGACATTTGGAAAGATAAAGAGTGATTTTGGGAATGAATTAGTGAAGGACTTCTGAAGCCTTGAGAAGCTGGCTGGATATGACTTGGATGGTTCAATCCTTCTCTGCAAACTGACCACACTCATAGGGAATTGTCACCTTTTTTTTCAAGGACTCTTTAATAGATTATTGTAAATAGATGCTTGACCCATCCAGTTTTGTAGTCCACTGCAATAGACAGGGTTAAACTTGTTATTTCCATCAATATTTATTGGCTTGCTTGTTTGTTTGTTTGCATATTTAGCTATTGTTTGCATTCATGTTGGATCAGTAACCTTTCTGAATCTTGATTTCATGTGCCACATCCATTGGAAAGCAAAAGTAGTGTTTTGTATCACTAGTTGCAGTTTATTTAACAATGTGATTATGCTTTGAAATTGGTCATCAGGTTTTGAGGTCTCAAATGAAAAATTACATGTTTCTAGATGTCATGTACAAGCTCTGCGGGACTGCAAAATCATAATTTTAGTCTCTGCTGCTATGCGGTCAAAGAACAGTCCCACTTAATATTTGATGTTTTGGAGCCAATAGCTTGTTCTGTCTCTGGTTGATTGTGGTTAGGATTAGTCGAACTCGGTTAAGCCATCTCAGTGTTGTAATGTTTCTATCGCAGGCCCACGTTATGCAACTAAAATCGCCATGTTACCATCCAAAGCCATTTGTAGATGATGTCACTGCTAACCAGGGAACACAATGGTGTCAATGTTATTGGAATGGTATCAAGCATTACCAATCTGCTGATATCAACACTTTTTTATTTCAATGTTTGAAACATTCAGTGAATTTCTTGGCTTATGCCATGGCACATTTTCAGGGATGCTTTTTTAAGGTCATTACTTTTGTAAGAGGGATTATCAATATGTCTTTCTTCCTCGTGGCATGTTGGCATTTAGAGGGAGGACTAGTCAATTTATAAATTGCACAATAAAAAATGCTTAAATGGGTAATTCTGGCATCATTTACTCACCCCACATGTTGTTTTCAACCAGTATGACTTGAAAAGATTATTTTTAAATTGGCTAATGAAAGTAAATAGGGAGGAACTATAGAAGCTTATTTCTGCCATGGACTTAAAGTATAAAAAAGGTAATTGCAACTTCTTATCTCAGAAATCAGGCGCTTTTTCCCTCAAAATTGCTGTTTTATGTCTTGTAATTGTGATTTTACATCCCACAATTTTGACTTTTTTACACTCGTAATTCTGAGTTTACATCTCACATTCCTGTAATTTTATCTTCTTTTTTTCCTGGAAATTTTAGACACCTGACCTGACCTGACCACATGAACATGCAGAATTCTGATAAAGGAATTCTGATTCTGAGGATGAGTAAATGATGACAGAATTTTCTTTTTTTGGGTGTGCGATCCCTTTAAGACTACTTAAGACGACTATAAACTAATATAAAAAAATACAATAAACACCTAATTTCATAAACTACTGTAATATTTCTGCTATTTTAGGACTATTTAGTGTGTTTTACAGATTTTAAACCCTAACATTTGTTTTCCATACACACATTTTCCCAGTAGCGGCAGTGATCATTTTATAATCATGCTTAAATTTGGGATATTTTGTTTGTGAACTCTGAATTAATCATCCATGAATTCTTTGGACTTATTGTAGGCGTCTGTCCAGACGTATGATGGATGATGTCAGCTGTGGGCGTGAAGTAACAGGATGCTCATTATACTTGTAATTATGCGAGAGGAGGGGCGTGGCTTTAGACCGAGCTCCACCTCTAAGTGACTAGACATCTATAGCACTCGCTCTCTTTAATTATATGCTGTAAAAGCAGATCTTGTTCAACAATAACCAACCTACACGATCTGTAGCATAGAACAGAATTACAGTTTTTTAGTCTGTACTCCCACAAGCTTCTACCGTGAAGAGATTTAGCACCACATTGGATGTTCTGTACACTGTAAAATAATGTTTATCGTCAGCACAGTGGTATTCAGTGAAATTTCAGCCCCAAGGGGAATGTTTCCTGTGCAAGCCGATGGTTTTAAGAAACATACCACAAAGGCTGCTGGGATTGATTCTGAGATTACTGAACACAGCAGCCCACAGCAAGAAAAACTCTACGACTTTATCAATAGCTTTCTCATTTTCATGTTTGACCTCCATTCATCTCTTCAAAGGGAAAGTTAATCATGACTTAGTCTGCTAAATGTATTTGGTAAAATAAACTGGTTTTTATATTTATTTCAAAATTACAATATATTAATTAGAAATTAGCTCTTTAAAAATAAAGATAGCAGAAAAACTATCCAAACTATCGGCATCTGTATTGGCAGATGTTGCTTTAATTTTTATGTTCATATTATACACTATGAGCAATATTAATCTACTATCCTCTGGTACGTCGTCTTCACATTTGATGAAAGCTCTTGAATTGACAGATGGTGCAGTTATTGGCTTGCTGTTTGTTTATATAATTACTTTCAGTTGTTCATTAGGATTTGATCTTATATAACTGATAGTTGTAAATCCAGTAGCACTGCATCAACAACACACTTCTACTAAGAGTTGATTGGCTTCTCTAGGCTGCTGTCATAGATTAAAGTTTGTTAGATTACTATTGGAGATATTAGCATCTTAAAGCTCAAGTCTTAAATCCAGTGTAAGTTGCTGTGGATTAAATCATCCGCCAAGCCCATTAAATGTATATTAAATGTTGTTTAAGAGTCTTAACTACACAGTGTCAAATTAACATGTTGATTAATGTCTCTGACCCATTGTTTTGTCAGAGAAATTATTCTCTAGAGGCATTAGTGTAAATGTCATAAATTCATATTAGTTCATAAATAGATTTTCGCTTATTTGATTTTATTAGGTGTGTGCTATATGCTCATTAGTGACTATACGTGTTTGTGTGTGTATGTATGTGTGAGAGTGTATTCACTTTATTTATTTATTTATTTAACACACCGGAGACAAAGCGTAAGTCGTCATGATCAGCTCAGTTTAGAGAGAGTTCTGAGTAAAGCCGGGAATACTACAGCTGTCAGCAAAGGATTTATCTGATAGTATTAATGTGGACAGGAATTGTGGGATGTCAAACCACTGGAACATCTGCACTAGCTATTTTTGTATTGCTATATACTGGATCTCTTAGATTCTACATAGTATGAGTTTTATCAAATTAAATGATGTGGTTGTTGTTCAGGTATGGCACTAATTCAAAATGAAAGAGTATCACTTTTAAACACTTTATATATAGTATATATTTGTATTTTTAACAAAGATATGGAGGATATACATATACCCTCCTGGAATGTTCTTGTTCACTCAGTTCATCTGAACCATGCTGAATTTGTTTACTGTAGTCATACTGAAGACGCCATATTTGCTTCACATTCAAAAGGAAATGACTCATAGCTGTTCAAAACATTTAGTGAGAGTACAGAAAACTGTGTGTGAATCCTCAACCTATGAAGGTTTGAAAGGTTCTTATCTCTATTTCACTGTATTGGGGTTCCTGAGATAGCTGTATGGTTCTTAAGAGATTTTAAAAGTCCTTGATGTTACATTAAAGGTTCTTCGGATCAGTGTATTAGGAGCGAAGTACTCCTGGTTTCTTTAAAGTATGAAAGTGCAGTGTGGAATTGCTGTGGTTTGGAGACAGCAAGCGTGAGGCACCGAATGGAAAAGAGAGGAATATTAGGAAGCACTGGACTTTAGTTCAGGGAAAATGGGAAAAAAAGAACTGGCGCTTGAGAAGCGGAGGGGTCAGGGCTCAAGGAGTGGGTTGGGCCCTGCCGTGCGTCCGGTATGATTTGGTCTCATGCTGATCAGGGAGGAGAAAGGAATGAATGATCAAGTGTGTTTACTGCCTAGGAAAAACCAAAGACTTCAGCATGTTACCCTGAAACCTCACCATATAATATAGGAAGGCAGATAGATAGATAGATAGATAGATAGATAGATAGATAGATAGATAGATAGATAGATAGATAGATAGATAGATAGATAGATAGATAGATAGATACTTGTAGTGAATCAGTCAAAAAGATTCACAATTTGTAGAAATAACTGTTTCCTTCAAGACTCCTGTCTAAACCACAATCATTCTTTCAGCATTTGAGTTGTTTCCTCTCTATATTTTGAAATAAGTCTATTGGCCGCATCTGTTAATCAGACTGCAGGAATGTGAATAATTTAGATGTTTTTGCTTTGCCCTATTGGCAGACTGTGTTATCCAAGAGACCACTTTAATTGCCTCAGCACACTAATGAGATGTTATTAGCACTGCGCTTTGTTTGTGCTCTTCTAAATAGTCATCCAAACAAGTGTTTGGACAAATGTCATTTCCCCCAGGATAACCCCCTGTCCTGGTGACTGCTTTCCTTCCACCCTTGAATCTACTACATGTGTGTGTTTAATTACGGACACTAGGAAAGTGTGTGTCACCTTGTTTGTGTTTCTCAATGTGATAGAGCATACATGTTTGCTGATGAATCATCTGAAACTGAGGAAGGAGAGAGTTTAGCCTTTTGAAAAAAAAATTCACTTCATTTGACCATCTTTCTAAATGATCAGCTGGTTATAGTGGCTGATTTAAACTCTCAGGTCTCGAAAAGCAATTTCGAAAAAGCAGTGTTGGCATTCTAAATATTTCACTGAAGTAATTTCAAGCCATCCACTTCCACTCCGCTCTGAGCTGGGAGGTTCGGTTGTATGTCTTTCTTTAGTGTTTGGTTGAATGCATCTGCTGCTACAGAGCTCACTTGACAGGATTTCAGGTTCCCCACAGCACCGTGGACAGAGAGAGAGAGAGAGAGAGAGAACAGGAGAGGGGGAGGAGAAAGAGAGAGGAAGGAAAGACGAGGAATATGGGACCAATGTGGAATTACTGCCATATTTATGAATGCTTGTAAGCCGACTTAAGGTTTGCCTCCGGTGCACAGCAGAAGAGAACAAACTAAAAGCACACACACACAAACACAAACAGCAAGAGCTGTTAATGCACACACAAGCAGCTTGCTCTTCATACACCTATAAGTGATTAAAATATATTGTTTAAAATATATTTTTCAGATCGATAGAAAATGTTTTTTCAGACAGTATATATATATATATAAGGGATAACGTACATCCAGCCATTTTCACACACACACACACACACACACACACACACACACACACACACACACACACACACACACACACATTTAACTGTCAGATGCAATCACAATTAATCAGTTTTACAGATCTAATTTATAATTTATAAAAAAAAAATCTCACTAAAACCAAACTTTTGAACGATAGTGTATATTTTTTCCTGAATTTTTTTTCCCCATGAAAAAATTTGACTTTGGCACCTCTGTGAATATTTTTGAAAAATTAAGCAAATGAATCAGTGCTTGGAACTATTTAGTGAAACGGAAAGTTTGCACTGATTCCCAGAAATAAACTGAACTTTAAAGCTTTTCGAGCTGATTGTTTAGTAGTCATTATTCTGGATCTGTGATTATTTGCACCGTGTCAAACTTTAAAATAGAACGGTTTTCCCGAGAGGACACATAACGCTGCCTAAAACAGGTCTCTCATTTTGCTCTCATTCTGTGAACTCACTCAGACAAAATGCAGGACAGAGAGGTGAGAGATGACCTAAACTTCAGGATGGATGGATGGATGATGGATGGATGGATGGATGGATGGATGGATGGATGGATAGACAGACAGACAGACAGACAGAAATATAGATTGCTGCTATGCCCTCATGACCGACACTCCTGATTGGCTGTGTGGGCTCTGCCCTTTGGGGATGTTGCACTGTGATTGGCTGAGTCCAGAGAGCCATTAACAGAACAGTGAGTGACATTTGCTTTGGACACTCAAGGCATCTGCCATTGTGAGCTCAATCGTTCAGCCTGTTTTCTTCTATTGTTTTTAGGATGAAGGTGGTACAGCAAGTCAAACGTCTGACAAGATAATAAGAATCGTAGTCATAGTGGTGGAGAACATCGCTATTGACATCTTGAGTGTTTCGGCAGTTGCTAAGAAAAATCATTGAGTCACTGCAGAGAGTTTGGGTGATGAATGCTGCGAATAGGAGAGACATCATGACTGAGTGTTTGGAGGCGTTGTTTGTTATTTACTCCTCCCACCCAATGAGGGAAGGTTGAATCTGTCAAACAGGTTGATGTGTCACTCGAAAGAGAGTTTTGTGGTTTCTAACATATTAGCTCTTAGTGAGCTCCCTAGAGTACATTTTAAGGCGTCATAGGCAATAAGTGAATGGTATAAGTTAATACAATATATTATGCTGCCTCCTAAGATGGCCAAATGCCATCATCATGTAAGAAGGCGATCCCAGAATTCCCTGCAACATTTAAGCTCAGTGGGGGAAAAAAGGCGGAGTAGAAAGAAATGAATCAAGATAGTCATTCATCAGTTCTGAAAATATCAATAAAATATACAAAACGAATTAAAATGAACTACACAATATTTTCATGTTTATTAGAATATCACGTCATTTAACATATTATTGTAGCATCAAACTCTATTGGAATCAGTAATGTTAATTAAATCTAAATATTAAAAATCATTTTCAGTAATTGAAATAAACCTGAAATAAAATATAAATAGTAAAATATAAATTGAAAAAGAACTTACAATTAGAAATGTTGATTTGAACTAACTGAAAGAAATAAGTTTAAGATACAGTATATATATATATAAATTATAATAAAAAACTGATACTGATTCAAAATATTAATACATTAATATAAATATGAATATAAACAAAATCTCATTTAAAATATTAATAAATAATATAATCGTATATAAATAAAAACAAAAATGACACGTTTGATTGGAATCTTTTCTCTAACATTTTGTATTTTGTATTTTTTTTGTCTCTAATTCATTTTGAGTTGTTGCCTATAGAGAGCATCAAAATCAGTCACTTGAGGTCACATTTTAGTTAGCATGCTGTTTCTGAAGGTAGCTTCATGAAGGCAGAAGTCAAGGCACAGGCAAAGAACTGAAAAGCTACTTTGTCTCTCCAAGTGCTTTATAAATAATCGAGTCACTGGATCTTTTATCTTATATAAAACACATTGTGATGTGCACAAGCCCTGACTGATATTATAAAAAAGTACATGAAAGCAGTCTTGCTTTTCTTTTGTACTGTTAACTTCCATTGCATTGCTCTGAAGTGAATGAAAATGACCCACAGGATGAGAGAGGGTGAGGGTGACCCACAGGATGAGAGAGCAACTGAGCATGCTCCGTTCTTCTCTGTGGCATAAAGATGAATCCAGCCGTCCACTAGCTATGGACACACACTTAATTCAATAACGTTAAAAGCCCCTTTGTCTTTTTGTCCCATTCACTTAATATATAAATATATATTTATTTATTTCACCTTCCTAGCTAAAGATGCCCAGGGATATTAGAGGTAGCCATTGTGCTTTATTTTCATCCATGGGACATTAATCTAAAAGGGTTTGTAATTTATTGCAGGTCAGAATAGCTTAAGGATTTGAACCTGACAGAATGATCACATTATTCCCTTATCAATCTGCATTACCCGAGCGCCAAAATGGAGAGAAATTACATAACACGCAATCACAAGCTGCTGTTCTTTTTAAAGAAATGTGCTTCATTAAATCCATTATTATAATCCATTAGTATCACATCGGCGGTCTAATGATCAGCCACACGCGCAAAGACACGTTGTCAGAATAATGTTGAAACCCCAGCTCAAAAATATCCTAGCTCTAATCCAGATCGAGCCTGTAGATTATGTTTTGCAGGGATTTTGCACAGAACGAGATGCCGGCCTAATGTAATGGGAGTGTTGGGATGGAGAAATACTTTTGGATTTTACCTCTCATTTTCATCAGTCATTGTTGCTGGTAGGCATGGTTTTGGATCCATATTTAGAAAATGCTATACAATATTGATGTGCAGCTGGTGGTGTATTTACAGCAAGGGCAGCAGTCAGATGTTGTTTCTACATGAAAGGGAGAAAAATAAAGCGTTCCCAACAACAGATCCTTTAGAACAATGTTTTAAAAAATGTTTTGCTCAGACCATCAAGGTTAATAAATATCCTTGGTTTATATTAGCCATTTTATTGTTCCAAAACCTCTGCCTTGCTGCCTACAGCCTCCATAGACATCTGCATCCTAAATGAAATAACTTATAGGTGACTGATTTGGAACACTATACTGTACATAGGGAGCAACTAAATAACTATACAAATAGTGCTCCTTATGTGAACCGCACAAGTGGCACTTGCTAATCTAGAAATGCGATATTATGACTATGAATACATAGCACACACAAATATTGGCTAAATTGCCATTTTAATTTAATTTATAATTTTCTAAATAGTTTTCAGTGCTGAACTAAATATAAGGTAGTACTGAGAGGGAATGATCTGAACGAATTGGTTGAGTAAATGATTCAATGACTCATTCATAAAGATGATCACTTGTTGTAGGCTATTCCTGAATTAATTTTTTTGCCTACTCTTTTATGAGGACTGTGAATTCGGACATGTTACTCTTGCCACATTCTGTTTTTCGCCTAAGTATGCGATTTCGGATGCTTGTTATTTTATTTCTCGCAGTCGCAATTCATTTTTTAGCTCAATCCAGACTGAATCATTGCAGTGCATTCTGGGATTGCTTGAACTGAAAAATCATCATATGATGCCGTCTTAGAAACTTCTCAAAAATGAAGAATCTTATTAAATTATATTAGCATAATGTTGCTGTCTGTAACGTTCAGCCTGAGTTTGAGTTTCGGTTTTAATGGACTTTTAGTTTGTATTTTCTTGTTTTCCTGTTTACTGCCTGTTTCCTTTGTTCGCATTTTCCCGCCTCCCATTTGTTTCTGTGGTTACAGATTATGTTCACCTGCACATCATAGTTATCTCTTGAGTATTTAACCCCCTGAGTTGGTTTTGTTCATTATCTGGTTTTGTCTTTGTGTTGTACAAGCTACTCTTTGTTGCTCCTGTGTTTTTTTTGTGGATTGTTGTTTATTTTGATTTGTTCAGCAAGGACACAGTAAAATTGTTTAACAGTGACAGTAGAGACATTTATAATATTACGAACGATTTCTATTTCTAATAAATGCTGTTCTTTTGAACGTTCTGAAAAAATGGATCACTGTTTTCACTTTCCACCAAAATAGTATGCAGTACAACTGTTAATAATAATAAGAAATGTTTCTTGAGCACCAAATCAACATATAAAAATGATTTCTGAAGGATCATGTGACACTGAAGACTTGAGTAATGGCTGATGTATGCTGTACAATGCAGTATGAGAGGAAGAAGAATGCAATAGTATATTCGGTTGAGGAACGAACAGACTGTGAGTGAGGGGAGATGTGAATTATTCATATCATTAAGCCATCCAGGACCCTGCAGAGTTAAAAGTGAACTAGAGTGGGATTAGTCTGATGTCTCACACACACACACATACACATGCAAGTACTGACAAAAAGATAAAGGCCCAAACCGAGAGAGCAAGGCAATTTAAGACCAGGAAGACAAAATGGAAAGAGAGAGAGTCGCATTCTGGCGTCTCACAACCCTTTGCGCTGATTTACTGCTCTAGTCAATTATGTGCCTGGACTCCAGCAATGCATTTGTGCAGCCAACTGCAAAATATCCAAGTGCTCTGTAATTAGTGAGTGATGTCTGCCATTGAATTAACAGTAAACAAAGCACATTACAGCTCTTCCCAGCGAGAGCTCAGACTCCAATGAAGGTTTGAGGAATTTGAAGCGCCTTGCAATTTATGGTGTCTTCTATGATCAGCCGAAAGGATTCTGTCCTTTAGGGTTTCACTCTTTATCTCACAGTTCTGACTTTTTATCTCAGAATTGCGTGATTTAAAGTCGCAATTGCGAGTTATAAAGTCAGAATTGCATGATATAAAGTCGCAATTGCGTGTTATATAGTCAGAATCGTGAGATATAAACTAGCAATTGTGTGTTATAAAATCAGAAGTGCGTGATATAAAGTCGCAATTGCGAGAGAAAAAAACACGCAATTGTGACTTTAAACTCAAAATTGTGAGGTAAAAAGTCGTAATTATCTTTTAAAATGTTTTATTCTGTGGCGGAAACAAGCTGTTTTTGAGTTTATTTTAAAACATGTCTTTTGATTGTGGGATCTTGGCGAATGCGAGCACAGTTTGAGACATTGTTGAGATGTCTTGTAAAACTGTGAGAATGTTGGGGGTATTTCCTGAGAATTAAAGTGTCCATTTGCTCTCCATCGTTTAATGCTGTCAAGGAGCAGTAATTAAAATAATATATATATATTTTTTTACTTTCCTGTTGGCAGCCAGAAATG
Source organism: Abramis brama (assembly GCF_963993115.1). Taxonomy (NCBI): domain Eukaryota; kingdom Metazoa; phylum Chordata; class Actinopteri; order Cypriniformes; family Leuciscidae; genus Abramis; species Abramis brama. The sequence goes on along the minus strand of NC_139977.1, from coordinate 27,544,235 downwards.
TCTGTTTTTAACTTTGTCAGCATGTTTGTGGAAAAAATAAATGTAGGAAAAATGTATGCTTGTGTGTGTGTGTGTTTGTGTGGAGTGTGTAAAGTTTGACTGCAGAACTGCTGAATAATCCAGAAGTGGGTTGAAAATACGTCCCACTAAGTCAGAAAAGCTGAGGTGTTAAATGAAACTGTCAGCACTCAACAGTCGGCAGGTTTGATTCGCTCCCAGCTCGACTTTTACCTCTGAACAAGCGCAAGAGTCAAATAAAAACTTTTTTCAAATGACATTTTAAGGCATAATTTATGAAAGTTATCCTTTATAGACAATGTGAAAAGAAAATGTACCTTATTTACTTATTAATAAATGTCCCTGGTCTCACTGTGCATGATTTATCAGTGAAAAAATATGTTTTCATAATGTTTCATATAAAAATGTAATACGTTTCTCTGCCTTTGAAATGAATGTTCTTTTCTACTGATGTAATTGAGGCAGTATAGGCAGGGAAAATAATAATAGCCAACAACATCATATTTAGTTTTTATTTATTATGTCCCGTCCCACGTTATTTCCCACTAATGTTCTGTTTCACATAAATTTGTCATATTACGGAAATTGATTTCTCCCTTTGTGGCCCACATCACTGTTCTGGTGAACTAGAATAAGTTTTTACTTCATCTGTCTATGATTTCAGACAGTTTTGTCTGAAATGCTCTTCTGATACCAAAGCTTTGGTCTCTTTTAGAGGATGATATACTAGATGAACTGCTGCTTATGGAGAATGCTGACTGAGATTTTGCCTGCAGGGATTTTCTTAATTCCCCAGTTTGATGCATTTTCAGATTTGCTCTTTTCTGGCCTTTCCTCCTGCATTTGTCATCATTAATGCTACCAATTAGGCAATTAATTCAGTTTAAGTAAATATTTTATTTAACAAATTCTAGCCATTGTAAAACTTGCAATTAGCTTAAATATTGTAATTTTTTGTAATTTTTTTTAAATTAGCTTTTATTTCAGTTATAGTTTGCAGTTAGCTGCCAAGTCAAGATAAGTTTTTCATCTAATAGTCAGGATAGCGCCATATTTGTTTTTTGACACGGATGAAACCGAAGTTGTGAGGAGTACATATGCAAGTATGCTTTCCAGCCCAGCTTCAAGTCTTCAGGGATATTGGACATGATCCATCCATCAATGGATGTCAATGGGATTGACCGTCTTCCGTTTAAGGGGGCGTTTTCCCGACATCGTTTTCAACTGAAAACCTAAAACCAACTTCTGGCCTGGAATACATAAACAGCGTTTTTAATCGTTATCGCGGATCAGTGTGAACGGGGATCATTTTGGCAACGTTGTTTTTAAGTTTTTTAGTACAGCGTTGTCATGTAAACTTACCCTTTTACAGTCCAGCAGGTGAAAATCTTTAACTTAGAAAAGAAAAATAGTTTGCCTCAAAAAGCCTAGCCATTTAACCGCATGCTAAGAGCGATTATTAAAGGCCTTGTATGTTTTCGCTTGAAAACACATCTTTTTCTCTCCGTTTTGGCCTTCCATCCACACTGAGACGGCATTTTAATTAATGAAAATAAAGCATTTTGAAAACGCTCTCCAAAGTGGATACATTTAAAAACGGCGTTTTCGCGTTATAGTGTGGACTGTGAAAACGGAGGTATTTGAAAACGATGACGCATGTTTAGTCATGTGACGCATATTGTACAGATAGATATTCACCGGTTTTGTGCCTGTTATGTGCCATTCACTTTCACACAATTGCTAAAATATGTTCCTTTGCTCACTCTTCATATCGCAGTCCTGCAAAAATGACAGAATTTAGACAGAATGACAATATCATTTTGCTAACTTTATCATGTCTTGTTCTGTCTGTATCATCTCAGTGAGCTTTTATGGGGTTTTACGCATGCTCAGCATTGTCAGCAATGTGAATTTTGCATTTTCCGACATTTCAGTTGTGGACGAGAAACTTTCGGAAAACGCTTGAAAACGCTAGTGTGGACGGAGAGCGCTTTGAAACGAAAACGCCTTTTTCAAATGTATCCAGATTAATGTTGTCGTAGCCAAAGTTGCGCACACATAAACAGATGGTAATACATTAGAATCCATTAGAAAGGATTTCGTTGTGTATGTGTAACAACATGGCCACCCTATATCATTATATGCATGCTCTGAAACATAAACAGCACAGGCAGCAGCAAGGACATCTGTCTCCTTTTTCAAGCTGATTTTGTACGGTATCTGCCGCCCACACACAAGATACCTGCCAGCGGTGTCAAGATGGCCCCCAGCCCCGCCGACAGGGCCCAGATTGGCTCCCGGTGAGCAGAAATGTTTTATGACCTGCTACTTCTCCTGAGTAAATCAGCCACACTGCCATTGACAGCCTCTCAAAATCACATACAAAACACATAAACACGTGATGTAGAACAGAAACCACCCTGCTGTTCAGTTGTTTTTATGTTACAGGATCCTGAACTGTATTCAGATTTGTGCTCATTCTCATGGTCTTGTCAAGGGTTAAAATTGGATTTTGAGGCACTGCGAGTCTGTAATTTGATTGCATGTATTTTTCATACACCCGTGGGGATTTTATTCATCACTCTGGTTTTGGTTGTCATGGTAAATTCTTCAGATAATATGTCTGGAGATTGTCCTTTGGTGAGCAAAACACAAATGTCATAGAGGGACCTTTTGACCCCTGTGCGTCTGAGATCATTTCCTGTTGTGTTCTTAAAGTTGGATGTATTATCAGAAGCAGGTCAGATACAGGTCAGGCCAGTCATTCGGGTTTTTACTTAACCTGCCCACATTTTATATGAAAAGATACAGTGTAACATTTAAACATTTGACATTGATGTTTTTTCTTTATTTGAAAATTGCTAGGTTTCTAATTTGCAATAATAACAGGAAATTATACGATTGTATGCAGTGTTGTTAAGGTTAGCTAAAAGCTAATAAAGGTTCATTCAAAAGAGTAATACTACTTATTATAATAGTATATAAATACATATTTTAAAAAGTAATTTATTCATTTTATATATGATCTATCTTGTGTGAGTTTAAGGCAGGAAAAGGTAGGCTTTGCACAGGAAACCATTACTCACTTTTTGTTTAGTGAATGTAAAATCTAGTTTCATATACAGATGGATCTGGAGTTATTAATTTAAACAGAATCATGGGTACATTTTAACTTCAATTCTTGTTTTGGAGATTTTACATTTCGGAGGTCGTAATTTACCTTTAAAATGAATCGAAAAGTAAATAAATAAATATCATTAAAACAGAAATCTCTATAATTAAAGGTCATCCATAATTTCCTTGCCAATCTCCTTGCCAAAAAAATCTCTCTCCATCTGCTCTCTTGTTTTATCCCACACCCCTCCCTATGATAGCAATATTTCCTCTTTTCTCTTAATTATCTCTTTAATTTCAGGAGAATTTAGCTTTTCCCTGACAACGTATTCCTGCCAAACCTCTGATGGCTGACAGATAGAGTGATTGAATAATGTTAAAATCCCAGACATAAGCCAGACATGAAGTATCTGGCATTAAAGAGGAGAGATTGAGTGTCTGTTTCCCCTTCATTATTATCATATTCAGCTTCAGTTTCATGCATTATTTTACATCCTGTCTTTCTCACCTCTCTTCGCATATTTAAGAAGGTCATGCGCATATCTTAACAGAATCTAACGCTACTCGTTAATAATATACCTCAGAACACTAGCGATTTGACGGTGGCTGTAACAAATCAAGCACAGTTGAGGTGAATGATGGTAATTAGCACATCTGGTTGTCACGGTCTCACAATGCTGTCATGCTGTTCAAGGCTTAGTTGCCATGGTGTTATTTTAGTATTATTTATATACTAGTAGCCTATTTATTAATATTTTGAATTAGCTTTTATTTTTATATATTTAGTTTTCATTTTAATTTTAGTTTAGTTTTTAGCAATTTTTGGTCATTTTAGTACTTCAAGTTATTTTATTTCAATGACTTGCCAATGCAACATTTCTAATAGACCTGAGTCAGGGTGGCGCCATATTTATTTTTTGACAGGGAAACTGAGGCTGTGAGGGATAGAACTACAGTGCGTTTGTACTGTTGTTTAACAACATACCGATTGTTCTGATGTATGTGGATGCAGATGTTTCTAGCTAGCTACGCAAGCTCTATTTTGTTAGCATAGCATAAACCTTGTTTTATGGCCTGTTTTCTCTTTTAGGTCAACTACTGCCATAGCAGTGCAACAGTTTGAAGAGAATCTTGTTAAAATGAGTTAAACTGTCAGCATGTTTACCTGAAAAACATCGCAAGCAGTTTGACATTTAAAGTTAACTCTATCGCCCCCTCGAGGTTTGTAACTGCCACACTAGCGCAAGAACCAAACAGCTAAGACTAGATTTAGCTGTTTTATTTTTTGTTTTGTTTTGTTTTTCAGTAGGGTTATCCGCTTTGTTGCTAATTGAACACCTAGCATTGCATAGCATTGTTTAGCCTCTGCAAAGCTAATCGATGGATGTAGCACAGCACAACTGTGGACATCCTAGCATTAGCGCTCTGCTCCACATTAACAACATCACTTTAGCATAGATCCCTCTGATAGATCGTCAGTGTTAATTGACCTGAAATCTCCAGACACAATAGACTAATTAATCAATGTTCTGCGTTCAAGAAGCTGTTGAAGAGGGGAGTTAAGAGGGAAGAAGTTTCGATGATGTACACTTTCCATCTGTTGGGTCTCAGAGGTGATGATTCATTGTAGCTCTGAAATCACCTGTCTGTTCATCTCAATATGGCCGCTGTGTACTAAAGGTTTCACACGCTGTCCAAACACTTTACAAAATTAGCCTCTGGTGTGCACCACCTGTGTGAACAACAGATTTCGGCATAATAACAGCACGCACAGCTACTAGGGCTGGCGGTATGATGTATATGCAATTCAGCGGAAGAAATATGTCAACTGGTAGAGATTCGGCTGTATCATTTGAGTCATATGTATAATATAGTACTGTTTTGAGACATGTTTTTACTCAAGTGCTACATAATGTGAATCTCTTTTTTAGTTATGGATAAATTTGCCTTTTAGTTTGTGTCCATCAACTAAAAAACAATCTAATTTTTATTTTTATTCAGTTTAATTTTTATTAAAATACATGGTTTAATATATATTACCATTCAAAAATGTGGGTTTGGTAATGTTTTAGAAGTCTTTTATTATGCTCACCAATGATGCATTAATTTGATCAAAAATAAAGTAAAACATTAATATTAATATTATTACAATTCAATTTGTATATATTTTACAAACATAATTTATTCCTGTGATGGAAAGCTGAATTTTCAGCATCATTACTCCAGTCTTCAGTGTCACATGATCCTTCAGAAATCATTCTAATATGCTGATTTGCTGCTCAAGAAACAGTTTTTATTATTCATTTCTTATAATTATATGTATGTGGAAGCCATGATAAATTCTTTGATGAATAGAAAGTTCAAAAGAACAGCGTTTATTTGAAATAGATATCTTTTGTAACATAAAATCTTTACTGTCACTTTGGATCAATGTGCATCCTTGCTGAATAAAATAATGAATATCTTACTGAGCACAAACTCAGTGTATGTGCCTTCACATCACTCTGTTGACAGGCTTGAAGATCGACTTTATTAAATATCTTGTGCACCCTAACCAAATCAATAGGTCTGTCAATACCATGAGAGGGCTTACTCACAATCCAGTATTATTAAACTCACCCGTTCTATTCTGTATTTTGAGGTTGGTGCTTGATCCACAATTGGAAGACTTTTTGTGCATCCGTCTAGCTCTGTTTCTAATCTCCAGGCATCAGTTTTATTACCGTAGCTGTGGCCTTTTTGGACCCTTGGGGAGGCAGAGTTCCTGCTCTGTGCTTGCGTCCTGTTTCTGTTAATGTCATATTTGCACTCAGTAATTCATCACTTACTTATCACGGTTCTTCATCGGTTCTCGGTCTCATTCATCAGGCCTGACCTTGCCATATCCTCCTCTTTATAGATAGCCTAATATTTCTGTGCAGTTCAACCGTGCTGTCAAATATTTATTGAAGAGCAGCTCTAGAGTGTGTATACATGTATCTCAGCTTATCTAAGCAATCGATAATGTCTAAATTAAGAGGATCGTGTGAAATACTGTATGTTGCTATGGAGACTTTAAAACCAGTAGTCTTGATTTGATGCCACACCAAACTCCTAATGTTTGCTGTTCTATTATTTCTATAAGAAAAGTCTGTTTTCTCCTATAAAACACTCACATTAGTGGTGTTAAAAAGAGGGACATATATAGGGAACAGTATATGCAAGAGCTCTTTTGACATGGGCTAGTAATCAACACCTTTGTAATGCCCTATAACAACAACAACCCAGAATACCCTAGCAACCGCACAGGATTGTGCTAAAAAAAAAACTCTAGCATTATGGCAGCATGATAAGCATGTGCTAGCTTCATATTTTGTTCATTAAAAATCACAAACACATCCTTGTTTTTGTTCCTTTGGTGAAAGTGTTGATTTGGTGTGATTTTATTTTAGCATTCATAGCTGGTGCTGCAGTAAACACAAACTTTCATTTGAAGGTGTTGAGAAGCATAGATTGACCTTTTTCTCTCACTTGTCTTGTATCTATTTATTTTTTTCCCATATTCCTCATCCATATTGGACTGTAGAATTCACTTTTTACAGTTCAAGCGATTTCCGATGGATAAAATAAGCCCCATCCTATATCTTTTCTCACTGAATATCCTGTTTCACTCAGAAATATGTCAGTTTACAGAAGTAAAATGTGTAAAATGTGACTTTAATCCTGCGTAGACAGTAATTGGAGTACCATGATTAAAGAGGACCTATTATGCCCTTTTACAAAGTCTTGATTTTGTTTTTGGGGTCTACTAGAACAGGTTTTCATGCTTGAATGTTTTAAAAAAAGAACATTATTGTACATTATTGTAGCACCTCTCTGTCCAAGCTGTCAATAACGCTATGGCTGTGTCCGAAATCGCCCCCTATATCCTTAAATAGGGCACTGTTTGAGGGGACAGCCATTTGTAGTGGTGTCCGAAACCATAGTGGATGTTATCGAGTGCACTTATTCAATCCCACAATGCACTGCAACAACAAGTGTACAACCGTGTGAGGGTTGCGCCGAACGAATTCCCGCGTCTCGCCAGAAGATGGCGCCCGCAGCTGAATCATCCATCCATTTTCCAAACCGCTGGTCCAATGTGGCTGCAGCTTAATATCATATAGGTATTCCTGTTTAATTGATTATTAAATTGTTTAATTAAGGTTTATAAATAGGTTCCCTGACAGAGTTTGAGATTTAAATCTTTACACCTTACTAACGTACTGGAGCTGCCAGTTTGCTAAGTATCAAATGATTATTAAACAGCAAGCACAAACTATGCAAAAGGGGCAGCCCTTCCGGCGCACTCAGTGTCCGAATTCACTCGCTTGTTTTCATTCACTCCTTCAAGTTGACAATATTACTGGACCAATGTAGGAATAGTGAATGAGGGCATAGGGGGCGATTTCAGACACACTCTCTGCCTAGTTCCGGTCTCTGTGAAGCTCCTCTTTCTGAAAAGCACAATGTGCTCTGATTGATCGGCTGGACCAGTGTCTTGTGATTGGTCAAAAACGTTGTGTGTTTAGGAAGTGTCACGCCCCTTACCATAACCGCAAGCTTTAACACAACAACTAACACAACTCAACCAGGCCACGCCCTTTTTTTTGCGTATGCCTTGGGTGGGAATTATTTAAATGAGGAATATTGTGATGTGTATATTCCTGGAAAAACCCCAGAAAGACTACATTCGAGGCGTTTCAGAAACAGTGCTGATATAGAGAATAACTCCCTTTGCAGTGACTTGGTGCTTCGTGACTCAAACAGCAACATTACACACTCACAAATGTTTTTTAAAAAGCATAATAGCTACCGTAGGTCCTCTTTAAAATGCTAGCAGGGTTATTTGTTTTTTGAAAAGTGGCAGATAGGGGGAGAATTTGAGAGTGATATTTATTTTTTCTGTTCTGTTTGGTGCTGTTGAAAATTGCTTACAGTAAATTCTCAATATCTCAGGAGTTTGTATCGCATTACCATATGTGAGTGATACAAATCTGTGTGCCTTCAGACTGTTGAAATCTGTTCAAGGACGCTCTCCTGAGCCGAATGCTGTTTTTATAAATCAGTTTTGAAAAAGTTCATTTGTTTTCTAAAAAAGTATTTGTTTGCCGCCATGGTAACAGACTGTCGGAATGTTTGAATGAATCACTTTTAGTATAAAGGAACCAGAGGTGGACAAAAGTACACAACTTCCTTAGTTGAGTGAAAGTACAGATACCACTGGTCAAATATTACTCCATTACAAGTAACAGTTGTAAAGACGGAGTTTTACTTAAGTAAAAGTACAGAAGTACTTGTTTTTAAAAGTACTTGAGTATCAAAAGTAAAAAGTAAATGTCAATGCATTGTTTTATAATTGCTGCATTGTTACAGTACCTTATGCCTCTGAAGCAACCTAGTGAATACACTGACCAGTTTATCTGTGGAATTAGGAGCTTTTAGAACGTTACAAAACCTAGAGAAATTAAACAACTTCATTTTTTATTTATTTAACACTCCTAACACCCCCACAAAAGTACACATCTATATGTGTATCCATTCATGCACATTTGAATCAAGTAGTCTGTAAAGACTGATCAGGAAAAAACCCAGCTACACAACCATAACTGTATAACTGCCCAACAGCAATAGTACAGAAATACTTATTTGCCATGAAAACAAAACTTTCAAACCGTTAGTTGTGACAACGAAACTGTCTCTCACAGATCACTAGTAGAAAGAAATCGTACTAATCGCCGAACTTCACGACACGTGACCCTACAAGAGGCTGTCTGTCACCAGCAAAAATCCAATCATGACAGAAATGTAGTGGAGTACAAAGTACAATATTTGTCTTTCAAATGTAGTGAAGTTAAAGTAACAAGTTTCCAGAAAAAAATAATACTCAAGTGCAGATATTTAAAAAGTGTACTTAAGTACAGTACTCAAGTAAATGTACTTTGTTACTGTCCACCTCTGAAAGGAACAGAAACTAATGAGGACATGATTCGATAATTGTGAGATTCATGATTTGTGAGTGCTACATCAATATATTAAATGTTTTTACTTTAAGGATGTATTGAAATATAAAAAAAAAACATGTTGCTTTGATTTAAAAGTGAAAAAAAAAAAAATTCTGTCATTATTAAATCTGTGAATCATTATTTGCACAGCAGCAAAATAATCACTAATTTAATGCTTGTGTTTATGAAGCTTTCTGTATTGATCAGGAGTTTACACATATGCACTGTTATTGGACCAACTCCAGACAGCAAATAATGAAGGAAAATAAATCAGTAATTAAAAGACAAATCCAGTGAAAAATGAACCTAGGGGTAATTAACACATGGTTACCGAGTCGATCGTTCCCTGCGATGCGTTTTCATGAAAATCGAATGTATAGAGTTTTATCTTTAAAAACAGATTAGCTCATAACACTAGTACATCGCAGGGAACAATCGACTCGGTAACCATGTGTTAATTACCCCTAGGTTCATTTTTCACTGGATTTGTCCTTTAAGGAGCAGCACCTGCAAATTACTGAACAAGGAGTTATTTAAGATCTCTCTCTCTCTAAGATGTCTCCCTTTTTCCATCTTACTGACTCATTTTAATCAATGATATTAAGGTTATCATCGGAGCTGCAGCATATCCCATCATGCTCTTTGTCTCAGAGCATCAGTGCAGCCGCTGTGAAAAGGAAATGAAAGCAGTGCTGTTAATGTCAATCATCTGACAAACACTCGTGGGCTGTGGGCAGTCCTCATGCCATTTACACACACAGCTGTAAGCTGCCACTCAAAACCAGCATGAACATCACTGACACATCCTAACCATCATCTACAAATAATATGTGTCGAAGGCACAACCATTTATGGTATTTTAGATATTATGCCTTAAATTTTATTATTTTAATGGCAGGTACAATATTTACAAAAAAAGAATGAAAGACTTGATTTTACATTGGGGTTGATGAGATTTTTTGTGTCAAGTGTCATGCTCACTATAAGGCTGCGTTTAAACAGCAGTATTGTGATTTTTATGGATTGAATAATACATAAACATACATAAATACAATTCCAAAAAATGTTTCTAGAACAAATCGCCTACCCTGCCTTTAAAATAGCTTAAAAGGATTTGTTGATGGCCGATATTATAATCTGTGATACAGATTTTTATTTATTATTGGTAATAATATATCAATATTAAATATATTTTTTAACATGTTTAACACACCAAGTTAAATCAGTAATAATAACCAGAAATAAAAAACGAAACAAATCAAAACATTATCTCATAACGTTAAAATGACGTCTATCTATATGGGTTGATCCCTTTGTTACTGAGATGAAGTCTGGAAAACACTAATGAATATTTAACGTTTATCCACAGGGCTTTGGTATCTTTGAAAGGCAGGGTGCACAACGCTTACCAAAAGCTCCTTCTCGTCCCTTGGGGGAGAAAAAAAAAATGTAACAGGAAACAGAGCAGAGCAGGCGGAAGAAATAATCAAACCAAATTATCATACTGTCTTTGACTCCTGGATGACACTGACTATTCTTGGAAAGCCTGTATCCTCAGACACATACGCACAGCTAATGCAAAGATCCTCAGTGTGCCGAGAGACGATATATCCACAGGGCAGGGCCTTTGAGACAGAATCAAGATGGTAGATGTGAGAAATACAGAAAAAGTGTTGTTTATCGTCACAGCTCTCTCTCTCTTTTAGCACATATCAATATCTGCACAAAAAAAAACATCTTGAAAAATGGAGATGAAACGAGCATTACGGAACAAAACAAATATCTTACCACCTCAATATCAGTTTAGAGAGGGAAAACTCCTACCATTTGTCCTGTTTTGATCTTTTCCTTCTTGTTGTATTGCTGTGTTTCAGGTATTTATGAACAGACGTTTCTTATATAACTGCAGTGCTCCTGTCCTGGATGTGAAGATTGCCTTTTGTCAGGTGTGTGTTCCATACAGGTAAATTAAAAGGTAGAGTATTCATTCACTTCCATTCTGCCCGTCATACTTGTGGATGTGTCATTGCTTAAAATAAATACTGGTGACAGCATGTCTGGGCCCTTAAGGAAGATGTACAGCTTACACAGGATCAGTTCCTCACAGCATTCCAAGCCATTCTGAGTCGGGTTTCCCAAAATGCATTAAGAGAATCTTAATACACTTTAAATATGCATGGAAGTGTTTTCTAAAATCAATGCAGTCATACAGATATATCATTCAAATTAAAAGCACTTAAAGGGAAAAAGAAAGTCTGAATCATTTACTCACCCTTGTGTTGTTGCAAACCCATAGGACTTTCTTTTTTCCGGGAAAGTGACTTTTTTTCATCACAATATTGTTTCACTCTGAAATATAATGGTTTGCAAATGCTTTTCCATGTTGATAGTTTAGCCAAAAATGAAAATCCTGCCATCATTTATTCAAACTCAAGTTGTTCTAAACCCATATGTCTTTCTGTCTTCTATGGAGCACAAAAATAAGTTGTTGTTTTTTTGCATCCCATCAACACAAATTGAGGGCGAGTAAATGGTGACAGAATGTTAACTTTTTGAGTGAACAATAATTTTAAGTTTAATTTACAGATGTATATCTTCCTTAATTTTAGGGCTCTAGATTGACTGACTTGAGTCATGAAACAGAATATTTTGTTGACCTGATTTGTATTGTAACTGCTATATTGTAACAAACTTTCTCAAATAACACAGTGGAAACACAATGATTCAATATCAGATTACATATCAGAATACTGTATAATTTCCTGTTAATGATAGAGTTACATAATGAAACATCCCTCTGCTTGATATAAATATGAAGTACAGTATCTATTCCCAGAATTACAGTAATCACAGTAGCACAGCAAAACATTCAATAAGCCACCTCATATGTTCCTTTGGGTTCTTGTCCTTTTCGTTTGGGCCTTAAATGATCCTCATCACCTGTCAGAATGACCTTCAGTGTGACATACAGATCCCAGGTCAAGAGGGCAGTTGACTAGTGGATAAAGATTCTGTTAACCAAGAGGTTGTAGGTTCATATCCCAGAGGGATTGATCCATGAATCAACACTGTGCCCTTGAGCAAGACACTTAACCTCTGTGTCCTCCACAGGGACTGTCACTGTAGGAAGTGTTCTGTGGGTCACTTTAAATAAATGTGTCCGCTAAATGACTAAATGGCAACTGACTCCTGAACCAAGTGTGTTTCATACCCCTAAAAGTGTGTCAGCTCTGTTCCAGAACCTGGCTACTGCCTATATGGGGCACGGGAGACTTGACTCTCAACTGATTCAAATAGATTTTGATGCTAGCATGACACAACAAAATACTATTTGGTAAAATAGTATTTTTGTTTTCAATATATATTCATAAAAAATTCTGTTTGCTACGAATTTATGCTTTTTAGAGAATTGTTATGTTTTCATCAGGGATGTGATTTTTCCATATTTATACAGATTTCCATATTTTCACATTTTCAAGTATGACTCACTTGATTAGCGTAAATTCGAAAATCCGAAAAATGTTTGTTGGGGGTGCTGGTGTTTGGCTGGTTTTTGTATGATGATTGAAATCACCAAATAGCCTTAAACAACTACTAAATAAACTGCATGTATTTTCTAATACATTTATTTCTTGGACGGACTGCTTCTGACAGCGCTGTGCGAGTTTGCGGCGCCATATGCGGGACACCCTTTATTGCATGTTAGCCAGGGTTCAAAGCACCAAATTTGAGTAAATAATTTGACAATGCATGATTGTGAGAATGTGATATGGCTTAGTGCGATCATCAGATTGCAACTGTTGTGATGCAATTATATAAATATATAGTCTGATGCACTGCATGTTTCAGAGTAAAGCACAGCACTGTGTTCATTTTCAGTTTCGATGCACAGAAAATGCTACTCTGCAAGTGCTGTGTATTTGAGTCAATCATAATTTGCTTTTGGGAGCGCAAAGTGCACCAACCATCTTCCTAATATAAGGAGTATTTATATATTATAAATCTTTTATTGTCAACAGCGAGGAGCATTAAGGTTCGTGCAGTTTTCCGCCAAAATAAAAGCTCAAAGGTTTAACGTTTGAAAGCAAATAAATTAATGCAACCATAAATGTTATTTCATTTTAAAATATTGTTATTTTACTGTTGCTCTGTAAAATAAAATAAATGTAAAATAATAATGATAATAATAATTATTGTTTATAATAATAATAATTATATGAATACTTTTATTATAACAGTTTGTATTATAATGTAATATATTATTATTATTAAATATTGCATTTAAAATATTGTTTTAATAATAATAATTGAATATATAAATATATAAATCACATGCCTGATTTATATATTCATTAAATGTGAAAAATTGATTATTTTACCCAATATTTCTGTATGCTACTCGTCCTTCGGATGACACGTTAAACCGAGGTTCTGACTCTCTGTGGTCATTAAAAATTCCAGAATGTACCCATTGGCCCCCATCCATCATGGCCTCCTAATCATCCCCATACACTGATTGGCTTCATCACTCTCCACCAGTAAGCTGGTGTGTGGTGGGCCTTTCTGGTGGATGCTGGATGGTGCTGGTTAAGGAGATTCCACCTTCCATGTGTAAAGCGCTTTGAGTGCCGAGAAAAGCGCTATACAAATGTAACAAATTATTATTGTTATGAATTTTTATGCTTTTTGCATTAAAATGTCATCTAGGCTGCTCATTAGGTTTTGGAACAGAACTAATTTCACCACAATAATAAAACCAAACCATTCTATGTGCTCTATCCGTTGTTTCAATAAAAGGCAGCAATTATCGCAAATCTTAGCTCATTAGCTTCAAATTAGCCCAGTCAGTTTAATAGGCGGGCACTGCAGTGAGGGGTTACTCCCATGATGAAGATAGACTTATTACCATTTTAGCTTGTGAAATTATGTGGACAGCTTCCTCCCTTGGTATACCCGAAATACATTCACTATGTGACAGTTAGTACAATCGATTACACAGTTGGCCCTTGTGCCGTCGTTGGCATGAACTCCAGAACAGAGAGACCCTTGATAACCTTGATAGTTTGATTTAATATAGTGTGATATCTGAGATATCTGAGCACAGATAAGATGCTCTCTCTAGTAGCGAAACTGAAATGTTTAGATGTTATGCTCTTACCCAGCTTACAAAAATATGTTTTCTGAATGTTTTGATAATGTTGCCATTAAGTTATGAAAACTTTATTTCTGAATGATTTCTGAACATTCAAAACATCCAGTTAAAATTTAAAAAAAAATTAAACCTTTTTTTCTTGGCTATACAATTGTTAAGGAAAATTTCCATTTTATCATTCTGTAAACATTTTGGGAATGTTACTTTTGAATGTTCTTTAAAAAAAAGCTAGACAAACGTCCAACCAGAAAAAAAACTTATAAATAACATTTTATTAAAAAAACAGATAACTTATTAATGAACAAACGTATTAACGTTACTGGAAGAACGTTGTTCATAACTTTGGGAGAACCATTTCCAGACAAACTTCTGAGAACATTCCTTGTTAGCTGGGAATATACATAATTTCATATCCCGTGCAACTTACATTTTTTATCTCAAAATTGCAACATAATTAGGTGAAATAAGATGCAATTGGGCGATATAAAGTTGCAGGGCTATGAGACAAGCCAAATTTTTAAATATAAAATAGTGACTTAATTCATCACATATGTTTAAAATGTTACTTTGTATCTCAAAATGAGACAATTACTAGCAGTATTTGTTGGCTTTCCATGTTTGATATTCTTATTTTTTTCTTTGGCTTGTAGATGTAGAGTCTTGCTGTGGCCTCTTCTCAAATTGTTATTGTAATTGTTGTAATATTTTTCTTCACTCATTTGTGACACCTCATTTCATTTAATTATTTTAATTTAGTTGCTTACCAGGGGGGTAATTGAGCGCTCGATTTCCGTACCACCCCCGGGAGCCTTTGACGGCGAATAACTTTACATCTGAGGCGTTTAAAGACTCCATTTGTCCATGGTTTATTTCTAAAGAAACACGACAATGTATAAAAGGCTCCATTACCTTGTATCTTACGTTATGGCCCCGTAGAAGCAGTTTTTGTAAAAGTAGGCTAACGATTGCGTCATAACCACGCGACTCTCTGGAAATTACCGTAGAGTCAGGAAGAGAAGCTCACAGTCAATCGGGGGGACGTGGAGGCATAAAGTCCGATAAAGTCAAGGGAGAAGCCCATAGAGAGTCATGACGTTGCTCCTGCTCCTAGCTCATGGACAGATCCTACTCACGCTTTCCGTCTCTGCAAGATTCGGAAGGGAATGGTTCAGATTTCGTTTGGCACAGCTACTAGAAAACTTACAACTGTCAGTCAGGTTGCTCACATCACATCTACGTCGTCAAGCTCAGTTTGAGTCTGCGCAGTACGCTCGGCAATCAGGAAATGAGGGCTTCTAATTTGCTTCACTTCTCTCCGTTGAAACCTATGGGGTCGCTGTGTCCAGTTTATATACTGTCTATGGTTGCTTAGTGTCTGGTGGTTTGACCTAAATATCAAGGTCTACACATAGCAATTATGTATTTGTCTGCAAATCATTTAAGCAAACTCATCTGTGGTTTTACAGTGTTAAATGAGCTTTCATATCCAGTGCTGATGAAGAGAATACAAACAGTTTTATCCATACCTCTTTTTATCACTATTGAGGTGTATCATAGAATCATTTGCACAGGTTTTTATGACTTATAATAATAGCCTACAAGTGCTTTGGAGCTGCTTATCAACTGTCTAAACACATGTTATATGATGTTCTCTGCTCATACATCCATCTTTTTCTCCACGCAGGGGTTTGGCAAACAAGTTGATGTTTCTTACATTGCCCAGCATTACAATATGAGCAAAAGCAAAGTGGACAACCAGTTCTACAGCGTGGAAGTAGGAGATTCCACCTTCACGGTTCTCAAACGGTACCAAAATCTAAAGCCCATTGGTTCTGGGGCTCAGGGAATAGTGTGGTGAGTACCCATGGTGCATCTCTTTGTGTTTTTATCGTGAAAATATGTCCTTATGGATGTCATAATGATTCTCAAACAACAGACTTTGAATTTTAAGAGCGATATTTGGGGTTTTCTTGGCAGGGTGTGTGATGAATTGCAGTTCCCTTTCAGTTGGTCACGTTCCGACGTGACGTCAACGTTCACTACTTCAGTGAACGAGGGTTACATACGTAACCGAGACGTTCCCAGTAGACAGAAGCTAATTTGGATCCGAGTTTCAGAAAAGAACCCATCCGTTTATTGCGCTTCCCAAAATTTGAACCTTATGATTTTTGAGTCGTGGCTAATGTGTGGACTGTGGGTAATCTCGATGAGTGTGGCTTTTTCCCTCCCCCATTCCTCTTTCCTTGCATCTGAGTTTCAGTGGCAGCGGTGCGTTTGTTGTGGAGAAGGCAGAGAGGCAGGACTGGACTGTTAATGGCATTGTTGATGTGTTCTGGCTGGTTTGCTGGCTGCAGTAATCCTGCCTGCTGGATGGACAACCCTGATCTAATTTAACTCCCTCTCCTCAGCAGCAGTCACATGATGTAGCATGGCAGCGGCATTAGCCTAACAAACGCCACATCATTCTCCAGAGAGAGAGAGAGAGAGAGAGAGAGAGAGAGAGAGAGGCAAAAGAAGGACAGTTTAAAAGGATTGTGCAAAGTCACAGACCCTGATGAAACTGGTTGTGGTTAGGTTACATTGCTGTACAATGTTTTCATAATGTTAAAAGCTTAGAAGTTAGTTTGCCGTTTTGTTTTTACTTACAAACTAAGTTTCAGTTGACTTATTTGAAAAGCAAATCTGCGCAAAAATCTGGCAAATTACGACAGCCAGTTTTACATACAATCACTGTAAGTAGATTGTGATGATTCATATATCATTATCATCCGAAGAAATTGCTGGTAAATTTCACAAATAATTACAAAGAATCGGCAAGTAACACATTGAATTAAACATGACATTTTGAAGGTTTTGGGACACTGATCAGTGTTGTATATTGAGCCATTGTTTTGTGTTGAGTAATGTTTGTTGAGTGTTTATTGAGTAATTTTTAGACATGTACAGCACTTTGGCCAACTTGTGTTGTTTTTAAATGTGCTTAACAAATAAATGTTGATTGATTGATTGATTGATTGAAGTAAAAGACACTTGATTATTGATAACTTGATTTTTTGTGTGTGTGACAATTTGAATTCAGAATATAGCCTAATTACGTTTCTATTATTGACAAATGTAGTACCAGGTTTTGATAGCGTTTGCAAAATTTAGAAAGTTTGTAATAATTACGATTTTTTCATGTTTTAGAAAGTCTCTTCTGTTCGCCAAGGCTTCATTTATTTGATAAAAAATACACACTCACACACACACACACACACACACACACACACACACACACACACACACACACACACACACACAAAAAAAAAACAGTAATATTGTGAAATATTATTACTATTTAAAATAACTGTTTCTATTTTTTATATGTATTTTACAGTGTTCATGTGATGACGAGGCTGAATTTTAATTGAAATATGCTGATCTGGTGCTTAAGAAACATTTCTTATTATTATCAATGATGAAAACAGTTTTTGTTCACAATAACTGAGCAGCAAATCAGCATATTAGAATGATTTCTTAAGGATCATGTGACACTAAAGACTGGAGTAATGATGCTGAAAATTCAGCTTTTTCATAACAGTAATAAATTACATTAGAAAATGTATAAAAATAGAAATAGTTATTTTAAATTGTAACAAGTATATAATATATATAGTATATAATATTTCACAGTATATAATATGTTTTTCTTTTCTATAAACAAAACAAACACTTATCAGAATATTAAGGATGTTAGTTAAGTTACAATGTTTTCATGGCATAGTTTAGCTAGCTGGGTCTGTGGAGTTATTAAACTAATCCATCAAATCATTCACAGTCCATGTTGGAAAGCTGCATGCTGAATATTTAGATGACGCAGTGCTGCTTTCCTCAGAGTAATAGAGCTATGAGCATCTGGCATCGTGCTGATGCTGCTAAAGGTTTGGTCGCTAATAATTTATCATATCACACACACACACACACACACACGGCAATTTCCTGACTGTGTACGCTAACAGAAAATGAGATTCAATGCCTGGCAGGACTCTCTCCAATATTGCATTTTGGGTAAAAAGGTGTGCGCCAAGAAAGTAAATGTACATGCATCTAGAAAAACAAACAACATTCTCAAAAACATTATGAAAAAATGCAGCATATCACACATTGTTTTGAATTATATAATCCATTATGCAATAAAAAGACAATTTCTCAAGAATCAAAAAGATGCTGTCAGACTCTATGGGGACTTTTGTACCCAAATATTGGAAGAAAGCAATATGTTATTTGCACATTTTTGTGTTTCGCTGACGGTAGCTTTAGTCCTCGCTATTGTGCATGCCATCTGTCACAGAGCCATTGGGATATTGATTATTCAGGAAATCAAGTGGAAATGTGGCACTATGTGTCCTCAAAGTGAGTGTTTGGAATGGCATACTACCATTTTTGAACATTTACTATATTGTTGCATACTATTCTTTCATGCATGTACTTCCCAAAAGTCTGCGGTCAGTAAGACATTTAAAAGATTTATATATTAAATAAATGCTGTTCTTTTGAACTTTCAAAGAATGCTGGGGGGGAAAAAATGCATCACGGTTTAGGCTACACAAAAATATTAAGCAGCACAACTGCTTTTGAACAGTAGATTACACGCTATGTATTAATACCAAACGGAACCGTCCGGTCTCTCTCTTGAATCCAACATGAAAGTGACTTAAACTGCAATTTATCGATTGGCCACTAGAGACAGGCTCCAAAAGAGAGTCAATCCCATGAGAGAACCCCCATGTTAAAAAGCCCAACTTTACAGCAGAAAAAATATATATTTACAGCCTGGTACATAAAGTGGTTTTGGTCTAGCTAATTTTCCACCCACTTTGGGCTTCAAAAATGCTCTTCAGAAACCTAAGGGTGACGTCACGGATTCTACGTCCATTTTTTTTTTACAGTCTATGATTAATCCTAGTGTGCAATGAGCAATCTCAGGCACAAAGACTCTTGTCATTTATGAAAGAAAAATAATGAGAGCACAAACAAGTTGCTAGGACAGTTCTGAGCTGAAGTCTTGAGCAGCTGGCAGAGGGGCTGAACACTGTGATGAACTTAGTGTCAAGTTAATTACTCTAGGCTGTGTTTAATTTCACAAGGCTGTCACGAAACTCCACTGTGGCTGTCAGTGACTTCTTTTCCACTTCTTCTCCACATAGAGTTCTTCAGTGTTGGGTTTGGGGCGTGAGATGTTTTGTGCTTTGATTATAGTGATTAAATAGGGTCTTTAATGTATTTAATTGATAAAAGATGATTCTTCCTATTTACATGTTGTGATTTGTATAGTCACAGAGTGTACAAATAACAAGGTCACATGAGACACAGCCATCTTCTAAGCGTATACATACTGGGAACTATATTCTCAGAAGGCAAAGCACTGCTACTTGGGCGGAGTGATTTGCTTGCAGCACCTGAGAAGCCCGTGGAGAGTTCGCTCAGAGTTGGAGTAAATCACTCCGCAGAAGTAGCAGTGCTTCGCCTTCTGAGAATATAGTTCCCAGTACGTATACGGTTAGAAGATGGCTGTGTCTCATGTGACCTTGTTATTTGTACACGCTGTGACTATACAAATAACATGTAAATAGGAAAATGTTGGTGTTATTTTGTCACTTATTGGGAGCAGTATGCTAGCTGGAGCCATTTACCTCCAGTCTTTGTGCTAAGCTAGGCTAGCGGTGGGTGCGTCAGACAGAGTTACAGCATGCATGGAGATGAAAATGGTATGTATGGACTTATCTAACTCTGGGGGATACGGTGAATAAGCTAAAGTCCCAAAAAGTCGTTGTGTTCCTTTAAAACACATTCCCATTCTGATACATCGACTTGTAGACAAGCCTGTATAATTCTCTCTTCCTCTTCTTCTGAATCAGTTTCTGGTTCTAACATATTTGGCTGAATTAAACCAATTTTCTACTTGTCATTGTGTAGCATTTACTACAGTTGAGCGAGTGGATCAGGAAGTCCGAGCTGGTGTGAGTGAGTGGAGGCGGGGCTAATTTGCATATTCAGGGTTCTGTGTATACTAAATGAAGCAAGGGTGTAGAGTTACATTCAAGCTATTTTAAGGCATGAAGAAATTATTTTCACTGTGAAAAAAAAGATAATATATCTTTTTGATTATCAAAGATGAGTTTTAAGGGATACATGTCATCATGTCATCATTTACTCATCCTCAGCAAATTATTTAAATTTCAATCAATTTTTCATACAAATCTATCATATGGTTTTGAGGACAAGTCATATGAACATGAGTTGTATCTAATATGAATTACCAATTATCATTTTCGTTACATAGCAGTTTTGACAAAACATAAAAAATTGTTTATTGAAGAAATAATATATATGTGAGTAAATTATGACAGAATACTGTTCCTTTAGATTTTACTAGTGTGATATGATGTCGTGGTTATATGTCAGGTCTTTCTATTTGTATGAACTGTTTCTTATTCTGTAGAATAATATGTGGTGTTAAAGTAGTTAAAATGGTGTCTGGTTTGTGACAGCTGCCTGTAGGCAGGGCCCTCGAAGAGCAAAACTGCAATGCATTAACCACCTAGAGAGACAGCCATGACATCATCTTTGACACAAATGGGTATCTATGGTTGCCATTAGCCCAAAAAAAAAAAAAAATCTCTGAAACTGCCGTTACCATGGACACATCAGTCCTCGGTTCCAAAAAAAGTGCTTTAGAAACTTTCATGCTGTCGCTCAGAGAATATCTTTCCTGCCTAAATTTATACTAAATTCTTTTTTGTCAATATTTACCATATTCAAAGCATTTGGAATTCCTTTTGTGATTTTACTTTGATTTAGCTCATTCTGTAGATTTTCTTTCATTGTGTTATTTTAGCATCATTGAGATATTATTGCAGTTTTTATTAATATTTTAAATATATTTTTATTTTTATTATGGCTGTACCGATCAAGTTTTTTGTGCCCTTGAATATAAAGTGAATATTGTTGAATATTACGTTTATCATTTCAAGTAATGAAATGATTTTTTTTAATGCTTTTAGTTTTAGTTAACTATAACCCTGATGTGTATGCATGTATGTACTGTAGGATTTCTCCTGTTTTGATGTACCTCACCCCCTTCTGCTTTGACCATCTGCTGTATAACAAACCCCACAGCTCTGACTGTCCTCTCAAATAATCCATAGGTGAATCAAAGATCATTATGGGCCTGTGTGTTCTCCAATTAACACTTATTCAGATGCAGACATGCATTATCAAACATGCAGGTTTGACTTTTGAATTATAGTGGAGGATTAAAAAAAGGTTGCATTGAAAGCCGAAAAAGAGTGCGCTCTTGAGCAAGTCCACATCACACATTTTATTCACCCACAAGGCTTTTTAATAGGTTTTATTGGGCATTAAAACAGTGAAGGGCAGTTTTGACCACAGAACATGGCATACTCTCAACTTTTCAACTTGTCTGTGTGTGGCTTCATGAAGTGCCACAGGAAGAAATATTTTTTCAATCACTGCTGCATTTCCTGGTCCTATTTGATGTTTTTTTTTTTTTTTAACAATGCCGTTTTAAGCTTTAGCAGCGCATGTCAACATGGTTAAAGAGCAGACTTTTCCCAGTGCAGCCTTGTAGGATGAAGCATTAAGTCATAAACCTCAGTAGCTTTTAGAACATGATGGCTTCTGCTAGCACTCCCTACACCTGGTCTAGTCATAAATAATATAGTGCTTTTTAACAACAGCTCTCCTGCTGCATTAACCATATATATATATAAGATTTCGGCCCTCAATTTCATCATGACAGTTTTTATCATGACAGTTTTAATGCAATTTTTGACCAATATAAATATTCTCAGAGTGAAAGACAGGAAACAACTGAGACGGGCACCCACTGTTTTATTAATGCTGTTGTTGTTGCTAATTTATTATATAATTTAGTGCCTTCTTTTGGCCTCCCGGTATACTTGTTAAATGAAGATACTGTTTCATTCAGGAAACTGAATTGTGACTCATTTCATTTTATTTTAGATGATCCGGGTCACTAAAATGATTGGCGAAACATTCATGCATTTAAGGGTTAACTCACATAAATAGAATGTTCAGTGTGCTGTACATGTAAGGGTTAATGCCCGACAAGGTGTCCATTGTCAGGTATTAATGGACGACGGCCAGGCGTGAACCGTCCGATGCGCAGCCTCCTCCGAAGTCCATTAATACCTGACAATGGACACCTCGAAGGGCATTAACCCGCTTATACCATGGTCACTTGCCAAATAACACATTTTTAAAACATTAGTTTATATTTTAATTAATTTTACAATCGAAATCTAAAGTTTTTACAAACAATAACTTGGTTTCCCTGGTTACGCCTGACGGTTTCTTTAGCAACCGGAGATATTATAGTCCGCTCAGCTCGTAGAACCCTTCAGTTTACTGCCTGTTGCTATGGTTACTCACAGCTGATGTAGCCAGCGCATTTATTTATTAATTTCGAACGGTAAACAGTCAGTTTCACCAGAACTCCTTTACTAGGTGTCCTCTATCACTTTTTAATGGACACCCTGCAGCCAATCAGAATTGAGTATTCACCCAGACCATGGTATAATTAAAATATAACTGACACTGATGATGTCATTGTAATATTTGCTCACTGATTTGTGATTGGTCTTCATTTTTGCATTTATTTGCATACTGAATTGTGATTGGCATTGCATCTAACTAAACTGAAAACAAGACGTGTGCTGATGATTTCATTTACACAGAACCAAAACTTACAACCTAACATTACCTAACACGTTAAATATTTCTTTGTGAAAATGCAAATTCATATTATGAAAAAATTCTGCTAAAAAATTGCTGTAAATTAAAAAAAACACTTTGCATCTTTAATATTGCTTTTAAGCCAATGGTTAGATGGGGAATTGTGTTGAATTCCACTCTGAATGGATTAAACATTTAAATGAATTTCATTCTTTTCATTTGTGTAGTTTATGAATTTTACAAGGTTATTTTGTCATTCAACATTAGAGTCTAATTAAAGCTGCGACACTTGAGTGTATGAAGTGTCCAACATTCCTAACTTCGTTTTTACAGTTAATTAAGTGCATCATCTGGGTATTTAAAGTGTACTTTTTTTAAATTTAGAATTTTCAGTGTGAACACACTACTCACACTATTTATACTACAAAACGTCATAGAATAATGCAGAAGTACGCAAATTGGGACGCAGCTATTGTTTCCCATACGTTAATATTGCTTTCTCTCTCTCTTTCTCTGGCAGTGCTGGATATGACGCCGTCCTGGACAGAAATGTGGCCATTAAGAAACTCAGCAGACCCTTTCAGAACCAGACTCACGCCAAGCGAGCATACAGGGAGCTGGTGCTTATGAAATGTGTCAATCACAAAAACGTGAGTGCCAGAGCTCAATATCTCTCACCCGTTGTCCCATTGGATTGACCCATTTGTTTAGGCCTAGTTAATGTGCATGCATGTTCTAGAGAAATTAAAAAGATGATTTGTTTGTTAAACTGAAAGGCAGGAATATTGTGCCTACTGGCCGCCATATTTAGCATTACTGTACATAACACACATACAGCGCACGATCCTCAGGCCGAGAGAGAGAGCTTGGTGGAGATTGGTGGCATTGGATGATGAAAAACAAAGAAAGAAAGGGAGTGATAGTGTTAAGAGACAGATGAAACACTTTTTTGGCAACTATAGAGTTCACTTCACAATGCTGCTGCCAGATCTCCTGTCATCCCCCTCTCTCTCTCTCTCTCTCTCTCTCTCTCTCTCTCTCTCTCTCTCTCGTCGTCTCTCTTTCTGAGACTCGGGTTATAAAGGACAGCTGGGACGTGACAGAAATACAAATGTGCTTTTTCTATCATAGTCGGCTTTTATTGACTGTTGAACGTTCCTTTTATGAATCTCTCAGCCTCCTTTCAAGAAAAATAACTGGGCAATAGGTCACAGAGAAATGACAGTACTGCCATTATTTACTCACCTTTGTGTCATTCGAAACCTGTGTGCTGTTAATAGCCTGTGGAACAAATAAAAAAAAATATTGTTTTAAATATTATTATTTTTTAAATGGTCATACAATTATAAGACTATGTACTGTAATTTTTTTTTTTTTGTGAACTATTCCTTTAATAATCCAATGGATCATTTGGTTACTCACCTTTGTGTCATACATTATTTATCCTGTGTAACATAAATAAATAACATTAAATTATATA
This sequence comes from Abramis brama, assembly GCF_963993115.1. Classification (NCBI taxonomy): domain Eukaryota; kingdom Metazoa; phylum Chordata; class Actinopteri; order Cypriniformes; family Leuciscidae; genus Abramis; species Abramis brama. Next base: position 27,519,691 of record NC_139977.1, on the reverse strand, counting down.
TATATATAATATTTTTTAGATATTGATTTATATATATTTTTTTTAATTGTCATACAATTATAGGACTAGTACGGAGAAGACTTGTTAAAATAATTTTTTTCTATTTGTTGAACTATTCCTTTAATAATTAATCCAATGGTATATCATTGTATAATTTCATATTTTACTAAAGTTGTTCTCTTCTTTTCTCCTTCAGATCATCAGCTTATTAAATGTCTTCACACCACAGAAGTCTTTAGAGGAATTCCAAGATGTGTAAGTAATGTTTGGGGATTTTTCCAGACATGAAGTCATCTGATTATAGTCAAACCACCTTTATTTATATTGCACTTTATACAAGATTGTTTTAAAGCAGCTTTACAGTGATAACAGGGTTATGATTTAATGACGCAAACAGGTCATTTCGTCTGTACAGCAGCTCTAAAAGAAAGAAAGTGTCATTGTTCAGCTGAAGTTAGTTCAGTGTTGATTCAGTTCCACTGTAAATATCATAAATTATTAAATTGGTTTATTCAAAGTCTGGATATAAACTGTTTGGAGGTAGTGTTTGAACAACAATCATGAAACTAAGTTCTGGCTCTAAAATCTGATTGGATAAGCCATGTTTTTTTACTAAACTGCTTTCCTATGGAAAGAAATATATAATCAGAAAGGGAAGGGGACATTTATTGTTAAAAGTGATTTGAATAAACATTATTAATAATTAAAATGTTTTTCATGCATAATATGCAATACTTGTGTAAACATTTGCTGAAAATCCAAGTATAGTCGGCCAGGGTGATTTATGATATTTTAGGTGAATTACAGCATGCCCCGGGGTGTTCGAGCTCATGCAGGGTCCCAGTATAACTGCTGTGATGTTGCAGAGTGAGGGTGATCTATCACCTGCAGTCGTTCATGCTCGCGCTCTCGGGTTGGTCCCGATGCTCGAGTCTAGTGCTGCCCATGCCTTCATTTATTCTACACGCTGTGTGGACTAATCTAGAGCAGGATCAATATGCTGAGTATGAAATGTCAAAGCCGGGTGATTTGAGTGTTAGAATGGATGGGGCATGAATTCATGCTGACTAAATTATTATAACAAACTAGCTTCAGATGTTTTGCTTAGATTGTGGCCAGCAAGAAAAAAAGAAAAAAAAGTTAAAATTTTTACATTGTGTATGTGTATGTGTACAGTATGTATATATATATATATATATATATATATATATATATATATATATATATACTGTACACATACACAAATGTACCACACTAAAATAGTGAGTTTTTTAATAATATTTTTTTGTACTTTTTAGTAGTATTGAGTATATTTATAGTAATAAAAATAAATGTACCACACAAAAATAGTTTAATAATTTTTATTATTTTTTACACATTTTAGTATTGAGAATAATTATATTGAAAAATAATAATATAATAAAACATAATAACAGTTATACATATCTCTAAAAATATAAGTAATTGAAATTATATATAAATAAAATATAAATAAATAATAATAATAAAACAAATTACACATATATATATATATATATATATATATATATATATATATATAATGGTGTACCTTCACATGATTAACTGAAGGTCAACGCTCTGTTTTGGAACTAAATAAATTACAAATGTGACGTTTAATCCATAAATGTGCAGCCGTGGCTTTTGAGCATTCAGCAGAATACAGTTGACTGTTGTTTTTTTCATTCACCGACCTGCTGACGGTCATCAACCAACAAGTATTTTCTCTGCATAAGAGGTCATAAAGATCCACATCGATCCACAAAAGTCTCTTTTGTACATTAAGAATGTAACTCTGTCAATGTAACATGACAGAATCAATGCGGCAGTCACTGTTACTGGTGTCCCGCCTTTGAAATTCACATTTTCTCTTTCTACTTTTTCTGGCTTCTCCAGTTACCTGGTCATGGAGCTGATGGACGCAAACCTTTGCCAGGTGATTCAGATGGAACTGGACCACGAGAGGATGTCCTACCTGCTGTACCAGATGTTGTGTGGAATCAAACACCTGCACTCAGCCGGCATCATTCACAGGGTGAGAGACATGTATACACACCTCAGGAACGATAAATTATGAATTTATTTAAGCAAAATTCATTCCTGGTTGGAAGGATCCATTTAAATAATCAATCAAATCTAAACTCCCAACAAAAAATCTTGTCATCAACTCAACATGACATATTCCTCTTTAAGGATCTGAAACCTAGCAATATTGTGGTGAAATCCGACTGTACGCTGAAGATCTTGGACTTTGGGTTGGCGAGAACCGCCGGCACTAGCTTTATGATGACGCCCTACGTGGTGACGCGGTACTACAGGGCCCCGGAGGTCATCCTGGGCATGGGCTACAAGGAGAACGGTAAACCAATCACAGGGCTGCAACACTTTCAAATAACACTACAATCTTGGGTTTTGTAGAATTGGAGTGTGTCTTTTAGTCCATGTCTGCAAAACATTTTAGTATTTTAGTAAGTGTGAAGCAGTATGTTTTATGCAAACGACAGTATGCTATGTTGTGGTCACATGACCTCACTACATTGCGTATTTAAGAGATTTTTCATTTTGAAAGTAAATATGGTTGTTTCACATTTTGAATGATCGAACATGAACGTCACTACAAAGTCGTAATTACGATTGGTACCTCTGAACATTCTTAAAGCACAGAGTTTCCAAGTTGAGAGCGTGTTCGTGAGAAAATATATTGGACGCAACGTCTGTATTGATGGTAAATTTGTTTAAATCAATGAAAATTTGTATTTACAATAAAACTAAGTTGTATGCGCAAAACAAGATTGTTCAATTATGATAGAATATTTAATGATTCAATTCATATCACCTTAATACATTTAAGAAAAACATGAAGCAAAAACAAAGTGATGAACATTCTTTATTCAAGATTTTGTAGAAGTACTGTTGAGTTTAGAAATCTTGCTGAATTTTTGTAGAGGAGGTAAATCGCCATCTTGCTCCGACCAAAGTAACTTAAACGCACCTGACGTCGTAATTACGACTTCCAAACTCATAAACACGAACTTCCCAGGAAGACTTTCTGTTTCAGTAGGAAATACAGGAACACAGCAAAGAAAGAGTTTGTGTTACATGACGATATTTATGTATTGTTGACACTGCAAAGTATGTGTTAAAGCGAGCAGCACAGTTGGGTAAAAATAAATGTTACTGTAGATTTTGAAATTTGAGATTGGGAAAGTTATTTTAGTATAGTTGTTTAGTTTCTTAGATTTCTTGCTAAACTTCTGTTAATTTACTGAAATACTAACAGATTCCCCACTGCTTGAAAACTCATTAATACACTAAAGACTCAAATATTAGTGTGTATGTTTAGAGTTTGAGAGAAAAAGAGAGAGGTCAGGCTATGGATTTCCTGCTACAAACGGTCCTCCCTGAGGTCTGTCCCCAACTCCAACTTTGATCTTTGATTCAGCAGTTGTTGAATAATCGTTTGTCTAATTACATGTGTGGCAGACATAATTAGCAAAAGTGATCCAGCTCACATAGGCCTTTCTCTCTCCATCACTGATGACTGTTTTTGCTAACGCTAACCTCTCTTTTGCTTTCCTTTGCTCTCTTTCCTGCTTCTGTGTGTGCCTGCAGTGGATATTTGGTCAGTTGGTTGCATCATGGGAGAAATGGTGCGCCACAAAATCCTATTCCCCGGCAGGGATTGTATCCTTCATGAATAGGTCCAAACTGGCTTGATTTGACTAGCCAATAAGGAATTATTGGTGAAAACATCAGTTTTATCAAGCGTAATCATTCTGTATTGATCTTAATATAACTTAAACATGTTGTGGTCCACATGAGACTCGACCTGACTGGACCAGTGTTCATCTGTTCAGGCATAACTAATCGACTAAGGCTGTAGTTCTCCTAACCTGCAGGTTTTGCTCAAATATCTTAAATATCCAAATGCTGTTTAAATCTCTTTTTCTCACTTTGTGACACTTGTACCTTCTCCCAATCCCTTAAATCCCGGATGCATATTGAAGATTTTGTTCATTAGGGTGTTGTGGGATCATTGTTGGATGTGGAGGCCTGGCATCTCTCCTCTCCGCAATAGTTATTCGTCCCTTAATGGGAAGAGATTCTTGCTTAATTGGCGATTAGAGAGTGAGTGAAACTAGTGAAATAATGAGACAGTCTTCCTCTTCAGTCACTCATTACGGCGAACTATTCATTTATTTAGTGATTTCACTTTCTGCTGCAATGGATCCTGGAGAGTTAAATTGTAGTTATAGTTGAATTGCAGGAGAACCGTGCTTGTTTTCTGCTCTCCAAACTGCAATTAAGGTATTGATCCCATAGACCAAGCTCAGCTTATTTGGGTCTTTTTAACAACTCATTAACACATGCCTGCATGAACTTCTTTGCTGTGCTGTCTCATCGATACCTCTTACCATAGTCAATGTCTACAGGGTCTATTTTACCAAAGCCTGAAACACTAAGGCCTGGTTTCACAGACAATCGTGAATGTCCAAAGGGGGATTTAAAGCTAACGCCGATTTCTCATTTAGAGCTATTTAAATCTTTAACTGCCTGTAACGAGGTTCAACAGTTATGGGAAGAAGGAGGCGGGAACCGGCGAACATTCAACATATTTTAATGACAAAAATAAACCAAATACAAAATGAAAGTAAAGGCCAGCAGCCCCTCACAGACGACTGCTGGCCACACAAAACAGAAACAAAACACAACATAAAATCAGGCCTGTCCTCTCTCCCTCTTCACTGTCGTCGCTCCTCCTTTATGCTTCCGCTCCTCCGTGAGAGATTCGAGACCGGTGCGTCTCGCAGGTGTCGCTCATCAGAGTAATCACGCCACCGGCCTCATGCCGCTCTCTCACGGCCCTCGGCCTCGTCCTGCTCGCCACATACCCCCATCGCCCCTCGCAGGCCGGGGGGTACCCACGAGACTGCGCTCTACTCCCCCCCTCCCCCTCCTCCGGGGAGACCGAACACGGCGGCTGCGGTACCTGGGGGTATGGACAGACGAGGCGAGAGAAAAGGAGACGGAAGCATGAGGAGCGACAGAGACGAGAGAGGGGAGAGAGGAAAAAAATCTAAAAAAAATAATAATAATTATTAGTCCGGTTCCCACAACGCGCTGCCATCTGGCCCTACACCAGCTGGGCAATCTTCTCCGCGGTGCCTGGCGGTGGCGCTGGATAGCCCTCGGTGGACGGCACGAGACTCCTCCGCCGCCTGTTGGACGGCGACGGCTCCTCCGGATACGGGCAGACGGCAGGAATCCCCCGTTCCCTGCTCCTCCCCATCATGGCGGACGACAGCAGGCTCCGGCCCACGGCGAACGGCGGCGACTCCTCTCCCTCACGGACGGCAGCCGTCCCTCCAGCACCCAGGCGGCCAGCAGCGAGCTCGACCGTCCCCCCGGCAACTCACTCCAGCGCACCGCCTCGAGCGTCCATGGCGACGGACTCTGCTCACCATGCTCGATGGCACCGCGGATTCCCCACAGCGGCGAGGGCTCTTTGACAGCGCGTTCCTCCTTCTTCCCGGGTTTCGGCACCAATGTAACGAGGTTCAACAGTTATGGGAAGAAGGAGGCGGGAACCGGCGAACATTCAACATATTTTAATGACAAAAATAAACCAAATACAAAATGAAAGTAAAGGCCAGCAGCCCCTCACAGACGACTGCTGGCCACACAAAACAGAAACAAAACACAACATAAAATCAGGCCTGTCCTCTCTCCCTCTTCACTGTCGTCGCTCCTCCTTTATGCTTCCGCTCCTCCGTGAGAGATTCGAGACCGGTGCGTCTCGCAGGTGTCGCTCATCAGAGTAATCACGCCACCGGCCTCATGCCGCTCTCTCACGGCCCTCGGCCTCGTCCTGCTCGCCACACTGCCGTTTTCTCAAAATGAGTTTTTTGTCATTCTCCAGTAGAAACATCTCAGCCTATGTAGCACCTATGTACACCAAACTTTCCAGTTATACACTTAGCAGTATTCTGAAGATATTTTCAGAGGGATTTGTTAATAAATCATTCCTGGCCTGATTTATGTGACATTTTAATAAAAAAAATATGGCGAAAATCTATTTTTTATGGCTATGGACAGTATATTTTGATTCCCTAGGTAATGAAAGCATATATCCTGAAATCCCTCTGAGTTTTTATTTTCATCTTGTGTGGAAACAAAATGAAAAAAGAATTTTGCACCTGGCTTTATCATACGTTCAGATCTATCTACCGAAAATATATGCAAAATCGTGCATATTTAATGAAATAATGCCTAATTTGCATAATTAAACATACAAATTTCTAAAACTTGTAATACATTTTTGGAACAAAACTCAAGACTACAATGGAGGCGTTTCAGGGAGCAGAAACATTGCGCACTGATATAGAGAATAACTGTCTTTGTAGGGAACTTTGTAACTTTGCAGACCTTTTTCATGGTTCAACAGCACCATTACACACTATAGAAAGTTAAAAATATAAAAAAGCATAATAGGACCGCTTTAACTTTGCGCCTTATCTTCATCTTCATATCTTTGGAAAAAAGTATGCCCTTGATTCTTTTCCTGTATCAAATTCTTTTAACCTCTTTTAGATTCGTAACATAGACGTCTCTAATCTCCTCGTTTAATAATAAATTAGAATATTTAATGCATGAATATGAAAGATTATATTATCCTACTGAACCTGAGTGAGTTCATAAGTGAAGTAAGATTTTGAACAAAATGGAGTCATTGATGGATAATCTTTTAAATATTGTCACATTTACTCTGTCAGTACTCTTTATAAATCTGTTTAAAGCATTTCAAAGCATCATAGGTGAAAGACCTTTCAAAAATGTGGATAGCATAATTAAAATGCCTTGTAAAATACCTTCTTTCGGCAAAATTCAATGGCAGGTTTGAATTAATTTATCGCCAAATAGGCTATTCCAGAATGCATTGCACCCAGCTTTGTGAAAGCATGAATCCAAAGAGTTATCCTATAGCAATAAACTCAATTGGAATCAATTCAGTCAAGCATCTGTGTTTCTTATGTAGTATTCTAAATCAAGTTTTAGAAAAGAGTTATTGAACATATATAGAATGCATGTCATTTTCTGTGTTATGTTAATTGTCTGATAGTATGTTGCGTGTGTGTATGTGTGTGTTGTAGTGGACATGTGGTCTGTAGGCTGTATCTTTGGGGAAGTTATAAGAGGAACAGTGCTGTTTCCAGGGACAGATCGTATCCTTCCCTTCTGTCTGTTCTCCACTCCTCACTGCTATCTTCTTTCATATTTAACTTGCCAAATATGTATATGTATATGAATATGTATATATATATATATATATATATATATATTAGTAGATAATATTGGAAAATTCTAGAAAACTCCTATAATACAGGAATTTGACTGAAACAAACCTGTCTTTTATTAGACTCACCATTTAACCTGATTTTGGAAGATATTTGGAGAAAGTAAGCCGCCAGGCAGCCGTTATTGTTTGTTTGGCTTCCTTAAACGTGTGATTGCAAGATAGAGGGAGAGAGATACGGGTCTGGCTTTGTGTTTTGGGTGGGGGGAGGGGGGGTCGTTCCCTTTGGATGATGTAATGTGGTCCTTTGAACCAGGACCCCCCTTTGTGGGAATCATGGGAAGCCTGGGGAGCAAAAACAGTCATGTGACTCCCCAAGGCTAACTGGGCTACCATGACAACATCCAGTTCCCCCCTCTGTTGCTTAGCACCCATACAGACGGCTCTTAACGTCTTCAGGATCCATTCACTCTGGCCAGCTCAGACCTATATGCTGTAAACGCCAATAATCAAGACCGTTGAATTCCAGCAGTCTCTCTCTCTGCCCTAATTTCCCATTGCTACACCTCTGTGATAATGACACCAGTGAAGAGATTGCTGAGAGAAACTAGTTCAAACACGTTCAAACACGTCTTACTTAATAAATCTATTAAATAAATTTATTAAGTAAGACGTGTTTGACCTAGTCGATAACATTCAGTTTTTTTATACATTACATGTTTTAAAAATTAGCTCACCAAGGCTGCATTTATTTGATCAAAAATACAGTAACAATTATTAGAATGTTTTCTGAAGGATGATGTGACACTGAAGACTGGAGCAATGATGCTGAAAATTCAGCTTTGTTTATTACAGGAATACATTATATTTTAAAATAGATTAAAATAGAGAACAATTACAATACTACAATTTCACAATATTTGTACTGTTTTTTGATTAAATAAATGGAACCTTATTGAGCATAAGAGACTGTTTTCAAAAACATTAAAAACTTTTGGTGATGTAATTAAAAATTAAATATTTTAATAGACCCATATGGTCCCACTTTATATTAAGTGGCTTTAAGTACTATGAACTTACATCGAAAAATAAGTACAATGTACTTATTGTGTTCATGTTGTATTGTAAAACACTTTTGCTGCTATTGAGGAGTGTTGCGGGTAAGGTTAGGGACAGGTGTGGTGGTATGGGTGGGTTAAGGTGTAAGGGAAGGGTCAACAGTGTAATTACAAATGTAATTACATAAATTAATTACAGTTGTAATTACATGCAGGTATTTTCAAACTATAAGTACAATGTAAAAACATGCATGTACACAATAAGTCCATTGTATCAAATTATTCATTTCAATGTAAGTACATAGTACTTAAAGCCACTTAATATAAGGTGGGACCCTGATTGGAACTGATTGGCCATTATGTGATAACATGGACTCAGCAAGTGCTCATGCCTCAAGCACGTAATTATAGATTGAGGTCAGAAATTAAAGGTAAGGTAGGCAATTTTGGATAGGCTAGCACTAGCAAGCTAGCTTTGAAAGCATAAGATCCCAATAATAATGAATGTAAACAACTTAAAGAGCTCTTAGTTGTACCACCTGACTTCTGCAGATTCATTTAGGCGTTGACAGTGTTGACTTAGAAACACATAAATCCGAGTCTGAGGACACGAACATCTACAAGTAGAACGTCACGGGTTGCCGTCTCTAAATTACGGTTACGACATGGACGTAATATTTAAATTAACATTTAAACCACTTCTATTACTGATTGCTATCAGGATGTGAAGAGAGTTTTAACCAGTATAACAAAAGTGTTTATCAAAACAAAATTGCCTACCCTACCTTTAACAGGGGCAAAAAAATCCAACCGAAATTAACAAAAAATGTCCCTGCATGAATTCCTGTTTTTGTTGATTTAATTTTATTGATAAAGGGCGATACATTTTCAATATAAACTGTATATTGAGTTTATGTTAATGAATGAATGACTTTGAAGTTCTCTGAAACTATTTACAGTAGAAACTAAAGAAATGTGCATATCTTATTGTTTGTTTGTGCTTTATGCTAGTTTTTGTCTTGGGAATAAACTCTTACAAGATTTCAGTGAGAGTTCCATCTTATGAGTCTTATCCCAGAATGCAAATCCATAATTATAATATTGAGCAATATTGGAATATAAGGTAATATCAGATATTATGGTGTCAGGAGTCTGTGTTTGAGCCTAATGGGCATTAATTTTCCAAACACAAAAATTAAGATTATCTTAATTGTAATGACTCAGTCGTTGGTTTAATTCAAGTATCATCAGTATCAATTTCTCTTATCTTGTGTGTACTGATTTGGTTTCTTTTCCATTTATGTACCACAAATTTCACACTCAAGGCCTAAATAGGAGCCCTCTGGGTGTTTTAACCTTCACTGATTTAGCTTTTATTATGCTGGAGAGAAAGTGTAATCAAACTTTATTTTATTACCGATGGCATTATTAGGCTCACGGCACTTACTTTTATGTTTGCCTTGTGTAATCATGTTAGAATAACCACATTATGTAGTTATCTTCATTTTATACTCCATTTCAAAATGAAATATCATACTTTATACTCTAATGCATAACCTGAGGGGTGAGGAGTGTACGTAGGCGTTTTTTTTCCATGACTCCACCCACATTCAGACATCGACCAATGGAATAAGGTTATAGAGCAGCTCGGCACGCCCTCTCCTGAGTTCATGAAGAAACTGCAGCCGACGGTGCGTAACTACGTGGAGAACAGGCCAAAATATGCTGGCCTGACCTTCCCCAAACTCTTCCCTGATTGCCTCTTCCCTGCAGACTCGGAGCACAACAAACTCAAAGGTAAGTGAGAATTTGTGCACATTTTGTTGCAAACATGTTATTTGACATTCAAAAAAATAAATACAATTTAAAAAAGTATTTTGTTTTATTGTAAAGTACACTTATAAGCCATTTCTTTGTGAGGTTTACTCAACAATACTACCTGGATAGTTAAGTAAGTAATCAACTGAGGTGAAGGCTGATATTTCTGTTTGATTCATCTCTCTTTGTATTCGTATGTGTTATTTTAATGGTTTGCCTGGGAGAATCATGCAGCAATTTCCTTCCCATTTGCAAAATTGAGAGACGTTTCATAAATTGTTCTCAGAGCTCCTGTTGTTCTTCAGGGCATAGCAGAGGAGAATCGTGAGCTTTTGATATGAAAATTGCGTGGTTGAGTTTATTCCCGGTGAACAGACGTCACATCACAGTCAGATGCTGAATGTTCTATGTGTGGGAAACAAAGAGGGGTGTAAGGCACTGCTGATTAGACTCAGTGGTGTCTGTGATTGTAAATGGTGTGTGTGTGAGACTAACAGATATGAGTGTGTTTCTGAACCTGCCGTCAGGTACAGCAGCTAAAGGCTCCGTCTGTCACAGTGTGATGGGAAAGAGGGTTCAACACACACTTAAAGGTGCTCTAAGCGATGTTGGGTGACGTCACTTCTTGCTGACGTTCAAAGTATTGTCAAACAAAACGGAGGCTAGCTCGACTCTCCCTCCTCCTCATCCCGTCCCCTCCCCCTCATCCCGTCCCCTTCCCCTCCCTTCCATGCTTCCTGAAACAGGCTTTTCCGATGTGAATTCGGGACTTTGCGCGTTCCTTCTCCTTTTCCCTCTTCTTTGCTATGTGTTCATCGGAACGTCGTCTCTTTGGTCGTGTGTCGGCCATATCAAAATTCAAGAGAATATAATTCTAACGTTAGTCGTTGTCTAGTACATCTCTCCTCTAGCTAACTTCCCTCTTCATGCTTCTCTCTCCTCCACTCCTCACACCCCCCTTTATGTGCACGCGCACTAACCCCCCAACCCCCACCCCCACCCCAACCCCAACCCCCAAATCCTTCTTGTCGGTTATTGGCTGGAACACGCTTTGTTATGATTCGTGGTCCAGGCTGGGCCAGTTTGTTTTTGTTGCCGTTTGTGGAGCCTGGGCTGTCTACAGAGACCGCGTTTTTTTACAGTGTGGTCAGGGGACAGGCAGCTAGCGAATAGTGAGGAGATGTTTGCTGTATGTGACAAAAAATGTCGCTTAAAGCACCTTTAATTCCAGGCCTTGTATAACATTGCACTGGACATTTTTGATGACTCCCTAATTCGACTCATCAGCCTGTTAGTTGAGGCTCCATGAACTGTTCTGTGTGTGTGAGATAAGGAAGACATCCAATATGGGCTGTGCTGTAAGCAACCACCATATTTTATTATATTATATTTATTTATTATATTATATATAGTTATATTTTATTTATTTTGTCATTTTATGTCATTTTATTTTATGTCATCATTTTATTTTGTGTCGTCATTTTATGTCATTTTATTTTGTCGTAATTTTATACCATTTTATATTTGTTTTATTTAGTTTAATTCTGTTCCTTTTGTTCATTTAATTGTCTATTTGTGAGTTCAGTTTGTATTTCAGTTTCATTTTATGTATTATTTTATTTTATTTTGTATCTGCTATTTTATTTTGTCATTGTATTTCATTATAATTTTGTTTCATTTCATTTTATTATTTTATTCCATCTTTTCATTGTATTTCATTTTTTTGTATCATTTTATGTCATTTTGTTGTTTTTTTAATTCGGTTCCTTTTGTGCATTACTTATTTTTGTGTATTTGTGAGTTCAGTTTGCATTTCAGTTTCATTTTATACATCATTTTATTTTGTCATTGTATTTCATTTTATTGTGTCATTTATTTCATTTTGTCATTTTTTCTTTCTTGTTCAGTTTTACTTTTTTGACTATTTGTTTTCCATTGCGTTTCAGTTTGACTTTATAGTCTGCAAACACAGCCAATATAAATGTAAAATTTCTATCATGTTAATAAAACACATTTACATGAGAAATTGAAAGGAAGAGGTGTGGAGCGAATCACAGAGAGTGAGAGTCAGCCATACAGATCTGCAGAAATCAGTGTCGGCCATTTTGAAGTGGTCCAGCCGGTGGCAGAGAGAAGAGAGAGAAGGGAGATATGGGATGATGCTGTGAGAGGAGAGAGAAAGGTTCTGACTTTACCCAGCTATTTATAGAGCAAGAAAGTGAGGAAATCAGGGAGCGTACAGAGGTGGAGAGGAAGAGAGGGAAGGAAAGGTGAGAGCACGAGAAAAGAAGAGCAAGAAAAGAGAGTGTGATGTTTTAGTGCCTTTGCGAATGAACAAACAAATAGAGGATGAAATATAAAGATTGTGATTTGTGAGATGTTTGCACTGCATTCCTCAAACATCTGAAATCAACAATAACTCTGTTTACTTAATAAATGTCTCTGCTCTAATAACATTAGCTATATCGTGTGAAATGCCCTCATTTTAATGATGTAAAGATTTCTCCGCTCTGTTGTCATGTGTTTTACAGCGAGTCAGGCCAGAGACCTGCTGTCTAAGATGCTGATCATTGATCCCGCTAAGCGGATATCAGTGGACGAGGCCCTCCAGCACCCCTACATCAATGTGTGGTACGACCCGGCCGAGGTGGAGGCAGTGAGTACAGTCTCCTAATTCTCTCAGCACTATCGATCAGTGCGCTTAGGGCCATCTGTCACCTGTTTATTCCACACTACTGCTAGCTCATTAAACACTGGACACAGCTTTTATAGACTCAGGTCTGTGCTTAAGTTTGGCCATATTCAGCATTTTGATTCATCTGTTTTTTTTTTTTTTTTTACATGGTTGGACCACTGTGACCAATCATGGTATCCTCCATCTCTCACATGATTGGATAGAATTGAAGAGGGGGGGAAAAAAAGCTACAATTTATTTGTATACAACACACAACACTATAAATATGTACAAATCAAATATCATACAAATATGATATATCATCACAGACATAAGACCTATTCAGTCTGAATTCTCAGTATAAAGAAATTGTACGGAAATATTTTAAAATTAAATTAACTTCTTGAATTTATTCAGATCATTCATTCACTCATTTACTCACCCACTCACTTAATCACTCATTCACTCATTCTTTCATTCACTCACTCACTCACTCATTTGTTCACTCGTTCATTCATTACTCATTCATTCATTCACTCACTCATTCACTCACTCATTAATTAATTCACTTATTCACTATTTACTTATTCATTCATTTCATAATTTACTCACTCATTCATTTAATCATTCACTCATTCATTCATTTACCCATTCACTCACTAATTCACTCACTCACTCACTCACTCACTCAATTATTCACTCATTCACTCACATTATATATTGTTTATTATTTATAAAATATTATGAATTAAACTCACTACATTGTTACACCAACAAAATGATTTTTTTAACAATTGCATGCATTTGTACCAAGTCTGAAATATCAAATTCATGAGGTTTTTACATATATATATTTTTTTTCTGCATGTAGTGATTGACTGATTTAATTGTATTTATTTATTTTATTTTTTGTGTGTGCTGAAAAATTTATTCAGGCTAAAACAATGTAATTTTGTCATATAATGAGTATGATTGATCATCATATTTAGCTGCTTTGCTGAAAATATTATTATATTATATTATATTATATTATATTAATTATATTATATTATATTATATTATATTATATTATATTATATTATATTATATTATATTATATTATATTATATTATATTATATTATATTATATTATATACAGATCATATAGATCCTCACTCAATAGTTTTAGATTATTAGCTAGGTTTACTTTATCATGTTGCATTTGTTATTGACGGTTGATTCTGGGGACCTTCATCAGTCTGAGAGGACACAGGAAAGGAGTAAAAATACCACAAGGTTGTCCTGTTCTTTGATGAAGATTTCTAAACATTCAATAAGCATTTGACTCTGATTTTATTCACACGTCCCCTTTTGACAAACAGCTTGTTCTTGTCTAAAGTGCGCATCTGTACCGTTTCAAAGGGGTTTCAATGACACAACGGCCCTGGTTTTCTTGTTTAAGAGAGTGCACAACACAAAGTACAAAGCTACAGAGATAAATATGTAATACAATACTAGCTAAAATTTATTGTGTGTAGCTGTTAGCAGTTGCTATTTTATGTGAACATACATTTTCTGTTGATCGAAATATGAAACGGAAATACTAATATGGTCAAAATGATAGAAAATCTGACATTCATTAGCAAATAGTTTGTTTTAATAACCCATGAAGCATCATTATGATTAGTGTGATTCTTTTCTCCTTCTCTCTGGTGTTTCTCTTTCTCTGATGAAGGCCAGGAATCAGCAGATATCTATGGTAAATAAAGACCATTCCACACTTAGGAAACCTCCTCATCTCAAATCACTCACACACCGATCTCTTTGTAACACACTTTAATGTCTAAAACTCAAAAACATAATAAGATTTGAAATTTGCACAGTGTGTGTGTAGGGTGTGAATATCTGTGTATTTGTATGTGTCTGTATTGTGTACTAATCTTGTAGAATGTAGCTAAGAGATGAGTTTAAATTCTATATTCAGATAACATTTAGAGAATAGAATAGAATTTTTAAAGTTAATGTCAAACCTACAATTATTCATTTTTGTGTATAAAAAAATAGTGTAAAGTTTAATTGGATTTGTTAGTTTGGCTTACGTCCCATTCGGTTCCATGGAGAGGGCGGGGTTTATGACCTATACTGCAGCCAGCCACCAGGGGGCGATCAAAACGTTTTGGCTTCACTTTTGAGGATGCGTGTGGCACATTGGGATAAACATATTTATCGCTTCAACATGCATCATTGTTTTTAAATTCCTCCGTTTTCACAGTACAACGCGAAAACAACGTTTTCAAATGTTTCCAATTCAGAGAGCGTCTTTAAGAAGCTCAAAAAACACCATCTCAGTGTGGACGAAAGGTCATAGCAGAGAAAAAAAGAATTTATGTATCTGGATTAGTGTAGACGTAGCCTTTAGACGTAGTTAAATTAACTCACTTGTGGGTTTTGTGCAATAAATAAACAACTAATATACTGTAAATTAATAATGCAGGTGCATTGTGCTTTAAGTGACCCTGTTTCCCCAAAATGATCCTTTCAGTGCCATTTTAATCTCTCTCTTTCTGTTTATATCTTTCTTTAACTATCTGGCTTGTCACAAAACCTAGCGAGCTGCCTACCTAGACTGCATTTTTGTCAGCAACACAGGGGCATTTGAAATGAATCGCATGTGGATGCCTGAAAATGTTGCTGAGGATTGATTGGATTGCTCAAATGTGTCCATGATGTCCTAAAATGCAGTCTAGTTAGTCTGCTCACTAGCCTCTCTCATGTCTCTGTCTTTATCCTAAACCTTACTGCGGACTTTTCTGTCCTACTAATGGTGGTGTTTGGTCCTTATTTACTAAGTTCTTACCGTTGAACATGTCAGCTGCATGTGCAAATGGTGATAAACACTTTACATTACAGTGTCATGTTATTTTTTGTGCAAATATTATTAATTACAAAAACAAAATAATTGAATAGACACGTGTAATATTATATTATGAACACTGTAATGTAACATTAACCCAGCCCAGACAGCAACATAGTGTCGGCCCACATCCGGGCCACATCTGGTACATGTGAGCAAACACTATGTTGCTGTCTTGGAGATGTTTTAACATTACAAATCTGGCCCTCATATGTTTTCTGATCAAAATCTATGCAAGATGAAAAGCATTACATCAAATAAGTGACTCTACAGGATTGTCTTCATGATTAAGGACAAGCAATGATAAAGCTTAAGACATGTTTATTCAGAAGACACTCAATGTTTATGATTATGTTGGGGTAATTATTAAATGTGTTCCTCTTTCTCTCTCTGTCTCAGCCTCCTCCACAGATCTATGATAAGCAGCTAGATGAGAGGGAACACTCCATTGATGAATGGAAAGGTAGGCCTTCATGAACACACAGACAGATGAAGAGATGCAGCAGTTCACACACTATGTTGTTTTTCTATCATGGTGACTTGTTTTTTATACTGAGCCAGTATAAAAAAGTTTATATCCTTACAGTATATGGTAAAACTAGACCTTTGCATTTTTACATTTTAAATAAAACTTGATTTTAACATGACATTTTTGTAGGACATGGCTGATCACCACAATGTAGGTTATTTCAGGTTTTACTGTCTGTTTAGTATTATTTATATACTATTGTAGTATTTATTCATATTTTGAAGTAGCTTTTATTTTAATATTGCGAGTTTTCATTTTAGTAACTTTATTATGTGCTTTTGTAACCTTAATTAGTTGTCCTTTTTAACACGTTTAGTAATTTTAGTACTTCAACTTATTTCAGTTAGTTTCTAGGGAAACATAATTAGGTTTTTTAAGCTTAAGATCTCAGCTTTATTTCAATGAATGAAAATGATTTATTTTTTATAACAATGGGTATACGTAAATAACAACACTCTTAGCAATAGTACTGCATTCTAAACAACTTGACACCTTCAGTTTACCACATGGATTTGCCATTAATAATCTACAAGTACTTGTTAATTTTACCCTTGTCTTGTTTTTTTGTTGGTTTCTAATGAACCAAACGTGCTTTTGAGTCGATTAGCTCTAAATGTGATCCTTTCTCTCTCTTTTCCTGCACCCGTGTCTCTCTCTGGCTCAGAGCTCATTTATAAAGAGGTGATGAACTTCGAGGAGAGAACAAAGAATGGTGTGGTGAAGGGACAGCCCTCTCCCTCAGGTACTCTCTGTGCATAAGCTATGCTTCTGTAAGTCAATTTAAAGTGATTTCAGCTGTTTATGAGAAACCCTCCCATTGTGACTGCTCCATTTGTCCCTGTCCCCCTCTCATCTCGTCCGTGTGACACAGAAAGAACACGTCTTGAGTGTGATTACGTGCTAGTTTTTCATCTGTTATTTTGACGATGTTGTCTGTTGTAGTCTTTGCTGAAATTAATAAAAGGTGCTGTAAGCGATTTCAGCCACTACTGCTATTATTTGACTTTACCACTACAAAACAAATGCTACGTTAAAGAAATGTCGTAATTACCGTAACTACGAGATGAGAACACGTGACGTTCTATTTAGAGCTGGTCATTTTTTATTTCTATTGGAACACTATAAATGCCAAATTGAATCTGCAGTGGTCAGGTGGTACAATCTCAGAAAAATCCCAGTTTACAAGTTGTAATTACAAGTTCTAGTAGGACGTGACAGTTTTTTACGGTAATTATGGCATGGCATGAACGTACCTAAATCTCGTACCTAAAACCCCACCCCCAAAGACGCTGCTTGACAGGCAGAGAGTGTTTTTGATTGGCTAAAAAAGCATGGGCCTCTCCCAGAGACTTACAGCATCTTTAAGAAAGCACTTTATAACACTGTTTTTAATTTAGCCTATTTTTCACTTGAACAGTTACAATTTGACCTTCGCTAAACCCTGCCTTAAAATGTAACTGACCAATCCAGTCCTCCATTTTGTCTCTTTTACAGTGCGTGCGTACATAATTATGCAAGTCGATATTCTGATCATATTTTTTTCCAAGCACATTTTACTAATTCCAAACCACATCAATCCTAATAACTACTATTAATAATAATTATGCACGCACTGTATAATGTAAGTCAGTGGAGGATCTGTGAGTTTGGATATGCGTATATGCAGTTCTATCAATTGAAAATATCCAAAAATACAGTCAAATGATTTTCATAACCATCTTTCAGGACACTTGTAATCACTTTAATTTGTTTTGTTTTTCTGAGAAGCATTTGCCTTGATTCTGGTTCAGAATGTTACTATGTAATTTTTTTTATATGAAAAAATGGCAGATGAATGCTTTCCAATGTCCCAATTTATTCCAGCCCATTTAATAATAATATCCCAGCATTTATACCACTTTATAAGCATATTTTATATTCCGTGAAGCATGCTTGGTTAGCAACCATAACCGAAGGGGCGGAGCTTAGTAAAGGAAACATATTTTTTTCACTTTAAACCATTATATAAATAAATTCTACATGATTGTAAAAATATCCAAGTTATTGTATAATTAAAAAAAAAAAAAAAAAAACTAAGCAAACTAATGCTTGAGTTTAAAACATTGCTAAAATGTTAGGAACTGGCCTGGGTTCATTTTTTAAAAACGTATGTGTATCTGAATTTATATTGTATTGTAATGTATATTTGCCACTGTATATGTATACATGTTTCATAATTAAGGTTGGAGTCCATGATGTCTGACATTGAGTCAACACTGAAATATTTTTAGGATTAATTTAGCATTAAGAATATGCTAATTCACTCAACTTAGAGGCTTTTTCTTGGAGGATTGTGGGATGTCGAGTCCATTTTATCAGCAGCCTGCAGTGTCTCCGTTTAACCTGTAGAGGGCAGCACATGTATGTGTGTGTGTGTGTGTGTGTGTGTGTGTTTGCATTGGTGCGGTGTTGCATGTCTGCAGTCTGCAATCCTGCAGCACTGAAGGTGACAGACAGACAGACAGTGACACGAGCTGAAGTTCTTCCCGTTTACTGTCGTCTCACTCACTTATTAACATCCGATCATTTCAATGATCGATTGGTTTCTAGCTGCTTATGTTTTGTGATATTGCTAGTGTTTGACTGCATTTTGCATGCGTTGTCCATCTTTTTCTGGCCTCATTTTCTCTCTCTCTCTCGCTCTCTCTCAGTCAGTCTCCCCCTTTGTAATTAAGAGCTTGTGCTGAAGAAAGCAGTCGCAATGCAGCTCCACATTTCACAGCAGTGTGGGTTAGTGTGTTGAGTCGTGTGTGTGTAGAAAATCACATGTTCAGTTCAATTCGGCTTATTTGTATAGCACTTTTCATAAACGCACATATATGATTTCATAAATTGTGGTTTATAAGAGTAATTAATAAGTTTGTTTTATGAAAAAGTATGATTTGTATTTTTCAGACAGGTGCAGACTGCAGAGCAAACATGTAAATGGCGGGTTATTTTCAACATACATTGATCACATATCTATGACGGATGAGAATTCTTGAAGACTCGTGTTTGTAGATGTCCTGCAGCTGCAATGGACCATTGTTGATGCAGTGATACAGTACGTTTAGTTAAACCCGCAGAACTGTACTTGGGTTAAAATCGATGCAGCTATAAATCCTCATTCCCTTCCAGTTTATTAAGGGTCTGGGAGTCAGAGATGCGCTTTCCTGCAGTATAAATGAGGGATTTATGGTGGTCTCTGGGACGCTTGTTGGGGGGAGGCGTGACTGGAGGATTCTGTTAAGTGAGAGCAGAGCGATGTAGCTGAAAGTCTATTTTTGAGATGGAGAAAGAGCAGAGGAAATGGTCAGGAGAAACCCAGAAAACCAGTGAAGACCATTAGGGAATTCAAGCTGGTCTAAAAAACTTCTGCAAAACCCAGCTGGCTTGGCTGGTCAATCTGGGACCAAAAAAGGGTCCAAAACCTCTCTAAAACCAGCTAACAGACCAGTCAAGACCCTTTTTTTGTAGGGCTGGACGAAGCAATTTTGTTTTCGGTATTTATTGCGTCTTTGTAGCTTTTTTTAATGGTGCATTTACTGTTCTTTTATCTTCCTTAAAAATACTTTTCATAAAGTACATTGAAATTAAAGAAATTAATGTTTTTACTCAGCAAGGGTGCATTAAATTGATCAGAAGTGACAGTAAGGATGTTTATAATGTAACACATTT
This sequence comes from Abramis brama, assembly GCF_963993115.1. NCBI lineage: Eukaryota > Metazoa > Chordata > Actinopteri > Cypriniformes > Leuciscidae > Abramis > Abramis brama. The sequence continues at coordinate 27,499,711 of NC_139977.1, read as the reverse complement.
TATTTCTATTTCAAATAAATGCTGTTCTTTTAGACTTTTTGATCAAATAACCCTGAAAAAAACTATGTATTGTGGTTTCTACAAAAATAATAAGCAGCACAATTGTTTTCAAAACTGACAATAATAAGAAATGTTTCTTTCAGACCAAAATTAGGATGATTTCTGAAGGATCATGTGACACTGAAGACTGGAGTAATGATGCTGCAAATCCAATTTAAAAAAAAATTCAAACTCTGAAATATTAAAATATATTAAAATGGAAAACAGATATTTTAAATTGTAATTATGTTACTGTTTTTACTGAATTTCTGATTCAATTTCAAACAGAGAAGAATTCTAGGCAATGTAAAGTTTTTTCTCGTCTTCTATAGAGTTTGTGGAAATATTCTTGTTCGTCTGTGCCGTGAGGCTCACTGATGCTCTCAGTGTGATGTGATATGTAACTAGCTATCATATTTTGCTGGTTTGGCACATTTCCATAGAGCGAAAGAGTGAGTGAGAGAGAGAGGCTGAAAGAGAGACGGTGACCATAAAGCTGACAGAGATAAAAAACCCTTACTGAGCCAATGTCACCCACCCTCTTAATTTTTTCTTCTCATTTTAAAGGGTAGCTTCTGCTTTCATCATTTATCCTATTGCCATTATTTTTTCATCCTAACCGTTGGTTCCAGCCCCACTCTGCAGTCGTGCTTCAAAATTGCATTGAAATGTTAATCTCAAATAAGGATGTGGTATAAAGTTATTGTAAATCATGTTCACAGCACTGAATGGGTATTAAAGAGCCGCCTTCTATTAAAATGAAAGCTGTAGCCCGTCAATCAAGTAAATTAGCTTGTAATGTTATCATAGGAAGCCGTTTAAGGGGTTATTTGCGTTTGATTTTTATCAAAAGCAATCGCCTTGCCTGATTGGATTGGGCTGAGCTCAATTTGCTGAAGGATTCCAGGATTTCTGGCTTGTGGATTTATAGGGCAGCCAGTGCAACTCTCACACCGGATGATGAAAAATAGGGACAATTTGTCCTTTTTGCAGGAGCCTTTATTTATTACTTCTTGTAGAGCGTTAGCTCCACCTTGTGGCGCATCTCATTTTTAATTTTTTTATGTGCTTTTTGTTACAAGCATGTAGAATGATTGTGTAACTAGTGATGCTTACTGAAAAATACTGGAAATACTGTGTTTGTGTGTGTACTCTAATGGTTGGTACAAAAAGAAGCAAGTATATCTTAAAGTCCCCCTGTAGTCAATAATTGTATCCCTTAAAGTGCCCTATTATGGATTTTTGAAAATGACTTTTGTTGTAGTGTGTAACATAGCTCTAAGTGAATGAAAACGTCCTGCAAAGTTTTAAATCTGAAAGTGCACCGTATATAAAGTTATTGTCTTTCAAAAGTAAGTCAATGAAATGAATCGTTTTTCAAACGAGTCATAAGCGTTTCGTTGTGACGTCAAGACGAAACATTAGCATATGAACGCCCTCAAACCGGCAGCTGACTCCTGTGGACACTGGATAGCATCATGTCGAGAAGACTCTGTGCTCTACAATGTGAAGGTAAAGGCAGTTTTTTTCCACTGCCCAAGGACGAGCATGTGAAGAATCAGTGGTTAAAATTCATCTTTACCACAATACCAGCAGTATAATCCTAACCTTTTGCTGTGTTCCCTTTATTTTACTGAGTTCAATGCAGGATTCGCAAATCACTTGCTCTTGAAAGATGGAGTTCAAAATACTTAGTTTTGAGTTTTATATTCTGTAGGTCTCCTGCTAACTGGTTAACTCACATTATTACTGTCTTACTGAAATAGTTCTGCTAATCAGTTGTGGGCCACTATTACCTAAAACTGTGTCTATTAATGCAGATCGTCTGTCGTTCTCACTACTTTGAGGAAAGATTAAGCATGGAGCAAGATTTGTTTTACCAACGTTTATGTTACATCAGTCATTCATGCAAGAGCTCGGCTAATGTATGCACTGTTACTGATACAGTTTCCATGTGTTCACCGCAATAAATTAGAAAAATACTCGGTAAATAAATAAGTACAAGTAAAATAATCGGTTTATTGATGGACATGCACTTGTTAATGCTGATGGTGAGGAAATACAGCTGCAACATCTCATAATGTACCTCAGACTGAGTAGTGTATCACTGAGAAACACTGAGTCCTGCTCGAGTCGTCCTTGCGATGGAGGTTCGGGTTGAATGACTAGTTCTTCCAGTGTTTCATCATCGTCATTGTTCGTTACTGTGTTTAGTCTACGGTTTAGGAAGCCTCAGGATAAGCAGAGCTGACGTTGTTATGGCAATGGACGTTTTTGTTTTCGACGCGCACACTGTACACGTTAAACCAATCACAACAGACTGAGATGTCTGGCCAATCAGAGCAGAGTAGCTCGCTGAAAGGAGGGATTTAGAGAGATTGATTCAACTGACGAGTCGTTTGAGAATCACTGAAAATGTGGTGATGTGCAAATGTGTTTTATGAGAAAATGAAACCGTTTTTTGACCTTTGATTCATATACAGTGGTGGTCAAAATTGATGGCACCCCTGATAAATATGATAAAAAATGGCTTTAAAAAATAAATCTGCATTGTTTATACTTTTGATCTTTCATTCAAAAAATTCACAAAAATCTAACCTTTCATTGAAGTAAAAGAATTGAAAGTGGGGGGTAAATCACATTATAAAATAAATGTTTTTCTCCAAAACACGCTGGCCATAATTGTTGGCACCCTGCTATTAAATACTTTTTGCAACCTCCTTTTGCCAAGATAACAGCTCTGAGTTTTCTTCTATAATGCCTGATGAGTTTGGAGAACACCTGACCAGAGATCAGAGAGCATTCCTGCATACAGAATCTCTCCAGATCCTTCAGATTCACAAGTTCATGTTGGTGCTTCTTCTCTTCAGTTCACTCCACTCATCAGGTCAGGGAACTGGGACGGTCATGGCAGAAGCTTCATTTTGTGCTCAGTTACCCATTTTTGTGTTGATTTTGATGTTTGTTTTGGACCATTGTACTGATGGAAGATCCAACCACGGCCCAGTATAAGATTTCTAGCAGAGGCTGTCAGGTTTTTATTTTTTATCTGTTTGTATTTGCTAGAATCCATAATACCATGTATCTGAACAAGATGTCCAGGACCTCCAGCAAATAAATAGGCCCACAACATATAAGGTCAAGCAGTATATTTAACCGTAGGCATGGGGTACTCTTCATCCCTGTTTGCACCAAACACATCTGGTGGGTTTGCTGCCAAAAAGCCCTTTTTTAAGTTTCATCTGACCACAGAATCCGGTCCCTTTTGAAGATCCAGTCGTGTCTGACAACTGAATATGCTGGAGTTTATTCGTGGAGGAGCGAGGAGGATTTTTCTTGAAACCCTCCCAAACAACATGTGGGGATGTAGGGGTTGTTTGATATTTTTTTTTAGGCTTTCTGACCCCAAGACTTAACAAATCTCTGCAATTCTCCATCTGTGATCCTTGGAGAGTCTTTGGCCACTCAAACTTTCCTCCTCACCATCCATTAAGATAATATAGACACACGTCCTCTTCCTGGCAGATTCGTTACATCTTTAGTTGATTATAACTTCTTAATTATTGCCCTGATGGTCAAAATGGGGATTTTCAATTCTTTAGATATTTTCTTACAGCCACTTTCTATTTTGTGAAGCTCAACAATCTTTTGCTGCACATCAGAACTATATTCTTTGGTTTTTCTCATTGTGATGGATGATTCATGGAATTTGGCCTTTGTGTTTCCTCATATTTAAACTCCTGTGAAACAAGAAGTCATAGCTGGACAATTTCATGTTCCTAGTCCCCCTGGTGTGCAAAAAAAGGTAAATATTAATGGGAATATACTTCAGAGATATTTTTCTCATAAAAAATTCTAGGGGTGCCAACAATTATGGCCAGCGTGTTTTGGAGAAAAACATTTATTTTATAATGTGATTTACCCCCCAAATTCAATTCTTTTACTTCAATGAAAGGTTAGATTTTTGCAAATTTTTTGAAGGAAAGATCAAAAGGATAAACCATGCAGATTTATTTTTTACAGCCATTTTTTATCATATTTATCAGGGGTGCCATCAATTTTGACCATGACTGTAAACCTGTTGTAGGAGACTCCAAAACAACATTAGGAAACTTTAAATATTTAAAAGTTTTTTTCCTGTGAAAAAAAATTCTTAATGCCTTAAAATAGCTTAAATGTAACTCATATAGTATATGCGGTTCTATGAATATGCAAATTAGCCCCGCCTCCACTCACTCACACCAGCTTAGAAATCTACTCGCTGACGTAATTGGTTAAGTTTTTGACGTCAGAAGCACCAGCGATTTCAAACCGTGGTTTTGAGACTGTCTTTGGTTCACTGCAGTTTTAAAGAGAAAATACTCAGCAAAGGTGTTGACTTATGAATTTGCACATGGTTTGTCTTAAAGCATATTAAAAACACCACATAGACATAAACAATATTAAAAACTTGATTTTCACCACAGGGGAACTTAAAGAAAATAATAGAGTAAAAATAGTTTATATTCATATTCTGTGCTTAGGGTTCAGGACAGCATGGAGAGGGTTTAGGATAGTCATCTGTTGGCATTTGGACAAAAACATGGCTTAACATCCTACAGTATCACCTCAGAGACTCAGTCCATGGACTCCACCCTTAAAGACCCCACTTTCATCCGTGTGGGATATTTGTACACGTTTTGTTGTTATTGTAATTTTTGGTATTTGATCTTCTGCTTATAGTATCTATCAGCCCTGTAGAGGGCACTGTGGCTGCGCTTTCTTTTTTCGTTGTAACCGTTTTTCCCCCGTTACTTCCCTTAGCGCAGGTGCAGCCATGAACAGCAGCGAGAGCCTCCCCCCCTCCTCCTCCGTCAACGACATCTCCTCCATGTCCACCGATCAGACCCTGGCGTCCGACACCGACAGCAGCCTGGAGACCTCCGCCGGACCCCTGGGGTGCTGCAGGTGACTAACCGCCTGCCTGCGCAACCCCATGTTCTTCAGAAGGTGAACCCACAAACCTCGGAAAAATGTAATTAACGAAATCAAATATATGCGTAAAATAATGTACCATGAGTAAATGACGACAAAGTGTGCATTTTCATTCTGAATATGTATATTTATGAATCTTCACTAGTTGCTTTGCTTTGAATCCCCTCATATGGCATCCAAAAAATTAACGAGACTTAAAAAAAAGAGAGCAAAAAAAAAAAGGACTTAATCGGGCATCTCTGTAAAGTGTACATTGACTGCTATCTAATACCTTGCGATTTTCTGTGCTTCGGTTGATGTGGCAGGGTGGGCTTTTACTTTAATGAGCACTGTACAATAATCGATCAACCCTTGTATTCTGCCCTAATGAGATGATTTTTTTTTTTGCTTGTGCCGAAACCCCCAACTGGTTTCGGATGGGCTGGTGTGTCTCTGTGCGATTCCTTGTAAGGTATAATAATAATATGTACAATGGCGCCCCCTATCTCTTGTATATATGTAATTGTGTACAGCTGTGAGGTGTTCTCAGAGTGGGACTGACGGCCAGTAGAGGGAGTTTTCGCACACCTTGCCACATTACAGCTAATCACCCCTTTCCCTTTGCCTGTAGTCTTGCATGGTCAGAGAAAAAAGTACTTAAGCTAATTATAACATATACAATTATAGAGAACCGTGTTTATATAACATTTAAGGAGCTGAAGGGTGAATGTGGGTGAATGTATCTGTCGCTCGACTGGAAGTGAGGCTGCTTTAAAGGAAGCCATTGGGGGGTACAAGCACTGTTGCTGTCATTTTCCCACTGTCAACAGCCCTTCCTTCGTGTTTGTGAAACTCGCCCTCTCTGCGACAGCCTTGCATGCTTTAACTTCACCTTTGAAAGGTGTGTCTAACTAAGTCGAGAAGCATGAGCCTCATCTTCACTTTTGGTTCCTTGGTCACATCCACGCAAAACTAAATCTCATCTCGAAATTCATACTTTTGTGTTGGCTGAAGGGAATCAACGTGCTTACTACCTAAACTTCACAGCAGGAGTTTATTATTAAATTGTTGGATTTGGGAAGTGCCTTTGAAATAATGCAGTTTCCTCCTCAAAAACACGAATACAGTAAACGCGACGGCTCTGATAGAGGTGTCGGATGTGTCAGGTCTGTTTACCCAATCCCACAATCCCCTATTCATATAGATTTCCTAGTGTAGTCTAAGTGTCTGATTTAAAGTCAATGTATGTATAAAAAAATGGAGAAAAAAAAGGCACCTGGACAAAAATCTGTTATAAGCCCCAGATCTGAGAACTACAGTGGCCTCAGACAGTATTTGGACATTTACATCACACTTAAAAATGTTAATTACATTAAAAGAAAAGAAAAGAAATGCCAGTTCTCCTCAAGTTCACACAGGTGTAGTTCATCACATTAAATATCAACACATTCCACTATCGTTTGACAACCGTGAAATGTCCAAAGTTTCGTTTTGAGCAATTTATGTGTCATTTAACATATTAGGTTAAAAAAATGCTACTATTATTTTGTTATATGGATTTACATGTATTTTTTAATAAATGTCTGAAGTGTCCAAATACGCTTTGGGGCCACCGTTTGTTCCCGTGTAACCCCTCCACATTCACATTAATTGTTCCATTTTTAAAAAGACGAGTAATGTAGTTTAAATTTTCAAAAACACATGGCTGATGTTTTCAGTATTAGGTAAAGTTTAGCTTCATTACATTATGAAGTACACAGTAAATTGAACATATAATATTTCAGTTGTACGGTTTTGTTTTGTACCTGTATTTGTCTGATTTTATCCGTGTACTAAACATTTTAATAAAGGGATTAAATACACATGATCAAATGATTTTTTTTTTTTTTTTTGGTTTGTTTATGTAACAAAGCTCTAATTTTCTAACTCATTATCATCTAGAAACACTCTTTTTGTGGACAAAATTGGTTAACTAGTATTAATAATTAAATTACTTGTATTTATAATAATTGCATTGCATGTTAATGTTTATCTGATTCTGCTTAAAAGGTACACTATGTAACTTTTGACCCTCAAGCTGCAGAAGAACTTTGTTTTGGTTGTGTTTCGGCTCTGCGTGACTTCGCGGATGAATATGGTTATCACACTGCTCATAAAACGCGCACTACTAGGCTTAAGAGAAATAACTAGTTTAGATGGAAAGGATCTCAAGCTAACTAGCTGAAGATGTTACAGTAGCTTTACCTATTAGTAGACACGTTACTTCCTTAAATAAATTCCAGCACTGCGCTACAATAATGAAATGACCCTTCAAAATAGAAAATGCTTTACAATGAGCTCTGTTAGAGAGCTAACTTACGACAATTTATCTGTTCAATAAAATACCTTACCTTGTTGAGTAATAAAATCACCATCTCTGCGTCGCTTTTACAACATTTCAAATCCCTCAGTCAGTTCTCTACATCTCTGAAAAGCCAAGCCAATGTGGGTTCTTGTTCCAGTAACGTTACGAGCTTTGTCGCGCTCTCTTTTTGCCAGCAGGTTCTCCTCTGTTGAGCGTTTTATAACAACGGGTGATTTCCCAGAGGTTGGAGATTTAGTGAGCTCCATATCAACCTTTCTCTCTCGTTGTGACAACTAACCTATGCCACTCCAACAACATTCACGCGTCTAAATAGCCGGTGTGGTGAACAATCGAGTCTGGTTGAAGAGATGAGTCCGAGTTGCGTCAATAGCAGAGGAGAAAGACCGCGAAATTTAGAAATACGACCGTCTGTTATTGTGTCACGAAATGTAGTTTTAAGAGTTTCTCAGTCGAGAATGTAGTTGTTTGAAGCTCAAATATGTTGTTTATTTATTATAAAAAACACACTAACAACGAGAAATGTTTAATTTCACAATCTATAGCTTCGGTTAAATACTATAGTCTATTAAACATATAAGTTAAAATACATGAATGACTCGTTATAACGTAGTACAAAGTTCTTCTATAATAAAGTGATTTTGTATTATTTGTAACCAGGCACTAAAGCGATTACCCATAAAACGTGCTTTGAACCAATCGGATTGCTTGGGTCCTAAGCTCGGACTCATCTCTTCAACCGGACTCGATTGTTCTCCACACCGGAGCAACTTTTAGGCTTGTTCGACTTCATGCAGCTCTGCGCAGACCGATCGGCGGCTGACTTGAAGCAGTGCATGCCGGTTAGAAATTTTGTCCGACTTGATCCAGCGCCGACGCCACGTGACTGTGACATGTGTCATCAAAGTACCGCGAGAGCGATTCGAGAGTAGCCGGAGAACTCAGCCAGCGCAGCTTCTCAAGAGCGGCTGCACTGGGCTGCACGAGGGCGGGTGACGACACAGCTGTTCCACCATTGGCCGGATTCACCGCATGACAACGATCACGTGTGTTGCGTGTTTATTCAAACACCTTTAGTTCCTCTAAAGCTCACAAATCAGTTTTTTTTATAACAGTAAACACTCTTTTTATGTAGTTGCGATGTTAAATTGTGTCATGTTTATCAAAATAAAACTGATTAAAAAACGTAGACTCCACTTCATTGATAGTAGCTTATGTTGAACTTTATTCTTGTTCAAACAGACGCTGTATGAAGCAGTACATAAAGTATTTAATGAAAATGTCTCTGACACATTATTTGGCAAATATTGCATTTATTTCACTTCAGCTGTGGTAAAGTATGCAAACACCACGTGAGCGGTCACTACGGGAACCAGAAAGTGTCCGACTTCACGTCTCCGTTTGCAGCTCCTCCCCGCCTGCACGCGGCTACTCTCGCCGATCAGTTGCATCCAGCCGCAGCCGATGTCGAACACACCTTTTCTGTTTTTACCGATATGACGAGACGCACGGGCGAGTGACGTATGAACGCAATTTCCTGCGAAAACCGTCCTGTCTGGTATAAAATATAAACCCTTATAATAATAGGTTTACTATAGTGAATCATGGTAAGACAAACACACGTTTTGGAAAAAGGATTGATGATGTATTAACTCAATGTTTATTTTGGTTAATAAAAAAATAAAAAAAAAGTTTCATAGTGTACCTCTAAGTACATGCAGACGTTCAATTGAAGTTTTATTTATTTTATGGCAGACAGTCACATGCATTTGACATCAAATATCAACCCTATAAGTGTGATTGCATATTCTAGCACTTTCAGAGCTGAATATGAAATCATGTTCAAACATAAAACCTCAGAATTTTGATATTGAAATCCATTTAAATTCCCATTTTATTTGCCTGAACATTATCAGAAGTTTCCCAACCTAATCAGACATTTCCACCATAGTAATCAACATAAAAAATTCTCACGTCACCTTATATGGTACAAAGTAAAACATATCATCTCTAGAGGACAGAGAGGGTTCTGGGAGGTCTCCGTTCTCTGGAAAATATTTCAATATGGCTGCTGCTGATTTTACAACAGGGTGGACACGTATACAGTAGCTTTTGTATTTCAACTGTTAGAATTCAATACTAATTGTAAACCGTTGCGTATCCAATTTGTTGACTGCATTTCATTTAGGAATAGACGGATAGCAATGTTGTGTGGCATCTTGCATTTTATACAGGTTATTTTTCGACTAAAGGCCCTCGTATCTGTCGGGTCACTCACAGGGTTCATTTTTGCGACTCCATCTTCTCAGTCGTCCATTTTGAAACTCAACTTAAACCAGTTGTTATGAAATCAAGCTCAAAACGTTAACTTGAAATATGAACTCAAACTACAAGGCTTCCTCATACAAGAGGTTGAAATGTGTGTAATGTCAGCCCAGGAGTGTGTGTTTCTCCCATGGTGCTTGAAATAAAAACATTGATGTCTCAGAATGGCTTCTGATCAAAGTAGGTGTCAACATTGAATGTGTGTACTTTTCAGAATGATATAATGCTGCTTCTGAAACCATTATAAGCCTGTGAGAGCAGTGATGTACTTGGGAAGCCACTACTGTTGCATTGTGGGTAAAGTATTGAGTGTTAAAGCTGAAAGAACGTGGCAGGTGTGCTGTACGTGCTGTATTGTAGAGTTTGACTTTGTCTCGTGACAGTGGAGGTGCAGTGTGTGAGCACGGAGCGAAAGATTGGAAATTATGTTACATAACAATGTGCTATTATGATGTCATCATTTAAACTCCAACTGATTGGTCGAGATGGTGGCCTTAACAGAATTGTAAAATATTCCCTGGTTTTGTTTTAATCTGTTAATTAGTCCAATTCAAAAACCTGTTCATTATCCAGTCTTGAATGTTCATCATAATTAATGCATGTTCACTAGATGAAAGCGTTCAGCAGCTCCCAGATAACACATCTGTCATGTTATGTTTGAAATGAAGGTATATTTAATGTAATATTTTCGTATGAATTACATGCTTCCATCCAAACAATCTGCACAACAATGTACCGTTGATGAATCTGTGTCACTGCAATCAAAGGAAACACTCAGAGCAATACTGACCATCCATTACCATTGACTTCTTTCACTTTCTTTCTGTTCTCTTTTCCTTTTTTTCCTCCCTTTTCTTCTTTCCTTTTTCCTTTTGCTTTTTCAGTTCCCTCGTTTCTTTTCTTTCCTCCCTATTATTTTTTCCTCCTTTCACTGTTCTTCTTAGTTACCTTTTGTTCCTTTCCGTCCTTCCTTTCTTCCTGTTTCTGTTCCCTCCTTCCATCATTTTTTTTCCTAATTTCCTTTTATTCGTTTACTATCGTCTACCTTTTTGCTTCCATCCTTTCCTTTTTTCCCCTTCTTCCTTCCTTAGTTCCTTATCGTTTACTTCCCTCACTTCCCTTTTTTCTCCCCCATTTTTCTTTTTTCCTTCCTTGTTGCTTTTTGTTAACTTTCAATTCCATCCTTGCTTTTTTTGTCTTCATTTTTGCCTTCCTTCCTTCCCTTATTATTTTTCTTCCTTTCCCTTTCCCTTTCTTTCCTTCTTTTATGCATTATTTTCTTTCCATTCTTCCTGTTTCTCTTTCTGTCTACCTTTTTTGTTTCCTTCCTTCTTTGCTCCATCTTTTCTATCTTACTTTTTGTTTCCCACCTGTTTCCTCTCGTCATTTCTTTCCGTTTACATTCCTTTCTTTGCCTTTTCTTTTTTATTGTCCTTTCCTTGTTTCTCCATTTATTTTCTTTCTTTCTTCCTTTTTGCTTTTCTGTCCTTCATTCCTTTCTTTTTCCGTTTTCCCTTTTTTCCTTTTTCCTTTTGTTTCTCTTCCTCCTGCTTGTTTGTTTTATCTTTCCTTTTATCTTTTTTGTCTTTCTAAGGTTATTCAATGTCAGAGATCTTTAAGTGTGGATGAACAATGGATTGTTTTTCATGAATTCACACTGTATTAATACGTGATGTTCAACTCAATCAAGTCTTTATGGTTTCATTTGGACTCAGATGGTATTTTAAAGCCTCTTTCTCTCTCCGTCTGTCTCTTTCTGTGCTGTCAGTGAGCCATTCTGTTGAGAGTTTAAGATGGAGGCTGTGGTTCTTTTTGACATCTAACGCCATTTTCACACCACCTGCTCCAGGCTTTTTATTCAATTATTCAAATGCAAGATAAAATTAGATGGTTTGGGAAAAAAAAAAAAATTAAAAATAAAACGTAAAGATTTAAACAGCACTATGAATTGCTGTTAGCACCCGACATTTTAAAGGTACTGTGTATGTAATATAAATATCTGTATGTGACTGAAAATAAACTCCTTTGACCTTGAAATGAATTGTCATCTGTTCTTGAATTCGCATGCCTTTATAGGCATTTTAGTTTAAGATAGGCATAGACATGGTGACTGGTAGCTATTTATATGGGTTGTTTTTTAGTTTTTAATTACCTTTGTGACATTCATTTTAAATCTTCCTGTGGTGAGAAAAGGGATTTTTAAAAAGTATGAATATTCTATGTAGTTGATCAATTAATATGAGGTCATAAACACTTCTTGCATAATAACTGCATTAACAGCAATGTGCTGTCTAAATTATTATTAGATAGAGTTTAGCATATCAACACCACATGACCTTCTGTTAATGAATTAATAGTTTAAGTGAATAACTGAACATCATTACAATCTTTTTATAACTGAAATATTTGGACATGATGTAACATAATTTAACACGTTATTACATTAAAGATGATTGTGGGTAAATAAGTGCAAATATGTGTATGCTATCAGGCTAATTGGGTATCTGTATGCTATGCTAGTACATAAGCTAAAACGGACACTAGAACGTAGTTCAAACACCACTATCATAACATGATCTTGTAGGAATTGTAATCAGGAGAATGCCTATTAAAAAGAGAGTATACCTATTAAAAGTAATGGGATCGCTTGGGGTCCGAATGGAGACACGATTTCGAGGGAGGACCTGATTCGTCCCCACATCTGCTCGACCGGTTACTTCCTGAGAACCTGCTCAAACGAACGATTCATTCAAGAATCGGACATCACTAGGAATCACTAAGGAATGAGTGGGATTATTGAGAGAGTGTGTTCAGAATGTGGGGTTTTAAAAGAGTGAGGAATAAAGCAAGGTTTGGTTTTTCAATTCAAAGCAAGGAGGTAGAGAGAGGCTTCTCTCATCTCTTTTGTTCTTTCGGGTTTTGTTTTTCTTTTTACCGTTTTCACAGAATCCAGAGAGCCAGATTTTGAAGAAGTGCCGTCTTTCTATTAGGGTCATTTTTGAGATCTGTGCTTTCGGTCCTTCTCAAAGCCGGCCCTGAAGAGTCCTCAATTTAGGATTCCTGAATATAAATGAGTTCTTCAACACAGAGGCTTCACCATAATATCTGCTTATTTTAATACCTTACCAATGCATGTTTCTTCTCAGACCGTCTATGAGCCAACCAGGGAGTTTATAACATACAAGCTCAGGTTTCCATATAGGGTTCCTGTAGTCATGGAAAACCTGGAAAATCAGTTTTCTAAGCAGTTTCAATGATGAGGAAATCAAAGTTGGGTTGTAAAAAAAGAGTGTGACCCACACCTGACCATGATGACTGTAATGAGAAAAAAACAAACATAAGTTAATCACAATTTGTTATCAGATTGTTTTAATTTGTTTTCCAGGAATGAAACTCCTGGAGTTTCTGTAATAAATCCACATTTTTTTAACCACATTGAGCGCTAAAATATTTCTTCAGATAGACATGTGGAGTTAAACTGAATGTAAGCCATAGTGATGTCTAATTCATGGGGACAGGAACTCAGTTTGGAACGTTTCAAGCTAAACATTTCAAAAAATGATTTAATGTTTTGAATGATAAAATAATTGTGCTTGAACACCTGTGTGAACTTCAGTTGAACTGACTATATCTACATCCTATAAATCACCTTGACACCCAGATGATTTAAAAGTGACTGCAAAAATGAAAAGTGAAATTCATTGTGAGAAAAACTCGCAGCTTTTGTTTGCGAAAACAACTTTAAGACAATTTAACCCTGACCTGAAATAATAGTATGAAAAAAAAAACGTAGACAAAAGATTAAAAAAAAAGTTTGCATGCGTTTTTTTGTGGAGTATCATATTTGATGCATCATGGCTCATATATATTGTGAATATGGAGCTCATAGGAGGAAAAAACAATGCAATGCAATACAACAATGATTGAGAGATGAACAAATAAACATTCCTCAAAAGCCTGATGCATCATATTTGATACTCACATTTCAACATGATTTTTTGAAACAATTATGTATAATCAAGGTCATTCCATAGACGTAATAGTTTTTATACTGTACAAACATTCTGTCCCCTAGCCCTAAACCTACCTATCACTGAAAACTTTCTGCACTTTTAGATTTTCAAAAAGTAGAATTCTGTCTGATTAATAAGCTTGTTTCCTCCTGGGGACCAACACATGTCCCCATAAGGTCAAAATTTACTAGTATTATACTTGTGGGGACATCTGGTACCCATAACGTAGGGAATACCAGGATCACACACACACACACACACTTGACTGAAGCATATTTATCATCTCAATAGCTCTGTTACCTACAGTGGACTTCCATCTCATTTGGTTTAGTTCTATAAAATGGAACAAAACCTGACTCGCCAACAAAGGCCGATCCGTGCATGAGAAGCACTCTATTATCTGTGCTTCTCTCCAGCTTCCAGAGGTTCGTATTCTTCAGATCAAGCTTGGCGTGAAAATATTCCTGGATCCCTCTCCTCTCTGTCATCTGTAGCTCAGAATGGAATTTGCGGGCTGCGTTTACTTTGTCCGGCTGCTATAAGCCTATTATGCAGTGAAGAAAGGTGCGGAGTGTGTGAGCCAGACTCCCTCTATGTGCTGCTGGTGTGAGGATGGAGACCGCAGGCCCCCTGGTGTGTCTTCTAATAGGTTCAGGCTGAAATACATTATGGGATCTTTAAATTCAAGCAGACCCTTACTGGGGAAAAATGACATGGATGTTAATCCCCAGAGTGCACCGGGGCAGCGTTACAGGTCTGTAGCAAAGTTAAAGGATTAGTTAATGGCCCACTGAAGTGCCTTGAAACGCGCATCATTACTCAGTGTGTTGACGTCATTTACACTGAAACAGGAAGACATATCAAACAGCTCCTCCCCTTTTTTAAAATAGCCAATAGCGTAACGTGAAACCAGACTTCATTCGCCCCAATGGAAAGCATATTTAGGCTGAATCCCAATTCTCTGTCTTACCCCTTCCCCTACCCCTACCCCTTCGTCTTACCCCTAGCCCGTGTCCCTCGAAACCGAGTGGTAAGCGCTAGGGGTGAAAACATACCCCTATGAAATGAGACACCACTTGGTTACGTCATCATACATCGTTACTAATATTTTTTATACACACTGCATGGTGTTTTGTATATCTTTTTCAGTTATCACTGTTTTGAATGTCACTGATGTTCAGAAACACTTTTTTTGTTAACAAAAAATTGTCTTTATTGGCCAATAAAGTAAACATAACAGGCAAAGAAATCGGATCATATTTTGATCTTAAAAACTTCAGCTCGTTTTCATCCCGAAAGTGGATCAGCTGCCGGGTTTCCTCCTGCGTCCCTGTGTGATACAGGACAGTATATGTAACGTTAAAGCACGTATCGATGTCTCCAGGGTTACCATGCAACGTCCTCTTTTTCCTGGACATGTCGCCTGGATTTCGGGATCACCCAAAATGTTCAGGATTCGGCTTTTGCTTTCTGCCGTCGCTATTCATTATGTTTACATGCACAAGGTGTTGTTTCAATCGGACTGAATTCATTCAAATCGGTGAATCTGAATGTAGTGTTTAACTTACATGAACGCTAAACAAGTGATCGGTTTCTGTGCGTTTTAGCATTGCTTAAATTCCTGTGTTTTCGTATCAGTCGGGATCCGTTTGAAGCTGAATGCATGACCTGCAAAGCTGGCACATACGTGTCAGTGTCAAATAATGTACACATAATGAATGGCGACTGTAGAAAGCAAAAGCCGAATCCCGGACATTTTGGGCTATCTCGAAATCCTGGCCAGACATGTCCGGGGAAAAGAAAATTCACTGCTTATAGTTTAGTTAAAACTGTAGACATGGAGTCCATTCAAGGCTAATCAGAGAAATGCAGGACTGATTGTGCAAACCAGCACTGTATCGTTAGCATAGCCTAGCGTAGCAGACTAGCGATTTTTAAAAACGTTTAAAAACATTTCAATTAACAACATGGTTGCAAATATATATGTACATGACTGTGTAGAGCACAAAACAAGCCTGTCATAATTTTTCAATCAATCATTTAAGCCGAAAATACTTACATTTACGGGACTCTCTTGATGGCATGTCCGCCATTGTTGCCGGTTGCGCAGTGCATTCTGGGTACCCCTTGGTTTCAAGTAAGCTTGCGAAAATTCTTGGTTTTAAGGGGTATCTACCCCTTCCCCTTAGCCCTACCCCTAGATCAAAATGAGAATTGGGATAGCCCTTACTCTCACGTGAACGTGCAAAACTAAGGGGAAGGGGGAAGGGGAAGGGGTAAGACAGAATTGGGATTCAGCCTAACTGAATAGTCTGATCGTTCCCCATCCCTTATATAGTGCACTAGTTCACCATGTAGAAAATAGTAAATTGTGAGAACAAGTGACCGATTTTAGCCGCAGCTTCAGCGTCTATTTATAATATAGGGGGCGGGACGCTTTAGATTCTAGAGAGCATTTGATTGGATAGAAAATCTGCTCACAGTAGCGTTGAACTGCATCTGGATGTTCGTTAAAAGTAGGCCTATATCGCTGCAAATGTATTTCCTGCCAGTAGCGAAGACCGTAACAGAACTTCACCGTGACGGGCCTTGACACATTCAGTCTCTTGTACGTTACGTCTGCACGAGCGCGAGCAATAAGTTTCCTGCTGCAGTTCACTTACCGGCCACCGGTGTCGCTAATAACAAGGGTTCCTGAATTCCACACATACCTCTTGTCATTCCAACCAATATCATTAACTATAATTATTAAAAATATTTTTTAGTAATTAAATAAAGCTGAAATAAAAGATGTTGGACTTGGAATATAACCAAATGGAACACACTTTTGATGCTTTCGTTCTTCTTTTGAGTTCTATGGGTTGAGTAAATGATGTCCGAAATTATTTTTGCATCTTTTAGTGAGAGATTGCAACGAAATGTTCTGCCTAACTGAACATCAACACCAGCAAACACATGCACATTTACACTGTAAAGTGGGAAAAAAGATGAAAGCCCACCCAGCGTAAGAACAACAAGATCGGGTCAATATCCCCATGATTTTGTTGCATTCTGCATCATTCTGTGTGTTTTATGTTGCATTTAAGAATTATAACAATTGGATATTTCAAAGCAAATCACAATTTTTCACTATAAGGGATATTGATTTTTCATAGTCAATGTCCAGAATTGGGAGCATGCTGTAGTGATTCATAATGTTCATTTTGTGGTTGTACACATCAGACCACCCACGGATTTCATGTGTGGTCGGCCCCAGCGACTGATACAATTACACCAGACAATTTAAGACAGTTTAAATGAGGTCACATAATTTAATTTCATTGCATTTCACTGAATGCATCAAGCTACAGCAGAAGCATGGACAGCTGTGACAAGGCAAATGACCGCAAACGCACAGACACATGGTCCGAGAGATGAACAAACCCCATCGGGTTAGAATCGTCAAGTCTTTAGTCTTCATTTTAACAGACTTCCTCTCGTCTAGCACCGCTGAAAGCAAATGATGTGCGACAGGCACAAATGACAAAGACAGGCTGAGCGTTTGCCCTGTTTTCCCAGTATTTTGCCCAGTATTTACAGGTTTCCTTGTCTAATTGGTTTTGGTCATATCGGGATGCACTGCAAAAAAAAACATGTTCTCCATCAGTATTTTTGTCTTTTCCCAATAAAAATACATTAAACCCCTTACAATTTATCTGAGACATTATTCAAAGTATATATATATATATATATATATATATATATATATATATATATATATATATATATATATATATATATATATATATATATGAAGAGTTCAGATGCAAAAGCCTCTAAGTGCCATCTGAAATTTCCTTCTAGAATGATCATTTTTATCAAGCTTGTATGCTTATGTTCATTTATTTCACATTAATGGCAATGAAAATGACCTATTAATTGTCATTAAAGTGAAATTACTGAACTTAAATATACAAGCTTGATAAAAATACTCATTTTAGAAGAAAATTTCAGATGGCACTTAGAGGCTTTTGCATCTGAAGTCTTCATATATATATTCATTATTCAAAGTCTATATATATAGACAGCACCGCTGGCCACAAGTTGCATTTTGTACCTCTAAAAATGTTTGATTAAATTAAATTGTTAGATTTATGCTTAAAAAAATATTATTTTTAATACTGATGAAGAAAATGTTTATTTGCAGTGGTAAATTAATGCACAAAAGCACCAGGAAAGACTGAATGATATTCAAAATGTTTGCCACATCTCATATTCGTACCATACTGAAAACAACAGCAACTCGTATGCTTACAGTAAGTGCAAGGAAAAGCCTTGATATAAAATGTATACGTAACACAATGAGAATTCTGTTTAAATATCAGTACGTACATTAAACATTAATTTGCATTTATACAGACATTTGATTTTCACCGTGGAATTGTTAACATCGTTTCGCCTTTATATACACAAGAGGACACACGACAGCTCAAGGACACGTTTGGTTGGATCACAAGAAGAAATACGAGTGACATTCCTGGTTCTGTCGTCCTTCAGGAGTTTCCCATCATCAAAGACTCATTGTTCATTCTCATAATTCATTCGTTTTCTCACATTCAACTATAACAACCAAGAGTTCATCTTACTGTTCGCTTTCAGAGCAAAGGTTTTCTGTCATTATTTAGAGTCAGAATCCACTTCTTTCTGTTTGACACTCATTTTCTGTCATATCCCCTTCTTTAGGTTTCATCATGACATCTTTCACCTTAGCCAAGCTGCATCATCCCATCATCTTTCTTTATGAATTCAATCCAACAGCAATCTCACAACTGGTCCGCAATCAGCTCTGAAAATTTGGCTCAAAGGGCTTCGCTCAGCCGCGTCGAAACCTTTGAATCGAACGGACAGGTGACAGCGGCTGAGGAGATGCCGTGAAGGCTGATTTAGTCACGTTCTGTCTGAGAACAGCCCACACAGTGTAATGTTAATAATAGACTGTCCTCAACACAAGCGTGGATGAAAAGACTCACTGGATCCAGATGGTGTTGGCTCTGTCGGGCCGTCGCGGGTCTGCGGTCAGGTCTCCAAAGGTGGAGAAGAACTGCTCCATCTCTTTCTGCAACATCTCGTTTCTCTTTTCTGCATCGTCCTTGGCTCGCTCGGCGTTCCTCAGCTTGATCTCTACCATGGTGTATTTCTTCTTCTCTTGGTCCAGCTCTTCATGTAGATTCGCCATCACTGTCTCCAACTCTAGATTCCGATGCTCCAGACTACAGAGAAGATGGGAAAGGGTGGGTGAATACACTATTAGTACTGTGATAGTTTAATAGAACACTTAAAAGGTTTATTTAGGTGAAAGTTAATTCTATCATGAAGGACAGTTTTTTGTTGTTGTTTTTTAACTCCAAAAAGAACAAACATCGTGAATAATCTCTGCCAGAAATCACATCAGATCAGTTATATTTCCATCCAAGTTTAAGTTATGCAAAAGACCCAGCTGTGTGTTCAAGAGAACAAAACAATGAAAGTGAAAAAGTCACTTTCAAATGTATTTTCCCACTTAATAAAACAAAAGTAAATGTGTAATTAAACATGTATTTTTTATTGTTAATTTTTATTTTATATATATTATTATTATATAAAATTATTATTGTTATTGTAATAACAATAAAAAAATACATGTTTAAATACACATTTACTTTTGTTTTATTAAGTGGGAAAACACATTTGAAAAGGGACTTTTTCATATATATATATATATATATATATATATATATATATATTTTTTTTTTTTTTTTTTTTGCTGTTGTGGTGTTTCCATCCCATTGGCAAATAGTATAAGCAAAATCCTCCTTAACTTGCTTTAAAAAAATGCAAAACATTTTTTGCAGTGATAAATTATGCAAAAAAAGCAACAGGGAAAATATTTAAAATATTTGACATCTTATATACTGTATATATATATGTGTGTGTGTGTGTGCGTGTTTTGTTTTTTGGTGATAATTGGTGTTTTCCCATTGTTGTTTCCCAAAAAATGTAGTATGGATGGAAACTGATTTGTTGATCCACAAAAGATAGAGAGGCATGCAGGTTGGAAACAATCAGGGTGAAAAATTAAATCAGATTTCATTAAAACTGTGAAAAACATCTCTTATTTGAATACTCTCCTACCAAAGACGAGGACAAAGGCAAACAGTAGCCTGGTACCATTAGTTTTAAGTCAAAAAAGTTCATTTTATGGTTAAACATGGCTCTCACCTCTTGATCCTGGCTTCGTATTCATTCTTCTGCTTGAGCATTTCCTGTTTGAGGCTGGCCACCAGGCTGTGTAGTGCACTGTGGTTGGTCGGTCCATTTGTGATGGCAAACGTTTCACTGTTGTCGCTGCTGCTGGTTCCTCTGCTTCCCCGGCCTCCTCCAACACTGGTCCGCTGCTCCTTTTCGTCCGCCACCAGTCTGTTGTCCTCCTGTACTGGCCCGTCCAACAAAGGGTCCTCGAAGTTGTTGCCAAAGAAGTCCTGCTCTGGGCACGTGGTCGTAGAGGAGCGGCAGGAGGTTGAGTTTTCCGGTAGGGAGATCTCGCAAGACGAGGTGGACCATGTGGCGCTATCCACGCTCTGTTTGTCCTCACAGCTGCTGCTCAGACTGGGCTGTGTCGTCTGCTGCTGATGGATGTGGACGTTGTCGTATGTGGACAGGCGGTTCTGCTGGTGCTCGGCGTCTCGACTTTTAACCTCACGCATTGTGACGTGACCATTGGGCACCCAGAGTCCATTCCGCCCATTCAGAGTCCCAATCGTCACGTCAGTGCTGGATATGCCCATTCGAACGACACCATTCTGGACCCCCATTTTAGTGCCTGAGCCCTTTATCGCACCCGTCCGACGGGCATGCAGGGTGCCTATATTAGGTAGAGTCTGACTCTTTTCCTGATTGGCGTCACATGAGGACGATGACGACGAGCTGAACGATCCGTTAGTGACAATCCCGCTGCCTTTGCTGAAAGCCGGGTTCTTTTTTACCGCCAGTGGCGGACTGCGGGTCACCTCGAATCGCTGTCCGGTGAAACCGTTACGCGGGCTGCCCGAGCGGGGAGAGCCATTGTCCAGAGGAGCCCGGGTGGGTGATTCGGGTGCGTCCCAGGTGCATTGCCGCACCACACTGGTGTTATTGTTCTCTTTGTTTTGTAGCTGACCATTTGTAGCCCGTTTCTGTGTCTCATTGTTGTTATTATTAACCAGTTCCAGGGTGGAAGTATGGTCCTCTTCGGGTGGGAAAAGAACATCATGCCGGCCAATCAGAACGGCCATCAACTGCTGGACCAGTACTGTGCCTGAACACATGACAAACAGATTGCTCAAACACTAAAATAATCACGATTTAGAGCTGTCTGGAGTGAGAGATAAGGACAAAAAGACCTACCTTCCATTATAGTCACTGGGTCCTCAATCTTTGGCCTCAGAATATTTGGCCCAAAGACCGTAGCCAGATTTTGTACGCTCATTTTATTCACACCTGAGTAAGACTGAACTTCATCCAAAAACCTAAATCCAAAAAAAGAAGGGTCTTAACTTTACAACTGAGATTTCTGCAACTGAATGTACAAATCTGAATGTGTAACAAAAGACATAAATAAAAATAAATAAATATGTAAATACATAAAAATGTAAGAGTAACTGAAAATGAAGTGGTGAGAGGTATGACCCAAATTTTATATCATGGCATTTTTTTTTTTAACACTATTTAAAAATAGCCATTATCACATGGTTAACTTAATATAAAATAGCCATGTAGAAATATTTCCTTATTTGTTGGTTGGTTTATTGGATGATAAACGGAAAAATTATACGGAACCCAGCACATGACGTGGAAAAAATATTTACATTGTGTCCACAAGTTAATAATCCATTCCCTAATTTTACTAAATCATGGCCACATTGTAATAATTTGTTCCTTTGTTTCAGGTCAGTCAAAACTGTACTGTACAACATGGCCATGATTTACTAAAAAGAGGGAACAAATTAACAAGTTGCAGGAATTAATTCTTAATTTGTGGCCATAATTTACTAAAACAAGGAACAAATTCTTAATATGTGGTCAGAAATGTGTATATATATATATATATATATATATATATATATATGTATATATATATATATATATATATATGTATATATATATATATATATATATATATATATATATATGTATATGTATATGTATATATATGTATATGTATATATATATATATATATATATATATATATATATATATATATATATATATACACACTCACCTAAAGGATTATTAGGAACACCATACTAATACTGTGTTTGACCCCCTTTCGCCTTCAGAACTGCCTTAATTCTACGTGGCATTGATTCAACAAGGTGCTGAAAGCATTCTTTAGAAATGTTGGCCCATATTGATAGGATAGCATCTTGCAGTTGATGGAGATTTGTGGGATGCACATCCAGGGCACGGAGCTCCCGTTCCACCACATCCCAAAGATGCTCTATTGGGTTGAGATCTGGTGACTGTGGGGGCCATTTTAGTACAGTGAACTCATTGTCATGTTCAAGAAACCAATTTGAAATGATTCGAGCTTTGTGACATGGTGCATTATCCTGCTGGAAGTAGCCATCAGAGGATGGGTACATGGTGGTCATAAAGGGATGGACATGGTCAGAAACAATGCTCAGGTAGGCCGTGGCATTTAAACGATGCCCAATTGGCACTAAGGGGCCTAAAGTGTGCCAAGAAAACATCCCCCACACCATTACACCTCCACCACCAGCCTGCACAGTGGTAACAAGGCATGATGGATCCATGTTCTCATTCTGTTTACGCCAAATTCTGACTCTACCATCTGAATGTCTCAACAGAAATCGAGACTCATCAGACCAGGCAACATTTTTCCAGTCTTCAACTGTCCAATTTTGGTGAGCTTGTGCAAATTGTAGCCTCTTTTTCCTATTTGTAGTGGAAATGAGTGGTACCCGGTGGGGTCTTCTGCTGTTGTAGCCCATCCGCCTCAAGGTTGTGCGTGTTGTGGCTTCACAAATGCTTTGCTGCATACCTCGGTTGTAACGAGTGGTTATTTCAGTCAAAGTTGCTCTTCTATCAGCTTGAATCAGTCGGCCCATTCTCCTCTGACCTCTAGCATCAACAAGGCATTTTCGCCCACATGAGGCAGACTGCCGCATACTGGATGTTTTTCCCTTTTCACACCATTCTTTGTAAACCCTAGAAATGGTTGTGCGTGAAAATCCCAGTAACTGAGCAGATTGTGAAATACTCAGACCGGCCCGTCTGGCACCAACAACCATGCCACGCTCAAAATTGCTTAAATCACCTTTCTTTCCCATTCTGACATTCAGTTTGGAGTTCAGGAGATTGTCTTGACCAGGACCACACCCCTAAATGCATTGAAGCAACTGCCTTGTGATTGGTTGATTAGATAATTGCATTAATGAGAAATTGAACAGGTGTCCCTAATAATCCTTTAGGTGAGTGTATATATATATATATATATATATATATATATATTATTTTTTTTTAAGCATGTCATAGGGCTCCTTAAAATATAATATAATATATAACAAGCAAGAGTGCTGTTGCTCCTTTATTTTTTGCCGTTGAGTGAGTTAATGTTGCCATATATAGCCATATAGGCATTACAATGTAGCCTGCAGAATCATGTAACCTGAAAAATTCACAACATTAATGCATAATGTGATGAGCCACAAAGGAATAAAATAAAACAAATCACTTACTTGCATATGTATTTAAGTAGATTGTAGTTCACCAGAGGTAGACCTTCTACTTGCCCTCTTAATTCCTTCATTCCCTGTATAAAGAAAAATAAAATTATATATATAAAAAAAGGAAATATATGCATTTGTTTGAACCGACTTCTGTAATTCAATTTGAAATGATCTGGACTAATATACATAATTTAAAGACTTACTAAATCAAAATACATTTTAACCTATCCAATTGCTTTTAAAACTCTTCCTAATTGACTTTAAATATTCATATTGCAATTTATTTTGTTATAACTATGCTATTCGTCTAGGCATGGGTCAATGAATTTAACAATTGATGACTGTCTAGATTTAATGATGCGCTCCATCCCAGATCTGTTTTTATCATGGTTGATATGTCTTTTCCCTGCAGGCTCTCTCAGAGGAAAATGACTTTGTTGCACCACATGAGAAAGCTATTTCTCAAAAACAAATGGATCCAGTACAGCCTTCAGCTTCATTTGACATCGTACCACGATTCTTTGTGTGTACCGTACTCGAGGGATTCTCACAGGTACGAATCTCGTTCAAAACCTTGGGCCAGTAAATTAAATTCAATCTTGCAAAACCCCATTGTGCACTTTGAATCTATCCTGAAAAGCCTCTGGCTGGACACACTGGTGATTTATGCAAGGTAAAAGTTGAACATTAAAGTCAGAATGAGGCTGTTTCCGTTCCTCAGGGTCGACCCGTTCTTCTTCGGGCTCAGCGAAAATAAGGAATGGATAAATGCAAGATGAAAGGAGAATAATGTGATGAGTCATATGCCACTCTCTCAGCCTGCTGGTGGGAACCAAACTCAAACAGAAATAGCACGAGGAATGGCAACAAAGTGGTCAACAATACCTTGAGTCTACAGGAGATGCATTATGAAAAAGATAACATCCTTTACTTTTATTCAGTCTGTTAAACCAAGTGTTGTAAAACACTAAATTACAAACAACTGCAGGATCAGTGCTAAACTCCCTTAGTTTAGGCCTATTTTGCCTCATTTTAATTTACCTAAGTTGATTGAATAGTATAACAAGTAAGCAAGACAAACAAAAAAATCCCTATTTAAACAGTAAGGAGTGAAATATACATGTCCAACATGTGGCTAAATGAAATTCATAACACAATGCGGCTAAATGAAATTCATAACACAATGCATACACACACTGTATTCTTAATGTTTCCAACAATTTGATGTACACTTGCTGAGAAAGTTAAACTGTCAGTAGTTTGTTTTTTGCAAGAAATTTAAACTTTTATTTAGCAAGGATACATTAAACTGATCAAAAGTGACAATATTACAAAAGATTATTTTAACTAGGCCTAAATTATGTTCTTTTGAACTTTCTTATTTTCTTCATCTAAGAATCCTGAAAAACGGTTTGCGCAAAAATATTAAGCAGCACAACTGTATTTATGATAATAATAAAAAATTATTCTTGAGCAGCAAATCAGCATATTAGAATAATTTCTGAAGCATCATGTGACACTGAAGACTGGAGTAATGATGCTGACAATTCAGCTTTTCCATCACAGGAATAAATTACATTAATTATTTTAAAATGTAATAACATTTCACAAAATAACTGTTTTCACTATTTTTGATCAAATAAATGCAACCTAATTGATCAAGAGACTTCTTTCAACAATATTAAAAAAAAATGTAGCGTATATAGTATATGGCAACCTGCATCATTAATGACACTCATTAATCAAACTTTTGAGTACTGAGGTATGTTACCACCGCTAAGTAAATACAATGGAGCCGCATGCTAGCAATGTGATGGTCAACCATTCATGCCTTAATTTTTTTATTAAATGTGTTATGAGGTGACTCACTTCATCCTGGTCTTTGCTGAGGAGTTTGGTGCAGGCCAGAAACTCTTCATATTTACAGAACGGGATGACCGGCTCAGGCAGCTCTCTCAAGTACAGCTTCAACAAGGATGCCACGGTGTGAACGTCTGTGTTACTGCAGAGAAAGATGGGAAGTGTAGACATATTAATGTTAAAGTGACCAATGAAAAGCTAGAAGCATCCAGTGTTTTAAACATTACAGAAGAGATAAAGCATGTAAAACAGTATAGGACACTTAAAGGATGTGTTCACACTTCGATTAAAACACACTTTGGTTCAATTGCTCTAATAGTGTGGTTCTTCCAGACCCATGAAAATGTGGGTCTCGGTTTGCTTACAAATGAACTTGTTTTGTTTTGTATCTTTAGGTTCGGTGTTAAAAATGACAGTGCGAACGCCAAGCGAACCGGGACTAAATGTATCATTTTCTTTTTTTGGCCCGGACCAAAAGAACCAAGAGACCTGAACTACAAGTGTGAACACACCCTATAGAGAGATTGTGGGCCATGTGGACATCCCTGTGTCGGTATCCCAGTGTAATCTAATGATGAGTAACAGGAAGCTGGTAGTAAATCAAAGCAAGTACTAGCCTGTCACTGATCAGCCCTATAACAGCCCCGTAGAGGACTTGGGCTTGTGGTGACGCCGTAACATGCTGGATTTATTGTCACTTCCTGGGTGGGCTGTACAGGAATAGCTGGCACATGTATAATGTAACTGCCAAATGTATTTTCTGAGCAATGACCCTTTATAATTATCACCTTTGCTTCAGACACCAACGAGATCTAAATACGAACGGTGTTAAGTATGTAGTGTGCTTTTCCTGGTGTCTCCTCCTGTGAGGAGCTCTGACAGCCATCGCTAAAATCACAGACTGTAAATCAACTGGAAAACAGCTGCTGGTGTTATCTGAAGCGTTTGGTATCATGGAAGTACAGAGAAAGCTCCTCCCGAAAGAGAAAGTGTCCACGTCTACATTTTAATGTAATGTAATGAGGAGACATTCCATTAAAATGGACAAAATACTGCACGTTCAGTCTATACTATACTAAAGGGAAAATAGGTCATTTGGGGAACGTCATATAAAGGGAGAAAAAGACTAAATAAAAACCTGGTGTTGTTAAAAAGGAAGATTTTGTCTTGCTAATTCATAAATGCAAATGTGTGGATAAATATTCCAGATTTAGGTTCTGCTTAATTGTAATGGCAGACATCTGAGAAGAAAGCAAATCAATTTGATCAAGCAAAAAGATGGCACACTAATGGGGTTTTTTATGAAGTGAAAGTATGTTGAACAAGCTTCATAGGCTCTAAACAGAGCTGTCAACTGCGTATTTTCACTTTGATTTGTCACTGGAACCAGAGCTCCAGTTTAATCAATCAATCAATCAATCAAGTATATTTGTATAGCGCTTTTCACAATACAGATTGTATCAAAGCAGCTTCACAGTATTAAAATAAAATAATACAACAAAGTTTGTTTCTAGTGGAATTTATTGATTGATAGAATAAAATTAAATATCCCCAAAATATCCCCAACTGAGCAAGCCAAAGGCAACAGTGGCAAGGAACCGAAAAAACTCCATCAAGCGGCCTAATGGTGTCCTAAAACTCCATCAGGCGACCTAATGGAGAAAAAAAAAAAAAACCTTGGGAGAACCCAGGCTCAGTCGGGGGCCAGTTCTCCTCTGGCATTTATGAACTAGAGGCCGGATTGTAGTTTGAAACTGTGAGATTAACAATATTATATGAATGCCTGGCTGAAAAGATGCGTCTTTAATCTAGTTTTAAACTGGGAGAGTGAGTCCGAGCAACGAACAGTATCAGGAAGGCTATTCCAGAGTTTTGGAGCCAAATGTGAAAATGCTCTCCCTCCTTTGGTGGATCTGGATATCCTAGGTATGACCAAAAGCCTTGAATTTATTGATCTTAAAGAGCGCGATGGATTATAGGGTGATAGAAGATCCGTTAAATAGACTGGAGCTAAGCCGTTTAGGGCTTTATAAGTCAGTAGCAATACCTTGTAATTAATACGGAACTTTATAGGTAACCAATGTAGTGATGATAAAATCGGTGTTATATGATCATATTTTCTTGATCTAGTAAGAACTCTAGCGGCTGCATTTTGGACTAACTGTAGCTTGTTTATTGAGGATGCAGGACAACCGGCTAATAAAGCATTACAGTAATCTAGTCTCGAGGTCATGAATGCATGAACTAACTTTTCTGCATCAGAAACTGATAGCATATTACGTAGCTTAGCAATGTTTCTAAGGTGGAAAAAGGCTGTTTTTGTAACATACGAAATATGATTTTCAAAAGACAGGTTACAATCGAGTATAACACCCAGGTCTTTTACTGTAGAGGATAAAGTAACAGGACATCCTACGATGTCAAAGTTGTATTGTGAGAGGTTCTGTGGGCGGTTTTTTGAACCGATAAGTATTACCTCTGTCTTGTCTGGATTTAATAATAGAAAATTACGCGTCATCCAATCTTTTATATCTTTAACACACTCTGTCAATTTGGATAATTTAGCGTTTTCATCCGGCCGTGATGAAATATATATTTGAGTGTCATCAGCATAACAATGGAAACTAATTCCATGTTTCCTTATAATATTTCCAAGTGGCAGCATATATATTGAGAATAATAGAGGGCCCAACACAGATCCCTGCGGCACTCCATAGTTTACTGGAATTATGATCGATTTTTCTCCATTTAAATAGACAAAATGGTAGGGGTCTGATAAGTATGATCTAAACCAGCTTAATGCTTGTCCTTGAACACCAGTATAATTTTGTAGTCGATCTAAGAGTATTGTATGATCTATAGTATCGAACGCAGCACTTAGATCAAGTAAAACTAGTATTGAGAAACAGCCTTGGTCAGAAGCTAAAAGTAAATCATTTGTGATTTTAACGAGCGCAGTTTCAGTGCTATGATGCGGCCTGAATCCTGACTGAAACTTTTCATAGATATCATTTTCTTGCAAGAAAGAGCCCAGTTGAGCGGACACAACTTTTTCTAGTATTTTAGACATAAAAGGTAGATTTGAAATGGGTCTATAATTTGCTAGATTATGCGGGTCTAATTGTGGTTTCTTAATGAGAGGTTTTATCACTGCCAGTTTAAATGTTCTTGGAACATGACCTAAAGATAAAGACGAGTTAATAATATTGAGGAGAGGCTCTTCTACTACAGGTAACACTTCTTTCAGTAGTTTAGTTGGTATAGGATCTAATAAACATGTTGTTGTTTTAGATGAAGTGATAAGTTTATTTAACTCTTTTTGTTCTATAGTTGTAAAGCACTGTAATTGTTCTTGCGGGGGGAAAATTGAGGCTGAATTATGAGGTGCGATTGAGGATTGAACGTTTACAATTGTGGTTCTGATGTTTTCTATTTTCTCAGTGAAGAAGTTCATGAAATCATTACTACTAAACTGTAACGGGATATTTTGTTCGGGTGACGTCTGTTTATTTGTTAGTCTAGCCACGGTGTTAAATAAAAACCTAGGATTGTTTTGGTTGTTTTCTATTAGTTTGCGGAGATGCTCAGCCCTGGCCGCTTTTAGGGCCTTTTTATAACGTGACATACTGTCTTTCCACGCGATTCTAAAGACCTCTAAATTAGTTTGTTTCCATTTACGCTCTAAATTACGGGTTTCTCTCTTTAGAACATGCGTAGTATTATTGTACCATGGTGCTTTAATTTTCTCTGTGACCTTTTTTAATCTAACAGGTGCAACAACATCCAATGTTCTAGAGAGAATGGTGCTCATAGTGCTAGTTAGTTCTTCTAGTTCATCTGTTTGTTTGGGTTCAGGCAGCAGCTGAGACAGATCAGACAAGCAACTCGAGAAATTATCTATGGTGGATGGAAGGATTGTTCTGCCTGGTCGAAAACGCGGCGCCGCATGACATATTACAGCAGTACGTAATATGCAAGTTACCAAGTAATGGTCAGTGACATCATCACTTTGTGGAATGATATCTATATCGGTTGGATCGGTTCCATATGATATAATTAAATCGAGTGTGTGATTAAGACGATGAGTTGGTCCGGTGACGTTTTGTTTGACCCCAAAGGAATTTAATAAATCTATAAACGCAGCCCCTAACGCATCATTTGGATTATCTACGTGTATGTTAAAATCTCCAACAATTAATGCTTTATCTACATTGACCAATAGATCTGAGAGAAAATCTGCAAACTCTTTTAGGAAATCAGCGTAAGGCCCAGGCGGTCTATATACGGTAGCCAAGGCTAGAGATAATATGGATTTTTTTCTAACATCTAAGAGCGTAACATTTAGTACAAGTATTTCAAACGAAATAAACTTATAACCCGTTTTCTGAGTAACATTGAGAATATCTCTATAGACCGCTGCAACACCGCCGCCACGACCAATCAGACGGGGTTCGTGCTTATAGGAGTATCCTGATGGAGTAGACTCATTTAGACCGAAATAATCATTAGGTTTAAGCCAAGTTTCAGTAAGGCAAAGGACATCGAAGCTATTATCCGTGACTATTTCATTTACAATAACTGCCTTAGGTGTGAGTGATCTAATGTTTAGAAGACCTAGCTTTAGAAATTGTTTTTGTTTACTAATAGCAACATTTTCTGGTTTAATAACAATTAGATTTTTTCTAGATCCTGCAGTAGATTTATTATTTGATCTCACTAAACGAGGAATAGACACAGTTTCTATGCAATGTTCTACACTATTTATATCAGTTAATTTGGTGCAGCAGAGACTATGATTTGAACTTTTGGTTACTAGTCAAAAGGTATTTAACATTTTGGAGATGTTATCTGACAGAAGATCCGATCCGAATCTGCTTGGGTGTAAGCCATCGGCACGGTAAAGCCTAGGACGCTCCCAAAACAGATTCCAATTATTTACAAAGAGCAGTTTCTGCTCATTGCACCATGACATTAACCATTCATTTAGCGCGAATAATCTACTAAACTTTTCATGACCTAGTCGGTACGTGGGAAGCGGTCCTGACACAATGATCGTTATATCAGGCGATGTGCTGCGTACCGTATCGATCAGATTCCTGAAGTCTTTCTTCAGAACCTCTGTCTGTCGCAGCCTGATGTCGGCCCCTCCCGCGTGCAGGACCACAGTTCCGACGCGCTCGTTCAGAATCTCGGGAACGTGAGCAGCGATTTCAGAAACACGAGCACCAGGAAAGCAGTGACTATGCACCTTACTTTTATTTAACGTAGCTTGTACGTGTCGAACGATGGAATCACCGATGATCACAGCATCGCGTTCTGTTTCGCGAAGAGGGGAGAAGCGGTTTTGTGTGGATATCTCGAAAACCGGGAGGGTCGGAGAGAGTTTTCTTGGTCTAGACCTGACTCGCGTCTTCCGCTGCGGAAATATCCAGGCTTCGTGGTGGCATGTTGGAGCCGGCGTAAACGAGACCATGGCTGATCGCGGCCTCGACGCTCGTGACCGATGCTGAGTAACGCACGGAGTAGACGAGGTCGGAGTCAGCGGGTTAGTAACGTTGATCACTGATTTGTGTGCATCGGCGCGTGATGTTTCAAGAGCTAACCGCCGGTCTATCAGCTCGGCTTTTCTCACTAAAAGGTCGTGGATCTGTTTCTCAACAGCTTCCAGCTCAGACTGCAACGCGTGTAGCTCAAATGTGTCCTCACCTGCACCAAAAGGTAGACTACTTACATCTGATATATTCGCCATTTTAACAGATGGACAGTAAGTTAAGTTAGCAACGACGCTACCAGTGATGCTATCAATATTAATACTAATTTATGACTGAAGTCTTGGATATAATCCGTCTTTTTAGTGGTACAGGTGTAGAGTAGACGCACGATAGGCGAAAAAAATGTTTGTTTGTAAGTGAGTGTGGAGAAGACGCGTTCAGCCGTGATCCACAGGAGTAACCTATAAGAGTATCCGACGTTGGATCACTAATAGGCTTGAGACGCGTCTGCTCAACAGTCCGCGTTGTAACTATGAGGTGAGGAAAAATAGAAAATGTTCGTTGTAAGTGAGTTTAAAGAGAAATCAAGAATTATAAATCAATCGATGGAGCTCCAAAGACAACAACGCGTTCAGACGCGACGCATGCGCATTCGAAACAGCAAGTGAATACCAGCAAGTGATACCAGTGATACCAGCAAGTGATACCAGCAAGTGAATTTAAATGCTATGGTATTTGAAAGGAGCAAGATGTTGCAGGTCACCATGCACAGTATGCATTTAGCAGATATGCTTATCCAAAGCATATCTGAATGTTTAACTGCATTCAAGTTAAACACCACTGTACAAAAGTTTGGGGTTGGTAAGATTTAAAAAAAAAAATGTTTTTATGGTTTTGAAAGCTGAATTTTTACCCATTCTCCAGACTTCAGTGTCATACACTCTTAAAAATAAAGGTTCTTTATTTGCATCTGGGGTTCCATGAAGAACCTTTGATATCCATGGAACCTTTCAATTCCACAAAAGGTTCTTTATAGTGGAAAATGTTTCATTAGATTATTCAAATGTTCTTCACACTAAGGAACAAAATTGTTCTTTTATGAATAGTTCACTTAAAGGTTCTTTGGGGAACCTAAATTTTTCTTCTATGACATTGCTGGAAAAACCCCTTTTGGGAACCTTAATTTTGCACAAAATGTTCTTCATAGTGGAAAAAGATTCTTTAGACTTTCAAAATGCTCTTCATACCAAGTAAAATAAGTCCACGTCTTTTAAGAACTGATCACTGAAAGGTTCTTTGGGGGACCAAAATTGGTTCTTTATGGCATCGCTGTGAAAACCACCTTTTGAAATAATTCATACAGAGACTATAAGTGTATTTAGAGCAAGTACCAGTCGAAAGATGGCTTCTCTCCACAGTCGAAAGCATCCTGAAGCTCTTTGACGAGGTTGGCTTGTCCAGGCAGACGGAAGAGCCCTTCCTCTCGTAGACCCCAGCAGCGGATGAAGTCCACGCACTGCTCCACCAGCATGGGAGCCATTTTGTTGCCATAACGTCGTTCATACCGAACTGTCTCTTCCAACTTCTGACCAAAGATTCCTGAAACACAAGCCAACATAAAGGAAAATTCGGAAACACAAGCTAACATATAGGAAAATTCTGCTGATTTTACACAACCTTGACACACCCCTGCTGAATTTTTTTTTTTCTTTGTTAATACATATACTATATATATATATAAAACAACTTTATATAGATTCAATAATCAAATTATTTACATATGCCCATTAATCAAATGATTCTCATAAATCAATATTTAGACATCAAAATGCGCATTATTAAAAGACGTTGCAAAGTTTCAGTTAAAATAAATTTATGCTCTACAGTTTTTTAATTTAATATTTAATTATTTTGAATCTTTATTTATTTTTCCTTAATAATGCTTTGAATTTACAGGCCTAAATTAAATGTGAATATTTTCAGTTAGTGTGTTATTGTAATATTATTATGGAAAATAAGTCTTGAGCTATTTGACAGATCTTTTAGAGCGTTAAAAATGAGTTTTAACTCAAGTGGAAATATAGATTGATCCCTGTTCTCCTGTATCAGAGACAAAAAAGCCCCATAACAGTGAGGAGAGAGCTGCTAAAGAAGCCTGATTTAAGCTATTCTTTCATGTCATGCCCTCTGAGAAGAAAATCGCACACTTCCTCTCCTGTCCTGTTCTTTTGTCTGCATCAGTCAGGCTGAAAACAAGCGTGAATCACATGTGGCACGCATATGAGCGGGATTAGGCCAGACTTCCTGGAAGCTTTGGATCGGTGGCGCTTTCCGGGTCTCCGGACTCAGATGAGGGTACAAGATGGTACAAATTCAACTAAACCTAGAAGACAGGAGGGGATTTACTGCCCTTTCCTGACTGAGCTGATGGAGAGAAAAAAAAGACATTTTCTTTGCTTTTTCACATTGAAAAGAATGTCTGACTCACCATGTTTGAAGCTGACGCAACTTTTAATTTTACGGAAGACACTTCTGTGCATGAAACTATAGTAAAATAAAGGATGCAAGAAAGTGCATCCGAACTGTCTTCCCCCGAGCATCTTCAACAATAAGTCCGACGTGGCCTGTAGTCACACTATATCCGTACAAAAACACAATGGCACAAGAATATCATCCAAAACGTTAAGTCCCAGCTAGTACTTTAGAGTCTCCTTCAACCGAAATCTTGGGAAAAAGCTTTGGGAACATTGTAACTCTGAGAATATCCACACTTGGACCGCAACTGGAACTCAAAATGCTGACTGAAAAAGGACTCGCTTTGTATAGTTCCTTTTACTACATAGATCCTTTCTGGATGAATAAACACAGAAATTTCCAACGA
The DNA here is from genome assembly GCF_963993115.1 of Abramis brama. Lineage (NCBI taxonomy): Eukaryota > Metazoa > Chordata > Actinopteri > Cypriniformes > Leuciscidae > Abramis > Abramis brama. Next base: position 27,466,039 of record NC_139977.1, on the reverse strand, counting down.
TGCATCTCTGGACAAGCAATGTCTGTTATTACGGTGACCACACAGGTGTGAGATAGTGATCTGCCTAAAACACAGTAGGAACTAAAGTAAATAAACTGAATGTAGACATTCACTTGGCTTCAACTCTTAATGATTTATGCAGAAGCTCTTGCACGAGTTTCTAGTTTCCCATGAAAAGAGTTTGATGAATCAGACTTGTGCTTCCAGCCAAAGGTAATCTCCTGATGGATTTTCTCTCCCTTCGGTGAGTTCTCCTGGCTTTCACCTTGGTTTCTCATGACTGGATCTCCTGTAAGCACTCTGTCTGTGAATCCTCGGCTCAGCGCTTTAATATCACATTCGGGTTAAGTTGTCTTTTGTCATATTGACTTTGACTTCACAATAACAGTAGGCAATTATCAGCACTGTACAAACACACACACTTAACTTCATGGCATCTTCAAGTTGTCCAGGGCTTTTCTGCTGACCTCATGTATCCACACACACAAGGCTCTTTGTGCTGCTCTGCGACTCTTATCCTACAGAAGATCAAATATGAGCAGCTGGCAGACCGGCTCTCCCTGCAAACTATCTTCTCCTCTCATTACGCTCTTGCACCTTTTGGGTCTTCATGTCTCATCTCATACCTTTGAGGATGTCTCTTCTTTTTTTTGATGGTCTTTTCTCATCTCTTTTTATCCCTCGTTATGGTTTCACACCCTTTGAGCTCTTCTCTTGCAGTTTCTTTGGTCTCCCCTCCACTCTCATCCCCTCTTTTCGTCTCATCTTGTCTCCTTTTCGTCCACAGATTGGTCAGATTGCCCTAAGGCCATTCATCGTATTTTAACGGTTCCCTTCTCCTGTATGTCTGGAAGTAGAGTGCTTTCCCTCCTTTAAGGAGGTTTGGATTCAAAGGGGAGGAGACGAACCGCTCCATCCATCCAAAGCTCAGACCTGACCTGTACTCGGGTACGACAGGGCCAAAACACCCCCCCCCCCCTCCCTCCCTCCACTCCACCCCTTATAGGTTAGTGTTTAAAAAAAAAAAGTTGCTAAGCTCTTAGCTGTGTAATCGTCTGTTGTGGCTGTTCCCAGCCTTCTGCCCTCATTCCTGCTGTTCACACCGCCGTGTTTTTTGGTAGACGTTTGAACAACGGTGCTCCGCACAAAGCTCCACAATGGCTGTGGGCAAATCACTCTCAGCCTAGAAGGTCTTCCAGTTCATTGGCGGAAAAGATTAAACACAGACAGATTGTTTCTTTGATCTTCCTGAATGAAGAATAAAAACATTCTCTGTCTAAGCCTTTAGGGCAGGATTAACATCTCAAACACTATAACGAAAATGAAATAATGACTTTCCTTTATTTTATTTTAACTTTTAGTATTTTTATGTGCTTTTGCCTTTTGTTATAAGGTTATTTTAATATTCATACATACTGCAGCTTCTTCACATTCTAATATTTGTAGTATTTTATTTCAGCTTTATTAGTTTTAGTTCTAGCCATTTTTATCACGTCATGCTGGGTAGCTCCGCCCACAACAAAATCTCATCGTCTTAAAGTTCTGATTTACAAACTTTACTACAAAATTAAAGTCCCCCTGTGTTGAAAAGTTTTTAATGTTGTGTATATGTCTATGTGGTGTTTTTAATATGCTTTAAGACAAACCATGTGTAAATTCATAAGTCAACACCATTGCTGAGTCTTTTTCTCCTTAAAACTGCATTGAACCAAAGACAGTCTCAAAAACACGGTTTGAAATCGCTGGTGTTTCTGACGTCACAAACTACCTTGTAACCAATCACGTCAGCGAGTGGATCTTTGAGCTGGTGTGAGTGAGTGGAGGCGGGGCTAATTTGCATATTCATAGAACCGTGTATACTAAATGAGGCAAGGGTGTAGTGTTACATTCAAGTGTGTTACATTTTTTCAAGGAAAAAACTTTTAAATATGTCATTTTGGTGATCAAAGATTAGTTTTAAAGGGATAACATTATTGACTACAGGGGGACTTTAACCTTTATTATGAAATTAACATCACTGGATGTTCTGATAAGGTGATAGTTTGGCATTTTGTAATTTATACATCTTGCATTATGGGTCTAATAGGTCACAAGTAGGTTGGCAAAGTTCCTTGTTTAGTCAAAGTAAACTTTTAACTAATATGTGATCTCTTTTGAATCCCACTGGAAGTGTCATCCTCGGAGAGTCAATACTCCATTAACTACAAATACACTTAAATGTCACTTCTGAAAGCCGATAAAGTCTTTGACAGAAGGGTAATCACACTGCAAAAGCCAAATAACATTTAACAAGTCAAAATCTAATTACATCTGATAATGATTATAAACAACGATTGCGATCTAATGAATTATCAACTTGTTGCAGCTGCACACACATGCTCAAATCAAATCTGAGACGGAGATGTCAAAGGTCAAGGAGAGGAGACTAGAACACACGCACTGCAACTGGGTGGTCGTAAAACCCCACAGAACCCCTACAGTGGGATATTGTACACTGTTTGACTCAGTGACCTTTGACCTATCAGGTAAATCAACTGACTTTGGGAGGGAATGTCACTTTCACAACTACAAATGTAAACACTAAATGCATTCCTAAGGAATCTTAATTATTTTGGCTATGAGATTTGAATGGCTCTGTACACAGAAATGCCACCAAAATCATAACAAAGTCTCCATTTGTCAAAGTCCAGTGAACCAATTGAGTTCACATAGAAATATAGATTAAAACAAACTGGGAGATTAAAGAGATTACAAAACGGTCACAAAAACACAAAAGCACTGTGCTGGCCCCAGGTATTACAAATAACTGAACTTTTGAGTAATTAAACAAATGATGTATGAAACACTGTTTTTTTTTTATGCGAAAAATGTAGGACATCATGTAGGATAAGTTGTAAAATCCACAACATGCCTCTCCAAGTTCAATGCTGTCAGTATGCAGTCTGTCTGGTCAGTCTGGCTTGGTACCCTCAACCCTGAGGCCGGGTCACATTTCTGCCCACACAGAGTGGGATCATTCAGACGTATGAGCCATTCTTGCAGGCTGGTGAACAAACCTTTTAAGCCGAAATTGGAAAGTGGGCAGTCTAATGATGTTGGTGCTGTATGTGAGATTGAAAAACATAACACCCACACAGCAACGAACAAGATCACTCGTTACCACGCTCATAGAGAGACATGGATAACCCAACAGCAATTACACCATTCACATCGAGAGTCAATTAAACTGACAACTATCTCAAAGGCCTAATGGCATTTTTTTGTAGAAATGAAATCCATATTGAGTCTTTAAATATATGCAACCTGTTCCAACTTTGACCCAGAGATACAACTTGAGTAAACACTACAGAAAATCATTAAGCTTCTAATGATTGTTTCTAGTCCAAACCACTGCTAAAACGTAACCATTTAAAAAAGTTCAATAGAATTTTAGACACTGACAGAATTAAAATAGAATAAAAGTCAAAATGAATGAATGAATGAGGACATTTTAATTTAGGCTCTTTAAAACACTGCTACAATTTATGTATTAAAGCAAAAACGAAGAATCATATTTTTTAATATTTGTTTTGCATTACAATATTGAAAGTTGTCATGAAAATAGCAAAAAATGCAATGCAAAAATCCAAAAGGATGTAAGGTCTTTATCCAAAGCAAAACTTGTATAACTTTAAATAGACAATCAAACAAACAAATAAATGAGTAAGTCATTGATTCATTCACTCAACTATTTGTTCATAACGCTGATTCAATCTACTGCATGTTGCTCGATTTTTATGTTTATTTTTTTGATAGTGTAGACCTGCTTTGTACTATGTACAGCACTTTGGATCAATCTATATTGTGTTTAAATGTGCTTTATAAATAAATGTTGTTGTTGTTGGATGATTCTACTGGGGCTTCATTTGCATATTTTAGACCTTATATTATATTAGGCCTTTTTATTTTTAGCCCTTTTATTATACTATGCCTTAGTTCAATTAGAGCATTTAAGTAGCTTTTATAAACATGCCTTAGAAAAAACATTACTGGTGTGAATCTTGAGAAAAAACAATGGCACTGACATCTTTTAAGATATATCAGTGCAAGTTGCTTTCAGTTCAAACTTGCATTTTAGTCTGGGACTAGACTTAAGTCTTGTCTGTGAAACCAGGGGATAAAGTAGTATAATATATAGCAAAGCTGAGCTGAGCTGTGTAAGTAAAGCAAAGTTAAACTGTGACCAGCCTGTTCATAGCCATTAACCAACGCTGATTTATTCAGACCAACTGGTTGCAGAAGCTCACCTCCTCCAAACGGAGCCCATATCACCCTGCGGATGGTCTTCACCCAATCCTCCATGTCATTCTGTGTGCTGGCCATAAGAAGGTACGTCTCATGGTTGGATGTCATTCGCTCCCTGTCGCCCCCTAAAGAGAGAAAATTGAAATAATGGTCAGATGTTTGTTGATTTGAGATGTTAACATTTTTTCCACATTTAAATAAAAAATAAAATACAATTTGACATGAAATTTTAAAATATAGCAAAAATCATTCATATACACAATTTCAATTGCAAGAGCGAGGTAAATCTCATTCGCTTCCTTCACATTCAGCCCCCAAAACTTTCCTTTCAACAAACCGCGACAACAACCAATTAGGTCTCCGTCATGAAAGATGACATGAACATGCCTTTGTGTACTAAACCGCACTGACACTTCTGTGATCTGTCATTAACCCCTGACTCAAAGCCATTATTTACAAATGTACAGGTGTGTTGACATCTGTGAAAGGGAGCTGAGCCAGAGACTTTTGAGCACGGGTTTGTCTCGGTGGATGTCACATGTTTAGTCTGCTGGGGAATGAAGTGTCTGTCTTGTTTTTTTGAGGAATTAAAATGACAACTTTGATAGAAAAAGTGTTAAAAATAAAGACTTTTTACTTTAGGTTAAAACTGCTACATTTCTATATTACAACAGCAAAAAAAAGTCTTAACAATAGACTTAATTTAACAAAGCATCACTTTTTCTCCATTCTGCCAGCTGATGGAGTTTTGGTTCCTTGCCATTGTCGCCTTTTTCACCTTTGTTGCCATTGGCTTGGCTTGCTAAGTTGGGGACATTAAATTTAATATTCAACAATATTATTGATCTGCCTGCACTGACACTATTATATGAGAACTGAACTGAGCTGGACGATGACATCACTGTTTACTCCAAAGCGACTAAATTACTAACTTTTTTTACAAAAATGAAACATCACTGAACTAACTTACAGTAAGCTGGACTGTGACGCTATTTTGGAAACAAACTTTTTTGCATTATTTTCCTGTTATCTCTGTAAAGCTGCTTTGAAACAATCTGTATTGTAAAAAGCGCTATAAAAATAAATGTGACTTGACTTGAATCAATTTTAGATGATAGATAGATAGATAGATAGATAGATAGATAGATAGATAGACAGATAAGATTGATAGATTCAGAAAGAAAAAGCAAGAGAAAATCTGATCAATACTGGATCCATCTTGTTTTGTCCCTCATCCATATGGAGAGAGATGATTACCAGTCTTTAAAAGCATGTCTGACACGTCCGATCCGTTTGCTGAGGGAGATTTTTAAGAGTTAATGGAGATATGATTTGAGTGAAAGACTGAATTATTCATTGTATACATTTGTGTAGTTCTCCGGGGAGTCGCCGCTGTCTTGATTATCGATTTTCATCTGCAACAAGATCAGTTTGGCGACCATTAAAAATGTATTTATAGACTGTCGAGAAGCAAAGCAGATGGAAATCACAGAAGGAACAATGACAGCGGTGATTCCATTGACTTCTGCACAGCACCCCTGGAAACGGAGCGATTGATTCTTCGGAAGTAGCTTTCGTGCTACAACCGAGAGTGTTGTGTCAGATTTGTTTTTGATTGTCATATTTGCGTTAGTTTTATTTATGTAAAACGACTGCCTTAATTTATTTGGGTAACCAAACAGGGGGTTAAATTTACAAATTCTGCCTATTTTATCTTTATCTTAAAGATTTACCTAAGTGACATGGCAATGGAGTATTTGACCAAAAAACATTTAAGCAAACGGTTTTCAGAAGAAACAAGAATGGTCAGGCCATTTTATAGTTTAGTCAAATTTTATTGCACACTTGCCAAAATTGCCACATATTACTTTTTCATGGCAATTTTGCAACATTTTGGAGCCTTTGTCACTACCTTTAAAAACTTTACCTACCATGTCACCTATTAAGATACATTTTTGTTTACTAAAACAACACAAAGCCATTCAAAGAAAAATCTTAAAAGTCAGCACAACCCATCTCATTTACATTACGTAAACTTGCTCTAGTCTTTCGGCATCCACACCTGTTTTACAAATGGAAATGAAGGAGACAAAAGCTGGAATGCTGAGCAGCAGCCCACCGCCTGAGGCCGCAGATGAATGGAGAGTAAGATAACGGCAACCTAAGCCAAGTCTAAAGTGTCATGGCATATGCACCGACCCGCTCACATAGGAATGCATGCGCGCAACAAAGGGCAGACTCGACAGGGGTCCGGCTAGAACACAGTTTACACACCATCTGCTGCGGTCTCATCTTCCTACCACTTGAGCACATATAACACATGCACACTCACACAAGAGGCCTGAACAGACCGTCTGAGGACCAAGAGGAGGGTAAATGAATCGTAAATGAGTATATCTAGCAGTAAACAAGGCCTCTTCCCCAATTAACACGACACCTGTTTCATCCAAGAGAGAACGAATGGATAGAAGTGCTAGCCAGCTCATTCCTCTCAGCTGCAATGCATGGCTGCTTTATCACTGAGGCCAAAGATATAGAAATGAAAGGACAGACACTGGTGAGCAGTCACTGCTACAGAAAGGGATCTGAATTTACATTTCACACTTTACATTTGGTTCATTAAAACCATTGGACATTTAAAAATAGGTCAATTTCTCCAATTCAATGGTTAGAATAGAGAGGGCATGATTATAAACTAAAGACCTGAATTTTAGCTCCAATTGGTATTACAGGTTAAAAGACATACACTACCATTAAAAAAATTTTGGGCAAGATTTTTTTTAAATGTTCTTGAAGGAAGTCTGTTATGCTCATCAAGGCCTTTGAAATAGGCTAATATTACAATTTTAAAATAACTGTTTTCTATTTTAGAATATTTAGCATCACACTTATTCCTGTGATCAAAGCTGAATTTTCAGCATCATTACTCCAGTCTACAGTGTCACATGATCCTTCAGAAATTATTCTGATATGCTCATTTGGTAAACAAGAAACATTTCTTGCTATTATCAATGTTTTCCAGGATTCTTTGATGTTCAGAAAGTTCAAAATAACAGAATGTATTTGAAATAGAAGACATTATACATTTAATGCATTCTTGCTCAATAATAGTATTAGGCCTAATTTATTTAAAACAGAAAATAGTACTGACCCCAAACTTGTGTACAGTATAGTGTAGTTCATAATTATATGGCTCATGAAGACTTGTATTACACCATAAAGCTAGTCTGAACTATTTTTACAGTGCTTTTGTTGATGTTTTTGGAATTCATCCCCATTCACTTTCACTGCATGGATTAAAATGGATTTAATTGGTAAACAATGAAAGAAATGGTACAGGTACAATGTGCAGTACAGAAAAAAAAAAAAAAAAAAAGAGAGATTGGGAGGGGCTGGAAGCCATTCAAAAAAATAAGACTCTCTAATCTAGTACAGCGTCTTAAATGGAACCAATGCACCAAACAATGGCATGGAAACAAATACCACCAGCCTAACTATACTGCATTTCCTTATAACAAACATCAACACTGCTTCAACTACCCCATGATTCTTTCTTCAACCATTTTACCAGCTCTAATCAGCACTTCAGTTCACTCCAGAGACCCATGACCCCACACTTACTACCTACAGATACTCTAATAGATTACCTTCCTCTCCAAATGAACTCAACGATCTATGACCCATACTCTCTCCTCTCCCCTCCCCTCCATCACCTGGCTGTACATTAACCTTAATGTGCCTCTTTAACTAGACTTTTCCCATGAGTATAGATCCAGAGAGGCGACCCATAAAGCTGTTCTAGGATCAGCACCCCTTTGTAAACAGTAGCTTTAAAGATCTGAGATCGCCGTCCATCTTTCGGCTCCTCTCTACTTCGCAGCGGGTGAGTGACAAGTTCTCAAGGGTTCATAATGAACCAGCTTTTCACAAGCCCACTGCCATTGATCCCGGTGCCAGTTCACACACTCAGGAGGCTAACGAGAGCCCTTTGTGCCCGCTGAGCGTTCAACAATCACCCATCTTCATGACCAGGGCACGACTGAGCCAGTTAGCAAACCATAATGTGCCAAGCACGATGTCACCGCTGACAGATCTACTCCAGCGATCTTCAATAAATAAGGCTAATATGCAAATGAGTGAGCTAATTACATTTAAAATAACATCATTATGCCTCTGAAATGCATCATTGCATACTTTTTGGTGTGCTTATTTTTCCAGACGCATTGCTTACACATCGAAAAGCACTTATGCAGTTGAGAAATTAATTATAGTATGAGTTATACTTGCAAAGCACATCATTTTGAGGATATAGTCTAAGTTCTTTTTGGATATATAATGCCACCAACTAATATGCAAATGCCAAGGTTATGATGTTTATTGGCACCATTAACTGGGAATTCATACAAGGACATAACACTTGAGTAAACATACACCACATACAGCAATATATTTTTATATAGAGAGCTATTTGACAGTGTGTTTAAGTACTAGAGAGAAGGTTTACATAGTGTAATGTATAGGCATGGACCATCAGTGCATGTGTGTGTGTGTGTGTGTGTGTGTGTGTAATAAACAACATTAGAATGATCTGTAGACACACATTCCTCTTGTGCTCTGTATGTTTATCTGCATGCGCTGCTCCTATGGAATTCTCACATATGAAACAATCCATCACATGCGCAAACCCTTAAACATCCCAGAAAGACAAACAAAAATTCTTCAGTTTTAACATCTGTCAAGATAATGTCATAATACATCCAGAGACATAACAGCGCCCTTATAATCTAAAGTCTCAGAATGCATTCTTGCATTGCATATGTGATTACTTTTAATGGTTGATGTATGCATATATGAATCAGACGAGCAGACAAGTGATACATTTTTAAGATAGTTTCACATTTTAACCCTCTATTGCACAGTGGATGCAATGAGTACTCACTATTAATGACCAACCATTTCATTATTTAGATAATTAGTTTGCTCAATATTTCACAGTTATTAACTGTATATGTCAATGCATCATGTAATGTTAATATACAAGCCTATCTGAGCTAATAAAATCAGTTTCTTACTGTAAATTGAGCTTATAATAACACATGTGGAAAGCCAAACTTCAAGTTCACCAGATTGGTGCTTCCAGCAACTGTGGTCAATAATACTATAAAAATAGAGCACAGTGTTACCCACAAAAACACCATCGCCACATGACACAACTTTACTACAGTAAATATGAACTAAATAACACAAGTGTCAAATAACTTAACATAGGCTAATGCAAAATTCCAATATACAAACTAATAACAAAAAGGAACTAACTTTTTAATTAAAACCTAAACAAATGTAATTATTGGAATGTCATTTTCGTCATAAATAATACATTATAAATAATACATAATAATACATTATATATATTCGTCATAAGATTCATACATTTCACAGTAAAATATTGTTAAACTGATATACACATATGACTTGTTTTATTTTAGAAATGGTCAATTCCATTATAAAAAAAAATCAATTTGTTTAACATTACTTTCGTAATGCATGCAACATGCGGTAGAGTGTTAAAAATAGTTCAACTTTTAAAACGCGTCTCGAGAGGCTTGCGTTATGTCTATTTTTTAAACGCAAGAACAAACGCGTTCTATTAGATCCCCCCCTTGTGTATATTTAACATGCAAATGGCCACATTTGCGATTTCAGTACATAAATCAAGCCTTGTTTACACTCTCTGTAAAAATCACACACGCAACAGAGTCCATGATTTTGCGCGCTTCAAAATGAAACCACCACACAAGCCAAAACTATAAAATAACGCCTCAGTATGCATACTAACCCTTAGGCTTCCAGGTGCGGGTAGTTGTTACATACGTATGGACTCAAAGCACTGCAGAAATAAATCCCATTTATGTTCCAAACGGCCGCGCGCACTGCTCCACACACCAGCACCTCGCGCACCGGCAGCGCGAGACACAATAGGATTACCAGCGCTGTCAGTCCCTCCCCTCACGCGCTCGCTGCCACTACGCTGTTTGTTTGGCGTTTAGAGCTGCGTGACGTCATACAGACTGACATTTGAGTTGAGCTACTTGGTTTATATTTTGTTCATCATTTTCTTGACATCATAGTTTGCTTTCACATTTGCCATAGTTTACACTTTGCTGAAAAGCTGATATTATGTTTAATGGCACATATCCCAATGTGATAACTTACCCAATGTGTCCATGTTTAGTCAGTGAATTGTTCACTTTCTTTTTTTTTTTTTTTTACCTCAGAAATAATGGTGGAAATTTTCAGCTGCTTTTTTATTACCATTATTTGAAGCCAAGCCTTTAAGGTATAAAGAAACCTCATTCATATTAATAGCTATATGATTTTATTATTATTACTTTTATTAATGCACTAAAATAATGAGGGAATAAAGCTTACCATGCCTATAAAAGCTTACCACAATACTGTGGTTACCATGGTAATTTTTATAAGGGCATAAAATACCTATTGCACACTATAAATTAGTTAAACGGAGCATTCATTTCTTTTCATGATGCAAAACATATAAAACTGTCTAGTCTAGTCATGACCTTCTGACACGCACACACACACACCCAAGCATTATCTGTCCTGACCGACACCCTGTTCAGTCATCTATGCAGAATTCCCTGCATTTTTCCTGTTTCCCTGATTTAGAAACGCACACCCTCCTTCCTCAGGAAGTCCTGAACAACCGCTCCAGTGTTTCTGAACTTACTCATCTTTGCATTCACCATGAGTAAACCGATTAGCAATATCTTTCCTCCTTGAACAATGTGTACCATGTGTCCATCCAGTAAGTCGGTTAGTAGCAGGTGACCCACAAACTCATTCATCTCATTAAAATATATGAGATCTTCAGGATAGTGGTTTTATAGTACAGTAGATCTTCGAGCTAACGTCCGTCACACATGCTTGTGGGTTTAACAGCAACTGCGCTGACATAATCAACTGAAGGTCTTTATTCAGATGTCACTGGTGTTTAGGACGCAGCTGTCCGAGGCATTCGCAGGCTGCGCTGTGTGAACGGATTGTTATGCAAACATACTTTGACTCCTGAAGGAGTTTGACTTTGACTCTTTCTGTTTCTTTCCTCAGAGCCCATATAACACTTACAGACATGAGTAACAGGAAGAAGTGACTTGCCTTCCTTTAATGCAACAAACCCAGTGACCTCCTTTTTCCTGCTTCTTCCTGTTTATTCCTTCATAACATCCAGGACGGACCAGTATTTTATGGTGACTGCCGGAGTGCAAATAATTAACAAGAAAATACACTCAAACTTATGAGTCAAAAGTGAGTAAAGAGATCTTAAAGTCACCATGAAATCAAAATGGACAATTGTTTGTTATGGAATTTTGAAATATTTATTAAGTCATTATTTATTTATTTTTAAATCCATGAAATTCAAAATAACTTCCCATCCCTCTTGCAGCAACATCTATTCTCTTCTCTGATGACATGTTTACTGGCGTGAGGGCGGGGCAACCTGTCACTCACATGACATCACAGCAATAGCACAACCATCCAACCAATTCCCATTGGACAAAATCAAGCCCCGCCCTACATTTTGTTCTTCTTGTCCGAGAAGCCGTTTCACTCAGATATCCGTCACAGTAGGGAAGAAAACACTATCGCAACTTCTGTTTCATGCCGACTTTAACTAGTCCACACATTCACAGCCAATCAGAACACATTTAATGTTTAATTTACTGCTATAAGATCAAGACTTTCAACCAATGGGATTTCACTGCGGACGGGACTACCTAGAGTAATGCTGCAAAGTTCAAAACTAAATTGTCACGATCATGGTTTCTTAGGACAAAAACTTAAGATTATCATGAAAGAGAAGTGATTTATTGCTTCCTGTTTGGAACATGGTGTTAGCCTCCTCTGATCTAATGACCCGGTCATGAAACAAGTATTATATAACCCATTATATTGTGTAAGATAGCCACAATGGAAAGGAAATACATACAAACTAAAAGCGCTTTTCACACTATGCTTAACCCTTGCATTCCCATGCACTACGTTTGCATTGTTTTTCTATGTAAATATGAGCTAAATGCATGTCTTTAACAATTGAGCTCATCTTTTGCAGAGCCTTTCGCATGACACGGCATTGTAAGAATTGTGACAGTCAAGTTCAAATAAGTTAAACTTTGAGACCTTGCTTTTTTTCTTTTTTTTTCAAATTCCACTTTTCAACCCAGAAATTAGTTCTGTATGAATGAATGAATGAATAGTTTTTATTATTGTATCTTGCATACTACTGTATGCCCAGCCCTAATGGGCTTGTAAGACACCAATACCACCAACAAAAAAACCAGTTGTCAGACAGTAGGCACAACATACATGAACTTATTTAAATAAACAAGTCTGCCGCCGCATCCAGGCTTTACAAACAAAAGTAGCCAATTTAAACCCTAAATTGGCTTGTTTAATTTAGATGTTTAAATTAAACACCCCTAATTTAGATGTTTAATTTCAAGAGCCAAATCATTTATGAACAGAGAGAACAGGCTTGGTGACAAAATATCCCCCTGTTTTACACCAAAGGGAATACGAAACCACTCAGTCTGCTCATCATTCATTCTGTATGAATGGCCCCTTAATTGCCTTTTTAACACCACTTTAACTCTGGGTTAATCAATGTCTCACACTTGTATTTTTTTTTATGCACATCAACATAAATGCAGACGAATCACAATCACAGAAAAGCATTAATCATTTATCTTTCATGTATCCCACCATGTTCACACTTTCTACATGACTAAAATTGATTGAGAGCGTTAACAGCCTATAACATCACTAACTCTATCAGCGATAGTATGTTAATATTTAGCATTGTGATTTCACCAAGGCATGCTGGAATACAACAGTGAGTAATTAGCGACAGATGAAAACCACAAAAAAACCTGTCCAGTCGCTGGGTTTCATTCACTAAGTGTGCATGTGCAAAAACTTGTAGGTGACTTACAAATAAATCATGATTTACCAATAACTTTTGTTATTCTAAAAGTAAAAAAAAAATGGGAACAACTGAAACCACACATACGCAAAAATCTTTTAAAAATAATTGTGTTAAGATGAAATAGCTTGAGTTGTCCATGTTTAGAGAGCGTCATCTTTTTGATGAGAGTACTGAAAGGCTATGAGGGAAAAGAAGTGTGGAAAGTCCTTATATGGAGATGGTTTTGGCGTGTCTTATGCGAGAACACTCATTTAGAACACTCCAAAATCATCAGAACGAGGTTCAGAACAAATTCTTGTGTGTTGAGAAATTACAAGTACAAATAATCTATGTTATATTATTAGTGAATGAGACCTATGAGTGATTTACCACATAAATATGCAAATAAGAACTTTTAACTCTGAGTTAAAAGTTCTTATTTGCATGTTTACGATGTACGAGCCTTAACAATTTCAAGTATGAAAAACCCAAAACATTGACTTTTGGCCACAGAATATAGGCCTATACACTCTCAGGAAGAAAAAAAAAGGTGCAAAAGCTGTCACTGGGGCGGTACCTTTTCAAAAGATGCACCTTTGTACCTAAAGAGTGCATATTAGTTCCTCAAAGGTACATATTGGTACTACAAGTGCACATATTAGTACCTAAATGGTAAATAGAACCTTTTTAAAGGGTACAATCCCAGTGACAGCTTTTGTACCATTTTGTTCTGAGAGTGCATGATGATTGGCTAAAATGAGCCCGAAAGCAACTGTTTCTCCCTAATTTTAAGATGCATACAGTCATTATAGTTCTGCAGGGGGTTGCCTGATCGCTGTTTACTGTTGTCTGTTGTCAGGGAATCACCATGGTGTTGCACCTCTGTTGCCATGGCAAAGGAATGAGGTGCAATGTTTACAGTAATCTCCAGCTAGCATGTTCCATGAAACTAGCAAGCCACAATTCCATGACTCCTGCAAACAAAACATATTTCACCTTCTCTATTCTGTGCTTTCTTTCCAAGTCTCAGTAATACAGCCATGCTTACGAGCTCTCAGGGACGAACTCTGTCTCCTAGCGCTAATGTGGCATGAATGATTGATGTTGTTGCACGGAAAGCTGCACTCTGAGTCCAGTGACATACTGAATCAATTCTTGTAGCTGTCATACCGCTATCATATCGCTCTACTGCACATCGCAATAGATTATTCAGCATTACGTCATTTAGATTACTGCTTCTGCAATTGCATATCGTGACCCTCGTAAAACAGTCTTGATAAGGAGTGTGGCATGAAGGATTAGACAAACTCACAAATAGTCTGTTGTGTTTGGGCCTAATAATCTTAACTTGGATTTACAACCCATGGCAAGGCTTACGCAGTAAACATGTCTCCATTAGTCTAAGTACATAAAGTAAAACAATTTCATTATGTCCAGAGTGTAGAATGTCTAATAATAACCACATTTAATTATGTAAATAAAACAGGTAGTGATCTCAAAAGCTTATCATTTGCGCACAGAGACACCATTCTCCTGCGATAGCTGACGAGACCGAATAATGCAGAGATTTGGACTCACCGTCATGATAAATATGAAACATAATTGATGAGAATTTGATGGATTGCCTGTCCAACAGCCCAAGCAGCTGTCAGAAGATATGTTTCCATTTAGAAACTAGATCTTAGAAAGTCATGGAATAAATCCAGCACTTGATTAACATGCAATCCATTTGACTCCGTGCATTTTATTACGGATGATCGAGAGACCAAGTTGAACGGATACGTGGCATAAACATAATCAGTTTACATAAACTTAATCATAGTTTTCGAATGAGGAAACTGCTTGTCTAAAAATGCTGTCACACTAGACTTCCATTAATATGGTTATTTTAATATTTTACAATGATTAAAAATGTATATTATTTAAATAAAGTATTATGTAATAATATTTAATATCAATGTAAATAAATAACATAAATATGATTACATGATTAAAATAAATATAATATGTATTTTATGAATTTAATTTAATAATTTAACAATACAAAAAAATATTTTAACAAGTATTTATTAAAAACAAAAGCACTACAGTACATTACATCTTGTTGCCCAAGTTTGTTGTCCTAAATAATTTTGCATGCTCAATTCCAAATTAATTAATATTAATATGATTAAAAAAATAAATTCAATAAATTATTATATATAATAATATATAAAAATTATATTATATTAAATGATTATTTAACAATACAATTTTTGGGGGGGTAAGTTACTCTAAAGAAGAAATTAATTACTAGCTACTAATCCTCAACAATGGAATTATAGATTACTGTACTAATTACTTTAAAAAAGAGAATTGCATTAAAAGCCCAAATCAACCTCAACTAGTTGAACAAAACAAGGATAGACAAAAAACTGCTCTTTTAACTCTTTCAAATAAATAATATAAAATTGCATAAATTATTCTTGAACTGAAGTATTTAAAGGGAGAAGGTTACATTAAAAACACACATTTAAACATTAGACGTTACATTTTGTAATTAATGCATTACATCCAACACTGTATATTTAATATCTATTAAACTTATTCTGCTGCCTATTCCCTGCAGGTTTAAAGTAAATGTGTGTGCACTTAATACTTTTTGAATTGACAGTACACTATGTGACAGATGGGTAATTTAGTTTTATCATAAAAGAAAAATGATTAGCCTGTAAATCCAAAGGCCTTATTCACTGCTGGCAATGTGAGTGAACTAATCTGAAGGTACGTATACAGATAAAGTGAATCACTGGCTAATCATAGTCCCTGCTCTCTACCAATCTGATAACCCAGGCCATTGTTTCCGTCGGTAAATCCAATCAAAGGCACTATGTCAATCTCACACTGTTGTCTGGGAAAACACTGTATGAGATAAACCAAGTACTACAGGGGAAAGTGAAAGATAGCAGGGAGACTTCATGCTTGTCAGGAGATTTGACCAATAAACAGGATTATATCTCCAAAGGTGGCCGTTTTCAGCAATCCCATGGCGGTATTCTCTGTTGTCCATTCCTGAGACTGTGAGAAGTTGCTCCATGCCCATTCCTAATCTATTGACCTTCATGACAAATAACATTTGTGATTTGGCTGAAGCCAGTGTAATCTTCTATTGTGACATTCCTGAACTACAGAAATAAGAGTTGTTGGCAGATTCAAATGGAAGTAGTGTTGTCAAGAGTACCGAACTCGGTACCAAGTCGGTACTGAAGTTTAAAAAATGTGACAACACCAGCAATTTCCCTCTAGCATTTTGAGCGCTGTTGAACGGATTCTTAAACGCCTCTGATTGGCCATTGCATTCATGCGCTCAACATATGTCTCTGATTGGTCACTGTGTTCACGTGCTCAACATATATGTCTGTGATTGGCTACAATGATCAACGCTTCAAAAACATGTCGCCTTCGCCAAGCATTTACACAGATACACATGGGAGCGTTGGAAAGCACAGGCGCCTGTCGGCGGATGGACGGCTGCATTCCAACACTCCCGTGTGTTCAACAGCGCTCAAAATGCTAGAGGGAAATGCTGGTATCGTCACATTTTTTACATTTCAGTGCCGTGGACAACACTAAATGGAAGAGACAAAAGTTAGCTTCTGCTAACTGCAACACACAGAAATTCATCTGTGGTGAAAAATATATCTAGTTCATTAATGAAACTCTAGAGGGCGCAGGCTGATAGGTCCTTTGCATGCAATCCGCAGGCACATCATTACCTCATGGCACATGCTGATTGGCCTTTGCTAATCTTGCACCCAATGAGATTGCTTACTCACCATTTAAATAGACTGGTTCATTGTTTGCTGTAAGCTAGTAGTAGTGGGAAGTTCGGGTCATTTTACGGACTCGGATCTTTGAATCAAAGTTTTTTGAGTCATTTCGTTCATTTCAGCAGAATATAATTAAAATGCCATGTTAAATAGCCCAACACATCTAGTACTTACGAAAATGTTGATTACATTTGAAAAAACAAAAATAAACTATAGGGTAATGCAGCCAAATCCAAATTTTTAATTCATTGATTAGTTGGGTCTAAAGTTCAGACTAATGCAGTCCATTTAGTTCACCTGACCTCAGTTTATTGCACATATATTTTGATAATTGTATGTTAATTCCTAAATATAAAACAATATACATTCAGACACACAGTCATGTACGAATCTAATGTTGTATTTGTAGCGAGATATCAGCGGTCACGTGACAAAAGAACAAAGACTCAGACCCGAAAGACTCGATGAACTAATCATTTCTCTTTCCGCTACTGACAGCATAGTCTCTATGGGACTCACAGGAAGAACGAAAGACTCGGAGGACCCGGCCGAGCCGAACCCGAACTCCCGAAGACTCGAACTAATCATTTCTGTTTCATGTACATAACCTATGGGATGTTGCGCGCACGCGCGGACAACAAAAAAAGAACGAATCACTCTCTGAGACAACTCTGTAGTCCCGAGTCATATTAAAGATTCGTTCAACATGAACGAATCGTTCATGAACGACACATCACTATAAGCTAGTCTTTGAAACCCTCCACCTCCCCCAGCTCCACCTGCCTAGATCTGCTATAGGATTTATGTATGTTTATTTATGCAGCAGCAGCATATCTTACATGCTAACAGCAGTGTGTCTGTATCTATTAGCAGTAGCAAGTCCATACTTGTTCTGAAGCAGCAGCAATAATCAGCAGCAGCAGCAGTAGCATGGCAGATCTAGTCCTCCAAGACCAAATACATTAACATTGCCATCAATAACATGCTAAAACTATTCAGAGAGTTGTCATATGCAACATATGGGCAGCATCAGTTTGAATGCAATATTACGAAAAAGAGATAATATATGTTTTATGTTAATATAGGATCAAAGGAAAAGGGGACTCTTTCTTGACAGTCCTCTTATTAAAGTCTTAAAGTGTCTGTAACAGCTGCAGTCAGACACTGTCTGTTCAGACTTCCAGTCTCTGGGTCAGTGTCTGTGCTTGAGGTACCCTGAGATTTTAACAACTCAAAACTCACACCATCTGTCACTGATGGCACGGGGCGATGGGCAGACGGCTCTTCTGAACCGACTAGACAACCTGTCACGCCACAGGACTTTAAAAGTAAGCAGAGTGAACTGTCATGGGAATAACAAAACCAATGAGACCCGAGGCTTTAGACTCAGGATCTGTCACACAAATCTAGCAAATGCATCATAGACACTACTGGTGCAAATACTTCTCCAAGAAAAGAAGCTTTCTTTTTTAGCATTTTTCAGCAAGTGGAAAAATCTATCCAAGATGGCAGAAAATGTTGATTATAAACATAATGTAATAACATAATATATAACGTTTTTGTGCTATATGTCTCTTCCTGTGCATGTGTCTCATCAAATATGAGCTTGGCTGCTCTTTAATGAGTGACCTGAGCTATAAGACGGCTCAAACCAGGTGGAACCAAACAAAAGGGTTATAGTGAGCAGCAATTACTGTCACATACCTTCTCCAGGAACGCCCCCTCACCCTTAAATGCTCCATTATGTGTGTTCCCATCATTGACTTCGCTAATCCCAAAGATCAACAGCCATTTTATTAACAAAACAGCCACATAAATAAGCCCATTGTTACAAGGGAATCGTTTTGTGGTCGTACCAACAATGCAAAGATACAGATAATGATTTTTTCTTATGTTCCTCTCAAAACAGTGTTGGGAAACACCACAAATATTTGATTTAGATGCTCACTGTACACTAAGGAAGCACCAGGAGTTGGCAGGAAAAAGGACAATTGCAGTATAGCATTGTTTGCCCAGGATAGACATAACATAATTCATACATCCTGGTTGAGCTTGAACTCCTCTAAGCTACTGCAAAGACTTTTTAAAAGCCTTAAGGGAGCAGCAAAGAAATATGCATGGGGATACAGTATAATGCAAATATGAATGGCTTTGTATTATTTTAACAGGGACTTAGATGAGTTGCACAACACATGCTGTACAGAGATCATCTGAGGTACTCTGAGACAGCCGAGATCCATCAACACATCTGAGAATATCATGATGAAGAAACACAGAAACTAGGACTGTTTGGAGGAAAAAGTGAGAGTGGGAAGGAAAGCAGAGACAGTTTGTTGTTCATGAAATGGTTTAAACTCATAAATAATGTTTGACTCAGACAGACGCAAGGGCCCAAACCTGCTTATTTCTACAAATACAACCATTCTGGCATCTGTGAGTGTTGATATTAATCTTCAGTTTACCCGAATGATTTACAGAAAATGACTGGCCTAAATTATTTCTTTCCACACATAATGTGACTATAATTGAATTATGAATCATATGAATAACAATACAAGCTGAAACAACAATTAGGCACACAAACTACTAGGAAAAATCAGACAAACTCAATACAACTGAACTTATAGCAAATCTAGCCAAAAACAAAAACAATTCTGTCATCCAAAAAACTTCTCAGCTGCAGTGCTGAACGTTTAAGAGCAGAATTACCTGCAGAGGCAGACAGACACTCGGATATCCCAAATGGAGATAGCTGATGTCCAACCTGTTGCACCACCTCCATTATGAAGCAGCACTCCTGCTCCACCTATCCCAGAAAAGAGGCCTCAGAAGTGGGGAAGAGCTGGAAGGAGAGTGGGTCTGTCAGGAGACTATGGGCCTGCAGACTTGAGGAGCGCTGACATGGGCCATAGTGAGGACCGAGGAGGAGGGAAGAAAGACCTGAAGGGGAGGGGGTCGGGGCGGGTACACCCACTTCTCTCTCTGTGACTCTACTCGGTGAACAATAGAGAGTTTCAACAGTCCCAGAATCTCTTTAAAGAGAAGAAGAGAAAACGGCCCCTTCTCCAGAGAGTCTGTCAGTCAAAGCTTTGAATAAACTGTTTCAGAGGATTTTTTTTTTTCTGTATAAAGGCTGTCAGGGGTGGCTATTTATAGCATATCTTTTAAACTAGTTTGATATGTATGGTGTATGTATATATATATATATATATATATATATATTATTATTATTTTTTTTTTTTAAATGTATGACACCAGGGCTGTCAACGTTAACGCATGCGATTCATTCAAAACCCTTAACGCATTAAAAAAATAAATAATAATAATAATAATAAAAAAAATATATATATATATATATATATATATATATATATATATATATTAAAATTTAATTGCAAAAACCACAGGATTCAAAAATCTGATTTTGAATTAATCGTATGTGTTAACGTTGACAGCCCTATATATAAATGATTAAAAGAAAAAATTGTGTAAAAATATATTTTAAAAAAAGTATACAAAATATGTGATTTATAAAAATTGCCTCTTTTACTCTTTACTATTGCATTAAATTGCTTAATTGTTAAATATTACATATTATATTGTTATACATATATATATATATATATATATATATATATATATATATATATAATTATCACAACATGTTTTTGGCAAAACACTTTGTAAAGACTGTTTTAAATGGTACTATAAATAAATAAAACTAAATAAATAAGTAAGTATCCATGATGTTATATGGGAAAAAATACAGTCAGCGAGTCTTTATTGCTAAAAAGAACAATAGAAAAGGATGATACAAGACCCCTCTACTATACAGTATGTCAGGGTCCTGATCAGGTTATTTTGTAATAATGACCCACTGACACAGGTTTTGGAGGATTCAGGGGTTCAGGACAATGTTTCTGGTCATCCCACACTGTTTGCAAACATCTGCATATTTATTAGGGAATGCTGAAGTTTTCCTCAGAATTCAGGAGGTCAGGAGCGTACTACACAATCTTCGCCATTCTCATCATTAACCAGAAACATCAATGGAGAACTTTCTAATCTCATAGTTTGTTTAAGATAACATGAGGTTAAAAACCGAGGGCACTGATGAGTGTGATGAAGACCTATCTTCACACAACCTGATTAAATACTCAAGCAGACTCTCAGGTTTGAACCAACTTGGTCGCCATTCCAACTGCAGATAAATGCTTTAACTCTCTTTGAACAATGAACAATCTCCAGCTCCTCCGGTGCATGTCCGAGGGTCTGGTTTCAGTGCCCCCCAGAAGGGGAAAGTGGGAGACTGGGTTTATCTGATCCACAGACTCATATCAACAGGCTCCGCCCACATCTTGCATCCACAAGCTCCCATCAGCCATTGTAAGAGGCCGAGCTCGACTCCAGGGGCGGAAGAGCCCCATCTAGCCCATTCGATATCCATTGAGACTGAGATTGAAAAGACCAGGTCAAGCCAAAGGTGACAGGCAACTCTAGTTGTTCAACTCTATACATCTCCACCGGAATAGTTACCACCCTAAAAGACAACCACAATGAACTAGCACTGACATTACAACATGACACCACTTAGAGCACTTCAATGTGTCTTAATGACAGGGGGAGTATGCTTTGCAGTGTATGGTTACGTGGTCGCTAGGTTCATGACTGTAACTCAGTATGTATGTGAAAGTAATCTCGGCTTGCATACGAACCACACTAAAGTGCACAGGAGACCAGACATACACACTCACCTGTGAGGACAGACGCCACATCTCTATTGTAAAGGATCTGAAGTAGACGTCCTGCTCATTTAGATGAAATTCGATGCAACTGTTCATCAGCATTCAACTTCTGAGCCATACTGATAATCTGTATCTAAAGTGCTTTAAAGTGTAGGTCATTTTTGTTATCTTTAAATACTTTTATTTGAGTGCATCGTCAGCCAATGTGATTTTCCGGAGTTCTCAGAAGTGGAAGTCGTCATACACTCTTAAAAATAAAGGTTCTTTATTGGCATTGATTGTTTTGTGGCTTTTTGTTTTCCTCGGCTCACGACAGCAGAAGGAATTGCTGGAGAATGTCTGAATGCCGACAGTATGGAGGCAAATGTAATCTTCCCATCAGGCAAAGAAACTCATAAGATAATTCTTTCAGATTTTGCCAAATGCACACACACTCAGACAGTGCTGTTTAATTACAATTCAGTGTTGCAGTAATCAAGCAAGTTGGAAATCCATTAAATACATCCAATATACTGATTCAACTCTTTTGTTTCGTGAATTAAATATTCTTTTGAACTTTGATTCAGATGATTAAATCTGATTATAAATATCATATTCTTTGCAATAACATTAATAATAATAATAAGGAAATATGATTTGATTATGATAACTATGATTTATCACATTAATCACTGGACTGCAAGAACTGTACTTTGGTAGCCGAAATACCTGATTCATTAACCCAAACATTTAATCAGTGTAATGTAGGCTAATCAGAGATATTCACATAAACATCAGTATTTAATTAAATAAATATATATATATAAAAAAAACGTAACAGACGTAAAAAACGTGTAACAGACCTTCTATATAGTGTATTAAATGAAACATTAAATCGATTCAAACAAATAAATGAACCAATACAAGTGAATTGACTCAAACGAATCAATGAATCAATACAAATGAATCGACACACTAACATTTTCATTATTTTCAGAGCTACTGTTTCTAAGCATTATCAGAAACATGTTCATAATGTGTCTCAAGTTTAAAAAAAGTAATCTTGACAATGGTCAAACAGCCTCTGTGTCTCATTTCAGGTCAGGATCAAATGAACATTAGTCTGTCTGTGAAGAGAGTCCCATTCAAATGAATAAATGTATTTAGCCATTACAGAGTACACCGAGCACTATCAATATTCCGAAGGGTTGGTAGCACACAGTAAGTAATGCTGAATTGCTCAAAGTCTGCTGATCCATCAGATACAGGCTACTAGGAAACACATAACGAGGAAGTAAATTAATCGCATTGCTTAATGCTTAGGCTTGGGAAAACAACAAAAGTGGCGAATTTAATAGTAAAACAACCCTACAATGGCTTAACATATTAATTGTCTTGTATATGTTCAATAGTCAGGATGCTTGCCAGAACAATAATTAATGTTATAGACTGATCGGTCTGCACAGTGTTGCTCTAGGTCAGTCCTAGAGCTCTTCCTGGCTGATTTGAGGTGAAAATTCTGATCTGGAGACGTCCAATAGATTATTTAGGTGGCGAGAAAACACCGCAGGCACAGTTCAATCAATATGGGAAAATCTCAAAGTAAAACAAAGCAGCTGTGAAACTCTCCGACTCTTCCAACCAGATAGGCTGCTTTTATTGTTATTTTCATTTCTTATGCATTCCATTTTTATTACTATGCTATTCTTTATTTGTATCCTTCTATGTACAGCACTTTGAATTACCATTGTGTGTGAAATGTGCTATATAAATAAACTTGCCTTGCCTTCAAGTCAAACACACCTTTAATCTGCAGTGGTCAGGTGGTACAGAGGCCACGTTGTGGCTCTCAGAAAATTACGAGTTACACTTTGTAATTACAAGTTCTACATGCATGCGAAGGCTTTTTACAGCTCAGAATTGTTACTGAAATTGGCCTGAACGAAACACACCTTCACGTTCCTCGTACTGTGACTTCATTATTTGAAGCTATTTGCCATTAATGAATGCTAATAAACCAGATAAAAGCTAACATGGGGACAAACAACCAAAGCAACAGTCCACTCTATCAACTCTCTCAGCCAGGGTGTTTCAAGTTTTAGTGGTTTAAAAAAAAAAGATTGGTTTCTAAACCTGTCAGTAGATAGTTGGGTGGAGAGGATATGGTGAATGTCAGACAGATCTGAGGAAGATCTCATGCAATGTAAGGTGGAGATGTCCCCTTGTCTTCTCTTTCTCACCTTGCCTCTCTTTTATATCCCTGTCTTTTATCTCTTGTCAGGTTTGTGATGTGAAGAGATGTTAAGGTACAAAGTCAGTAACCTCACACTTCTAAAGTCTCATTCTGAGTCAGAGCCAAGAGTCACAAGGTCACGTGGAGCCCTTGGCTGCTTCTGGTGTCATCATTTCACCTTAGCATCTGCACAGCTGGTTGGCCTGTGGCCCAGAATGATGAATGATGTCATAAATAAGATTTTAATCCTACGGTTTCTCTTTTAATTATCTTTTTTAATTATCTTTTAATGATCTTTTCTGTAAAATTAGGTGTACAGAATTTCATTAGAACAAACTATAATTTTTAAATGTCGAATACTCCTTGCACAACGTCATCGCAACTACATTGCAATGCTCTGAAAATTGCATAGCAACCCCTTAGCAACCACCCACAACACTCTAATTGCAACATTCTAAAAACACTTAGCAGGCATATAGCAAACACATTATGTTGCTGTGAAAAACACTCAAAACGCCTTAGCAACCACAGCAACACCCTAGCAACCACATTAGAATTGCTACATTCTAAAAACACACAACACCTTAGCAGCCACCTAGCAACCACATTACATTGTTGTACAAACCACAAAAAAAAAAAAAATTATATATATATATATATATATATATATATAAAAAACTTTGCTATGCTTATATATATAAGCATAGCAAAGTTTTGGCAACCACCCACACACTGAAAGGCTTTCAATTGCAACCACTCAAAAACCTAGCAGCTGCATTGCAATGCTTTAAAAAACACTCTTAACAGTCACCTAGCAACATCTTAGCAACCACATTACATACTGTAGCTGTAAAAACTTATGTAAAAACCCTTAGCAACTGCATAGCAGCCACCCACAACATCCAACTGCATTGCAATGCCCTAGTAAACACCAACAACACATCTAAAAAAACATCATAGCAACCACATAGCAACACCCTGACAAGACCCTAGCATCTGCATTGTAATGTTCAGAACATATTAGCATCACATGTTTCTAGAAAAAACTAGTTTCCCTGGAAATTTGTTGACCCCTCCAGCAGGTACACTGATGTTTATTCTGCAAAACTGTAATTTGCATGACACAAAAAATACAATGTGGAACACAAAGTGTGCTGTTTGTTTGAGCATGGGGTGTTTTGGGGTGCATGTGTGCTTGTTTTTGCCTGGATTTTGCTGGGAGATAATGAGGTAATGGCATTACAGGGTGTTTCCTAAAGTCCTAAAGCCTAAATCTATGATCGTCAGCATTTTCTCACCAGCTCTATCTAAGCCCTATCTTACTGGAGATCTCAATCCCACAATCCCCTCTGTTCTCTGCAGGCTCTCCGTTCTGGCAGTTTGTATTGGCCAGCAGCTTTGCCAGAGCAAACAAGCTCGATCTGCGCTGGTGAAGCAGACGGGAGCACTCGGGGCTTACAATACAAACATTCTTATCAGCTGTCTGAACGCTTTTGGGCCGGACGCTGCGTATGGACTGTCATAATAATCCGAGCAGGCCCAGCCTCCTGCCAGAGTGTGTATGTACATATTCAGGTATTTTGTGGACATATTTGCCAAGTAAGACACTGATTAGCTGGTTCAGGTGCAGGACAGTGGCCCTCCAGGAGACCCCTGCCATAGACTGTAAAAAAAGACACCACAGATCCCACAATATCCAAACGTTTTTGGAGCTTGCATGGTTAAATAATAATTATTATTATTTTTATGAGGTTTTTTTAAGCTATGAAATATGCAGGATGTTTTAACGGCGCAATTATCTCTTATATGTTAACAGATCAAGGAAATATTAATTTCTCATGTCATGACCCCTTTATTAAATTAAAGAGGTTTTCATTATAAAACCTGGAAATATCAGGTATGACATAAATCATTAAGATTTTTTTTATGCTTTTGAAAGAAGTCTCTCTCCAAAGCTACGTTTACTTGATCAAAAATACAGTAAAACAATAATATTGTGAAACATTATTTCAATTTAAAATAACTGTTTTCTATTTAAGTTAAAACGTAATTTAAATGGCAAATCAGAATTTTCAGCATCATTACTCCAGTCTTCAGTGTCACATGATCCTTCAGAAATCATTTCAGAAACTTTTGAAAAAAAAATTAATAATAATAATAATAATAAATATATATATATATATATATATATATAAATTATTTTATTTATTTTTTCACGTTAAAATGATTTGTTAACTGTTCACGATGCTTCCTGGGCTAACAGATTCTTATAAAAATAATTACTTTGCAAGTGCTAACCAAATCATTACAGAAATATTAGTTATGACTTGAATATAAAGTTTGCTGCCTTGCCTATAGGAGATATTGCTCAGTTTCATATTTCACTGGTTAATGTTGAAAAGATACAGTTGGCATTGATTGATATTGAGATTCACCTTAATCTGTGTCTGTTGTCCGACAGCTGGAGATATTGAGCCCTGTCGATTCGATCAGGCTGTTAGCTCAAGGGATTCACACCAACACCAGTATTTACATTAACATTCAGTTCTGCCTTCAAGTGTCATGTTGACATTGATATATCATAAATTACAGATGTGATATCCGCATGCACAATGCATGCACGGCTGTCTTGCCGTTTATATCTGAGATATTTGTCTCTCATATTGATTTGACGTTGTATTTCAGGGCAGGGACGCGGTGGAAACTGTCTGATAGATTGATGTGTGCGTTGTCAGATTGTTGCTCGAAGCTCTACGAAGGAATTTGATCTCGGATATGCAAATGTTCGAGCGCAGTGCAGAAATGAAATGTTTTATGGTTGTGTGAAGAATGATCTCTGGAGCTGCGCACAGGGGTTTAGGACAGCTTGTACTTTATTCGTCTCTGCCGATGGCGAATGAAAAACGATAACTGGGACTTGCAGTTCCACACACTAACTTTTGCAATCATGAGTGTTTCTTAGATTTTGATTAAGCAAGCATCACTGTTTATACTTCAGGTATTCAAACTAAATATTCAACTTTTCCAAAGTGAGTTGAGCCTTAGCATTAGCTCTCTGGTTGTGTCTTGTGAATGCCATCTCAGGGGATCCATCAGTAACTGACACAACATGTGCTGTAACAGGTGTTTAGTGCGTTAGCATGTAGAACTCAGCTCTGGGTTTCCTGTAGAAAGTCCCGTCTGTTATACAGGGATTATGTTCAGTCTTCCTGTCAGTGGGAAATGGGAGTCTCTTCCGATAACCTAAAACAGGATAACGCAAGCCAAGCTATAGCAATGTTTTACGTGCTGATGCAAACATATTCTGCATTAAAAAGTATACTACCTGTCAAATGTTTATGCTTTAAACCTTGAAATGTGTTTTTCTAGACAAAAATAAATTGTGCCAGCCAGTGTTGGGTAAGTCACTGTAAAAAAGTAATTCATTAGTGTAATTAGATTACTTTAATTACTCTCTTTAAAAGTATTGCATTACTTATTACTTTCTAAATCTCATATCAACCTCAGCCAGTTGAACAATACAAGGATAGACATGAAACTGCTTTTTTAATTCTTTCAAATACATAATATAAAATTGGATACATTATTCTTGAACTGACCAAAGTATTTAAAAGGTTACATTAAAAACATACATTTTAACATTAGATCCACTATTATTTTATATAGAATTGTTCTATAGTCTTTTTCAAGGGAAAAGTAATTAAATTACATTCATTAATTACTTAGTAATCCATTACACCCAACACTGGTGGCAGCTTATGATTTCTTTAAAAACTATTATTTTATTGAAAATATGAATGTTTTATTCAAACTAATTAAAGTAATTATTAAAAAATACATATAAATATATTTAAATTCTTAATTTCAAACAGTTTATTTTTGTCTACAAAACTCATTTAATTTTCATTTTATTGATTAATTCATTTCTGTATGGACAAGTGTGACAGTGAAGTTTTTTGGGGGTTTTTTGTCCCTACATATTATCCATACTTCCATGTGTGTTAAATCATAGTTTTGAAGATTAATTTTTAACTATTATTATAAAAAGTGGAAATTTTATTTTATTTATTGTTTACTATTTTTATTTACATATTTTTAGAATTCATTGGCTGACACAAATTATTAAATATTAATTTATTCCTTTTTAAATTGATAGGTTGGATAGTGCAGGAAGGTTGGTCTCGACATATTTTCCATATGTTAATTCATGGTTTTACTATTATTTTAAAAAGGCGGAAATAGATATAATAAAGGAGTAGTAGTTGTGTCCAAACTTTTTAGTAGAGTAGACAAGCTGGCAGTGAAGCTAATGCTGACAAATTACCTCTGCGCTTTTCAAGTAGTAAAAACTAATTCTCAACTTTATCTGTTATTCATTTGTGAATTGTTGTGGCGTAAAGATTTTAGAGTGTTTTTGTATTGGTAGAACCAATTTTCCACCAGTTTCATGAGTCAAGATCCCCAATTATCTGATTCCCCACCAGCAACTAGTGTACCGTATAAATCTTTCCCACAGGTGTGTCAGACTTCAAATAACATTAACCCTTTGTCTACCCCTTCAGGCAATGAAAAAGGGACATAGTGTGGAAGATAGTCAATGATATTAAAGTCAGGGCCTGTGGCCGTCTGACAGACAGACCTGGGGGGAAGAGATCTTTTAGTAATTTAATACATCATGGTTAGAAGTGCCAAATGGAGTAAATGTATTATTTGGTCCAATTACCTTTTCTCCCTTAACTAATGTGATTTACTATAACACTTGCGGCTGTGATGATAAGTCATTCCTGTGAGCCACAGACCTCCAGTGCAAGTGTCATCTGTGTACCAGCCTGGAAATAAACCATGGTGTCTGACCAGGGGTGTCCAAACTTGGTCCTGGAGGGCCATTGTCCTGCAGTTTAGCTCCAACTTGCCTCAACACACCGGCCTGGAAGTTTCTAGTATGCCTAGTAAGACCTTAGGCCAGGGGTGCCCAATCCTCCTCCTGCTGATCGACTGTCCTGCACAGTTCATCTCCAACCCTAATCAAACACACCTGAAGCAACCAATTAACGTCTTCAGGATGTGTGTTTGATTAGGGTTGGAGATGAACTGTGTAGGACAGTCGATCAGCAGGAGCAGGATTGGGCACCCCTTCCTTAGGCCTTTCTCAATCTGTGTTCTTGTCCGTACTTGTGTTCTTGTGAAACGTCATCAGTCGCTGCCCAAGTACAGTTCCAATTCAAAGTTCACATCTAGCCAAGTACAGTTTAAATCCCCAGATGTGTTCTTGCTCTACCCCTTTTATCGAGGATGCATCAGGAGGTGACTTGTGCAAACTTGAAACAGCCAGGTATCCCAGAATGCATCTCGCACCAACTAGTAAGCGTCAATGGCGGAGGAGAAAACCTGCATAATTTAAAAACTACTGCTGTTATTATGTCACGAAATGTAGTTTTAAGAGTTTTTCAGTCGAGAATAGTTGTTTAAAGCTCAAATCTGTGGTTTATTTATAAAGATAGAGCCTATTTGAAAATTTGCTTCGCCGTTTTTGGAGTTGTGAGATCCAGGCGAAACAGAGATGTAATTTTTCCGACAGTGCTGATTTTCCCCTTTCTAATAATCCCACGCTCAGACTGCTTAATTAAATGTCATGGTTTCTGTCTAGTTCTGCAGTTGATGGATGACCACTGCAATTTCAACATCGCATGTCACTGCAACCGCTAAACATCCTTGTAACTGGATGTTTTTGTTGAAGGCCTCACAAGGGTCGTTGACAGGGGAAGTAGTTGAACCTTATCTGAACCAATCACAGCCTCCGCTCTGACATTATGACAAATCCCATTCAGTCCTATACAAATACTTTCTTTCGTTCTGTCTCTCTGGCTAACCAACTTTGACGGTTCGAAATGTGAGTAAAATCTCTGCAGGACAACGCAAACCCTCAAAAAAGTGTTGACAGCGTTCACTAGGAGATGAGAATCATGACATCTGCTAATCTAATAAAGACTGTGCAGTCTCTTGGGGACTGGATGTATAAGACAGGTCTGTCTTCAACAACGACCATGGGAAATACAGCAGACATGCCATTGTGTCTCGCCTATGTTCACAACACTGCAATATCATCTTACATTCTCAACTACTTGTCCTCTGGACATAATATTCACCTTTGAGCTATTAGGAGCCAGAAGATTTAACATCCTTGTGTAATAAAATGAAGTGAATAATGACATTGCTAGACCAGCATTATTGTTAATCCAACTTCAGAGATTTGGGGAGGATCTATTATGTGGGCTGGAAATGCACAATTATCCAGATGCATGCCTTGGAAAGTTATTTCTACTGCACAATATTCATGATGTCCAATTGATATACAAAGATAGAGAATGCAGATATGCAGACCAAAGAAGTGTCTCCTACAAATAGAGACCTAGAACTAACACTTTGACACTACTATATAGTAAAGTGTTAGTTGTGTAAACTGCTAATGGTAGCCAATTATAACAAAGGTAATTTACATTTTACCAAGGTTAATTCTAACAATTATGTTGCTGTACCTTTTCTGATTTACATATGTGAATTGCCTTTGTTATGACTGGACATGGGCAATGAGTAATAATGCCTGCCAAGTTGCTGAATACTGGTGTTTATATCTAAATGTGACAGTCACAAGGTTGTGACATCAGAATTGTTAATGGGATAGTTAATTCATGTCGTTTAAAACCCGTAAGACTTTTGTTCATCTTCGGAACACAAATCAAGATTCATTCTCATGTGTTACGCAGCACGTTTGAGCTTCTGCAAGAGCCAATGAGGTTCATTCTCGTGTTACGCAGCACGTTTGAGCTTCTGCAAGAACCAATGAGATTCATTCTTGTGTTACGCAGCACGTTTGAGCTTCTGCAAGAGTCAATGAGGTTCATTCTTGTGTTACGCAGCACGTTTGAGCTTCAGCAAGAGCCAATGAGGTTCATTCTTGTGTTACGCAGCACGTTTGAGCTTCTGCAAGAGTCAATGAGGTTCATTCTCATGTGTTATGCAGCACGTTTGAGCTTCTGCAAGAGCCAATGAGGTTCATTCTCGTGTTACGCAGCACGTTTGAGCTTCTGCAAGAGCCAATGAGGTTCATTCTCATGTGTTACGCAGCACGTTTGAGCTTCTGCAAGAGCCAATGAGGTTCATTCTCGTGTTACGCAGCACGTTTGAGCTTCTGCAAGAGCCAATGAGGTTCATTCTCGTGTTACGCAGCACGTTTGAGCTTCTGCAAGAGCCAATGAGGTTCATTCTCGTGTTACGCAGCACGTTTGAGCTTCTGCAAGAGTCAATGAGGTTCATTCTCATGTGTTACGCAGCACGTTTGAGCTTCTGCAAGAGCCAATGAGGTTCATTCTCATGTGTTACGCAGCACGTTTGAGCTTCTGCAAGAGCCAATGAGGTTCATTCTCATGTGTTACGCAGCACGTTTGAGCTTCTGCAAGAGCCAATGAGGTTCATTCTTGTGTTACGCAGCACGTTTGAGCTTCTGCAAGAGCCAATGAGGTTCATTCTTGTGTTACGCAGCACGTTTGAGCTTCTGCAAGAGCCAATGAGGTTCATTCTCGTGTTACGCAGCACGTTTGAGCTTCTGCAAGAGCCAATGAGGTTCATTCTCGTGTTACGCAGCACGTTTGAGCTTCAGCAAGAGCCAATGAGGTTCATTCTTGTGTTACGCAGCACGTTTGAGCTTCTGCAAGAGTCAATGAGGTTCATTCTCATGTTACGCAGCACGTTTGAGCTTCAGCAAGAACCAATGAGGTTCATTCTCGTGTTACGCAGCACGTTTGAGCTTCTGCAAGAGCCAATGAGGTTCATTCTCATGTGTTACGCAG
Source organism: Abramis brama (assembly GCF_963993115.1). Taxonomy (NCBI): domain Eukaryota; kingdom Metazoa; phylum Chordata; class Actinopteri; order Cypriniformes; family Leuciscidae; genus Abramis; species Abramis brama. Next base: position 27,434,159 of record NC_139977.1, on the reverse strand, counting down.
CACGTTTGAGCTTCTGCAAGAGCCAATGAGGTTCATTCTCATGTGTTACGCAGCACGTTTGAGCTTCTGCAAGAGCCAATGAGGTTCATTCTCGTGTTACGCAGCACGTTTGAGCTTCTGCAAGAGCCAATGAGGTTCATTCTCGTGTTACGCATCACGTTTGAGCTTCTGCAAGAGCCAGTGAGGTTCATTCTCGTGTTACGCAGCACGTTTGAGCTTCTGCAAGAACCAATGAGGTTCATTCTCGTGTTACGCAGCACGTTTGAGCTTCAGCAAGAGCCAATGAGGTTCATTCTCGTGTTACGCATCACGTTTGAGCTTCTGCAAGAGCCAATGAGGTTCATTCTCGTGTTACGCAGCACGTTTGAGCTTCAGCAAGAGCCAATGAGGTTCATTCTCGTGTTACGCAGCACGTTTGAGCTTCTGCAAGAACCAATGAGGTTCAGTCTCACGCAGCACGTTTGAGCTTCTGCAAGAACCAATGAGAAATTTGGACTAAACCGCTCAATTCATATGGATTAGTTTAACAATCTCTTTATGAACTTTTTGAAACGTTTAAGTGGTAGTTGAGTTGTCTGTCAATGGAGGGATAGAAATCTCTCAGATTTCTTTAAAAATATCTTCATTTGTGTTTTGAAGATGAACGAAAATCTTATGGGTCTGGAATGACATGAGGGTGAGTAATTAATCACAGAATTTTCATATTTGGGTGAACTATACCTTTAAGATGAGACATTTGTGCATTATTAGTTTTCATAGTCTGGGTGAATATTGGAGTATTTCAACATAGTGATCTAATACGTATTTCAAAATGGTAAGAAAATCCTATTTTTCATATACGGCCTCTTAATCTACCACAGCTACAGCAGTGCAAGAGGAACCATCAGAGAGCACTGACACCCCAGAGTGCCACGTCAGCTCTTCAGATAGTCTTAAAGAATGGAACGCACAAAGATAAGGAGAGTGAGCAAAAAAGGCATCTGAAATCAGTCCAAGAATGAAGCACTTAACCGCAGAGCCAGAAAGACAACAGAGAGACGGGAAGAAATCTCCCTAAAGCTCTTTCTTATTCATGCAAGCAAATAATCATGCAGAGAACACAATCAAAAATGCACCTCCTAAAATACACAGCTAACAGTTGGAAAAAATGTCAAGCACGAGAACATTCAAAATGCAAACCTTTGTAAAAATGCTAGGCTAGGGTGTTGCTATGAGATATTCTAGTCTAGATATGACTTGGGATTCTCCTTTATTGTAAAACTATGCATGATTGTACACATTTTGTGTTAAGTTGATTTTGAAAAAACACCAATAGTAAAAGCAGTAATAGAGAGCGCAGAAAGAACAAGCATCACAAATAACCTGATTTATTCTCCTCCCCTTTTGTTTTTGTCCAATAAAAAGCTTTCTGAGCAATTGCACTTCCTGACAAACAGGTTCAGTTTCCATGCCACCCACCTGGGTTGTAGTTCAAGTCCATGATGGGACAGGAGCTCTATCTATCCAGCTTTTGTGATTCAACAAGAACACAAAGATCAGTCCTGCTCTTCTCATCTGTGCATTTCTCAAGGTTTCTCTCCTCTCATTATCCTGTTTTTATCTCCCTCCAGCATGATATTCCCTGTGCCTGATCTGATTCGAGCTGCAATCTAAATGACAGAGTCAGACCATCACTGCTCAACAGGTTCACTTCCTTTCTACGGCTGCGTGCAGAGACGGGGCAGTTCCTGAACGCAGTGTCTTGGCTATAGGATGGTTTTCAATGATGCACTGTGACGATCTGGAAGGCGAGCAGCGGAGCCTGGCTCATAAATCACGACCGCTAAGGCTCTTGGGGGTCTCGGCCTGGCCTGTAAATTTGATGATCGAAAAGCAGGCACTCGGCCAAACAGCTCGGCCCCTTACAGCGGCTCTATAAATACAGACAGAGCTGCTACCTCACGCTACGGTGAGGAAACTGATTCCTTGAGCTCTCTTTTCCAGTTGCACTTTGATCTGTAAAAATCTCATAATCCACTAAATTTCACTTCAATCTGCCTGAAAGGAATGATGTGGATGATTTCATTTCTTCTGTGAAACACAGCTCCAAAAATTACAGAAAAGCACTGTAAAAGTATATGTTTTGTTTGCATAATATAATATTTGGAAGCGGAGGCCAGGATTTTAGAGAATAACGATTTAGAAGTAAATAAATCAATATTTACCACATATAGCCTATATTTATAAACAAATAAAGATATGTCATGTATTCATAAATTAATTCATAAATAATTAATCAATTAATTAAATGAATAATTAAATTAAAATAATATTTAACATGTATGTATATATTGATAAATAAAAAAAATATTTACCAAGTATAGGTTAATAAATAAAGATTTGTGATAAAATTAATAATAATAATAAAAAATAACATGCATGTATTAATACATCAATAAATAATACAATAATAACTACTTGTGCATGCATTTAGTGATAAATAAATATTTGACATGTTTATAGGCTATTTATTAATAAATTATTATTTTTCAATAATAATTAATAATATAAATAAATATTTAATGTATGAATTTATAAATAATAAATACATATTTTTCAAGCATAAATAAGAATAACAAATAAATAAAATAAACAAATAGTTTTAATCGTTTTTTAGCATCTGTAACCATTCATTCTACGTAAAAACCTTTTATTTTTTATTTTTGTTACTAAAGTTACATGTTTGTGGAATGTTTGTGGACTATTCCTTTACGTAAACGTTACCCAAATAGCTTTAGCATCCACTGACCTGGCAGTCAATGACAGTCTATGACAGCTTTGGGCTGCTGACTCTGTGTGAAAAGCGCCCTGTGTGCAACCGTCATGTGTATTCCTGTTATATCTGCTATGCTGGATATGTCTGGAGTGCAAAACCAGTCTAGAATGTTCCCTAGAGTGTCAACACAGTGTTCACTTACACATGAACTATAGATGTTGAAAACACGTTGAATGTAAAGGCTTAACCTGATCTGTGTTGATGGAGTGTGCGTGTCTGTGAGACGGAGAACGAGTATAGAGGGCTAGAAGTTTGCTGTGACAGCTAAACATCCTCTCCGTTACCAGGTTATGTAATAGTCTGTGTTTCCCGTTTTGTCTCTTGCGTCTGTATGCCACCTTAGACACACACAAACACACAGTAGTAATTCACTCTCCCTGAATACACACATTTCTTGACCTTTTGCCAAAAGTGAAATTCACTCATCAATTTTAGCCCTTGAGAAGTACTAAAGTCTCTTTCTGCGAGCCTGGTCTACATCTCTCAGATATAACCAGAGCTTCAGTGTCATGCAGTGACGCCCGAGCCGTTTAACTGCGATGCCAGAACCCTCCATCTGTGGACAGATGCCAGAAATGTGCGACGTAATTCTGACTAAGATACACAAACACACATATTTCATTCTGATTAATAAAGAGGTTTGGAAGCCAAATCCAGACATCAGACTGTTCTACAATGAGAAATTCATGTTTTTGTATTTATATACCTGTGATACAATGTAACCAACACAAAAGAGCTAAGAAAACCAATGTTTTAAATGAAAATAAAAAGTGAATTATATAATATATACAATATATTTGATTATGCTGCATGTAAAATGAATCTAAAGACAGTTTTAAGCTGTTATTGTGACTTCAGCAGACTACTGTGAACTAAAACTAAGACCATAAAAATAGAAATAAAATATACAAAACTTAAATTTATTTTAGTCCAGTAACATTTATCATTTTTGTTTAGTTTAAGTACTAACATAATTAAAACTAAATAAACTAAATCTAAAAACTATAGACATTAAAACAATGAAAACTAGCAGGAAATGTCACAATGTCATTTTTTTAGCACATTTTATTGAAAATCATGCCGTTTATTTTCATGCCGACAGAAATGTTTAGTTCAATATGGAATTAGCAACAGTGACCAAGGGGTGGAGCTTCACAAAGGGGGAATTTGCATAAAAAATTCTAACAAATTCTAAATGTTTTTGTCATTTTTGGAGCTTAGCAGTATTTGTCTCCAATCACTTTCAATCTACATAAATAGGCAGCATGAACATGCCTAATGTCTCAAATTCATTCCATCAAATAATTTTGTTTTACCGTTTTGAACACATTTTACTGAAAATCATGCTGACATTTACAGAAATCTTCAGTTCATTCTTATAAAGTAAGCAACAGTAACCAAGGGGTTGGAGCTTCATGAAGGATCAATTTGCATAAACATTTTAACAAAAAAGTTAAAGATTATTTTATGAGGAAACACTACAGGCATTAAATCTTAATAGTAGTAGATTGACCTACTTATGTCTATTCATGGCCACACATCTGTAGCTATCTCAAAATTGTAAGGAAGCCAGTAGAAAATGGTGGAAAGAACTAGACCTCGAGAAAGAAATTACGAACTCATTTTCCTTTTCTCTGTCTTTTCAATCATGCTGAGCACACGAGACATATCCCACACCAAGAGCACTCTGGATATCTGCCGTTCCCTCGTGTTATTGCTGCCGGCTGTTTTCAATCTCGGGTGGCATCCATTATTTCCTTTGACGAAGAGCCCAGTCACAACTTTAGCTATATTAGATAAAGGCCTGAAGAATCAACCAGTTTCCCTTTATAACCCCCAGTATCTTAGATTCAACAAGTTGTTTTGTGATTTTAGAGTGAATATGCCTTAATCTAACTCAGCATGGATAATTTATTTATAATTTAAAGGGGACCTATTATGCCCCTTTTTACAATATGTAATATAAGTCTCAGGTGTCCCCAGAATGTGCCTGTGAAGTTCCAGCTCAAAATACCCCACTCATTTATTATACCATTTTGTAAATGCCCATTTTTGAGTGGAAGGAAAAACATGTAGGCCCTATCCGTTTTTGTGCATGTATCTTTAAATGCAAATGAGCTGCTGCTCCCTGTACAGCCTGTACAGCTCATGCCTCCGATTCTCTGCCAAAAACTAACAAAACATCGGTTTTGTTTTGATTATCATCTCTATCGTGGTCACTTTCTTGTGACACTGCAGTTCTTCATCATCATGAAAGTTTATTATCTGCATGTGTTTTAAAGCCATATCAGTTTAGACGTCCGTTGTATGGTTTTCTGAGCGCACACATCCGAAGCACGCGCACAGAAAGCTGTCTAAACTAAGTTCTCTTTCAAGTCTTATAGCGCTTAAACAGTCAAATACACACAAGGTTGTGTCAAAACACACCAAGTTCACATAAACACAGTCGGTTATGTCTGTGAACGTAAACAGCAAGTAAAAAATCGCATGTGTAGGCCTATATTAAAAGCAGGGTAATATACGGTACATACTGCTATATATGTTGTTAATATGAATCAAACAGCGAAAGAAAAAACTGCTCTTGATTGAATAACTTTAGTAGCTTTAATAAGAACACATTTCTCACTTGAATGCTGGTGTTAAATGCTGTGGCGAGGAGATAAACATGGCGGACTGTGTACAGCTCACTCAGGGGAGGAGCTAAGCTAATAGGACAGAGTCCGTCAGCAGTCGTGGGCGGAGCCTGTGTAATGTGACTTCATATTGCATGAAAACTGCTAATGGCTTATTCTGAGACATTGCATATGATTTATGGGGATTACAGTTTTTCTCCATTGGTTTGGCTCATTTCTTGAAACAGAAATGACATTCTCAAAACAACATGGACAAACCTCCAAACCACTTGGCAATTGTTCACAACAGAATTGAATTTCTCATTCATTTCATCAATTTGCAAATGTCTAAGTACATGTCTCAATGTCTCAGTACATCTTTGCAAATGATTAAGTACAGGTAGTCTACATTTAGCACAATTTCCAAGTGAATAGATCTTGTTGATCTAAACTGATTGTTGATTCTCAGTCTAATGGTTGTTCGCTCCAAAACATGTCAGCGTCATTTCATTGTATAAGTCATCACATGCACAATATTCTGTTCAATTGTCAAAATTAGTCAAAAACATAATACCATGAATACCATATGTGTGTGTGTATATATTATATATATATATATATATATATATATATATATATATATATATATATATACTGTACATATATATATTATACCATATAATATTATTGGCCTATTGGCCACCAGGCAATGGTGGATGTCCCAGGCCAGCAAGGGGGCAATATAACTATGTATGCTGCCATATCTGAGAATGGTGTGGCCACTCACATCCCCAGTCTTGGCCCATACAATACACAGAAGCTCCTCATCTTCTTGGACCACTTTCATTTTTATTTGATCCCTGAAAATGAGAGAGGTCTCGTAGGGCCTCACCTACCACTATATGTCATTGTATGGGACAATGTGAATTTCCACCGTGGCCTGCTTGGAGGTGGAGAGTGTATGAGCATCGGGCTCAAGATCAGAGGTCCCTGCTCCATGCAATGGACGCTGCGTGTGAGGATATTACAGGAGATCAGTGTAGGGGATGGTTGTGACATGCACGCCGTTTCTTCCCTCATTGCATCGCAAGGGAGAATATACGCTGTGATGTGGACGAGAATCTGTGGCCAGACAGACAGCAGCGTGTGGATGGCCAGGAGGGTGAGGATGGTGGCCAGGAGAGGGAAGGTGAGGACAGAAGAACTGTTAGTTGTGAAACTCCAGCTTTATTTACAGCACTGTAGGCTGCATATCATTTTCATTGTTTTTTGTTTGTGTGTTTATATTACAGTATATTATGCTGTATACATTTTCTTTTTACTCTGATGTATGGAAGTTACTTTATGTGTGTGAATGATAATGGTTACAATTTCCTTGGCAGTATGAGTGCAATGTGTGATGTCAAACCTTGGAGGCTACTCTTACCCTAAAATCCTATTTCTTTTTTTCAGTTTTATACACAATTGTATTCTGTTAGCTAGACAGAAAACAGTACAGTAACCATTGTCAATGAAGGACTGGGCTAAGACTGAAAGGTAGACATGAGGGATATTTCAATGGTCCTCTGCCATAGTGACAAAACATCTAATCATTTTGACTTGCAGTGCTTACACAATGCCAAAGGGACGAAGCATTTTGGGGGCACTGACTGTTTAAATGAGAAGGAAATGTAGTTTTGATACATGAGTGAACTGTTTTGGGAGAGGTATGAGCTTTTGCAGATGAACCATGGTGTTGTGCCGAACCATCCACGTTATTTTGGCAAAAGCACCAAGAGTGTTGAGAACGTCCGGTCTGTTTCAAGAAATGAGCCAAAGCAATTGAGAAGGATCTTTGCCGTTTTCGTGGCACTGACTCTTTATATGGGAAACAGATTTAGTTTTGAAGCATGAGTGAACAGTTTTGGGAGAGCTTTTGCAAGTGAGCTATAGTGTTGTGCTGAACTGTAAGACTGTTTTGCCAAATGATCTTAGAGTTTTGAGAATGTAATTTCTGTTTCAAGAAATGAGCCAAACCAATGGAGAAAAACTGTAAAAAAAGGAGTGGGTGGATTTTTACCATTATTACCATATTGCACACACACTGCTGACACATTTGTTTAAACACCATGTAAAAGTGAATTTTGCATAATAAATTATGTGTGCTTTTATGTGGCAATGTCCCCAAATATGTATTTTATAATAATCCTTTGTATTAGAACACAATCACCAAGAGGGATGTGTATTCATGAATATTCATCAGTACATTATTCTAATTGGCTGATGGCACTGCCTTTGCGAGGACTGCTATTAAAAACATTCATGTCATCTCTAGAGTATATTTTGTGTATCAGTAGCAAAGCGAATGTTTACACCCTTCCTCTGATGTACAAAAGAAGCTCCGTGCCGAGGTGTTCAAAAGATATAGCTTTCAAAATAGGACATAAACACAAACACAATATTACTAAGGTCAAGTCCAGCCCATGCACACAGGGCGGTTCTGACATCTGGAAATCATAAAACACTCAGTAAAAATGTCTGACATGTAGATGTGAGGAAAAATAAAGCTCATTTCGCCACTTCCTCTGCCAAGACGAGTCCTGTGAACTTAAATACACATCAGAGGGGTATTTATGGCGTGCGAGAGCTCGTGATGACAGAAAGCGTTTGAGTTTCCCTTCAGCTCAGGATAAAAACCTGCATGCGTAGGTTCTCCTCACCCCAGAAGACCTTCCTCGACCTAAATCCTATGCTGAGTAATAAAGGGGTTCATTCAGGTTTGCAAAAATGAAATTCAAACACTTTTTTATTTTTTTATTTTTTTTTTAGCATTTTCAATAGACTCTTATGGCAATTCTTAACTATTTAAACAATTTGGCGAATTGGTGGCAAATTAGTATGATCTCATTTGCATACATTTGTATTTGAAAACATGCAAACAAGGTTTAGAGGTGGACCTTTTTTTAAACTTTCATATGTCAAATCGTACAAATTCATACATCGTATAAAGTTACACTTCCTCATGAGATCGGGTTGGCATTTTCAAAGTACCTAAATAGTGGCTGCCTTTTTTTTTTTAATTGTGAGAATTTGATTATTTGTTTGTTTATACTGTACTTCAGTCAAGCTACTCGTTTAAAAAAGTTGATATCTATACTACAAGCTAACTATACCAAAAATACTTATCTTTTTAAATGTATGACAATTCAATTATTTAAATTTATCATTAAATCAGTGCCACATATATTTCAATGAATGGACAGTCTCAATTAGGGTGACATCAAACTTCAGCTGAGAAAATTTACAAAGTACAGCTACAAAACTAGAATACTGCATGCATAATGTATATTACAGTGAAGTTATCTGCTATAAAAAAGGCAATTTACATGTATCCAAATGAGCCAGTTCATTAGAACTAATCAGATTTTCCAAAGAAAAATACTATTTATGACGAATCGACTCACTAAAATGAATCAGACTTTTTTAATACTAAATATGAGAAAAAGAACTGTTAAGGTTGAACAAATTCACTAGAATGAATCAGAGTTTCCAATGCTCATATAAGGAAAAAATAACCATTTATGACAAATTGATTCACTGGAATGAATCAGACTTTTTTAATACTAAATATTAGAAAAAGAACTGTTAAGGTTGAACAAGTTCACTAGAATGAATTAGAGTTTCCAATGCTCATATGAGGAAAAAGAACCATTTATTACGAATCGATTCACTAGAATGAATCACTTTTTAAATACTAAATATGAGAAAAAGTACCGGTAAAATTGAAACAATTCACTAAAATGAAAAAAAAACAAACAAAAAAAACATTTATGAAGAATCGATTCACTAGAATGAATCAGACTTTCAAATAAGGTACCTAAATTATTTATCTGTATCTGTCAGTTATATTTTTAAATGTATGACTATCCAATTATATCATTTTAGCCTTTAATCAGTCACATTTATATAAATGAATCTGAATAAGGTGACACCATCAAACTTTTAACTTGTACAGATCATTTTAGTACAACTAAAAAACTAGAATACTGTATCATTTATAACTCAAAGACAGTGATTAACTAAATATTAAACTAAAAAAAATAGGTTCATATTTTTATTTAATCTGTTCATTTACAAAAATCTTCCAAAAAGAACTGACATAATGTATTATTTTTGTTCTTTTATAACTTTGGATGTTCTCAGGGAGACTTTCCAGGAAAATATTCAAAACTCAAGCACATTTTCTAAACCTGAGACTCAGAGCATACCAGTAAATTTCCAGAATCAGAAAACAGGTCTCAGATCTGAAGAGCTACTCATACCCACACAGAGCACGCTGACAAAGAGGTCTAACTGTGATAGAAATCCCTCCGTTTGTCGCTGAGCTACACTGTTCTCAATCAGGTCCGAGATTGTGCTATCAGCACCCCTGCAGACACTTTTGACTTGAGAAATATCAGTTCTCACACAAGACCAGAGGGTTATGAAAGACCAGGACTGAGAGAGGAGAGAGACGGGCGATTAATCAGACTTGAATGAAGTGAACGATGAAACAAATTGCGTACAAACTCTTCCTTCGGTCCCCCAGGCTACGGCGTGAGAAATGAGGGGACGAGGAAAACACGCCGTGTGACAACATGATTCAATGAATGACCGCCATCAATCAAACACTTCAGAGGATGAAGGAACAGCGGGGATAACAGACTGAACGCAAGAAGGAAAACAGCAGGAGAGCTCGGAGAAATACACAAACACACACACACAGTCAGACGTTGGCCCTCACAGCTGGACACGTAACTGTTTTTTTTTTAAATCAGTTTCTTAATTAGGGTGAATCCATTGATGGAAGTTTCAGCTTCAATGCACCAGGTTCTGAATGGAATAAAACCGGCTTTATCAAATGCACAGTTGTGTTTGAACTGGAATATAAGCACATACTGTCTAGTGTGTAGTATGCAAATCTGAAAACTGGTGTAGGATTTACTTTGAAGGAATTTTCTCTCAGGAACTGCTTGTAAATTTCACAAATAATCACAAATATCATTGAATTATAAGAGAAAATTTTAACTGAAAAAACAGGTTACAGTGATACAATATGCAACAATTAAACAATATCACATTTAAAACATAAGGAGGCCATAATACCTTGAAAAAGTTACCATTAACGATCTCATTCATCTCAACAGCAACTGACAAATTCCCCTGATATAGTTCTTTTCCGTTTCTTATAATGTATATTCGTTTAAATTTCGTAGAAAAGCAATGTTTTAAGCTGGATGATAATGGTGATGATGTTACTAATGGGATATTTTAATTTCAAACACAATACCACTATAGGACACTACCACTCTTTATGTGGAGAGACCAAAAGAGACATGATGGATGACAGATGATAGATTATGGCGTTCAATTACTTTATCAAAGCAGATTCAATGTATAAAGTGAAAAGGATGAATTTTATAAGCACCTTCACCTACAAATCATAGCAGACTGCCATATACTGGGGCTGAAGATTGATCGTAATAAAGTCGGTTGACAAAACCACGAGAGACAAAACGAATCCCTCTTTATGAAAAATGGAACAAACTCAAATTCAAACTCACTGAATATCTTGACATGTTTATTGAGAGTTAATGAGAAAAGTAGCATTATCTAATTTGTAAACAACTTGTTCATTTGAAATTGGATCTTTTCAATTAACTTGGGGATATACTTTTAGGATATTTTTATGATGCATTTGCATCTTTTTTTCCTCCAAGCTTGACAGCTCCAGTTCCTATTTATTTGCATTTCATGGAAAACTGTGACCTGTGTAATTCATTAAATGATCTTTTTGTGCTCCATGGAAGAAAGAAAAACATAAGGGTAAGTGAATGATGACAGAAATGTCATTTTTGGTTGTATATCTCAATTTAATGAAATGCAAATATAACTCACAGTATAGCCAATATATCTACTTACTCATACAAACATGCCAGGTTATAACTCATTTCAGCCAGAGCTTTATTTATATAAGACAGAAGCACAGATAAATATGAACCATGCTGACATGAAGAGCCCATAAATAAAGCTTGAAGAACAGGGGGAACCCATCAAATTAGACAGGACAAACAAAAGGGTCAATGCCTGCCAACAGACAAGAACGTGACATTAAAGAAACACTGATCTGATCAGACACCAGTGATGTTCTTTCACTAATAATAGTAAACGCTAAACAAGAACCTAGAACAAGACCTACCTGCATTACAGGAATACTTTTAAGACTAACAACAGTGGTGCATGAGAGGGAACTGATACGTATTCTGTGCTAAACCGTAATTTATAATGCTTCGATTGAGCAAATTGCCAAGAGCCAAAGGGGTTCAGGAGCAGAGTGAAAGAAATCGAACTACAAAGTGCACAGTGATTCATTTTGTACGGTGCTTCTGTGAGATTAAATAAAACACAGAGCTTTTAGTTCCAAGATAAAACCAGGTATATCATTTACACACACAAGCACAAGACATTCAGCTGCGCTGAGTTGTCTGTGAAGATCAAATATCAATGTAACACTGTACTATGATAGAAGTTCTTTTATTTTGTGTCCCAGAGCATTATCTCTCAGCAGAGGTGTAGTCTGGAGTCCTGCTTTCAGAATGCACACAGTGAAGGCAGCCGGGCTTGACAGGCTAATGTGGAGAGTCATCAGTTTTCTCTTGAAAAATCCACAGCTATAAAATGTCTCTAATTACTCAGAGTGATCTGAGGCTGTATCTTCTATGAGGTCACTGTCTCTGGGGTGCTTCTGACATCACTGTCATTGGAAAGATAATTAACTCAATCTCATCATCTACTTGGGGACTGATAAATGCTGCACTGCTGAATACTCATACATAATCTCTCTCTTCAAAATGAGATTACTCTCTATACAGGAAAACCCAACTTAAAAGATGAAATTTTTGGTTTCTCCATACAACAGAACAGAAATGGAAAAGAACAAAACATGACAAACCCAAACAAACATACTAAAACAGAACAACAGAACAAAACAAATTCTAAACAAAACATGATGAGCCTAAACAAACATGCTAAAACAAAACAAAATAAACCTAAACAAACCTTCTAAAACGAAACAATAGAACAAAACAAATTCTAAACAAAACATAACAAACCTAAACAAGCATACTTAAACAAAACAAAACAAAACAAACCTAAACAAGCATACTTAAAACAAATCTAAACAAAACAAAACAAAACCTAAACAAACCTCCTAAAACAAAACAATAGGACAAAACAATTCTAAACAACGCATAATGAACCTAAACAAACCTTCTAAAATAAAACAATAGAACAAAACAAATTCTAAACAAAACATAACAAACCTAAACAAGCATACTTAAACAAAACAAACCTAAACAAAACAAAAAGAACCTAAACAAACCTCCTAAAACAAAACAATAGAACAAAACAAACCTAAACAAAACAAAATAAATCTAAACACACATTCTAAAACAAAACTAGATACAAATCAACAACAAAAAAAAGTTTGTCAAAACAAACTTTGATGTTGGCTTGAGAAAGTCTGGCTTTCAACAGAAAGTTTGAGGTAGTTTTAATAGTTTAAAGTTTGTGTTGGTGAATTTTAAATGTGAATTTTTGACAGTTAGACTTTGAAGAGTCTTAGTTCATTTGAACATTCCGTTATAAGCCTACAATATAGTAGACCAAAGTTAAATAGAATAGAATAGCATAAAAGAAACCTAACCAAACAGAATGGAACGGAATGGAATGAAACGGAACAGAACAACCTCACATTTCAAACCACAGAAAAGGACGGAATAGCATAGAAAAAAACTAAACAGCAACATTAAACAAAGCACACATAAAAATAAAATAAAAATTTGAATAGATCAAAACTAATGTCGTGAAATAATATAGGCCTAGCCTTTCCAGATGCTAGTCTTGCTACATAGTCATTGAAAACTGGTCGAGCCATGATTGTGCCAGACATTTACGCAGGTTTGTTCATTTCTATCTTCTCTGATCAGACTGAGAAAAACTCAGAACTTCACTGCATATGAGGACAAACTTACAGCATCAGTTTTTAAGCTGATAGAACTCACAGGTATTGTAATGATGGATGTGTCTCATTTTCAGGGGTTTGAGTCATTTTATTATGACCTTTTGGGTGGAGAATGAAAAACGAGGTGTGACTCACTCAGTGATTGAAGATTCAATATACTCTAGGCTGCAACGTAAAGCTATTTTTCAGATAAAACCACTGCGGTGCAAATGAGGACGGAGGCGGTGTCCTTCCATTAACTGGGTTTCGGACTTATGCTGTTGCCATGGTTTCCTGTCCTGTTAGGTTAATTAACACACAGTGCAGTATTCCATGCTTTTTAAAATGTACAGACACATGTCACTGGACAATCTAAATTTAGCCTGACAAACCATTTAATGTACATCACAAAAACATGCGCACACAAAAACACAAATATTGGTAGGGAGTCAATTAGGAATTTTATTCCAATTTCAGGCAAGAAAGTCTCTCACGCAGTGGCCGATAAATGCAGATTGCTTTTTTGCAACAAGCCAGATTGGTTTTTATTACCTTGGTTCCCAGAGAAATAACTATAAAATGTGTCCAACAACAGCCTGTGTCAATCACTGTTATCATTCCTAGGACCCATGAGAAAACCAGCTGTAAAGTCTTGACAAGTTTTCAAACGAAATGTCAGGACGAACAAGGGAATAACCATAGAAGATAAAGAGTAAACAAAACCACAATTCAGATTCTTGCAGAATATATGAGATGTAGCAGGTCATGAAGAACACTTCAGGCCATCAAACATTTCCCTACAGTTCATTATAGATATGCATACTTATTGATTTGACAAGATAATTAGATGGAATTGAATAGAGTGTAATGAGTGTATGACAAGCAAAATAACAGCTCAATGAATATTTAAAAGCCAGCATAATGCCTGCAGTGATATATCATCTGTGACAATGTTGCTGTAAACGGCTTTGCGACCACTTGGGGGCATCAGCGTCATCTTTTTCAAGACAACAGCCCTCAAATCAGAAAATAAAAAGATCTAAAAATATTTTAGGACAGACTTAATGATAATGCAGCTGTCAGATGTAGTTTTATAGCCTGCAAGACAGTTCATACGTTTTGTGAGAGAAAACCCCTGGATTGCTTCGAAGTTCGAACGGCAGTAAACTGCAAACTCTTCATTATTCACTGACTCACACTGTTCAAAAGATCTGCAAGGGCTTATTAGCATGAGAGAATGAAAACACACACACAATCTCTCTCTCTCTCTCTCTCTCTCTCTCTTCTATATTAGTCTTATGACTTCACAATATGAGAAACACAAATTTGGCTAGGTAGTAAAATCAGTCAATCATATTGTTTACCATCATTGTGCACAAAAACAGTAGTTATTGACCAAACAGAATCAAATATTTCTTAGAACTGCATAATAAAAATAAATAAATAATACACCAGATCTTGTATTGACAATGCAAGAGTATTAAAAAAAACAATAATCACTACAAAAATGATAGACTCTTAATCATTTGCATATTTAAATCGAAACAACAACTTTTTTTCTCTTTTTGGCCGGGAAGTGAATATAATGAATGTGTGTTGGGTTCTGATACAGACTAATCAGTTAAAAATAAATTTGAAAAAATGTTTTAAAAAAAAACATATCTCCAAAAGATCAAACCTTGAAGACCTTCAGACCAACTCAGACCTTCAGTTGTGCAGTAGCTAACACAACGTGGGTTAACAAACTTATGAAATGTTGCATCTGTCATGCACTTACAATGGAAGATGGTTTCAAGTTTCAACATCGAAATATGGTGCTTTTATTCTTGATTAATCACTTTGGGCTGTAAAGTAAAATTGTCGTTTTTATCCTTTTAGCAGAAGGATGAATCAGATGAATTATTGTGTGCTGAGTTTGTCTAATACTGGATAACCAATATAAATTTTATAAATCTGTTTGTTTATATATATTCTACTAATCTATTCTGCTAAAATAAATAATTGAAATTAAAAAAAGTTAAAAAACAGTTTATGAATAGAAAAACAGTTTACCATGTGTTTTAAAGTAACACTGAACATAAGTTAAGCAGAAACAATTAAAGGGATACTCCACTTTTTTTTGGAAATAGGCTCATTTTACAACTCCCCAGAGTTAAACAGTTGTGTTTTACCGTTTTCGAATCCATTCAGCCGATCTCCGGGTCTGGCGGTACCACTTTTAGCATAGCTTAACATAGATCATTGAATCGGACAGGACCATTAGCATCTCTCTCAAAAAAATTACCAAAGATTTTCGATATTTTTCCTATTTAAAACTTGACTCTTCTGTAGTTACATCGTGTACTAAGACCGACGGAAAATGAAAAGTTGCGATTTTCTAGGCTGATATGGCTAGGAACTATACTCTCATTCCTGCGTAATAATCAAGAAACTTTGCTGCCGTACCATGGGTGCAGCAGGCGTAATGATATGACGCAGCGCATTAAAATAGTCCCCAGCTCAGTAACTTCCAACGTGACCGGGACTAAGTTTGTGTAGTTTCAGCCGGCAAATTAGGTAAAGTTAGTGAACAACAAGGAACTAAACAATAAATGGTTGGCTGCTCAATGGGGTGAAAGCAGATCGTACAAAAATGTTAAAAATTCAAACAAATTCACTATCAATTCGGCAAAACATAAAATAGTTACAGACTGCCACAAGAGTGGTGGATTTAACTTATCTGTACATAAAAAAATAAAATAAAAAAATGAAATACCTACCATCCAATCGGTTAAAATCAACCTGTAATTAAAATCTAATCTGATTTAACGCCCTTTTGTGTGTGTATACACCCTCCAAATATTCCGACATAAAAAAGAATGTTTGCCTAGAGGGGAAACCACATGCACGATTCTGATTCCACATCCTCTGCACATGTTTCAGCAAGAGGCCCACATGCAAAACCATCACAGCAAACCAAAACATCTAAGTCATGGTGCACTCGCTCCATCTGGAGAGGCAGATAATGATGCCATCCATATGAATAGGACACTCTGACTGAACAACTACTCAAACAGCCTCGCAGCAAACAACAATCCTTTCAGAACACGCTGGAGGGGATCTCATTTATACGTGCCTCTGTCGGCTCCAATAACAGCTTCATGCTTTTGTGTTGGATGGAGGAGCTTAATTTCATGCATTAACTGCGGTATTATTCTCAGGTTTTCAAAAGATGATTTATAATTTTGCAAGGAAGCTTTTTATGTTTGAACACAAGTAAAAACTTGAGTAAGTAGAATTTTCATTTCATGTTTGGTTTCAAAGCACAGGCCTTTAACCACCACATCATCTGCTATATTTACAAAACAGAATGATCATATGATGCATTTCCCAGAAACCCCTGCTACAGTACGTCGCACCGGTAAAAGTCTAGAAAAACTAAACAGTCACGCCACATATCAAACCTACACAACCTCCCCACAGGGTTCAAGCCACATAGAAATAAACTGTTCAGAAGTCATGTAAGAGTCCTACAAAACAACCATGACCCTGTATCATCTGCTGAGAACAACATACAGACTACAATATCATTTGATAAATTATAAAGCTAAAAAATATGATATTTATGTTTTCAGATATATTTGATCTATTATTGAAATGTCAGTTGGTCAAACAAGTAAAATATATATATATATGGTCATTGTTTGTTTGGCAAAGTGAGGTCCAATTATAGGTCATTTTTAATTGACTTTAAAGGAAACATTGTTGGATTTTTGGAACCGTAATCAACACAATATTATATATTATATATGCACACTCACAGTACTGTGCAAATGTCTTAGGCTTAACGTTTTAAGCCAGTTATTTATATATTTTGCTGTAGTGTGTCAGTAGGAAGTATCAGTTTACATTTCCAAACATTCCTTTTCCCAATAATTGTAATAATCCAGTGAGATTTCTGTATGCACAAGGAGTCTGACAACAGCCGGTGCTCCACACGGAGATCTGATCTCACCATCATAGAGTCCATCTGGGATTACATGAAGAAACAGAAAAAACTGAGACAGACTAAATCCAGAAAAACTGCGGCAACGTCTCCAAGACGCTTGAAGAAACCTTCCTGCAAAGCTACAGCACTGTGAAAAGTTTTAGGCACTTGTGTAAAAATTGAGGATGCTTTCAAAAACAATGTCATAAATAGATTGTATATATATATATATATATATATATATATATATATATACAGTGAGGAAAATAAGTATTTGAACACCCTGCTATTTTGCAAGTTCTCCCACTTAGAAATCATGGAGGGGTCTGAAATTGTCATCGTAGGTGCATGTCCACTGTGAGAGACATAATCTAAAAAAAAAATCCAGAAATCACAATATATGATTTTTTAACTATTTATTTGTATGATACAGCTGCAAATAAGTATTTGAACACCTGAGAAAATCAATGTTAATATTTGGTACAGTAGCCTTTGTTTGCAATTACAGAGGTCAAACGTTTCCTGTAGTTTTTCACCAGGTTTGCACACACTGCAGGAGGGATTTTGGCCCACTCCTCCACACAGATCTTCTCTAGATCAGTCAGGTTTCTGGGCTGTCGCTGAGAAACACGGAGTTTGAGCTCCCTCCAAAGATTCTCTATTGGGTTTAGGTCTGGAGACTGGCTAGGCCACGCCAGAACCTTGATATGCTTCTTACAGAGCCACTCCTTGGTTATCCTGGCTGTGTGCTTCGGGTCATTGTCATGTTGGAAGACCCAGCCTCGACCCATCTTCAATGCTCTAACTGAGGGAAGGAGGTTGTTCCCCAAAATCTCGCAATACATGGCCCCGGTCATCCTCTCCTTAATACAGTGCAGTCGCCCTGTCCCATATGCAGAAAAACACCCCCAAAGCATGATGCTACCACCCCCATGCTTCACAGTAGGGATGGTGTTCTTGGGATGGTACTCATCATCATTCTTCTTCCTCCAAACACGTTTAGTGGAATTATGACCAAAAAGTTCTATTTTGGTCTCATCTGACCACATGACTTTCTCCCATGACTCCTCTGGATCATCCAAATGGTCATTGGCAAACTTAAGACGGGCCTTGACATGTGCTGGTTTAAGCAGGGGAACCTACCGTGCCATGCATGATTTCAAACCATGACGTCTTAGTGTATTACCAACAGTAACCTTGGAAACGGTGGTCCCAGCTCTTTTCAGGTCATTGACCAGCTCCTCCCGTGTAGTTCTGGGCTGATTTCTCACCTTTCTTAGGATCATTGAGACCCCACGAGGTGAGATCTTGCATGGAGCCCCAGTCCGAGGGAGATTGACAGTCATGTTTAGCTTCTTCCATTTTCTAATGATTGCTCCAACAATGGACCTTTTTTCACCAAGCTGCTTGGCAATTTCCCCGTAGCCCTTTCCAGCCTTGTGGAGGTGTACAATTTTGTCTCTAGTGTCTTTGGACAGCTCTTTGGTCTTGGCCATGTTAGTAGTTGGATTCTTACTGATTGTATGGGGTGGACAGGTGTCTTTATGCAGCTAACGACCTCAAACAGGTGCATCTAATTTAGGAAAATAAATGGAGTGGAGGTGGACATTTTAAAGGCAGACTAACAGGTCTTTGAGGGTCAGAATTCTAGCTGATAGACAGGTGTTCAAATACTTATTTGCAGCTGTATCATACAAATAAATAGTTAAAAAATCATATATTGTGATTTCTGGATTTTTTTTTTTAGATTATGTCTCTCACAGTGGACATGCACCTACGATGACAATTTCAGACCCCTCCATGATTTCCAAGTGGGAGAACTTGCAAAATAGCAGGGTGTTCAAATACTTATTTTCCTCACTGTATATATATACATACATATAGGAACCAATGGTTCCCAAGTCATTTCTAGTGTGAAGCTCAGTAGCATGTATCTCTATACAAAGCGGACAGGAGAAAAGGTCAGCTTGTTTCACCCCTAGAATGAGCTCCTTCACGCAATCTTTAGCGGGCCACACACACCTGGACACAGGCCAGTCTGCACAGTCAGGACAATAGACATCTCTGTTCCGTCTTCTTCTATATCGCAAGTTCCCTCGCCCTTTCTCTTCTTGTAGGACAGATTTAGCTTTCGGGAATTTGTTTGTCCGATGTTCATGCCGGTTCTCTTTGGGGTCCTTCATAGCTTTGACCATTGAAGCGCTTCTACTTTCCATCTGTTTGGAACGGACGGGAATGTCACAAAAGACCAGAAACATTCTCTGGGACAGCTGTGAAACATCCAAAAGGTCATCTTTTTCTCATCAAATAAAGTTATTGAAACTATGAATGATGAAATAGCATCCTCATAATTTCTGCATAGTACTCGATTGAATCATTAAAATGGATTGTTCAATTGTTTCCAAGGATGTAAACATGTTTTGGACATTTAAACCGACTAGAGACTCACAATGAAAAGGGGCTTTCGCACCAGATAGTTATAGGAACTAGTCACCAGGACGGCCCGCCAAGAACAAAATTTTCCTCTAGGCCATTTTCCTGGTTGCATTCGCACCACCAGTACGAACTCTGAAGTGACATAAGCCAACCAATAGGGACGTCATTTAAGCATGGCATTCAACAACGTCAACAACTGGTGGATGGAAGACGCCGTGATTATAGCCAGGGGTGCATAAAACTGGTGTGCGGGTGCGCATGCGTGGTAAAAATAAACGACGCGCAGCAGAAAACGTAGAGGGAAGCACTTTTGAGTACCAACATTTTTGGGGACACGTTTACTTACTGGAGTAAGATTTTTCTCCATCTCTGGTAAGACAGCAATCATGATGATACGTGCGTTCATTAATTATGAGGGTTGCAACGGATCGCAGTTGATCCATGATCCGTACAGACCAGTCCCAACGATTCGGCACGCATGTGATTAGCAGATTAACTGCTATGTTTAACCATCATAGCAAGTTTATCATTTGGACGTGTTTTGTCTTACCAATTTACACATTCAAACAAGTTTAAAAGCGGAGGAAGAGGCAAAAATCAGGACTCGCACGCTGTTATCTGAACAGTTGAGAAAGAAACCAGATGTGTGTCAGTATATTCGGCCTGTACATTCGGTCTTAGTGACAGCAGCCTAATATTCCTGCTGTTGTCTTTCAATAATTTTAATAAACTAAAAAAATACAGCTTAACAAAGATGAACCTATATTTGTATAACCTATATATAAATGTAACAAATTATTATTATTATTATTATTATATTTAATTTTGAACACGCCAAAAAGCAGGTATATCCGTCAATATTTATATGAATTATGAAATCGTCTCCCGGGAGCGAAAGCCCCTATTGTTCCTGAATAAACCATAGACTGATCCAAACCCGTAAGACTTTCGTTCATCTTCGGAACACAAATGAAGATCTTTTTAATGAAATCTGAGAGATTTCTGTCCCTCCATTGACAGCTACGCAACTACCACATTGACTCTTCAAAAAGTTCATAAAGAGATCATAAAACGAATCCATATGAACTGATCGGTTAAGTCCAAATATTCTGAAGAGACTTGATCACTTAATTTGATAAACAGATTGAATTTAGGCTTTTATTCACATATAAACATTCATCAACTCCCACATTAGATGAGGTAAGCGTAAGCTCAAGCATGTTCGCTTGACATGAAAGAACCAATGAGATTCATTCTCATGTGTTACGCAGCACGTTTGAGCTTCATCAAAAACCAATGAGATTCATTCTAGTGTTAAGCAGGTTCGGTTGAGCTTCTGTTTATGTTCATTGATCAATGTTTAAATGTGAAAAAAAGCCTTTGTTTAGGATCTTTATTCAGACAAATTTAAATATATCCAAACATCTGTGGAAATCCTTCAGTTCAAAAACCGTAAATACGTTTTGTGGCAGTAAAAAAATATTTTTGCTTAGTAAATTTTTGCATAAAGTACATTTTTGGATCCTGTCTGTATATTGCAAGCTCACTTCTGAAAATATGCGACAGTAGAGAGAGATTCTTGGCTTTAGAATCCTCTAGATGTGGCTCTGATTGTTTTCCCTGACGCCATCTGTCAAATACAAATTTCCCACTAAGGTTTTACAGTGGCAGAACAGATGGAAAATTAACCCACTCTCTTGATTGTGCCAGGATAGAGGATCCAACTAAAGTTTTCTTCAAACAAAAAACATCTGGAATAATGTCAATATTAGATGACAGCTAAAATAAAATATGCATTTTATTAGCTCAGGCCGTATTAAACTATCACGTCTCCACACTGTGTTAGCAACAGCTGAAGGTCTTTTTGCTAATTGAGCTGCATGTCATCAGCTGTTGCCATGGAGATGATACAGCTAAAGGTCAAAGGCAGTGACCCTAAGCTGTTACGACATGCTCTTCCTGACCTTGTGAAAGGAAAGTGAAAACCTCACTGCATGAGGCCTGTGTACAGTGTGACAGGTGCACAAAGAAAATACGGCACACATCTAAAAAATAATTAAATAGGAATAATGAAAATTTAGTACAGGTGTGCTTTTAGCCATAGAGAGGTTGCTTCATACTCTTCTTTTTTAATGATTGTTTTAATGGTCCAATACAAACGTTCAAGGATGTTTCAAACTAAATGTTAAATCAATTATGGAGAAACCTTGCATTATATAAGTCTCTGATTAAGTTTCTCTCTGATTAAACATTTTGGTTGGAAAAGTGTGTCTTTTTAAAACTGATTGTAATGGGTTATGACTGTATTCCGAGCATAGTTTGAAACAATATGTATTGTGAAAAGCGCTATACAAATAAATTTGAATTGAATTGAATATTTCATAAGTTTATTTGCTAGAGAGAATGAAAACTATTTGAGAGAATGAAAACTATTTAAACTATTATAGTACTGGTCCAAGAATTACACTAAGAAAACATCCACAGAAAAACGGAAAAGGTACCTGTGTATAAAATACTGGTAAAACACCTGTGAGAAATCAACATGGAAAAGTACATTGGGCCCTATTTTTATGGTCTTTTTAGAGTGTATAAACATGCATTATGTATTTTCCATCTGTATCTCTATCCGTACATTCTCCACTATCTCATAAACAACAGAAAAATCTCTGCCTGCTAGGTGACCTTTCACCTGGTCTATGATAATATATGTACAGCCTGTGGCGACGTGCCTATGACTATCATATTTCTTAAAGCATGTAAGATATGCAAGGAGGGGTCTGAGAGACATTGGATGATAACACAGCAGACGTACATCTATAGCACTTTCTTTCTCACCCCACGCCAAAGAATTAAGTTACAGCTAAGAGGCATGACGGATTTAGAATGAATTTTGTGAGTGGGGGAAAAAAACAATATTATAATATTTAAGTCCATAATACGCTGAGGCAAAACTCACATGTATCTGTATGATTCATTACATTAACTTATATTTTATGCTAATGTGTCAAAATGTAATGACCCTGATATACTGTATACAGTATATAATGAAAAACTGAGTTAAAGTGAATATTTTGTTCACTTAGTATTCAATTAGTATTAACTTTTTATTAAATATACAGAATAACTCCCTATTTAATTATAGCGTGCAACAGAGCCCGCACACTTTTTCAGCGGTGTTGGTTCCGGAAGTATTTTTTCCATTCATTTCTCCCATAGGGATTTCAAAAAAGTCTTTGTTAAAGCGTTATAAGGCATGAATCAAGCCAACCAGCTACAAGGTGAATCATAACCTTATAAACTTTGATTTCAAGCAAAATTTGAAAATCATACAAAAATACAAAGGTACAAGACTGTGTACATTACATCTTTAGTGATAGAAAGAACTACTATCCCATGAAGCATTGCGAACAGCATAATAAAAAAAAAAACGATATATATATAAAATATATATCTCTATATATCTTGTCTCGACTCTCTGATTGGGGGAATTTTCTGTACAGCATCATGGGTAATGTAACTTTTCACCACAAAATTTGTTTTTAAACAATTATTTTAAAAATAAGATGAAATAATGCGGACTTACGTCTTCAACAGAAGCAAATACCATCAAATAACAACCTGGTAACTCACAGACACAGTAAGGCTGTCTTTAAAGTTTTATAAGTTCCAAAAAGAATGGAGTTTTTTTTTTTTTTTTAGAACGTGACTGTTGCACTCTATTGTTCAGATTCCATTATTACCCAACAAATTATTATTTTACAGGTTATTAACCAATCACAATTCAGCATACAAAAATGACCTCATAACATCATCATTGGCAGAATTGGAATATTCTATCAATGTCAGTCAATGAAAGATTTTAAAGTGATAGTTCACCCAAAAAGGAAAATATTTTGAAGAATGTTGGTAACCAGACATTTGAAGGTAACCACTGACTTCCACAGTATGAAAAAAATACTATGGAAGTCAATGGCTATCGTCAAGTATCTGGATAACGACATTTTCCAAAATATCTTCTTCTGTTTTCAAACTCATACAGTTTTGGAACAACATGAGGGTGAGTAAAAGATGTGATGAACTATCCCTTTAAATTTAATATTAGAAATGTTTAAAAAGCAAAACCACATCTTAAACGGGAAGGTCTAAGCTGGTTTTAAAGTGGTTTCCCTGCCCTGTCCAGCTGAAAAGTGCTTAGGCTTTTTATTTTTATTTGTTCTAGCAGAGATAACACAAGTATGCATGGCATCAACCAACTGCAAATACTTCATTAATAATAGCAACCGTAGAAAACCAGTTACAATAAAACAATGCACCTGGATTTAAACCGATGTTGGTGACTGAAATCCGAGTCTCATGCACACATGCATTAGTCAAACTTGCCTTGTTAGTGATTCTCGCTACATTAGGACCGTCCTGGCAGGGAGTCGAAGCTAAATGTGAAATAAATTGCCATGCAAATTACCAGCGATCAAGTCAAAGAATAACGTCTGCACAGTTGGCGGTAAACGAGAGGACACGACTCGTTTTCCACTGCGAAGACACACAGACAGCAGCAAGAGCGTAAATAAACAGCCACGACCTTCAGACAAAAGCCCCTGGATTCCTGTGTCGCCCTCGGACCCCCTGATGAGACCCGTCCGGGTAAAACACTGATTCATTCTATACGGATTCATGTCATCAGAGAGTATGGAAAAACAGTGGAACTTCAGAGACAAATAATGTTTTGTTCATATTTTATAATAACGTTCATTAATCATATATCATCTCAATAAACAATGCTAAATTAGTTGACCTTAAATGTGCATCAAAAATGTATTGGTTAAGCATGAGGTAGTGTTTTGTTTTATTCAAGTCAAGTCACCATTATTGATATAGCACTTTATACAATAATAGTAAAGCAGCTCTAAAATAGACAGTGTCTTAAATTAAAAGTGTTATCTGATATCTTGATTTGCATGTTGCACATTTTTTATTTGTTGGGACTTGGGAGAGATAAATACCCAAATAAATCTGCCACTGTATTAAGTTCCCCTTTGTTTTCGGGTTTGATCCATTTGGCTGCCGTAGCCACTGTGATTGAACAGTAAGTAACGACCCAGGGTCCTGTGGTTTCAGTAGCTTTTTGACCCTGACTTTGACATTCATCTTCAGAATGAGATTACAGCCATCGTAAATCTCAAGAGTTCACAACCTCCATGTTTTAAACCGCACACTGTTTTCTAGAAGTCACATGGCCTTGCCAGTGCATGAGATGGAGGTGTTATGCGCTGTAATTAAGTCATTCTAAAGGTGAGAATAATAGTTCGCCGCAGGAGATTCAACAATCGCTCCGTTACGCTCTCATTTATGTAGGTCTGAAAGAAAGAAAGAAAGAAAGAAAGAAAGAAAGAAATTAATTAACTGACTGACCACTGAACAAGTAAATGAATGAATGGAGGAACAACGGAAAGCATGAACTGACAAAAAAGAACAAACAAACAAATGAGAAAGAAAGAGAGTGAATTGATTGAAAGAAAGAAAGAAAGAAAGAAAGAAAGAAAGAAAGAAAGCTGACAAAATGGAGAACTGAACGAACAATCAAATTAACAAGCGAACAAACAATTGAAAGAAAGAAAGAAAGAAAGAAAGAAAGAAAGAAAGAAAGAAAGAAAGAACTGACAAAAATGGAGGACTGAATAAACAAATTAACAAGCAAACAAACAATTGAAAGAAAAAACTGATAAAAATGGAGGATTGAACGAACAATCAAATTAACAAGCGAACAAACAATCGAAAGAAAGAAAGAAAGAAAGAAAGAAAGAAAGAAAGCTGACAAAATGGAGAACTGCAAAATGGAGAACTGAACGAACAATCAAATTAAGAAGCGAACAAACAATCGAAAGAAAGAAAGAAAGAAAGAAAGAAAGAAAGAAAGAAAGAAAGAAAGAAAGAACTAAGGAATGGAATAAATGAACAAAGTAACAAATGAATGAACTAACCGACCAATGAACAAGTAAATAAATGAATGGATGGAGGAAGGCATGACAAAAAAGAACAAACAAACAAATGAGAAAGAGAGCAAATTGACTGAAAGAAAGAAAGAACTGACAAGTGAACAAACAATTAAAAGAAAGAAAGAAAGAAAGAAAGAAAGAAAGAAAGAAAGAAAGAAAGAAAGAAAGAAAGAAAGAAAGAAAGAAAGAAAGAAAGAAAGAAAGAAAGAAAGGAAGAAAGGAAGGAAGGAAGAAAGAGCTGACAAAAATGGAGGACTAAACGAACAATCAAATTAACAAGCAAACAAACAATTGAAAGAAAGAAGGAAGGAAAGAAAGAAAGAACGAACGAAAGAAAAAACTGACAAAAAAATGGAGAACTGAACGAACCAACAAATGAAGCGAACAAACAATTGAAAGAAAGAAAGAAAGAAAGAAAGAAAGAAAGAAAGAAAGAAAGAAAGAAAGAAAGAAAAAAAAAGGCATAAGAAAAAAGGAATAAATGGTACCACTTTATTTTAAGGTGACGTGGTTACACGTTACCACATGTATTTAATAATAACAGTGAATTTCTACAAGTAACCCTAAACCAAACCCTAACCGTAACACTCTAGTAAGTGCAAATTAATTAATATTACTCACTACTTATTTGAGTAACAATGTCACTACGTCACTTCAAAATAAAGTGTAACTGTAAAAATAAAGTGAAAAAAAGACAGGAATGAAGAAGCAAAAGAAAGAAAGCAATGTCTCAGTTGATGATTTTGCAGGTGTTCTCTGAAAACACAGATTCAGTTCCTCATCTGCAAGGTTTCTGTCCACTTCAGCTCCGACTGCCTGAATCACACTCGTGTCTGTGAAACAGAAACTTCACATGACAGAACACAAACTCACGTCAGCTTCAACTATTCCACAGATACTCCTGCAGGAATCTTCAAATCGCAGGTTTGTCTGCATTAGCTTGGCTTTCTCTCAGCTCCCCATTATTATCACTGGATGTCACTGAGTCATAAATAAATTAGAAACTGATAAATAAGGAATCAGTGAGTAAACAGCGGTCTAGATGGGGAAATGATTAAAGATTATGAGGCAGGATCCATTTTCTGTCTGGTTTGGAGTTATGAAACAAAGCTGCCAGTGTAGTGTTTGTTTTAATTTGCTTTTCCAGAAAAAAATCAGTGTGAAATTTGTCATGCTGTGGTACGATCACCATGCTCTGCGAAACCAGGCCTGATATTTCATTCTGGTGTTCACTGGGTAGGTAATTATTCACGTTATTATGACAATAGATTTGTCTGCATGATAGAGAAACGTATTATGAGCTGTTGGACTGCAGCAACAGATGGAGTAAATTTGAACCCCACATATTAAAACTTTCAAGAAAAAAAGGTTTTAATTAAAATCCTATTTGGCGTTCATGAGGTACTCGATTTTCTCTCGCTGGTCTGAAATCCAAAGCAACAGGCCTGTGAAATTGGAAAGGACTCCTATACTACACTGTGGAACATTCGAAATTAACATTTCGACCTGACTGACAGATAACGTAATTTATGTTGATAAGCGCAGCTTTTTATCGGTCAGAAACGAATCCAAGAATGTGTGCTGAATCTGTAAGTGAATCAGTCTCAAGCTCTATGAAATTATTTTGCATATCCCAAAAGCCATGGTACTACACAATGGTACAAAAACATCTCTATCTCTTCGAGTTGGGTAGCGACAAGTGACTGCCTTTATGAGAGAATCAATCATCCGTCCATTCAAACGATTCATTCAAAAATGCTAATATATGAGTGAGTCACTGAATCATTTTCTAAACCGATTCATTCAAAAACGCTCATTTATAAGTGAGTCACTGAATCATTTCATTAACCGATTAATTCAAAAACGCTAATTTATGAGTGAGTCACTGAATCATTTTCTAAACCGATGCATTCAAAAACGCTCATTTATAAGTGAGTCACTGAATCATTTCATTAACAGATTAATTCAAAAACGCTAATTTATGAGTGAGTCACTGAATCATTTCATTAACAGATTAATTCAAAAACACTAATTTATGAGTGAGTCACTGAATCATTTCATTAACAGATTAATTCAAAAACGCTAATTTATGAGTGAGTCACTGAATCATTTTCTAAACCGATTCATTCAAAAATGCTCATTTATGAGGGAGTCACTGAATCATTTTCTAAACCGATTCATTCAAAAACACTGTATAGTATAGTACTAAATTTGGTTTGAGTCGCTTCACCTCCATTCACAAATCCTCTCCCGTATTCGATTTTGGACGCAGCGTAATTCGTTCAGGAACAAAACAAGTGACTATTTTCATGAGGGAGTCACTGAATCATTTAGCAAATTCATTAAAAATACAGATTTATTCAAAAATGAAAAGAGTGATCATCTTTGAGGGAGTCATTAAATCGTTCACTGAAATGATTCATCAAATGATTCATTAGCACAGCACAAAAACAGACAAAGTACTGTGATTTTTTATGTAAAATGTGATTATTAAATTATTGATCTGTTGTATAAAAGCAACATTGCTCTTGCAAACGTGATGTTTTCCCGCCTATTAAGATATAAAATATTCAGAAATACAGTGCTCTCGCTCATGTGATAATTCCTAATTTACTGGCAGATATATATTAATAGACGGCCGTTTCTGTCAATTTTTTAGATTTTAGATTTCTTCTGCTGTCATCTGCTGCAAACTTAAAGGGATCGAGCTATAGATTATGACAAATATTTAACTCTTTATGAGCTCTTTCCTATAACAGAGACCCCACATTTCCCCACGCATCCCTAACAAAAAGCTCTGAGAAATGTTTCGAGTCAAAATGACATGATAAGGAACCAAATTAACAGACGGCAAGAATTGAAATTCAGTCCATGTTATCCCTACACAAAACACTCCCATCTGTATTTATGAAAGACGAGAGGAAATTAAATGCACTTTTAACAACCCTCTTTTATGAACTGAGCTTTACAACACTACCTCCAAAAAGCCGTTTTCAAGGACAAGTGATTTCATGGCCTGTGCAGCAAAAAAACTATGCTTATATTCCAAAATACTGCTGAGATGAACAGTGGAATCAACGGGATAAAGATGATAAAACACCACTGTATGGAAAAGCACACGTAAGCATGGAATCGCTCCTAAACGCCTTCATCTAAGACAGACACGCTGAACAATGGCTCGGGTTTTTCACAGTCCGCTGGCAGGACAGTTGGAGTCGTTCTGCGTTTCCAAAGAGCTGAAAACATGCTATAAATCTCAGTTTCTGCTGTTTTCTGGCACAGTGCACACACTCTCACGGCTCTCCGCTGGGGATACGCAGCCCAGGATGGATTTCTACACGCAGGCCAAAGACGCCTGTAATACCAGGAGCTATCTGTTAGCATTCCCGTGCATCTCAACTGCAGGTGCCCGGCTGGCGCGTGGGATTGTGATGATATCGCCGATAGATACAACGTGGCATTTGCCTCCTTCACTAATAAGAAGAACATGATGACAGGGTCAGTAAGTGATGTGTCATATTAATCTGCTCTGCAAAAAGGCCTTATTCATGTAAATGCCACAGTGTCACCGTAGATTAAGGTCAAATGCTTCATTACAAAGACCTAAAACTAACTTTTTGCCTTCTACAAGGTCACAAGTCTGCGAAACAAAGACACAGTGTGCTCACGTGCTTCACCAAACGCAGATGACAACAGACACGGTTCATTCCACCGCAGAAGGTGATGTGAATGTCACCGTAGAAATCCTTATTAAAAAAAGTATTTTATTTTTTATCACTTAGACTTAAAGTCACCACGAAATCAAAATTTACAGTTGTTATTTTATTATGGATTATTGCAGTATTTGTTTAAAATGATTTATCTGTGCACTTTATGACCCTTCAAGTTTTCACCTACTCAGCTATAACTAAAGAGATCACGATTCTCACATGATTATGAAGACAACTTAAAAAAACGTCATTTACAAGAGGTTCTGACAAAAATGTTAATTGCAACAGTCTATTTAAAAATGTTTAATTAATTTGAATGAATTAGAAAAAATCGGTTTGAATGAATGATTCGATGACTCGCGAATAAAGTCTTCACTTCTTTCATTACTGGATGAATCAGCGTTTTTGAATGAATCTCTTGAATGAATGATTCAATGACGAATTTAGGCTGCATCTGAAATCGCATACTTCCCTACTACACAGTAGGTGAAAAACAGTATGCGACAAAAGAAGTATGTCCGAATTCACAGTACTCATAAAAGAGTGGGCAAAAAGTACCCGGATGACCTACTTCTTCCGGCGAGATTCTGAAGTGTGCATACGATGGACACTTTACTATCCCATGAGGCCACAGGAGAGGATTTGTGAATGGCAGTGAAGCGACCCAACTGATGCTGTAGGTCACATGATAGTGACAACATTGCGAATGTAGTACAGATTACATTCATACTACACACATTCATACTATATAGAACATGCTTTTTTAGCGACCATGAAGTTATTACTAATTCAAAATAAGTATGTGATTTTAGATGCAGCCGTAGTTTTTAACAGTCATTTGTCGCATCGCCACCTAGTGGTGTAACGATGTAATGATACAATATTTACTTTAAGCGCCTTACTTTCAAAAAGATGATTTGTTCTATTTTGATTGCTACCGTAGACATCAGTGTTTATATCTTAACTAAAAACTTTTATAATTTGAATATTTGTAACAGAAATAACCATACTGTAAGGTTGAAAAGATATTTGTTAAGCAGTTTTATACCTATACATGACAAATGCTCTCTCTGAAGCAGCGGCAGCGCCAAACCCAGATCTGACAGTTCAAGTGCGAAGGTTCAATAGACACAGGCGAATCATTAGTGGCGTTTCCATTACCCTTCATATTGCGCAAATTGAAATTGCGAATTGAAAATACGCTTAATGGAAACACGTAATTTTCACAAAAACTCCCATTAATCGCAAAAAAGTTTTTACGCTCGCATGAGGTGGTTTTTCAGGCAATTAGAAAAAGAAATATTTCGCAAAAACTGCAATGGAAACAGTTTTTGCGCATTTATAGGTCACCTGACATAGATGACGCGGTATGTTTGGACAGAATACGAGACAGAGTTCTTTATTAAATTCATATGAGACAAAATAATTACAGGAATATAATAATGGCTAGTGCAGTGGCTGGGATTAGTAGGCTACATAAACCTACCAACGTCCGTTGCCATGGTTTTTGAAATGACTTTACTTATTGCGAGAGGAAAAAATGAAGTTTTAGTCGCATAACATCGTTAATGGAAACGCCGTCATTTCGCAATAGTTTTTTGTCGACATTTAGAAAAAAATCGCAAAAGTTTGGCACAAATCTGTAATGGAAACGCGCCTATTGTCATTTAGGAGTAATATCACATGTGGGTGTTCAAATCAAGATCGCAATCTTTTAACGATTAATACCAGTAACCGTAAGTGTTGTTGAATGTGTGTGTTACCACATTTACAGCTATTAGAAAGCAGATTTCTGTTGAAGTAATTTATTTACTTTCTATGTATGTAGGTGTGTATGTTATCAGAGCGTTCCCCAGAACTCAACAGGAAGCAGCGCTCCTCAAGCACTCATCTGTCCTCAGTGATTCATCATCCACCGCACGAGAGGGACATCTGTGTTTTATCTGAACCCTTTCCAAACACAACCAGAGCCCGAAGAGAGAAAGAAGCACGTGATCTGTAAACTAATTACAGCAGGTGGCAGATCCAGCATCATTCATCACTAAACTGCATTTGGGAGAAAAACAAATCACACCAAAACTTTTATAAAGACGGATCTATTTGGGAACACATTGGTTGGTTTGGATGACAAGAGATTTATATAATTGTTAACAAATGCAAGAGACTGTTGAACAGAAATGACACAGACTTCCTGTGATGTGTTGCATGTGTCTGGAGCAGGATTCAGCTGTGTTTGTCAGCGAGATGCCCAGTGTTGATCTGTTCTCATTATCTCTGATGAATGTCTTTGAAGACCTCTTCTCCGCGAGTGAGGTCATTTGGGTGCCATCATGAAAGCCAAAGAAGTAATGTATTGCAAAAACAGACATGGTAAAAAAAAAAAGGAAAAAAGGTTTCTCCTTACCTGGGATGACTTCAAATAGGAACTTTCCGCTTTCCTCCCCATTGCTGGGATGTTCGGTGACTCTGTTGCCAGGTAGGGAAATGGTGCCCTAGAGGAACCAAAAAGCCCAAAAATAAAAAAAATAGTCATACACAAACTGCTGAAGAAAGCAAGACCTCCGAGAAAAATAAATCACAGAAAGGAAAAAGCTCCGATGCATTGGAGAAAAGAATTGTTGGACTGAGGAAAAATAAAAAGTCAAATGTGAAAACTTATTTTTCATTTATATATTTTGATTTAGATTTCATTTGAGTTTGATTTAATTTATAGAATTAAAAACTAATATAAAAAAATATATAAATATAAAGTTTTATTTAATATATATCAAAATTATACAAAAATAATAAATCAAATATAACAAAACATATAAATACAAATATTTTTTATAAAAAGTAAACTTAGGTTAAGTTAGTTTAAAATAAAAATATGTGTATTATATTTTTTGTTATATTTGATTTATTATTTTTATATAATTATGATATATGTGACCCTGGATCACAAAACCAGTCACAAGTCGCACGGGTATATTTGTGGCAATAGCCAACAATACATTGTATGGGTCAAAATCATCGATTTTTCTTTTATGCCAAAAATCATTAGGTTATTAAGTAAAGATCATGTTCCATAAAGATATTTTGCAAATTTCCTACCATGAATATATAAAACATTTATTTTTGTGAGAGGATGCAGCACAATCGCAAACATAAATGTACAACTTTAAAGGCCATTTTCCCAATGTTTCGATTTTTTTGCACCCTCAAGATTCCAGTTTTTCAAATAGTTGTATCTCGACCAAATATTGTCAAATCCTAACAAACCATACATCAATGGGAAGCTTATTTATTCAGCTTTCAGATTATGTATAAATCTCAATTTAAAAAAACTGACCAATGTGACTGGTTTTGTGGTCCAGGGTCACATATATTAAATCAAATATAAAAATATCATACATACATACATACGTGTGTGTGTGTGTGTGTGTGTGTGTGTGTGTGCTGGGCATCTGAAGGCAGAAATCAGCAGCGCTGGCAGTTCAGAGGTTACAGATGGATCCCTTGGGGGTCTGTATAATAGAGCGCAGGCGGCATTAGAGTCGACAAAGCTCTTGTTATTATGTAGAAATCGGATCCTAAGCAGCACTGCGACTGCTGTGGCATTATAGATCAGTGTTTGACACGCTGGGTGAACTGGTGCTTTAAATAGCCCCAACATCAGCACACCACAATGGCCATGTTACCACCACCAGAGCACTAGTAAAGCAGCCTGATTTCCCCCATTGCTCTCATCTGTCCGTCTCTTCATCCTTCTGCTTTCTCGCCCTCCTCTAGCAATGATTTCTTCTCTGTTGGTTTGTATTTCTCTGTTTGTCATTTTCTTTCTTATTATTACCATACTATCATGCAGTATGTGTCATGTGCACAGAATGAAAATGTTCTGTATATTGTACCTCGTCATCTACTATATTTCAACACGACAGTATAATGTTATCGTACTTGTAGTCAAAGGTTTAACAGACAGAGCTGAATCGTTGTCATGTAGGGATAAGATCGAATAGGTGTGAAAAGAGATCGCAATATTTTAACGATTAATCGTGCAGCTCGAGTGAAGATTGCTTTAAGTTCACTTAAATTAAAAGTTGTTATACTCTTATAGCCTATTAAATGTTACAAAGTATGGCTTTCAATTATACTGTTATGTTGAATGGCTATAATTACTCCTTTCATCCCCAGAAACTGAGAAAAATCTTGATTAATTGTGATTACAGTATATATTATTTTCATTTTTTACATTTTTATTTTCTAGAGTAAAAATCAGTTTTTACAGATCAAAATAAATTGCTGTCTATATTTTAAGAAGGGGTCTCACACAAGGGGATCAGCATATTGGGGTCTACGGTATATATTTAAAAAAAAAATATGTGATTATTATTTTGTACCTTAAATAAGGGTCTAACTGCTTGAAGGGAATTTCCCACCATTTTACCGCCAGGTGTAACTTCATCCTGCTATTTAAATTACAGAATCGAGATACAAATGACTGACAGTCACACGTGGTCAGACAGCACAATGAACGCCATTAACACAACATGTGTTGAGCAATGTTTTCATACAGATTTTAATAGTAGCATTACAGTACGCGCTAGCAAACTGGGGTTATTTACGGTCTGCAGGGAAACAACTGCAGAGGTCTAAAGTAGTCACCTTTGAAGGAGAGTATTTCATATATGTGCTATTGTGGGGCTTAAAAGGCACATTTTCATTAGGAGAGAGAGAGCTCAGTTACTACCTTATCAAATATCAGTGCATATGTTCCGTATCCAGTATCTCGACATGCTTGGAAACACTGAGAACATTTAGGATGCAGAGATTTAAGAAGGATACTTAACATAGTGGCTGATGCATTATTTAAATCTCTCCACTAGAGCTTTGGTTACATGACATTATCAGAATTGTAATGAACTTGTGAGATTAATAAAAACTAAATAAAAAATGCAAGGGTGCACTAAATTGATCAAAAGCAATAGTAAAGTAAAAAATTATATTTCCAATAAATGCTGTTCTTAGTTTTGACTTTTCTATTCTGAAGAATCCTGAATAAAGTATCAAAGTTTCCAAAAAATAATAAACAGCACAGCTGTTTTCAACAGCAAATCAGCATATTAGAATGATTTCTCATGTGACGCTAAAGACTGGAGTAATAATGCTGAAAATTCAGCTTTGCGTCACAGAAATAAATGACATTTTAAAATACGTTCAAAAAAGAAAAGAGTTATTTTAAATTGTAATAATATTTCAAAATGTTACTGTTTTTACTGTATTTTTTATCAAACATATGCAGCCTTGGTGAGCATAAGAGACTTTTAAATGGTAGTGTAAATTCCTGGCTGTAAATATAAGCGATATAGTGAGGTCTGACTTAATAACTAGTTTGGGTTTTCATAAAGCAATCATAAACATGCAGCAGTGTCCATAAATGTCACAAGCCAGTTGTCGTTTTCTAGACTTCATGGAGTCTTTGAACCATTAGGATCGGTTTACTATGATATAAGACTCAGTAAACAAGTCCTTATAAAAATACTTGGCCTAGATTGTAGGGTTCCTGGATGTAAGTGGTGCCTGTCATGGTAA
This sequence comes from Abramis brama, assembly GCF_963993115.1. Taxonomy (NCBI): domain Eukaryota; kingdom Metazoa; phylum Chordata; class Actinopteri; order Cypriniformes; family Leuciscidae; genus Abramis; species Abramis brama. The sequence continues at coordinate 27,399,035 of NC_139977.1, read as the reverse complement.
TACGAGTGAAATAAGTAAAAAGCAGCCACATATGACGATCATTACACAATGACCTCTTCCCCCGGGGTTTTAAAGTCTCTCTGCATGTGGTGCAGATACTTGCCTCTGTTAAAACATCATAAACCTTTACGAGATCTGAAAGCGGGATCCTGCTGACAGTGCGTTCAAGTTGAACTCGAACTTCTTAAGCGATGGAAACTCTACCTGCCGGAACATTGGTGGGGCTCATGAAGATAGCACAAATTTCAACCCACAATGAGGCAGGTCACCAGTTTGATGTGGGCAGCAGTTCCTGTTTTAGAACCGGAGGCTTGAGGGTGGGTTACTAAAGACATGGGCCCTTCAATTAAAGGCATTTTTGTTGCCCCCAGAGACATTCCATGTGGAAAAACATGGAAAGACACATCATCAAAAGGCCGGGAACAAAACCCCGGCCCATTCCAGAGCAGAGGAACCATGCATCTCCTTGCCACACTTCCTTGCTTACTCTACACTAAGAGATGTGAAAGAATTTGTATTTGCTTTGGTGAACAACAACAATGATCATGATATATATGGTGGAGTATGGCCCAAAGCATGCTGCGATTACTCAAGCATGCCAACTTTCATATATAACCTACATTTTCAGTGTACTATTCTGATCCGCATTTGGCCATTTAAAAAAACCTTACCACAGTAAGAACACATTTTTCCATTCCACTGTGCTACTTTTCCATTGTTTATCCTATGTAAACCCGCGCTAGACAGACGTCTTTAACCGTTGCGTCCGCGTCTTGTGTCTTTTGCAGCGTCTCACGCATGACACGTTGCTCTAAAAATGTGGCGCTCAAGTTAAAATAAGTTAACCACACTGTCTCAGCTCGTGTCTCTGCCTGCCTTTCAGACATGAAGGATCATCATCTGCAGCTCAACCTTGCGAAGACAGAGCTTCTTGTAATCCCTGCAAACCCATCAATTGACCACAACTTCGCTGTGCAACTGGGGTCCACAACACTAACACCATCCAGGACAGCAAGGAACTTGGGGAGAGTGTTTGATGAACAGCTGAGCTTTACCACCCACATCTCAACAACGCCCCGGTCATGCAGATTTGCGCTCTACAACATTAGGATAATCAGACCCTTCCAGTCAGAATACGCAACATGTAATGCAACATGCAACATTGAAATGTAATTTCAAGACTGGACTACTGCAATGCTCTACTAGTGGGACTTCCAACCAGCACGACTAAGCCTCTGCAGACGATCCAGAATGCAGCAGCTTGTCTAGTTTTCACTCAGCCTAAGGGAACCCAAGTCACTCCACTGGCTTCCAGTTGGGGCCAGAATCAAGTTCTAACACTGGCTTTCAGGCTCCCCTCTACCTGAACCAACTACTACAAATGTATGCTCCCTCCCACCAGCTTAGGTCACTGAATGAGCGACGTCTTCTTGTTCCCTCACAACAAGGTAAAAAGTCACTCTTCAAAACCTTTACTCTCTCTGTTCCTCTCTGGTGGAATGAGTTGTCAACCTCCACCCGAACTGCTGAGAACATCACATCTTTTAAGAAACAGCTGAAGACGCACTTCTTCCTCAAGCACCTAATGATCTCACACTTTAAACCAATACACCCCTTGGGTTCCCATGATCATTGCTTTGGGGCAGCAGTTCATCTCCCAGTAAGGTGTTGCACCTCGCTGACCTCTGGAGTCCTGGCTGTTTTATTGCGTCCTCATTAACACCTCAAGCCAGACCTCAACGGTTCATACTTTGACACAACCAACCAGAAATATACTGCAAAGATAGATCAAAGAAACTACCATGGGCCTTCTGGATGATCTGGACAACACAGGAATGGAAACTGTGGGAAGAGGAAATTAGATATTGGGTCCATCGCCCCAGAAAGCTGTCCTACGTTGAGCAGGGGCAGAGGTTAGCTTAATATCATCTCAGGAATTTCCCTCCCTGCTCGAGAAAAAATAAAATAAAGAAGCAGAACAAAGCAAAAAAAAAGATTTGTTATGTCACTAGTGTTTATCTTTAATTAGATTTCAGTCCCCTTGGTGCCAAAACGAAGTTAGCTTCTCAGAAACTTGCCTACACAGAGCCAGCGGGTATGTGGGAATCCCCCACAGAGACGCAAATATCCAGTCCCAGATCAGATCAGAAGAGCTGCTTCATTTGTTTATCAACCAGTGGAGATTGATGGTGGAGGACCAAAGGGAACAGGAGAATATAAAACAAGCTACAATCCAGTGCTTAGGCCTGAAGTCCTAAACGGTCCCATGGAATTAATTAAGGGAAAGCCATTTGCTGTGGAATGGTCCTATTAGGTGCACATTTGAACATTTAACCTTGACTTTTCCTCAGAGGGTTGCCCTCATGTCTAGTTCATTAGTGGCCCCTGTTTGTCCTGCAGCGATTTTTCACACTTAGAAGCCACATTCACTCACCTTTCTTTCTTTCTGCTTTTTAATATGCAGTCTTTTGCCTGCAGCGAGTGTGAGTGCAACAAATGTGCCCGTATGCAAGTGAAATCAGCTGTTTACAATGCAAGTTATTTTCTCTTTGTACAGTACAGTACATTAATATTTTGTTTCTAAAAAGAGAGGCCAATTTTTGTACCTTTTTATGGAAAACAAAACATTTTTGTTACTTTAGCCTGAGTTTATGCTTGATTTTTTTTTTATTGTAATAGATGCTTTTTGCCTCTAACATAGTTTGCATGTAATATAATAGATAGTCTAGACAGATTTAATGTTTATAATAACAGCAATTTAATATTTAAAGCATTTGAAGTAACTTTATATTACATGAGAAGTGTTTGTCCATCCATCAGCGCTTCTCTCAAGCATGTTTTTCTGCCGATGCTGACCGAACTCTGTACTAAAAAAGCCACTGCAACCGATGCTACAGAATCTACAGTACAGCGCTATTCGATTACAGAACAAATGACTCAGTGAGCCAGTTCTTTTAGTGAATCAAAAACATACAGCACAACAGTGTAGTATGTTTCTGAACGAATTGCTCTTATGAACCAGCTGTTTTAGTGAATCAAAAACATACAATGCAACAGTGTAATACAATTTCAAATGAATGGCTCTTATGAACCGGCTCTTTTTAGTGAATCAAATACATACAGCACAACAGTATAGCATGATTCTGAACAAATAGCTCTTATGAACAGTCTCTTTTTAGTGAATCAAATACATACAGCGCAACAGTGTAGTATGATTCTGAACGAATTGCTCTAATGAACCGGCTCTTTTTTTAGTGAATCAAAATCATACAGTGCTACAGTGTATAATACGATTTCGAATGAATGGCTCTTGTAAACCGACTCTTTTTAGTGAATCAAAATCATAGAGTGCAACAGTGTATAATACGATTTCGAATGAATGGCTCTTGTAAACCGACTCTTTTTAGTGAATCAAAATCATAGAGTGCAACAGTGTATAATACGATTTCGAATGAATGGCTCTTGTAAACCGACTCTTTTTAGTGAATCAAAATTATAGAGTGCAACAGTGTATAATACGATTTCGAATGAATGGCTCTTATGAACCGACTATTTTTAGTGAATCAAAAACATTCAGCACAACAGTGTAGTATGATTCTGAACGAATTACTATTATGAATTGGCTCTTTTTAATGAATCAAAATCATTTAGTCCAACCAGGGTAATACAGTTCTCAACAAATGACTCTTATGAGCCGGTTCTTTGTAGTGAATCAAAAACAAAAAGTGCGACCAGTGTGGTAGCCTATGATTCCCGAACGAATTACAAAATATGCAGCATAACAGTGTAGTACGATTCTGAATGAATGACTCTTATGAACTGGTTCTTTTAAGAGAATAAAAACACACAGCGCCACAGTGTAGTATGATTCCGAATAAATTACTCTTATGAACCAGTTCTCAAAAACATTGAGAGTGACCAGTGTGGTAGCCTATGAATGACTCCCAAAGTCAATTTGCAGATTACCATCCTGACACCTTTCAGTTCAGATATATGCCACCTAAAAAATAAAATCTACCACAGAGTAGCCGCAGGTAAACATAATTTCCCTCACCGCAGTTTGTGGTTGTCTAACAGAAAACAGGTGGGAAATTAGCTAGTTTGCCAAGAGTTTAAATCAAAAACTAATTCTGAAATGGACAGCATCCATCTAGCCATTTTGATTGGTCACAAGTGAGTTGCCAAATGTGTTTCACTGTTTGCTGAAATTTGTTCTGTGCCACTGAGGAGGGCCAAGGAGACTAAACCTATTACTGCCAGTAATATTATAAATGCCCACAATGGCAGACCTGATAAAATCAGGTTTGGCGTCTGGTGTACCTGTAGATAGGGGGGTCAGCCCACAACCAGACTGCTGCAGTTCAGAAATGTGATTAACCTCAACTTTCCATTACCTACATCCTGACCAATGTTCCCCTGTGAGATGCTCTATATACAGTATCTGAAAACAGAGATATATAGGCCACATAGTCTGTGTATGTGAGTGTGTGTTTGTGTGAGAAAAGGTGTCTTCCTGTGTTCAAGCTGAAAAGAAAATTCATGTTTTGAAAGAAGTCTCTTATGCTCACTAAGGCTGTATTTATTTAATCAAAAATATGAATATGAATCGCAATATTATATTATGAAATACTGAAAAAATTAATATTATTACAATTTGAAACAACTGTTTTCTATTTGAAAATATTTTAAAATGTAATTTAGATGAATTTTCAGTACTCCAATCTTCAGTATCACATGATCCTTCAGAAATCATTCTAATATGCTGATTTGCTGCTCAAGAAACATTTCTTATAATGTCTTATTTTTATAAACCATGATACATTTTTTTCAGGATTCTTCGATCAACAGAAAGCTCAAAAGAGCATTTATTTGAAATAGAAATCTTTTGTAACAATGTAAGTCTAAGTAATCATTATAAACGTCTTTACTGTCACTTTTGATCAATTTAATACATCCTTGCTGAATAAAAGTTAAAAAAAAATTAAAAAAAATCTTACTGTATATATTTATATGCCACTCAACTCTGACAGCATTTGCTACCTAAATATAAAATTAGCCTTTAATTGGTAGATATTAATAGCTAATTTTGGAAAATTAAAATTTGCATTAAAATGACTCACTTTTGTTTTCAAGTGCAAATCTATTTATTATTTCCAGCATCAGTTTATAGAGTGCACATTAGTCTAGTCCACTAATAAAACCTTACTTGCTACATCTACATTTATTCATTTAGCAAACGCCTTGAAATAAATGTAAATGTAGCCAATAAGCTGGTTTTATTAGAGCACGCTAAATGAATGTCCTGTAAACTATCTGTATTAACCGTATACTTGTGAGTGGCTTAAATGAAGCAATTTTCCTGTAGTTTGCTAAAAGCTCTGATGGTAGAGGTTTTGTATCTTACAGTATGAATCAGCTGAAGTGTGTGATTTCTTCAATGATAAAATACTTCATCCTATCCCAGTTTAATAAACACATAGCCTATATTACTGCCTATTATTTTTTAACAAACACAGAAACCAGGGTACCAGCCTCCAAAACAAAAGAGACTTGTTATTTATTGGATCCAAAAATGTTGGATGTTCATTTAGGCCTAGGCTGCGGAAACAAAATGACTCATCAACCTCATTTTGTTTTATATATTTCAGAACTCTAATTTCAAACAGCAATTGCACCGAGGCAAAATGTCAAATTGCCAGCTAGCCTAGCATACCAATGACCAATCATGAATAATACGAGAGACATAAGAGGCCACATGAATCACTCTAAATTCCCTTTTTGCTGCAGGTTTGAGCTTTGGTGAGAAAAACCTGCGTTCACAACCTGGACTTGCATGAGTCAGAGGGAATCATGCAACACACACCATCTCAGAGCTCAGAGGTCTTTCATCTTCATGGTCATTGTTTTGTTGTGTTCAGTTAGTAGGAACAAATTCACTCTGAGCACAAATCTTCTCTAGTTTAATATGATCTTTTCATAGCTCAGAGTCAAAAGCTGCAGTTTGTACAACATTGTACAACAATATCCCTCAGGGTTAAAACAGATTGGCTACCTTCACCTTTTCCTTTCAGATCTCTGTTCCAAACTTAGTGTGCTGCCTCATGTCAAAACAACAAGCCAACCAAAACAACCACATATAACAGAGTTCTTCACAAGAAACTCAACTAACGCTCACCATGAGTTTCTGTCATTTATTACTCATGCTCATGTCGTTCGAAACCCATAAGAGTTTCGTTCATCTTCAAAAACCAAATTAAGATATTTTTAATGAAATCTGATAGATTTCTCTATTTTATTTCAGCTAAAGGGGCTATATGTAAGAATTTTCATATATGAATCGCTTTTTGTAATGGCAATGTGTGGACACATGTGCCAGGAAAACTGGATGTAACGTTTACGTGCGTTCCCGAGAGCTCTTACGTTCTATAACACATGAAATGAATGCTTATACAATGTTCAGGATAATGCCGAAAGAGCTATTCTGTAATGTAACGTCAATGTGCAAAGAAAAGGGATTGATTCAAAGCATAGTCTCATATAGTCTGATCTATATAGTCTATAGTCACAAGTGAATTTTGTGAACACAAGTGTTATTGAGAGGAAAGCATGCAGCACATATTTACGTATTCATCTAAACGTCGCTCTCAGCAGCGTGGACGGCTTCGGGGTGTTCAACAGTATATCGCTGCAAAGGTATTTCCAACTTTTTATTTCTAAGCAAAGAAGGAAAAAGAACTTCACCGTGAGTATATCGGAGCACTGAATCATGTTCAGTCTCTTAAATACAGTAGCACCTCACTGCAGTACACGAGATCCAGGGGGCGGAGTTGGGTCCAGATCCAGGGGGTGGAGATTGGTAGGTTTAGGGATCAGGGGGTGGAGATGGGTAGGTTTAGGGATCAGGGGGTGGAGATGGGTAGGTTTAGGTATATGTAAGGTGGGAGGAGTTGGATCTGGATCCAACCCCGCCTCCTGGATCTTGTGTTCTGCAGTGAGGACCATCTCCTTAAATACGTTGCTGTCTGCAGTTCACTTAATGGCCACCGTCATCTCTAAAAACAAGAGTTTATGAATTCTACATGTAGCTCTTTTAACGTTTATTTTATTTAAAGTATTAGTTTACCCAAAAATGAAATTGATCCCAAAATGTACTCACCCTCAAGCCATCCTAGGTATATATGACTTTCTTCTTTCAGCAAACACAATTGAAGTTACATTAAAAAATATCCTGGCTCTTCCCAGCTTTATAATGGGAGTGAATGGTACCATAGACTTTGAAGCCCAAAAAAGCGCATCCATCCATCATAAAAGTAATCCATACAGCTCTAGTGGGTTAATAAAGGCCTTCTGAAGCAAAGCAATGTGTTATTGTAAGAAATAAATCTATATTTATAACTTTATAAACCAGGCATCCTAGGTCATATACACCTAGGATGGCTTGAGGGTGAGTAAATTATGGGATGATAGTTAACTGCAATAACCCTACACGTGTTTGTCAACTTCCAATCTTTTCCAAGAAAAGAGTAAATTTCCTGCAGTGGTTGTGCAGTGTTGTTCTTCAATTACTGACCAGCGAGCAGCATTGAGCAGATTTAGGAAACTGTGTGTTTGCACTCTTGCTTGACATTCTGATATGATTTGTCCTGGGAAAAGCAAGATCATTAGATTGTGATGTAGAGTAGTTTCTAATCACATTAGTCACTAAGTGCTTTCTAAGGCCAATTAGCCAGCTTAGCTTACAGATAAAATGCAAATGATCTAAGAAGGACAACAAATGCAATGGAGATAATTCCTTTGTGCAGTGCTTAATGCTGGAGCTCCGGATGCTAATTGCTTCTAATATTGGAGTTCCACCATTGTTTGCAACCACTAATAAGAAGGAAAGTAAACTCTCTCAAAGTTTTTCAAAGCTAGAAAAGTAAAGTGAACTGCAAAGTCGCATGTCTCTTAAAGTCGGCATGAAACAGAAGCTATGATTCGCTATTGTGACGTATATCCGAGTGAAAAAACGGCTTCTTGAACAAGAAAAAAAATGTAAGGCGAGACTTGTTTTTGTACATGGGGAATTGATTGAATTGATTGGATGGTTGTGTTTTGCTATTGCTATGATCTCATGTGAGTGAGATGGGGGGGAGGGGGGGGGGGGAGCTATTTTAAAAATAAAAAATCAATTTTGAATTTTATTGGTGACTTTAAAGGGGATCAAGTAACTATTAAACAAGCATCTCCTTTGTAGCTGTCATGACCTTTATAGTTCATGTCTTGTTTTCTGTTGGCCATGCACAAGAATAAACTTTGATTATTTGAGTTCTTCTCATTTATCATGCAAAACTACACTTCAGTTTCCTAAAAAGTACAACACCAACATTTTCAGATTTCAGTTCATATCGCATCATTTCAGATCAATGTTTGCACAAATTATCTTCCGAACACAACATGGGTGCATTTTTCTGCAGCTGAAATATTGCCTTTTAACAAACTTTTGCGTTTACTGTTATTTTACGGTCTCATTAAAAAGGGATATTATTTTATGGTGATAATACACCTTGCAGTAAAGTTATAGTGCCACACATTTTGTTCGGTGGAGGATGGATGGCGACAAAAAAATTTCGGGAGAGCGAGCACAGAGGACATAAAAAAGATTACAGAACTAAGACATAAAAGTTAGAGCCAGAACCTCAATATGTGCTCAGAATACTAATTACTGTTATATCTAACGCTTGAGAGAGAGTGAGAGAGAGATATTCAGACTGGACTCAAATGCCGGATTCTGTTCTTAACTACAGCTGATATAGTGGATAATGAGAGATCACCTGCCACAATTGCACAGCACATTACAAAGGAGAATAAAAGGAAAGACAGAGAGATACTTGCATAAACCTTCTATCTGTCTGGATGTCTCCTAGACTTGGCAAAGTTTTGACACATATTCAAGGACACCGAACAAGAAAGTGTTTCAGAGTGTGTTCACACTTGGTTTGGTTCAGTTAAAGTGAATTCTGGTGCGATTGCTCTGTTAGTCTGGATCATTTGAATAAGTGGTGCACACCAAACACGCTTTCAAATGAAATGCTTCGACTGAAATATGAACGCAAGATGGACCAAAGATATCAAAACAAACCAAAAACAGACGTAATGTCACATCCTGCCCTAAAATGCTCAAGCACACCTGTTTTTTCTCGTCGTAGAAGCTATGTTGCCCATTACACACCCTTAAAAGTGCTGATCAACTCTTATTTAAAGGTGAAGCATTCTGAGCCACAATATCGATTCACCTGTGATTAATTTTAGCTGACACTGCCTGTTCTCTTTAAAAATCCCTTGTGAACAGATTATTGTCTCCATTGTTTTTCATCCCGCTTTGTAACTATAAGCCCTGACTTCATTTAGTGAGCATTGAAAGATGCTTCGCTCCCTATAGGCAACCTCTGATGTCTCTAAGTACAGTGGAACAGGAAGAACAAAAGGAAACTGAGGCTCAGCAGGTCATTTAGGACATATCGGTGAATAAGCTCATGAAAACAGATGCTGCTGCGCATATAATCAGGGATTTGATTACATCAAAGACAAATAAAATAAAATAAAATAAATGCCAGATATGCCAAAAAATTCAAAAAGTTTTCATGAATTTTTTTTTTTTGTTGTTGCAAGAACTGAATGATAAAAAATAAAATAAATGAATGTTTTTGCCAGATATAAATATGAGTGAAGAAGATTACTAAATAAAAATAATATTTTTTTTTGTAACATTTGCCACCAAATTGTCATGACTAAGGCAAAAACCTAGTCATGAAAAATTATTTCCTTTTTATGAAGTTCTTGTAATTTAATGGTCTGTGTTTTATATCAGACAAAAATCCAGATTCGCCACAAAATTCACATAACTTTTTTATTAAAAGTAAATATAAAATAAAAACAAATTTCAAACATTTAAATTAATAAAATAACTTTTCATGAAATATATTTTTGCAAGAACTGAATAAAGATAAAAATGTTTTTTTCATATAATATAAATATAAACATGAGTGAAGAAGACTACTGATTCAAATAAAACAGCAAGTATTAAATATTAGAATTAACCAAATATATTATTAAATTTTTGTCACATTTGCCACCAAATTTTCCTGGTCAATTTTTTTTTTTTTTTTTTTTTTTTTTTTTTAAGAATTCCTACTAATTTAATGATCCATGTTTTATATCGGACAAAAATCCCAAAAATAAAAGTAAAATAAAATACATTTCAAAATAAATAAAGATAGATTTAAAAATTAAAATAAAAGAAGATTTCAAATTAAAATAAAAATGTATTTCATTTTTCCAGATTTATTTTAAGAGTTTCAATGATCCTAAAACAGCATTCCGACCTCAGTGTCATCACAAGTCCAATTATTCTACTTCCAGCTGAATTACAATGATTATGCAATCCATACAGCTGGACAAAAACCCCTTTCTGAACATCTATCTGTACTTGAGTGCGTAAAATGAACCCACATGCGTTGGTCCCCTGCCCACTACCGCCCCTCTCTGCATGCCAGCAGATGACCTCTGACCCTTCCAGTGGCTGCTGTGTGCATTCCCAACGTGACAGACGCACACGACCCCAGACGGTTGCGAATAATATGATCCTGTCAGTGTGTGTGTGTGTGTGTGTCACATGGCGACTTCTCCTTGGGCAACATCAGGGGGCAGATGTTCATGCACCGGAATGAGACAGCAATTAAGCTAATGAGGCAGTTAACTAATGGAGCCATCGCTTTGAATGAAGATGCTAATTAATAGCCACTTTAATGATAGTGCTTCATCACCTCTTGTGGCTCTGTTGCATTGTGGGACGTCTTAATTACACTTCACTTCCCTCCTCGTTTACAAACAGATGAATTATGAGATTTATTCTGACAGCATCTCTGGTCTTGGATGCATGATGTAACTTTGGTATCATGACGAGTCTTATTCTTTTTTTGGTTCCGAAGGTGTAGCCGGTGCATCTTTCTGTTTGCTGCATGACAGTTCGGGGAAATGATGGGCTCTGTGCAAATAGCGCAGACAGTCTCTGTGTGCCCTACTTACAGACAAGTTTTCCATCTCTAAAACAAACTCAGCTGGTTGTTTGTGCTGTGGAGAATGTTAAAGCAACGGAGCATGTTGTAGGTGAGATAGTTGGGATTAATGCACTTGTCTTTGGTTCGCTGGTCACCATTATTTGTGGAAAAGAGAGACACACAAAGGATCTAAATTTACCATTTGTGTTTTCCTTAAAGAGGCCATATCAAGAAAAAACAGCTCTTTGGAAAGATATACTGTAACATTCATATATATATATACTGTATATACAAAATATAAATATAAAAAATATATAATATATAAAATATAAAAAGTATAATCTCAATATGAGTGAAGATATTTATATGAATGATATATAAATATGATATATATATATATATATATATATATATATATATATATATATATATATATATATATATATATATATATATATATATATATATATATATATATACACACAGTAAAAAAATAAATATTGTGAAATATTATTAAAATTTAAAATAACTAATTAAAACAATTTTCATATATTTAAAAATATATAACTTATATAGTATACAAAATACTGACCCAAACTTTCTTAAAGGACCACCCAGTCTAGGTAAAGTAACAAACCTCTCAAACAGGGTCAGGGAAAAAAAATTGTACTCTACCCTTCTCACACATTATAGGTGGACACAAGCCCTTGAAAATATACATCTGTGTTCACTTCACTGAGAGCTCTTCCCTGGCAGGCTGCGTAATATTCCACGTTTTGAAGTTCATAAGGGATCTCATTCATAAAACAGAGAGCAGAACAACAGATGCATTGTGGGCCGACGGTTGTTCTTTCCATTGCCGTCTAGCTCCCTTTTTCTGAAAGCCTAACCTTGGTGTGTAGGCTGGAGAGATGAACAAAGACAGAATAAGTTTGGAAGGGTTAGGCTAAATCTTGGCCAATGAAAACCACATGCTGTACTACTTATGAATATGTAAATGTGTTTAAACGGTATTCAAAATCGGTTTGTTTCTTCTTTTTTTTTCTTTCAGATCACTAAATATGCTGAAATATGGCAAAATACATTTTTAGTACTCTTGCTTGCTTTGTGCAAAAAGAGGTTCACCATGGGAAGACAGGCTGATTTTTTAAGAACTTTCAATCTTCAAGGAGTCATTTTCTTAATATCTTAGAAATGCATGTTCGAAGAAGCAAAGAACGAGCAAGGTCTTTTAAGGCAAAGCCGTTTTTACAAACTTTTCTTACATAAACATGTTGTGCCGACTTTCACAAAATGACTGCATTTATACGATCAAAAGCAGCCCTGGCTTTAAAAGTTTGCAAACTCTCAGATTATTCATAGGCTTTGAAGCCACTGATAGGATCCTTTTCCTTACTGCACTGAAGTACAGCTGGATCTTCTGAAAAACAGTCTAATGCAGAAGTTAGATGACAACACTGTTTCAGCATTATAGGGCATTGTGGTTTCCTCTTACGTTTTAAAGAGCTATTTTGGGAAACACTTTTTGCATTATAAGCATTTTCAAAACAATATAATACAAACGAATCCATGTCTTTTCGGAAATAATTGAAAACACCTTTAAAGAGTAAAATGCATTATAAAACATAATAAAGCCCATAAAAATTGGGTGTTGATCATGTGTTTAAACTTTAAATTTGAAAATGTCTAAGTAGGCACGATAGATAGAACGATAGAACGATAGATAGAACCAAAGAACGATAGATAGAACGATAGAACGATAGATAGATAGATAGATAGATATATAGATAGATAGAACGATAGATAGATATAGAATGATAGATAGAACGATAGAACGATAGATAGAACGATAGAACGATAGATAGATAGACAGACAGACAGATAGATAGATAGATAGATAGATTGAACGATAGATAGAACGATAGAACGATAGATAGAACGATAGATAGATAGATAGATAGAACGATAGAACGAACGATAGATAGATAGAACGATAGATAGATAGATAGATAGATAGATAGATAGATAGATAGATAGATAGAACGATAGAACGAACGATAGATAGATAGAACGATAGATAGATAGAACGATAGATAGGCAGACAGACAGACAGACAGATAGACAGACAGATAGATAGATAGACAGATAGACAGATAGATAGATAGATAGATAGATAGATAGATAGATAGATAGAACGATAGAACGATAGAACGAACGATAGATAGATAGAACGAACGATAGATAGATAGAACAAACGATAGATAGATAGATAGATAGATAGATAGATAGATAGATAGATAGATAGATAGATAGATAGAACGATAGAACGATAGAACGATAGAACAGACAGACAGACAGACAGATAGATAGATAGATAGATAGATAGATAGATAGATAGATAGATAGATAGATAGATAGATAGACAGACAGACACAGACAGACAGACAGACAGACAGACAGACAGACAGACAGACAGAACAAACGATAGATAGAACGATAGATAGAATGATAGAATGATAGATAGATAGATAGATAGATAGATAGATAGATAGATAGATAGATAGATAGATAGATAGATAGATAGATAGATAGATAGATAGAACGATAGATAGATAGATAGATAGATAGATAGATAGATAGATAGATAGATAGATAGATAGAACGATAGATAGATAGATAGATAGATAGATAGATAGATAGATAGATAGATAGATAGATAGATAGATAGATAGATAGATAGAGTGATAAAAGACAGACAGACGGATGGATGGATGGATGGATGGATGGATGGATGGATTAAAACTGGATGCAGAAATGTAATAAAGCCTGCTATGTTAAACAGCAAACAATCGTCTGTTTCTCATTAGACGAGTGCAGAATACATAGCAGATCTTCTTCTCTCTGACTAGTTCTGCGCATATGGAATAGTTCATGGCAATGATTAAACAATATGCAAAGAAAAGACAAACGCTGCTCTTTCATGGTTGAATGTCTGGTTATCGTGTCAACAACAGCCTGTCATAACAGTCACTGACTCATGTCTGCCTTTCCATTTACTCTTCAAATACTCAGCAGTGGCTCTGAGGAGGAAAACAGATCAAAAGCATCAGTATATCCTGAGTTTTGATGTTACCAGGTCATCAGAGGTCTTATAAATCAGTTTTGCACATAGTCCACCTCTAGGCACATGGGTATGATTTATATTGTGGTGATTCGCATTAATGCACTTACTTTGTCATGGCAAAGCATGACTGAGCCCACATGACCTCTTATTGCTTTCTCGTTCATACACACAGACGTAAACACTGACACACACTTCACGCCCGAAAAGTACTAGTCTAGACATAGTGAGGGATTAACCCACAGAAACTCATGAATGACATTCAATCACTAATTCAACTAATTTGACAGAAATATTTGTACACTTGACCCACAAACAGCTTTAGGGACTTTGAATGGCGGCTTATTTACAATGAATTCTCGTACAAATAGATTACAGACAAACAAGTCCATTCACACAAAACACTATTCACGGAAATTGTTCTAAAATATATTATAGAGGGGTTTGTATGATGTAATATTAGACAAATAAATATAATAATGAAAATATTATAATAATACCGGATAAGCGGAAGAAGATGGTATGGTATGGTATTATAATAATAAAGGAAATATGATTAGAATAATAATTAGAATAGTAATAAATAATGTATTTATTCATTAAATTTACTACATAATATCATAAGTTATACATTAAATATTATTATAAAATAAAAGTAAATATTATAAAATGTTTACTTTATCAAATTATAAACTAAATATGATAAATGTAAAAGTAAATATTATGATAAATAAACCCCTTCTTAAAACTTTATACTAACAGTAAAGTGTTATTAATACTAAATTGTATTAAAGTAAATATTACAATTATAAAGCAAATATGATGATTGTAACAAAAGTTATATAAGATAAGATAAATAATAATGATATATTTATTTAGTAATACATAATAGTAAATATTTGTAGAAAATATTATAAAAATGTTTACTTTAAACAATTATGTATAAATTATGATGAATGTAAATCTAAATATTATGATAAATCTTTATACCAAAGCAAAATATTAATAATACCAAAGTATATTAAAGTAAAGAGTATGATGCACATAATTATAAAGTATATGATTACCATAATAAAGAGCATACTAAAAAATAATTAAGTTACAGTTATTATATTTGCTTCATAATATTATAACATTACACATAATAATATTGTTAGAACAAATATTATACAAATATTATGATAAATAAATCACTTTGTTATACCATATTATTTATTAGAATATCTACTTATAATACTTACTGCACTATTTGTACGAAAACATGCCATTGCAGGGTTTATTTTGAGAACAACTCAAAGTAGAACACGCTTTAGTATTTTGATAAAAGACTTTCTCATATTTGTGTAAATATTTGCCAGTGGATTCTAGAAGAGCTTCACAGCGTCGATCCTTTCTTAAGTATTTTAAAAACCTCAAACATGCTCGTCTGAAGAACTTCAAAGACTCTGGATTCCTTTAAAAGGCGTATTTAATGTCCTTTGATAGCTTTGTCAACCAAACCCTGAATGAAGATGCTGCCTACCCTTGAAATCCAATATCTGACTGCTGACGAAACCTGCGACAAGCTCCACCAGAGCATTAAACATGAAAATTAAAGCAGAACATGGAACTTCAAAGACAGAGAGGAGATGGACCTTAAAATGCAGACGAGAAGGTATAAATCTTTAATATTCCTGTGGGCAAAGAGCCTGTCTTCCTCTCTGTGGAGGCACGAGACGGGACGGGTTTTAAGGGAGATTTATGGAACCTTCTCAAATTCCCGCCTGATTCCATAGCAAACACTTTTGTCCACCTACTCAAGACCAGCTGCATGACCTCGAGGATAAAAATCTCCATTGTTGGACGAGGAACCGTGACAAGTCATCATTCAGGAGAGGTTGATGAGAGGTAAAAAGCAGGTCACTCTTTCCTCACCTCTCTTGTTTGGGCCTTGGCATGAGATTTGAACTTGTCGTGATATTTGCGTGTGAATTAACTGGCTAAAATGTGTGGAGTGTAAACAATGTAATGTGCACATCTGCGCGTGTTTGCATGTAAAGGCGTGAAAAGAATTTTCTCACCAAAGCCTTGGTCTCGTCCTCGTCCTTGTAGTAGTGCAGCTGGTCTCCTCGGAGGACGAACCAACGCGTGTGCCAGGTCTTCACGAAACCTCCTTGCTTCCGGAGCCAACCGCATCGCAGGACGTCCTGCCTGGCCGACCCGCGCCCGTGTTGAGGGCTGTTGCCCGCGCTGCCAGCCTGCTCTTCCATCACCGATCCGGAAAACCTCCCTGTATCCGAGACAGAAGGCGAGACGGTAATGTTTTAGCACATGAGACAAATGAAAGCGTGATAAAAGTCACATGACCAGGTGTTTTGGTGTTAACACGGAGGAAGGGCGGTATCGTTGCCCTGCTATGACACCATAATGCTCACTCCATCCATGCGGCATTTGCATTTGTCAAGATAAGCAAATTCTCACAAAACATTAGTTTGGCTTCTAAGGCAGTGCTCATTTATTCCAGCCAACAAACATTTGTTCAGATATAAGGGATATCAAAATTTCAGATATAAAAATGAAATGGAATTTCAACCTAGAGATTGGCATGGAGTACTTTCCATAAGATCATCTCTCAATGCAAATCAAACCAGCTATTAGGCTAACTGAAATAAAACCATGCCAATCTCTAGGTATGGTGAAGGCTATGTGATGATGTGGGGCTATTTTAATTCCAAACGCCAAGGGAACTTTATCAGGATGCATAGTATCCTGGATCCATGAAGTAACTGGCCTTTAAGGCGAGACACGGCAGGCAAAAACATCGTTTTTTTTTCACTGGTCAATTTTCAGATTTTGGGTTATTTGTCTTCAATAATATGTATTCTTTCAGACTTGTGCTGAAAAAAAGTCCAAAATACACATTTAGGTCTTTATTTTACTACACTTTGTCTGTTTGAGTGTGCAGATTTCGCCTAAATTCATCAAAAGTTGGCGTTCTAAATCATCCCACTGCTCCACGATCGCTCTCTGTACCCCTTCATCTCGTATACCGTTGGAAAGCTCTCTCTCTTCTTTTCAATGCTGTTGGATCCAAATATGGTAATTTCCTGTCTATCAGCAACAAATCATGAAAGTAAAACAGGTGATTTAACTCGAAATGCGCAATCTCATTGGCTGATGCCAATTTCTGACAACGTGATTCGTCTAGAATCGTCACGTGACGCGCTTTGACATTTCCGCGGTAGTTCAAAATGTCGAAAGATATGCGTGTAAAATTATCTCAGAGAAGTCGAAAACAGTTGTCATTAGCTAGAAGACACAAGGGATTACCAACAAAGACAAAAGATGATGAAATGCCATATGGGTCTTCACATTTTTTTTCATGAGAGCCGCACTGATAGGACAAGTCAGTAGGACAGCCATACGTCGTCCTTTCAGTTTCGGTTCTCAATCGACCAAGTGTTTACATGTTCTCTCGATAAACCACCTCTTTCAATCCGATCGAAATTATTTGTAATATAGCTGACACTTTGAGTTTGTAATGGGTTATGTTATAGCCCTACTTATTTTTAATGTTTTTAAGAAATATCTGTAGTGAGTGGCTGCATGATATCGCCATATTTTTTACAGCCATGCGAGCCACAAATTAAAGCTTGGCCGCACGAGGCCCGCGAGCCGCGCAATGAGTAACCATAGTGCGTTGATGCGTTACGAACAAGCTGTAACATTTTGAACACATCTAAATGTAAGTCAAAAAGACAAATTACATTTTAAAGCACTTAAAACCCACAAGCCAAATCCTGAAAACAGTCCCCTCAGTCAGCTGATGGTGAAGCTAACCAACCAGGCTCCCTTCAGCACTGGTTCAAAACAACTCAACAGAACAAAACTAATTATGAATCATTCAAAATATCAATATTTAGAACATTGGAGAAAGCAAACAAAGTAGACTAAATTGTTATTTGACAGAGTATCTGCACACTGTCAGAGAAGAAGAGACAGATCCTGACTAAATGATACCGTGATACCGGTATTTAGTTTTTCCATTCCACCTGTGTGATGGACTGTTGATGTGTTGTTTTGGATGTTATGATCAGTGATGGATGAAGCAATAATGAGTTTTGGATGTTAAACAGTGTGATACATGGATTTTACTTGGACCTAAAGCATATTTTGTCTGTAATTCATGGCTGTCAATAGAAATTAGTGGAATTTTGCCATAAAAATCTTTAAAGGCCGTTTTCTCAAAATGAGTTTTTTCTTGCACTCCTAGTGACGATTTTCCACTTCTGTAGCACCTACATACACCAAACTTTACAGTCGTATTCCTAACTATATTGTGAAGATTTGTTCAGAGGGATTTGTTGATATATCATTCTTGGCCTGATTTATATGACATTTTATGCCTAAAAATAGGGCGGAAATCAATTTTTTAAGGCTATTGCCAGTATTTTTTGATTTACAGGGTAACAAAAGGGGATATTCATAATCCCCTCTGAACATGTCTTTTCATTGAATATATCAACAAAATGCAAAAGTAATTTTGAACCTTGTTTTTTTCAATGGTCAGATTCATCACTTCAAAATATATGCAAATTAGCGCATATTTAATTAGATATAGCCTCATTAGCATATTTAAAAATAAAATTACAAAAAACTTGCAATACATTTTTTTCTCCTATTCATGCGAGTAATCAACTGGTAAAGTTTGATGGTGATATCTGTAAGTTAACAATTTTACCCTATTCACCTGTAGTGTCTCGCCTTAAAAATAAAAATCTGCCTGCCTCTATGGGAATTTAACATAGGGGTGTCCAGACTTATGCACCCTGTATTTTAAGGAAGAACATTTATTTATTTACGATACATTATTCATTCACAAAGAAAATTGGTGTCCTTAAAGGTTGGATTTTTCCTAATTTTTTTAATTAAGGCATTAAGTTCAATTTCCAAAAGATGATTTTTTATTCCTCTTTTTAGTCAACTTTAGCATGGGTGTCTAAACTTATGCATACAGTAGCACTGTATATATATATTATGTTAATTTTAAAATAAATTTTAAATTTAAAAATGTTTAAAAAAAGTCACAGTCTGACCCCACTGGCTTTATATTATGACCTACCGACATTAACTTTCACAATGACCACAAGATCTTTGCAAGTCTTTGCTTTATGAGCTCAGGTAGCGATGAATATAATCAAAAGCTCAGCAAATCTGTGATCACCAGAGAGGAAGTGCATTTTAACTGATCTCCTCCACCACTCACTCCCCTTGCTCTCCCTTTCCATCTTCTCTCTCACCTTGCCAAAAGAAAACTCATATGTTGGAATAAGACTGTGTGTTTTCATTAGTCTACGAGATCACCAGACCTTCCTCAACAACATTCTGCTCAAGAGATTAAAATCGGTGCCACACACAGAGCCAGGAGACGCCATCCAGGAACAAAGCATTAAAAATTCAACAGTTGCTGCTTTTGCTGGGAGCTGGAGTTATAAGTGTGTATCTGTCCACCACAAGTGCTTCAGCAAAGAGAGACAAGACTGGGAATCACATATCTGCCAAACGGGGCAGTCGGCCAAACACCTGACGTTCATTTAAGCGGCTGTTTGACAGACAGACATGAAGGCATGAAATCATAAAAGGGTGTTTTATCTGAGTGTTTATGATTTTTGATGAAATCTTTCAGAGAAGGAGGGGTGGAAGGTTCTGCCAAGCTAGAATCTTCATGCTAGTGCCCATCGAGACATCAAGATCATGTCACGCGTGTCAGTGTAGATTTGTCAGTCACTGCCTCAGCATGTGTGTGATATTTGCTGTTTGTGCGTGTGCTAGTGTGTGTGGGAAACCATTTCCTTTGAGTACGTTTGTATTTCTCCCATTCAAATCAAAGAGTGGCACTGGACTTTCAACTGAGGAAACATTCATCACATTTGTTTGTTTTTTTCCTCAGTACGACCTCCTTCTTGTAGAGCAGAACAGAGTCTGTCTGCAGCTTTCAAATCTCTGTGGTGTTGTTGTTGTTGTACCAGACAAATTTTCCTATCTTCCTAGAAAGCGTTTTAAGTAGGTGCACTCTTGCCTATTCAAAACATTACGCAGTAAAACTGTACTGAACAAGACAAAATATGCACACAAAAAAATCTGGATTGTCTAGAACTTGTATACAGTAAACGTGATAAAATGTGTTAAAGTACACTGACAAAAAAATTCACCCAGTATTTACATGTATGTAAGTTTTGTTTTTTAGAGTACCAAAACATTAGCTTAGCAACATGCTAACGTTAGAATCAACTCTGTGTGTGTTACGTAGAAAATTAACATAAAAGTTTGTGTTTATATAGGAGTGTGTGTACAGTATATTAGCCTATATAAAAAAAAAATCTTACTAACCCCAAACATTTGAACAATAGCATAGTTAAGATTCAGATTCAGAATTGCTAACTATTGGAAAAATATATATATATTTTTTTTTTAATCTTGTCATTATCCCTCATAACCCTGAGAAGATTACATCAGGATTTATTATCTGATTTTGAGGTGAACATGCTGAGAAAAATAGATAACACATGCAGAGGAAAAAAGTGTAAAGAAGTAATCCTCTTGTTCGTGTCATATTTAGAGGTCAAGGCTTATTTTCTCTTGCGCTGGGACTCATTAATGATTCAGACAGTGGCAGAGCCAGAACATGTTGAGCCCCAGACAGGATTTTGAAATACCGCCCCTGCATCTAATTTCCTCAAACAGCTTCGGAAATGAACACAGATGATGGTGTTTCTCAATGCTGACAACACCGGAGACCCCAAAAAAGGTTCAAACGGGAACATGCACACACTGTTTTCCCTTCTTTTCCTTCAGCAGGAAGCTTAAATGATTTAAGTATCAATACTTAACAACTCAAAACTATAAGTAAGCAAGGTTTTTATCCCAGAAATCACTGCTCTGTTCATTCACACTTAAAACTAAAGGTTACAAAAAGTGTTTTTCACAGCAAGGCCATAGAAGGACCATTTTGGTTAACTGAAAAGATTAAAACATATATTCTTAGTGTGAAGAACTTACTAAAAACCTAAAGAGCATTTTGTCCAGTGGAAAGGACGGATTTTAAAGATTCTTAATGGAACTATAGATGCCAATAACACTTTTAAGAGAATTGTGAAGTGCCCATATATTACGGCTTTTTCGAATATCACCTTTCACAACGTGTGTAATATAGCTGTTTGTGAATGTAAAAGGTCTGCAAAGTTTTAAAGATCAAAGACATAAAGTTATTGTCTCTTAAAAGAATCGAGTCGAGTCGGCCTATACGTAAAAATGTAACAAATTTGCATAATGCCAGCCTAAAGTCCTCATTGGCTGCCTGCAAACAATGTCTACTTTGACCTGCCCTTAAACACTAGTTGAAGCTGAGGCCTGGAAGAGTTTGGTTCGTGTCGTGGACATGTCAAGAAGATGCTGTTTTCAGATCCATTTTGCATGCACTTCAAAAGGATGAAGACTCGCGCTGGAATTGATTCAGAAAAACCGACACCATTGTCCGTATCACTGAGTATCAAGTTCTGAGGAAGGCTCTGGAGCTTAAATTCAGATATAGTAATGGGTGTTTCATTTCCGTGTTTGTAAGTGGTAGACCAATCACAACAGACTGGGCCAATATGACCAATCAGAGCAGAGTAGACCAATCACAACAGACTGGACTGGACCATCTGACCAATCAGAGCAGAGTAGATCAATCACAACAGACTGGACCATCTAACCAATCAGAGCAGAGTAGACCAATCACAACAGACTGAGCCATCTGACCAATCAGAGCAGAGTAGACAAATCACAACAGACTGAGCCATCTGACCAATCAGAGCAGAGTAGATCAATCACAAAAGACTGAGCCATCTGACCAATCAGAGCAGAGTAGACCAATCACAACAGACTGAGCCATCTGACCAATCAGAGCAGAGTAGACAAATCACAACAGACTGAGCCATCTGACCAATCAGAGCAGAGTAGATCAATCACAAAAGACTGAGCCATCTGACCAATCAGAGCAGAGTAGACCAATCACAACAGACTGAGCCATCTGACCAATCAGAGCAGAGTAGATCAATCACAAAAGACTGAGCCATCTGACCAATCAGAGCAGAGTAGACCAATCACAACAGACTGAGCCATCTGACCAATCAGAGCAGAGTAGAACAATCACAACAGACTGAGCCATCTAACCAATCAGAGCAGAGTAGGCTCGCAGAAAGGAGGGGTTTAGAGAGACCGAATCTTTGAACGAACCGTTTCAGACCCTTTGAGAAATGAGGTGATGTGCAATGTATGAGAAAATGAAAGTGTTTTTTGACCTTGGATGCATGTAAACATATTGTAGGAGACCTCCAAAACAAAATTAGGAATTTTTAAAATAGCATAATAGGGGAGTGTTTTAGAGTGATTGAGCAAAATTGACATAAATTTGACCGATAACAACTTTTGCGCTCTCTTTCAGATGTAGAATTTGAAAGTCTGATTTATTCTGAATTGGTTGATTGAGATGGTTCATGTACATACATGAACTGATTCAAAGAATAATTCAAATCACTCCACAGAATTATATGCGATGAATTATGATTTGTATTTTGTGTAAATTTATCTTCTGAGAAAGTAGCTGGACTATAAAGTTATAATACTGTATAGTGTTGTTTCCTGCAGTAAAAGTAATTTCACAGTGAGAAAAGCAGCACTGCCACGTTATCATATGCACAGAGGTGGCGGTGTGTGTAAGTGTGTGGGTTACGATGAACTCCAGATGTGTCTGCTCGACTACCGTCACATGCTTAGCAAGTGCAGGGCTGCGGAGCGGAGAGAGACCCTGCTGATGGCTCTGATGTACTGCCATCACACACACTAAAGCTATGTTTGGAATCGCATACTGTCACACTACTCTTATTATTTCTGCAGCATTCAGTATGTAAACTGTGGGCAGTATGTAAATTTTCAATATGCATGGGATATCCAGATGACACTAAATTTGCCAAAGTACACAGCATACAGCTTAAGCACACATTGCATGGAAAACTGTATGCCAGATTGTAAAGTACAATTGACTTAACATTTCCAAAAGTGAACCCAAAGTAATATCAGCCAAAAAAAATTCTTGAATTATTATCTAATCTGACTGCCCAGAGTTTAGGTCAACATGGACTCAAAATTGACCCTATACTTCCATAATGCATCTTTTTTTTTTCATTTGTGTGTATTATTCCAAAAACAACACATGAACTTTAGGGAAAATGTGCCTGTGGCGACATTTCTGCAAAATAATATTATGCTGCTTTTTGCACGTTTCGTGACACTTTCGAGATGAAATGTTCTGTGAGTGACGCTAACATGAATCTATCAATGATTTATTATGTTGGTTGTTATATTCATTGCAGCACTTCAGAATTGTAATGTCCAGTGGCAGTGACAGCTGCTAAAAGGTTAGTGCTCTATGCCATTTGAAAATAACTTACCACTAGGGTGGTCCTTATCAAGTCCAATTTTTTTTTTTGCAAAATGTTAGTGTCTTAACCTCTTAAACTGTTCCTTTTAACTTAAAAATTAGAAATATGCAAAAATGTTGACAAAAAAAATTATATTTAGAGGTAGCTCAATCATGTGGAAGATTGAGCTAAGATGAAGGAGAAACTGCAATTGTTCTTCAGAGTGTGTGAGATAGCCATTGTATTCTTGAATCAGAGCCACTCCTCTCTCGGCGTGATCATTGACTACTTTCATTGCATGTATGGTTGCCTGTGCCTCCTGATAATCTGCTTGATTCGGCCAAAGTTCCGCGTCAATTTCAAGGAACGTAATGTAATTTTTTAAACCAAAAAATGTGCTCTAAACCCAAACAGTAACCAAGGTGATCATCAATAGAAATATGTATTGATTCCACCAGGAAAGGTAATTCTGCTAAACTGGGTCATGGATAATTAATTTGGTAATAAATAATTTGGATTTAGTTTCTACAATAAGTAAACTGAGATATGTATCTAAAATACATATTTAGGAATATATGGTGCATTAGATGCTTTTATGGACATTTTTTTGGAATTTTACTAGCCAGGTACAATAACAATTCAAATGATCTGTTTTTACGAAAATCATCAAAATCTCAGAAAGTTTAAAGCTATTGAGCTACCAGTAATTATTATGTTACTGCCATAAAAATTGGCATGCTGTATTTTCTTATATAAAGGAACAATTTGAAGGGTTAAGAGCATGACATTTGGAGACTTTAAAAATAAGGACCACCCTACTTACCACCCATACTAAATTGTATCCTATATCTAACCAATAAATAAAACCAAAGCAAATGTAAGATAAAAAAAAAAAAAATCAATCATCCCATTTTAGTTTGCTTCTACAAGTCTTTGACTCTGCCGTTTCATAGGACTCATTTGGAAGTACAATGCTACCAGGTGAGCTACCGAGCGAGTTTACTACATCAGAAAAAAACTTACATATGGAGCTGGTTATGTGATGCAAATGTCAAAATGTATTAGAATTAGAGATCAACCGATAGTGGATTTTACCGATAATGATACGTAGGTTGGCCCACGCTGGCCGATAACAGCTTAATTAGTTTTTAAAATGGATTCTGAATGAAAAAAAACATAACACATAAAATAGTGCTGAACTTTATTACAAAAATTCAAAAACAATTCTGAACCATGAAAATGTACTCTACTTTTTAAATATATAAAAAAATATTAAATAAATTATAACTTGATCATTATTTATGTTAGTTCATAGTGCATTAATGTTAAAAGACACAACTTAACAATGAACAATACTTTTACTAACCTTAGTTAATGTTACAAGTGGAATCTTATTGTAAAGTGTTGCCATTTTTATATATATCTAAACAGTCACGCTTACAGACTGCCATAAATATCTATACAAAGGCCATAGCATTGAAATTGTATGTATACTCTCTGTACTTCTATTGTAGAACACTTGATTATCTAATCAAAATAGCACATGTAACGTGTTACAGTGTCGATAAAAAAAGAACTGAAATCGAATGCTTTTCTGATTTGTTTACATGTTTCTGCCTCATGTCACTTGCTTTATATATGCAAATTCACTGCATAATAATGCATAAAAGCGACCAGCTCGATATAAACTAATGCAAATAGGTGACAACAATCGTGACATTAGACATTTGGGTCTGACTTGCGTGTATTTTTTTTTCCCAGTTTTAACCGCTTGAGGTAGGCTACTAATGTTAGCGTCATATTTACAATATCTACCTACCATATGAGATAATGTGACTACAGCTTGAAAAGTCATATCTTTGTACAATGTTTGTGTACTGTTTCACATACTATTTTTTTAAGTATGCAGTCAGTATTTCATTCAGAAGATATCCTTACACAAATATATACATAAACCAATGGTTTTAATTACCTGTCTCCAATACAATAGGGCCAGTCTACATAGATGCCATTAATGTTTTGAGATTTGACTTTTCTAATGGCACCTGCTTTGAATGAGAATACAGCGCAGCAGAGTAAAACACTGCCAATATGCCAAGTCTAAGGCTCTGTGATACATTAGTGCAGTGTCTGCTGTCAGTGTGGGACGTCACTGAAGTTTCCCATCTATAAACTCCTCTCTGAAGACCCAACAGCTGCGACAGGGACACTGAGAATGCTCAAAACATCAAACACAGACTCTTACACCACAATAATCAGAGGCAAAACAGAATCTCTCTCTCTCTCTCTCTCTCTCTCTCTCTCTCTCTCTAATAAAAAAACCCTCCTGGATGCACTGGAGATGCCGAATATAATTTAGAACATATTTGATTGTTGTTCTTATTAGTGATGCTTGGTGAATAACCACCTAACAAACATTCAGAACACCCTAGCAACCGCAAAACAACATCTCGGCAACCACTCGCAACACACTAGCCACTTTATTATCTATAAACACTTTATCATTTATAAACCGTAAAGTAAATACAAAAATCCCTCACTCAAAAAAAAAATAAAAATAAATAAAATTCCCCAAAGTCCCTCACTTCCCTAAATTATTTAGCAGGAATCTACAACATTTCCACCAAAATAACAGCAGCGAGTTTAGCTTGTTTAAGCACCACTCACATTTTCCACAGAAAATGTAAAATATAGTTTTCTGTTTGCTTTGTACAAAAGCAACATGAGGCTACATAACACATCCTCATGTGTGTAATCATGGAAACACACACATTAGAGAGGTGAATGAAATCTAATGTCTCTGCTAGTCGAGCGACACTCAGTTTTCCTGTTTGCATAATTTCCTTTTGTACAATTTAGTAAAGCCCTGCTCTTTTCCTCAATTATCATGTCAAACAACTGATGAGGCTAATGGGATAACAAGATAATAGCGGAGGTGACAAGATGGGCGTCGAGTGGGGCGCTTGTCTACAGTATGTGTGTGTGTGTGTGTGTGTGTGTGTGTGTGTGTGTGTGTGTGTGTGTGTGTGTGTGTGTGTGTGTGTGTGTGTGTGTGTGTGTGTGTGTGTGTGTGTGTGTGTGTGTGTGTGTGTGTGTGTGTGTGTGTACTTATGTGGGCGGATGATTGGACTTCTGATGACGGAGACAGACGTGTCCTCCCGCACAGCGTCTCTGTCTGGCATAAAGGAGTTTATTGATGAGCTTCATGAATTAAATATCCCCTGCAGTCTGCTAAATAGAAGTGCATTATTAATACTAATCTTTATCAGATCTCCAGTTTTTTTCTAGTTTAAAGATTCAGAAAGCAAAACAATGAGGAATAGATATGAATTAATAAAGGAATACATACTTATGCATACATGCATGCATACATACATACATACATTTATCATACATATTTATCACACATATCTGCATATATCAATGCAGATATGAAATTACATGCAATTTTACATGCCATCAAGTCAAGACATAATTTCAGTAAGGGTAAACGATATACCATATCTTTACCAAATAGTGGGGTTTTTTTCTATGTTTTATCATTATCAGCCAATATATACTGTACACAATATGACCAATAACATTTTTGTTTTTCTTTAAAAAAATAATCATTATATATTGGCTTAATTGTGCATGATTATTTCCCCTATTTTTATATTTACAAATGTCAAAAATATACATTTATTATATTATATTTTATTGAAAAACATCATTACATTTTGAAATGTTTTACATACAGTACATTATAATGTGATGCCTAAATTACCTTGTAGAATTTATAACAACTGATTTTAGTTTTTAATGTTTTTACACTGTAAAAAATTATATTATCAATAAGTTATGACATCATGTTTTTACATTGCTTTAACTCATCAAAATAAGTTAAACAAGCAATTTTCAACTTTTTTTAGTTATACAAGATTCAACTCGTTTTTTTTAAGTCAGTT
Organism: Abramis brama; assembly: GCF_963993115.1. Classification (NCBI taxonomy): domain Eukaryota; kingdom Metazoa; phylum Chordata; class Actinopteri; order Cypriniformes; family Leuciscidae; genus Abramis; species Abramis brama. The sequence continues at coordinate 27,371,488 of NC_139977.1, read as the reverse complement.
TAATGTAATTAACTTGAAATGACTTAAAGGCACAATATGTAACTTTTTTGCTTTAAAATTAGCAAAAATCACTACACTCTAAAAACTGCTGGGTTGTGTTAACCCAATTTTGGGTCAAATATGGTCTCACCCATTTGTCCATTTTTAAATTGCATTTTTTAACCCAACGTTGGGTGAGACCATATTTGACCCAAAATTGGGTTAACACAACCCAGCAGTTTTTAGAGTGTATATCTACGTTATATATATTTTTTTTGTTGTGTACTTACATTATCCCGACTGTTTCCAACAACTTTCAAACCAGGAGAAATTTTAATTTAATTTTTAGACACGGCACGTTTCTTTATTTCCGTTTTGTCGCAGTCAATGGCGTCATATCCGCGTTGTCCCTGGTTTCCGCCTATGGTTTCCGCTCGTACTGCCATGGTAACCAGAGCTATGAGCAGAGCCCTCTGATTAACCAAAGTGACAGACGCAGACAACTGTGGAGTTCGCAATGTCTATTTGCACGCTGTTGTTGTTTCGTTCAAACATTACGGACCATGGCAAGCAGACTTTGGATAAAAAAGGAGAACTAAAACGAGAATCAATATCAGCGCGGTGTTTTCGAGATGCCTAGAGCTCCCATAGACAGTATATAAACGAGAGCTCCACGTCCGAGACTTCGACCGCTCCTACATGTACTTTATTAAACAGGTGAGCACATTTACATAAAACTAATCAATGTTATATAGTTCAACAATGATAAAATGTTAGAATATGATCTGTATGTTATTCTAATGTTGATCTAGCTTACTGCTAGTCTCATACAGACAAACTAACACATACTTTTCAACACATTCAAATGCAAATGTCCATATTCCTTTTATATCCGCGGGACTCGCGTCGCGTGTGGAGCTGATAGCTGTCTCTTAGCAATCCCGAACTGCTTCATATCACAGTCATGATAAAAGCATCGATGTATTCAGTCATCCATAAACATTATTAGATCGGCCGGCTTGACGTTGACGACAACATCCATAATTCTTAGCATGTGTTGCGTCATCAAACTACGCCTTTGTTATTGTAAATAGGTTAGCGACCCCTAGTGGAGAAAAATTCCATACTGTACGTTTAAACATAACACAAATTAACTGAAATTAAAAAAAAAATTTGTTCAAAAGTTTCAAAAATTTAAGCAACTTTTTTTTACAGTGTATTTAAATTTTTGTACATTTATCTGTTAATTATCAGCATGTCATATTGTCAAATTTGATATGTCATGCATACCTACATTTCAATAATACTATATTTCAAATCAGCAATAAAATCGGACAACAATGATATCATGCTTTTTGCTTCTAGCTCAATATATGGTAAAGAGCATGCAAACCATTAAAAAAATGGCTCTGTTAACTGCGTGTTCTTTTTATTGCAAAATAAAAATAATAATAATAATGTATAATTTTCTCCCTTACACTGACCTATACAGCAGTATACAGCTGTTTGTTTATTTTTTTTAATCACAATTCTGGAATCCTACACTGAATATCTCACACTCTTTGACCTTGGGACTGTGTACGAGTGTTTGTCTGAGTCTGGTGTGGGAATATGAGAATAATGTCCATTAACAGGAACATGCATACAATATAATCTTCAGAGGGAACAAAATCCCATGTTTATGGAAAGGAGAAGATGGTTAGACGGTCTCAGACTGCGGCTCTGACCGGGACACACTGATCTAAACTGTGTTTAACTGTGTTATTTAAGACTGTATGGAAACCAAACAATAGACCAATGGCTCCTCATTAACAAGATTACATTCATAAATATGGTTACTTTACAACAAACTATGGTAATTTCATTATGAAAACAGTAGAGTAAATACAAAAATCCCTCACTCAAAAATCCCTTCCACTTCCCTAAATTATTATAATTATTTAGCAGGAATCTACAACATTTCCACCAAAATAACAGGGTGAGTGATTTGCATGCAAAATGCAAATGCCTAACATGTAAATATTCTGAAATTCTTATTCCAGGTGTTTCCTGCTCCTAGCTTTGCTTTTCTCAAAACCTGCGAACCATCTTCAAGGTCCAAGATTATCATGTGCAACCTCCAAAACACTTGCACACAACTGTAAAACCAAACTTTTGAAAACCCACAAGTCTTTTCTCATTTTTAACAGCCAACAATTTAAGTTTAGCTTATTTTTTTCAGAGACATTGTCACTTTTTCATCTGAGTCTGAACTCTGTTAAACAACCAATTAAGAAAACCAACAGCTTCAAATAAAAGCACCAGCGAAAACATGACTTACATTCACAATGACGTTCTAGAACATCTGTGTTTTTGCAAAGAAATAAAAGCTCCTCGCTGTTCTCAGCAGAAACTGCAGCATGCCTGTGAAAGTGTAACATTAGCATGCAGATCCAGTCATTCACTGCGGTGAATCTTCAGCCAGTGACTCCACACACTTTATTAATCTCAAAGAACAAATAAACATTTTAAGCCATCCATTTGGAACAAGTAAACAATGGACTCAGAGACCACTGACTTTCATTACAATGGACAGAAAACGACATGTGTGCATGTCTGCCAACATCGATCAATGAAGAACACAAAGATCCCATGGGATGTTGTTCCAATCTGTGGCATTATAGAGGATTTTAAATGTATGTCAATGTTTGGCTTGTGTTCCCTGGCACACGGATAAAGAAAACATCCTGTTTAGTTTTCTGTAACATACATCTCAATCAGATTTAATGGATTACTTGACAAGACTTTTCCTGCAAGAACTTGGAAACTAAAGCAGACAGGACAAGTTTTCCCTGAGGATGTCAGGTAAATTTGTGTCTCGCAAACATGGATTTTGTGATTTCAGTCCCAATTGGCAATTGTTTTGAGGGCAAACTTGGGCATCCTGCGCCAAATTTTATCCCGCCTGGACAAAAATCTTTTTGAAAAAAGATCAAAAATCTCTTTGATTCTCTTCATTTATTCTGACCTCGTAATTTTCGTGTGTGCGTGAATCTTCTGACTACATGGTACATGTTCACTGATATCTTTTCCAACGTGCTGAGTACATAAGCAAGATGTGTCGTTACTTATTTGTCTAGCAATAAATATTTCAACTTTAATTAATTTGCTCAGCGAGATCCTCTAAAAACCATCACCACCTGTAGAAGAAAGGTTCATCCTAATGTATACCATGTGATGTGTGCTTATGAATTGTGATCTGACACATTTTGGACTCATTTGAGATCTCCCTTTTGTAGCATCTGCTCACGCTCAGAACTCTTTGCTTGCTAAGCATGTTTGCTCTGCACATGGGAATGTGACAGGGCTGAGCACACAGAGCAGGCCTCAGTGTTTGACACGGCTTTGTTTGGCCCTTTTATTACTGGGAACCACTTTCTCCAGCTCATGAGAGAGAGAAGAAAAGAGAGAGAGAGAGATCTGGCCACCTGGACTGTAATTTTAGGCATTATAAGCATATGCTCGAACACTATAATGAGATATCTGAACTATCTGAGATATCTGGCTAAATTCTAAGGCAGCATCTCATGTATCTTATGCAGATTTCAGAATGCACTGCGCAATGATATCAATGAAAATGTTTAGCCAAGATGGTGAATGGATGCAAAATGTAATTAAGTACTAAAAAGTAAAATGTAGTTCAAATGTAGTTCAAATGGCAATCAACAATTATTTGCGTTGCATCATTTCACACACACACACACACACACACAACCCCAACCTTCTTTCAATGATTTAAAAAAAAAGAAAAGAAAAAAGAAAACTTTATACTTTTATTCAGCAATAAATTGTTCGATAATTAAAAAATGCCACATTTCAGCCTATATATCGGGCTTGGCAATATATCTGTCATAGTTTCCACAAAAATATTAACCAGCACAAATGTTTTCAAAATGGATTTTTATAAGAAATGCATATTAAAATCATTTCTAAAGGATCTTGTGACACTGAAGACTGGAGTAATGATGCTGAAAATTCAGATTTGATATTACAGGAACAAAAATATAAATAAATAATTCAAATCCAAAATATAATTTTAAATTGCAATAATATTTCACAATATTACATTACTATTTTTGATCAAATAAATGCAGCTTTGAACATAAGAGACTTTCAAAAACATAAAAAACATAGGCCTAGCAAGCCCAAATGTTTGAACAGTATCGAGGGCTTGGAGCCAGAGTGGCATTTTGGGCGAATATGAGTTCTTAATATCAAAATAAAGGTCTCGATGAGCTCTATCCAATGGTGCCAAAAAGACCTATCTGAGATCAAACTGTAAAGACCTAACACAAAAGTGTGAGTAATGTTTGGAGACATTTCTGTTTCTGTTTCTGTTCTGAAAAATACATGTAGGACATGTAAAACCCACATTTTTGTTCAGAGCCAGAAGGGCGTAAGTGTAGTTGGTGCCCTAAAACAGCATTCAAAATGGCTGACACAACTGCAGACATGGAACTGTCTGAGGCAGAAAAGATTTTGCTGAATATTATGAAACAAACTGATGAATCCTATATTGAAGAAGTTGAAGTTGAGTCAGAGTTGTTTTTGAATGCATTTCCTCACAAGATACGCAGAGTTCTACAATGCTCTGACAGTGGACAGTGAGTAGAACAGTGAGTACAGTGAGTAGAACTAAACAAACTAGTGAACAGAAAAGCAAATAAGACGCGACATGATTCTTTGGATGTGGTCAATGAATAGACTCAAAGAGTAATTGAAATGGTTGAACAAAAAAGAAAAGTGAAATGAGTAAAAAGAACACGAGAGAACTGTCAATTGTATAGAGTATTTGAAAAAACAAATAATGAATGTAATGAAATAAATTGAAATCATGAATTGCCAATCAGAAGTGTGTTTAGCAAGTCCAGTGACTTTTATTACAGTCTGTACTGTTCAGCAGATGCCCAGAATGGAAAAGTGAAATGAGAAAAAAAAATTAATGAATGAGTTAAATGAAAATGAATTAATTGTTCAAGTGTTATTCAAGTGTTAATTATTCAATCAATTCCCCTTTTGACCAATTATTTTCTGCATTGTTCAGCAGATACGCCCAATATGTCCATAGAACACTTGGAAATGTTTGGTGCCAAAAAGGCGTATCTGACGTTATTGCCATATTTTTTTGATTTTAAAATGTTTTAGAACATGTTCATTGTGTTAATATGCCATACGTTTATTACTTAAATACTCATTCATGTAAGTATGCCTGTGGTTGCAATGTTTGTGGTTTAAGGTTAATATGAAGTGTGGTAAAAATTTTGTTTTGTCTCTCCTGTTTTATATTATAAGGAAGTGTATTATATACTTGAATATCAACTAAAAAACCACTAGCAACCTCCTAACACCCATTGGTTTTAGCGAAAAGTTCAGTGCACCTGCACCAGATTCATCAACTAGTACTTTCAACCAACAGCCATTGCTTGTGCTAAACCAGAACCACTGACAAAAAACCCACAAAACATTGCGTATTAAAGGGACGTTAAGATGGAAAAGATGCCATTAATCTGGCATGTTCAGTTGCCCCAAAGGGCAGTAAATCTCTTGTGTGGTCATGCATTCTTTATATCAGCCAGTTCTTTGTGTCTCTATAAGTGAGTGGTCTAAAACAGGCACGTCGTGGGCTTTATCCCAGCCATCTGTCTGTCTGTCTGCCTGTCTGTGCTTCAGTCTGACAGCTGCTGGTCACTTCTGTCCACGGCTCCTGACAGCTAATGCTGTCTGCTAATGCTGATGGCCACATTTGACCAATTGACCGTGAAACACAAAGTCCTGGTACCCAGACCAGAGAGCATTAGAGATATTGATGTCTGAAAAGACACACGGAAAGTAGAGAGGAGAAATAATTATGCATTTTAGGTCACGTTATGACCTTGCGTGTAAGGTTGCGTAACAAGATTTTAGCACAGAAATTAAAAGGAAAGAAATTCAATGCATGTTTCCTTTATGAATCAATCCCAGAATGCATTGCAATGAGCTCAGTGGAAGAAAAAAACATTAATTCAGTACTAAAAGACATTGAAAAAACAATTACATTTATTATTAAAAGAGAATTTATTTTGATATTAACTGACATAAGGATATATAATATAAGAATATGTGTCTGCTGAAGAAGGGTTTGCCGCACTGATGGATAAGTGTGTTGATATGGAGAGAACCTGCCAAAACCACAGAGTGCTGTGAGATACGTCTTTCTGGTCAGGGTTTGACTGTCACTGCTGTTTGACTGACACATGTGGCATATGAATCAAATGAGTATGATGTCATAAGGGCATGCTGCTTCCTTTCACCCATTTTAGTATATTTAGCAAAAGTATGGTTCCACTTCCTGTTTCTATTTTAACTCAGACATCTACACTGTTTCAATACAGTCATTTCAAGAGATTTTAGATTGTTTTTTTTTAGATTGTTACACTACCATTCAAATGTGCAAGATCAGTTAGATTTTTTTAATTGTATTTTTTTTTAAAGAAATTAGTGGTTTTATTCAGCAAGGGATCAAAAGTGACAGTAAAAACGTTTTATTTTTATTACAAAAGATATGCATTCCAAATAAATGCTGTTCTTTTGAACTTTCTTTTTACCATAAAATCCTGAAAAAAAGTATCCGTTTCCACAAAAATATTAAGCAGAACAATTATAATCTAATATTGGTACTTAAGAAATATTTTTTTATTATCAACAATGTTACGCTGATAATAAAAAAATATTTCTTAAGTACCAATATTAGATTATAATTATTATTTCTGAAGGATCATGTGACACTGAAGCCTGGAGTAATGATCAACTTTTTTTATCACAGGAATAAATGTCATTTATTCTAATTACAAAAATAAATGTAATTATTTTTCATTTTAATTGTATTTTGGATCAAAATCATTAAAAATCATTGAAAACATTAAAAATCCTACCAACCCCAAACTTTTGAATGGCAGTGTATATCAAAATCAAAGCAATATTTCAATTTTCAAGATTGGTGAACTTTAATGAGAAATTAAAAAAGGTCATATATGAATATCTTTCACATTGCCACAAGTCAAGTTCTAAATCGCATAATGCCATATGGTTATTAAAATAAACTCCCCTTGAGGAATCCTACTTACATCTGTGCAAAACCACACATCTAGGCATATGACTGTCTGAGTCATTTGGGGAAATTTTAGCAGAAGTGGTTGGTAAGTCGATGGGTGTTGGCCTCAGAAGAAACTCACTGGCTTTTTTCATACAAACAAAGGGAAAAAAGACTTGCTAAAAACAGAAATTCTGGAAACCTATATTGTTAAGGATCGTGATGATGATACTGCAGCCACCTTCAGATTGGGATGGATTTGGCTCTGCTTTTGGCAGTTCAATGGGCCGCCTGACTGACTCTTTTTTTGAGGTTCAGATGGTTTAGACAAGTTAGACCATATTCTTAGTCTCTAGACCTTTACTGCTTTCCCAACTAGGTGAGAAACTTTTACCAAACCTAGAACTTTGCAAACAAAGATATCATTCAACTTGTTCTGGGAAGAATTCACAAGCTGTGTTGTTTTAGCATCTGATTCAGTAAAGAAATTATAGCAAAAAATTGCACAGCACTGGCTCTTAAAGAGTCAGTTAACCTCATCAATTATGACGTTCCAAACTCATAAGACTTTGTTCATCTTTGGAAAACATATGAAGATATTCTTACAGAAATCTGAGAGATTTCTATCCCTCCATTGAAAGCTTAAAGTCTATGAAAAAAAACAAAAAAAACATGAATTGAGCAGTTTAATCCAAGTCTTCTGAAGAGACATGAACGCTTTAGCTATTATGATGAACAGATTTAATTTAGGCTTTTATTCACACATAAACATTGATAACATGCAACATACTTAAGCACTTATTTATGTTAAACAGAAGCTCAACTCTACTTGCTCAAAACGCAAAAACAAACCTCATTGGTTCTTGTGGGAGCACAAACATGCAGGTGTGACACGCCAGGATGAACCTTACTGGTTCTAACTTGTTTACCAAATTTGAATGCTCTATATATGTTCGCTTATCAGTGCTTAAATAAAGCTTAAAGCTTAAGCTTAAATAAAATCTGTTAGAGTTAAACTTTAAAATGATAATGTCTCGTCAGAAGACTTGGATTAAACTGCTCGATTCATATATTTTTTTAACATTTCGAACCGTCAGAGTTAAATAGACTTTCCATAGAGGGACAGAAACCTCTCAGATTTCATTAAAAAATATCTTAATTTGTGTTCCGAAGATGAACGTCTTATAGGTTGGGATAGGGATGCATCGATATGAACATTTTGGCCGATACCGATAACCGATAATTCTGTCGTGACAATTCTTGGGAGATTGGTATGGTAATAGAGATTGGCATGGTAATGGATATGGCAATGTTAAAGGATTAATTCACCCCAAAATGAAAATTTCCTAATAATTTACTCACCCCAATGCCATCCAAGATATCCATGTCTTTCTTTCCTCAGTGGGAGAGAAATTATGTTTTTTGAGGAAAACATTTCTGGATTTTTCTTCTAACAATGGACTTCATTGGTTACCATCGTTTTTAAGTCCAAATCAATGCAGTTTCAAAAGTCTCTGAAGTGTTTAAACGGGCTGTACGCAATCACAGCTGAAGAAGAGGTTGGTATTTAGCGAAACGATAGGTCATTTAAAAAAAAAAAGTTATAATTTATAGACTTTTTACCTTCAATAGTTTGGATTGAGCTGATCAACAAACGGACGGGGAACTATGTCATCACGTTGAAAGGTAAAGGAACTAATCCTTTAATGTATTTGGTCTTGGCGGAATAGATCTGCTACGCTGCGGCTGCAGGGCAAGTACCGAGACTTGCTACTGCCAATACCTTCACGGACATTGCTGTGAGTAGGCCTGTCACGATTATGAAATTTGGCTGACGATTAATTGTCTAAAAAATAATTGCGGTTATGCCGATTAATTGTCAGTTTTAGGGCTTTGACGATTAATTGTCTGTGTTAGGGCTTTGGCGATTATGCCGATTAATTGTCTGTTTTAGGGCTTTGTGCTTCATTCATTAAATAATTGTGATGAATTTAATCCTTTGTAAGTTATCATTTTGCAGTGTAAGATTACAGTTAACACCTTTAAATATTAAATAAATATATTCAATAGCTATGACAATTTGTTTATTAAACTTAGTGAGTGTATAAATCAGCAGCAAAAAGTAATTTTTGAAAACATCTGCACTAGTGTTGTCACGGTACCAAAATTTCAGTATTCGGTACCGATACCAGTGAAAATCCACGGTTCTCGGTACCAATTTCGGTACCAAAGCTTAATTTAGATTAAATTTACATAATTATATTAAAGTGTATATCACAGTTACAAAGATGGAAACTGTAGTATTAAAAACACTTTACAATAAGATTCCATTTGTTAGATAACATTAGATAAAATGACCTAACAAAAAAACAATAGTTATATACTGTCGCAATTATTCTCCTTTAGGGGTTAATTTAAAAATACATTTTTAAAATCAAAAGTTAACATTATTTCTGTTAACATTATTTAATGCACAATGAATGAAGTGAACAAACATGACCAATCAAGTGTTTGTATTAAATAACATTCACAAACATTAATGTTGTAAAAATATATTGTTCACTCCATGTGTTATGTTAGATAACGCATTAAGTGATGTTAATGAATGGTATCTTATTGTAGCATTACCAAACTATACAGGAGATAAAATATGTTTTATTTGACTTGACTATACTTTTATTTAATCCAAAACTGTATTCATATTTAACTTTAAAAGGGCTTTTTAAACCTGCTAAGAGTTATCCAGCCAAGAATAAGACTAGAACTGCTTTTCTGACGGACTGATATTAATGACGGCTTTTTATTTCTCATCTCCATAAATATATCTAGTAGTAAAGCTAATGCAAGGGCTAGAAATCAATTAATAGGCCTATGTCACACTTCCTCGTCGTCATGGAGAGCGCAGTTCGCACAAGCGTTTGTACTCCCGTGGCGTCTGTTGTTGCTATGCATCCATGAACGCGGATGGAAAAGCGAGCGCGCCGCTTCTATTATGAGCGCGCTTGCCGCGCGCCATTTGAAATAACGTATCTGCACGCGCAAAAACATCAGCACCACATCAGCAGCAGCACCGCCGATCGCCATCAGCGCTTTTATGAAGAGGACGCAACTGCACGCGCTTCGGGCATGCACGCGCATCAAGTAACCGGACGATGCGCGCTGTTTGAATGCTGAACGGAATGATTGACAGCTGCAGACGAGTTTGTGAACTTTAATTTAACAATGTAAATATACTTCTGTCCCTCACATTAAGCTATGGAATGGCTTCAGATGACTTTGAATATATTGCTGGAAAACGTAATTAGTGCTTGTCTATTTATTTTGGTCCATGACTCCCCTTGTGCCGTAGGCCTATAAAAGAGCGCAATAATCGCGGTTGTCTGAAACAATCGCGGTTAGATCAAATAATCGCGATCAGACGGTTATTTAATTATCGCGACAGGCCTAGCTGTGAGCATGTAAGACATGCTGCTGCACATGTAACATAAATTAGCCCTGTAGCAGATCTATGCAGGTGGAGCTAGGGAAGGGGGAGGGTTCTGAAAGTGCACTGCAGACTGTAGTGTTAACAGCAAACAATGCCAAGTAGGCTATTTGAATGTTTGTGCAGAAAGCTCATTGGCCGCTGATGCAACAGCAACCGATCAGCTGTGCTATGTAATGACATGATTGATACCAATAAGTTAAAGACTTATCAGCCGTCACCATTTAGAGTTTCATGCCAGAACTATGTAATTCTTTGTATTTGAAAGCCCATAACCAATATATTGGCCGCTAAATTTAAATCCAAATATTTGGGTAAACCAACCCTTTAAAAATGGCAAATGTGTGCTACAACACTATTCTCTGTCTTTCATCACTAATCGATGAATTACTGCTGCCAGGATTGCTAGCAAATCTACACTAACATTTGTAAATAATATAGTAAGTGAATAAGACTGAAAAAGCTCAAATATAGCTGACGCAAAAGTGACGCAATGAGTTTGCCTCTCTGACTTTGAATGCTCCCAAACAGCAGATGAGATGGTTTACAGTCAGCGAGCTGCACGCAATGCCTGAACGAGACAGAGACAGACAAGCCCGCATCACAAACACAATCACAGCGTTGGGTCATGCAGGGTTTGATGGGGAAAATGAAAGGAGATCACTCCTCTAAATAGCTACGGTTATGTCGCTCTCCCCTTACTGGCAAATAACATTCTTCCATCAACGTTAAAGCAACATAATGTGTCGTAATAAGGTTAGAAGATTGGAAGAGGGTTACGACCTCCAGTACAGTATGTTTTGTATGTGATGTCACCCATAGAAAAGAAAAATCACAAATGAGACGTCATTAAAATCTCAGTTTCATAACGAAATTAAATAATTAAGCACACAGATCTGATCAGCATGACGGTGCCCATTCTGTTTCTGAATTACTGTTGAACTGTGTGCTTCCGTCTCTTCCAGATATCATCATCTCCTACAGTGTCAGAGAGCTGACAGATTGTTGTTCATTCCTGCCTCTTCCTTTCATTAGTTTCTATCTGCATCTCCATCTACCTCTCCCCCTCTGCCGCTCTCCTCCACACCTCCTCTAACTCAACATGAACCTCAAACTGACTCCAAGCAGAATTCATTAGTACACAAAATGAGAGATTCTTCTCTGTTCATAAAAAATAAATACGACAATTGAGAGCTCTTTAATATCTCAATTGTTGTAGATAGCAATGAGAATAAATGAAGAGCAGCAAATAGCTTAAAGGGTTAGTTCACCCAAAAATGTAAATTCTGTCATTAATTACTTTACCTTTACCTTCGTTCATCTTCAGAATACAAATGAAGATATTTTTGATTAAATCCGGGAGTTTCTGACCCCCCATTGACTGCAACGTCATAACACTTTCAAGGCCCAGAAAGGTAGTAAAGACATCGTTTAAATAGTCCATGTGACTCCAGTGGTTCAACCTTAAGGTTATGAAGTGATGAGAATACTTTTTGTGCGTAAAAACAAAACAAAAATAACGACTTTATTCAACAATTTCTTCTCTTCTGTGTCAGTCTCTGATGCTGTTCACGTGAGCACCACAACGTGCGTGTGCTGCTGATGCAGGATCCGGCCAATACTGAGCCGGCGTTCTGAAGTAGAACTGGATGGCTTAGTGCAGGATCCTATGATGTATCTCGTAAATTACCCCACTAATAATGCCCAGAATGGTACCAAACAAGTACAAATAGGTTCTGTACTCATAAAACGAGGCAACGAGAGCTGATTTCTCTAAATAAGCTCTAACTTTAATAATGTTCAACCAAAGGAAAAAAGGCTTCTGGGGGGGGGTGTTTGGCTCGAGGTCATGGTGCAAAGGACCCTAGGTTGATTTTACTCCGAACCATCCCTTTAAGGTCGAACCAATAGTCGAATGGACTATTTCAACAATGTCTTTACTACCTTTCTGGGCCTTGAAAGTGGCAATTAGCCTACATTGCAGTCTATAGGGGGTCAGAAAGCTCTCGGATTTCATCAAATATCATAATTTGTGTTCCGAAGATGAACGGATGTCTTACGGGATTGGAACGACATGAGGGTGAGTAATTAATGACAAAATTTTGGGGTGAACTAACCTTTTAAATGCCCTGATTTTTCACCTGAGAAAAACATCTCATGTGTCTCCTCTAGTTTTAGAAAATATCTTTTCAATATGCTAAACATGGGTAGTTGACAAATAATATAACATGCATGAACTTTATTTCATATCAAGATTTAAAATGAAAATATAGCATGTCATTCAAGCCTATAAAAATGTAGTATTTCTTAAAAATACAAAAAATAACTTTAAAATAACAAAATATTTTAAACTTTTTGAAACTTGTTTAGTTACAGACAAAGTATAAACGATATGTCACACAGCTGTTGTCACTGATTGAAATGTCAAGCCAACCCATATAAAGAGCAACACCTAGCCTATTACACACTGATTATAGTTCATTCTGTGTTTCTGTGGCTATGACATAAATATAGCTGCACACCATACTCTGGTGCTGGATGACCTCTACATACAGCTTAGCAAAACAATACACGCGTCTCACGACAGCAAAATAACCACATTCACACAGCCAACTTGTCATTAGCAGCATTCAAATGACTGTAAACAGACTATTATTACCTTAAGAACTGCTATCCAGAAAACGTCCACAGAAATGAAGTGGAAATTTTTCAAAACCAATCCAGTACGTGGATTCACTGTGACCCAAGATTCAATCCCGAACGTGACTCTGTCCGATACAAGTGCATTACTGAGTCAGACAGCCTGGTAAAAAGTCTGTAGCTGCATCCGTAAAATCAAAAAGCTCCATGGGGCAGCCGAGAACCGAAAACAGCAGAGCTGTCATAAACTTTTCCCCTCACTGCTCACACACCACCTGCAATGGGGTCTCTTGGGGAAATCGACAGCCTCCCTCTGCTCTCATTCAGGACGACCACTGGGGGCTTTGAGTTCAGCCACTCAACATACAGTCACATACTGTCACACTACACGAGCTTTGCCGATACACAGACAGGAGGACTGCGACCTCAGAGCGAGAGAGCGTGAGCTTGTTTGAGGAAGTGTGAGAGGAGGAGAGATCCGAACACCTCACAGTCACACACAAACTCCCTGTTCGGTTCAAATTGCATACAGAGTGACTCACGGTGACAGTCCCCCTCACTGCCCCTAAATGCGAGATGGTTGTCTTTCTTATACTAGTATTGTGTTTTCATACGCTTTTGGTCTAAAAATGTCCGCACCTGCAGTACAGAGTCGTTCACAAGCGGCTCACGCAGGTGACTTCTACATCGCTGGCAAACGATGGGATGGATTTGCAAGTTTAGTTAATGTATGTAAATATCCACTCATTCCAGTGAACCTTTTGTTTTCTGTGATCTGAGTTAGGCTATTTTGTACAGACTCCCCCTCAAATGATTCAGTGCGTGAGTTTCCAAATGATTCAAATTTAATTGTTTCAGAGACCGTTTCCTTGAACCGTTTGACCGATTCAGTGAAAAGAACCGACTCAAAAGAGCGATTCATTCGCGAAAATACGGGACACACGACGTGTTTTATCAAATATCAACAGTGAACATGTTTCTCATGTAAGTATACCAAACTCCCTCATCCCACAAATAATTTTACTGGGGTTTATGACTTTATGCGTGGGTTTTTAGCATAGTGTTTTTCTTTGTTTGTTTGTTTTGCAACACAAAATTCTAGTCCACAAAACACAGTGTGTTTTAGAAGAATAGAGGATGAATCTCTGTCATAATATTCCTCTGTCATATATAGCTGTCAATCACCTTACACAATGACCTCACTCTTAAAACTGACATTTTCCGAACAATTAAACAAAATTTGCCCTCCAACTACTAGGCCAATGTCTGTAATGTCTGTGAACTAAAGAAAACCACCATTATAATAATTATTTTATTTAAAGCCATTATTTGAATCAAAGCAGTTATTTGATTAAAATCTGTAGCTAGTATCTTGGCTCAAAACTTTTATTTTGACTAAATCTGCTCAAACTTGACTCTAAATTGTTTTGGTTCCCATAAAATCCATACAGTATTTATGACTAAAATCAAACCTTTTAGTATTCCAGCTTAACTGTGGCTTGATCTTTGTGTCATAGTGACACTTCAAACAGATGTCTGACATCAGACAGCCACATTCCTGAGCGTTGCTTTTTCATGACTGTCTTATCAAACCATCAAACACAATGTGGCAACGGGGTGGGGATCCACAACCATTTAAACAAAAAAACAAAAAAGACGTTTGATAAGAAAATATATGTAAGAGGAAGTGCCACTGTAATCCAAGGTGGGAAAACAATGTTGCTGGAAATGAGAAAATGTCAAAGCAAGGTTAAATCAAGTGTCGTGTCAGAAAGAGGATTATCTTAAAATTAAATGTGCTGGCCAGATATTGTGTGGACAGATGTGTGCATGTAAGATTGGAGGTAACATGAGACTGAAATTGAATGTTGGTTGATTCTCTTGTCTGACTCTTTTGATCAATTTAATGTACAATACAGGCACATAAAAGTGAAAATTCTTCGATTCTACAAAAGAAAATTTCTCTCCAAAAAGCTGCTTCTGTTTATCAGGACAGGATGCTTTTCTATTGTTTGAGATGGTTCTTAAATTGTAGTGTTTTCTCAGTAGTCCTGACTCCTGTTGACAAGATTGCTGCACAGTTTCAAGTGGATAGAATCAGGCAGGAGGAGAGAGACGTGTGTGTGGGGTAGAGGGAGGATTGACGGCTGTTGCTGACTTTATTACTGCTGGTGTGAGTTATTAAGTTTTCTTTTACAGCTTTGAGACTAATGGCATACACTGTAAAAGTGTATAAGACTGTCTCTCAGCCCATCGTTGCAAAGGCTACTGTATGTACCATTTTCATGAACATGAATATACATAGAAAAATCTGAATCTGACTCATGCCAGTCCTTTGAATATACTTCAATTGAATCTAAATAACTGAATCTGGATCTAATGGGATGTGATTTGGGATCTTAATTTGAATCTAGATCTAAATATAGTTTTGGATCTGAATGAAATCTGACTCGTACTAAACATTTAAAATGTGATTTAATTAATAAACAGTTTTTAATGAATTTAATAATTTAATTTAATCTGATTTGTAATAAATTAATCTGGACCTAATGGGATCTCTTTTGGGACCTGAATCTCAATCTTGACCTGAATCTGGATCTGAATATAGTTTTGGATCTGGATCTAGATTTAAATGTGGATTTGAATCTGAATTCAGATCTGAATCTGGATCTGAATGTAGTTTTGGATCCAGGTATAGATTTAAATATGGATTTGAATCTGAATTCGGATCTAAACATAGTTTTTGATCCGGGTCTAAAATAAAATGTGGATCTGAATCTAAATTTGGATCTGAATCTGGATATGAATATAGTTTTGGATCCAGGTCTGAATTTAAATGTGGATTTAAATCTGAATTCAGATCTGAATCTGGTTTTGAACATAGTTTTGGATCCGGGTCTAGATTTAAATGTGGGTTTGAACCTGAATTTGGATCTCAATATGGATCTGAACTTATTTTTGCATCTGCTTTTGGGTATGGATCTGGGTCTATAGATTTGAATGTGGATTTGTACCTGAATTTGGATCTTGATCTGAATGAAATCTGACTCATACTAAGCATTTGATATTAAATAAAACCTGGTACAGTCTGTAATGATGCATGGTTCCTATTATTTTGCGTTTTTTTATATGTGTTGTTTACATAAGACTATATGTTGCTGTGCTGTTTTAATAGAAAAAAAAACAGCATATTGAAGACTTAGGCATCTGGAAAACCTTATTTATTCAGTCAGTAAAAAGTAGCAAGTAAAAATAAAAACCTTAACTTGTGGTTGCAATTATCACTCTGACCTGCTTTTATGGCCCATTACGTTTGAACATCTAACCCTTTAAAATCTAACTTAAAAGTATTTTTGGAGCTGTTATTCTGGGCAGATGCCTCAGATTTTAATGCAATATGATAGTGTGCAAACTCACACCGCTGATCAGGTCGATTTAAGCTACACTGGCTTTAACGTATAATAAAAAAGCATACATATCTTTATCATGATTAGAACAATTAAAAACATTAACCTTTGTCTGTATCCAGATGGAAATCCGCCTCGCTTCATTGGCGCAGTGTGCCGTCCACTCAAGAGGTTCCAGATCTCTGTGTCATAATTAATCATGGTGGTTATGTTGGGCAGCCATGCTGGATGAAGTCACCCACCGTGCAACAGCTGCTGATATTCTATTTCCTACAATGCACAAGGAGAGACAGAGGTCACAGCGCTTACTGGGATCATCAAACTGTTGCCGTGGTGACGGCCACTGGAAAGTCTGACTCATCATGGAAGGTTTGAATTTTTTAACTTTTGAGGCACAAAGATTCATTATTTATTGAACACCATTTTTACTCATTAGACCCGATGGCTATATTAACTTTGACATGGAGCCTTTGGGATGCCCTCTAGTGTTATTACGGATATGCTTATATAATGCGCAAACAATAAGTTGAACTTTCTTACTCTGTTAAGTAATAAAACTGGAAAGTTTGGTGTATGCAAGTGACACTGAAGTGGGGATTTCTGACTCCTTGAAAGATATTGTTATTGAAATCTGGAGACCCAAATAAATGGACTCAAAGAACTTTTCTGACAGTAACAATTGGCCCTATAAATGCAACCGCATGGTTCAGACCTGCAGAGGCTTCACCAGGCTCATTTCTTGTGTCCAGAACAGTTGGCCAGGTTCACAGTTTGTGGACGGATGGGGGAGAGCATGCAAACACATGGCATGTTTGTTCAGGGCATGCGTCTTTGTAATTGGACGCTAAAATAATAGATGCTTTCCTGCTACCAGTCAGGCATAAAAGACCTTTAGCAGGGCTGTGTGCCATTCAGCAATAAACTAAGAGCTGGAAGTATATATATATAGTCAAGTCACCTTCATTTATAAGTCTTTTTACAATACAGATTGTTTCAAAGCAGCTTTACAGTGACAATAAACAAAGATCGTTTTGGCTGTATGCAGCTCTAGAAGAAAGTCAGTGTCTAGCTTAAGTACGTGTTTAATTGATTCATTTCTGTTGTAAAAATCATTAGTTATTAACTTAGGGGTCACTTACACGACACCATTTTCAACTGAAAACAGAAAACTTTTAATGCGGTCTGGCTGTTCATTTACATGACAACGCGTTTTGGTGGCCTGAGAACGCATACTTAATTAAATAATAATTTATATAATTATTGTTATATGAATATTCACATTTCATATATTTATCTTTCATATTTTAACTCACAACAATATGGTTGACCATTTGTGGGGGTGTAGAGCAAAATTAAAATGTACTTTGATTTATAAAATGTTTATTATATTTTAGTTAACAGTATTCAACATACCAGCAAATAAATGGATCATTACATGAAACTATGTTTTGTTGTAAAACTTGTCTTAGTAAATATTTGGTGTAATGAAATCCCTCTCTTGAGAAATCAGTAAATCTCTTCTCCTTTTATTCAAATTCAATTTCATTTAACATATTAATTGATTTCTTTAATTCAGAATTTTTGCCCGCCCAGACACATACTTTTACAGAGAAAATCCCCAGGTCAGAGGTCATGATGTCCAACTCTACGTGTGTGATGTTTCCCTGGACATATCTTGAAAAACTGTTTTTTCTTTTAGAATGATAAACACAAGACCTTGTTGACCTTTTGATGAACAACCATAAGCATCTGTTCCACCAGCTGTAAACATCACAAATCGTGTCGCTATTCCCATGTGCAAATGTTTTCCTGCGTGTGCGTGTCTGTCCGAAGATTCGACCTCCATTTCTCACAAACTCTGAGCCCCAGGGCAGTAACCTTACTGTCTTTGCGATGGGACATTCACAGTGTTGAAGTCAGGTCAGGTCAGAGGTCAAAGCAGACCCTTATAAATTGTGCCGGGGAACAGTAGGGAAAATACTGCTGAGAACGGAACTCGTGAGAGATGTTTGTCCCTTCGAGATGAACCTCCATGTTTACCCAAGCTGGGAGTAGAGAGGAATCTGCTTGTGTGGTGATAGTTTCTGTGTTGACACATTCCACAGTTTCTGAGCTCCCTCATGTCCTGACACATGAAATAGATAGACGTTTGTTTCATAAAAGTCAAAATAGAAGTGTTTTATTCATTTAACATGAATGAGATAGCAAGGTTAAAAAAAAGAAAGAAAGAAGGTCCAAATATAGAACCTTGAGGGACTCCAGAAGGACACCTCAACAACAGC
This sequence comes from Abramis brama, assembly GCF_963993115.1. NCBI lineage: Eukaryota > Metazoa > Chordata > Actinopteri > Cypriniformes > Leuciscidae > Abramis > Abramis brama. The sequence goes on along the minus strand of NC_139977.1, from coordinate 27,352,588 downwards.
AAAGGATATCTAAGAACTCGGATATGAATCTGGTTCTGATTTAGATCTAGCTTTGGTTCTGTATCTAGTTTTGGATCTGGATCTACATTTCTAAAAAATGGGCTAAAGACATTGCTGCTAGGGGTGATGTGGGTGGTTGCCAGGGAGTCTGCAGTTGCTAAGTTATTCTGAAGGACTTTTGGCCTGTTTTTATGCAGTTGCAAAGGCAATATGGGTGTTTTGATTTCTAGCCAAAGTCAAAAGAGTCCCATGCTGAGTCTCTATTATATCCTTTAACTTAAAGTCACCTTTTAGAACCTTTTTATATCTCTGACAAACCGGAAGTCAGCCAGTTTCAATAGAGATATGGGAAATGCATGGAGAATTTGCAAATCTGCTTTAAGCTTCAGATGCATTTGAACTTTTGCAGCTAAGAACGTATGCGACTTCCAGTTGGGAATAATTTAATCAAAATTATGAGATTAGTCAAGAACAAAGTAAAAATATTTGCCACTAAATGTCAGAAATATATAGAAAGGAGGGTTAAAGGAGGTAATTCATTAAAAAAATGAAAAATCTGTCATCATTTACCCTCTAGTTGTTCCAAACCCGTATGAATTTCTTTCTTCTGCTGAACACAAAAGAAGGTATTTTGAAGAATGTGAATGTCGGTAACCAAACAGTTGTTCAACCCCATTGAATGCCATAGTTGTTTTTTTCTCTATACTATGGAAGTCAATGAGGCCCATCAACTATCTGGTTACCCATATTCCTCAAAATATCTTCTTTTGTGTTCAACAGATTTGGAACTACTTGAGGGTGAATAAATAACTTTTCATTTTTTGTTGAACTATACCTTAAAGTCTGTTGGATTTTTACCCATTTATTGAGTTGAGGTGAGCGGCCAGTTTCTGACTCTTATTTCCACCAGACTACAAGTGTGAAAATTGGGCTTGAGTTGGCATTAAAGGCTCTAACATCAAATAGAGTTCATTTTCAATGAATAATTCAACTAATGAGGATTTACAGGGGTTTTGGGGTGTCTTAAGAAAGTATCTGAGTTAGGTCGGAGCGATCCGCTGACAGATCAGGCATGCTAGGACAAGCATGGGACTTGAGTATCAAAGCCGAGGGGTTTGCTCGCGCTGACAGGTGCTGTCAGGGGTCATCACCCTCAGTTGGTTTTATGACCGTCTTATTTGGAGTATTTCTAAAAGTGTTTCAGATAACAATTTAGTAGCTTAGTAGCTCATTTAGTTTTTCGACAACATTTTTTTTTTTTTTTTGCAAAAGTCTGCATCTTCCATCTGGGAATCGTAAAATGAGACAAACTTCAAAATGAAGGAAGACAAACAAATATGTAAATTGTCCAATGATTTTACATGCATGCAACAAGCAAAAGCAGGGCTGCATTATGGATTTATGCTTAACCAAAAATATATAAACATGACAAAATATATATAAATATCTAATTTATTAAATTAACTTTACCCCATTTTCTTTACTTCTCTCTCCAGCACACACACACACACACACACACACACACACAAAGTATTAATCATTATAAACAATATATTATGCAAGGTCATGTTGGGTGGGTTGCTATTTGTCAGAGCTCTGGAGGGAAAAAGTTATAGTGAAGAATGAGATTATAAAGAATATTTCTTGGACATTAGTGCCCTCCAGTGGCCAGAATGTCTCTGTCTGCATTATGTACTGTACACTATACTGGTCAAAAGTATGGGGTCAGGTTTTTTATTGTTAAATTAATCAAAAGTGACAGTAAAGACATTAGTAATGTTACAAAATATTTATTTTTCAAATAAATGTTTTTTGTTACCTTTCTATTCATCAAAGGACCATTACAATTGTTAAGGTTTCCACAAAAATATTAAGCAGCACAAATTATATTATTTGAGCTGAAAATCAGTATATTATAATGATTTCTGAAGGATCATGTGACACTGAAGACTGGAGTAATGATGCTGAAAATTCAGCTTTGCATCACAGGAATAAATTAAAATTTAAAATATCTGAAAATAGAAAACAGTTAATTTAAATTGTAATAATATTTCACAATATTACTGTTTTTATATATTTTGATTAAAAAAAAATGCTGAGCATACGAAACCACTTTCAAAAATATTTAAAAACGTTACAGACACCGAACTTTTGAACAGTAGCGTTTGTTCCTGGTGTATGAACACCTCATTACATGGTTGTGTGAGAGTGAAGATAAAACATGTTTTTTAATAGATTATAGTTTACAGTTGGGTTACTGTAATTTCCTCAGTGTTTATAATGTCAGCTCACTTGTCGCTTGTTTTGACACGGCTGGTATTTCCACTGATAAAAACTGAGCGTTTAATTGTTTGTTTTTATTTTTTCTGAACTACCTCACTGGATAATGGACTTTATTTTGTCAAGATTTTACTTAGCATTTAAGGTTTATGAGATGTTCTCAACTGTTCTCCATTTCTTATATGTTTTCACTGTATTTTTATCACCATTTGCCTTCATTAGTTCTTTTAATTTGGTTTTGCAATGACCAATGATTTTCTTTAAAAAAAAAATGCGCATTTATCTCTGAAAATTGTAGATAATTTCCTCAGACATAATGAGCTGTTTGTGTGTTTCATCATGTTTGTGAAATGATTGTTTTCTTTCCGGACAGATAACAGTCAGTGATGAGAACAACAGCACCGCTCGCACGCTCACACAGCCCCAGCTAAGACAGGAGGGAAAAAACACTGACATCTACATTATTCTGTGATGTGATATGTTGATCTGCCCAAACAGTGATAAGAAGCCAGTGTCTCTTATAAAAACAAAGAAAATTGAAAACATCAATATTTGCATCTATTATGTGACGGAATGTCAGAAAATAGAAAGAAAAGGTGTAGAACCATAATATAGACTGATTACATACTAAAAGACACGAGCAGGTTAAAATAACCCAGAATATTTATCACTAAAAAACAGATGTGTTAAATTCTCTTGAATAACATTATATTCAGTTATGGGTGGGATCTGAAAGGAAAACAATTCAGTTTGACAGAAACAAATCATACAGTTTTTGAATTAAATGTAATTTGTGATGTGTAAAAAATATTTTTTATTATTTCTAAATATTGCTAAAAGTAATCTCCCATCTACTTATTTAGTTATTTATTTATTCTGTAAAGAATCTACCACTAAAGAAAATGTAACTTATTTAAAGCAGATTAAGAAAAAAAGTTTTGTTTTGTTTTTTAAAGACATTAATACTTTTATTCAGCAAGGACACATTAAGTTGGTCAGTAGTAAGAGTAAAGGCATTTATATTGCAAAAAAAAATTGTAACACAAAATGCTGTTCTTTTGAACTTTCAGTTAATCAAGAATCCTGAAAAAAATTAGAGTTTCCACAAAAATATTAAGCAGCGCAACTGTTATCAGCATTGATAATAATAAGAAATGATTCTTGAGCAGCACATCAGCATATTAGAATGATTTCTGAAGGATCATGTGACTGAAGACTGGAGTAATGATGGATAAACGATAGATAACTCATTACAAGTACAAGTTACGTAATCAGATTACTTTTTCAAGTAACTAGTAAAGTAACACATTACTTTTAAAATTTACAACAAAATATCTGAGTTACTTTTTCAAATAAGTAACACAAGTTACTTTTTCCCATTTATTGACTGACAGCTCTCCTGTCCTCATGTTGAGACAAATCGACATGCAGAGGCGTGTGTGTGTGTAGTTCTAGACTAAATGTGAGTGTGCATTTACTCATCTCACTTGCACAAAAAAAAGATTCAATATTTCTCAAAATGAATAAAATCAGTGAAATGCAGAATCAGAATACAATGCAAACCTGCAATAACTAAATAAGTTAAATAAAACATAAATTTGTATGCATTTAATCTCAATTTATTGACCAATGTACTTGCTTCTGACCTTCGATGATTCAGTTGAAGAAAAAATGACTATAGATTTTTTGTTTTTATTGGTAAAGTCAAAGTCACTTTTTTCTCCTTCATCCTATTCTTCCATTATCCAGAATAACAGCAGTTGAAAGGTTTGTTTGAGCCTCTACTGTACGCTACTGTACTCTATTGTACACATGTGAATCTGCATTCCCTTCAGCCTGAGGTTTATTATTTCACTTTTGGTGTGAAAGGTCTTGCATTTGCCCCAAAATATAACTTTTTTGTTATAAAAAAAAAAAAAAAAAGCCCAGTACAGGTGGAAAAAAAGTAACGCAAAAGTAACGTAATGCATTACTTTTCTAAAAAAGTAACAAAGTAATGCATTACGAAATGTTACAGACGAAATATGAATGTTTATAGATTATAAAGTTTTTACAGTAAAATAGACTACTGTCACATCAAATAAGCTTTTGTTTGACAATTTCAGCTAATATGTTGAATATATAGTAGGCCTATGGTATGTTTTGTCGAAAATAAAGTAGGTATATTGAATTATCAACTAAGATGATATTATAGTGTTTGTTCCAATTCAAACTAATGAATCCTTAACTTTTAATGATAAAATGTATGCTTTTTACAAAGAAAGATTGCACTTGAAATATTGTTAAAATTGTAGTTGTTGATTTACATGTGAAAACTATTTAATAAAATAGCACAAAAAAACCCTTATTGTTAAATGATTTATTATTGTATTTTATAAGTGACAAATTTGGGGAGAGGATAAATATTCCAAAAATTTCTGTAAATACAGTATGAGAATTAACTGCACAATTACTAGAAATGTTTACCTTGGATATTATACAATTTGCATGCATACAACATTTTTTTCCAAGATTTTTCCAACTCTAACTTTGAACCAATTTGAACAGGATTTGTTTCCAGGTATGACTGTGTACTCAAAATGTGATTTTGACTTTCATTTATATTTGGATTACATAAATACATATATATATATATATATATATATATATATATATATTGTCCTCGCATTCTTCCTTGTGGTTCCCTCTCAGTCACATACCTAACTGAAAGGCTCATTATGCAGCTCATTATGCAAGTCATTGTCTTATCAGGTGTGAATCATAGCATAATTCATGATCATTCACGCCACCACGCATATTGCATTTCCAAACAAAAAGTGTCTTACAAAATTTAAATCAATGTATTGTTTTATGTGAATGAGTAGGCAGGATGATTTTCACCTCACTCTGAAGCAAAAACTAGGCGAAAACATCCATTAGTCAAAAGTCTTGTGGACACATTTAATATGTTTTTTTTTTTTATGGCCTTATTTCAGAAAATTTATTTTTGTTTTTTTCAATAACCATGCATAAACATTATTCTCTCAAAAATACAAATGTAGGCTACATACATGTTGCTCACATATTATGGTAGCCGTTTGTGCTGAATAGAGTGTAATGACACATTTTCCATTAATATGTTTATAAGCAACTGTATGGAAATGTCAGGGCATGTCAAAACATCTCAAAGACCCCAAAAACACCTTAGACCCTTAAGGGTTAAGTCGTGACCGGTTTGTGTGCAGAAATGTCGGCTTCAAAGCAACTTCGAGACATTATTTCAAGACTCTGTAGGCCTGTGGAATTCCAAACATCTAATCAATTTCTCGTCTGCGTATTTATTCCTAAATTTAGACATCCGATTCATTGTTGTTGAAGTGGACGACCCAGACATCGCTTTATTTCTGTGAAGGTTGTGACCTAACAGTTATTCGGGTTACCGTTATGCACTTCGCCCAGGCTAATAAACAACCTGTTGCCGTCGAAATATCAACACGGTCCGTTGGCGTAAATCAGGCATATTTACGAGGTGCTTTGTACACCTTTGTTTCTGAAGGGCGATGTTGACGTGTTAGGAGTCAGATAAAGGGTATTTCTCACCAACTCCTTCCTGTTTTTCCGAACAAGGCCTTTGTTTGGCAGCGGGACTCCTGCTCCTCAGTTCTCAGGGGAATGATGAACCGCTACATTCGTGCCTGAGTGAAGCATAGCAGATCTGTGTTATCAGAGACCTCTCTCTCTCTCTCTCTCTCTCTCTCTCTCTCTCTCTCTCTCTTGTTGTCTGTCTCTCTGTCAGCATGTTTCGTGTCTTGACCGGGTCATGGTCACACATTTTCTTAATGAAAAAAAAAAAAGAAAAAAAAATTAGCCTATTAGCCACAGTTGTCCTTCTTTTCACTTGTACATTTCCGGCCAAATGTTTGGAATAATTACGATTTTTTTAAAATGTTTTTGAAAGAAGTCTCTTATGCTCACCAAGGCTGCATTTATTTAATCAAAATACAGTAAATAATTATTTAAAATAATTGTTTTATTTTCTAATACATTGTAAAATGTATTTTATTCCTGTGATGCAAACAAAAATATACACAAAAATATCAGGCTGAAAAAAATACATTTTAAATATTTCACAATATTACTGTTTTTACTATATGTTTGATCAAGAAAATGCAGCTTTAAGTTAGCATTCTTTCAAAAACATTAAAAAACCTTGTTGACTCTAAAGGTTTGAATGGTTAACAGATACATTTTGTTGAAATGTACTGCAGTAAATTATGTATTATCATAATATTGTGCAAAAGTGCTAAAGGATGTTCACTGTCACATATGTAACATGTCAGAGAATTGAGTTTTAGATTGAGGTCCTGATTCATCTTTGTTAGATCTTTGTGTGTGTGTGTGTGTGTGTGTGTGTGTGTGTCCTGGTAACCCTACATTATTGGGACAAAAAGTCCCCACAAAGATATCAGTAATTTTTGTCCTTGTATAGAAAAAAAATGTTTGGTCCCCATGAGAAAACAGCTTATAAATCATACAGAACGATTATTTTTGAAAATGTAAAAATACAGAAAGTTTTCTGAGTTTTTGTGTTTAGAGGTAGGGTTAGGTAGGGGATAAAATACACAGTTTGTACAGTAGGCTATAAAATCACTATGTATGTACTGTATGCGGAAAGTCCCCCTGTGTGTGTGTGTGTGTGTGTGTGTCTAAAGCAGTGCCATGAAGTCAAAGGTGTCTCGTACTTAAGCTCATTGTGGCTTATAAAGGAAAGAATCGTTGCGCCTGTTGAGGAAACAATGCATGAAAAGAAGGAAAATCCTCTAGAAACGGGACTCTAAAAATAAGCTTTGGCAGGAAGGTCAGCTTTTTGGCCATTAAAAACCCTAGATGGAAATGACTAGGTGGTATATGCCATTCTATATCATTGTATGACCCAAATGTCAGTGAATGTACACATTTCAGGCTGGGCTTAAGTATGGGATGTGTTCATGTTTATGAGTTCTATTTACACTGAGACACTTTTTGTCATGTTTTTAGTCTTTTAAGTAACAAGTTTTGATTTCACTCAGAGACACGTCAATAAATTTGTCTTGCGGAAGATATTTTGTTAACCTGCCGAGGTGACGGAAGCGTAACATTCCTCTTTTCCCGGCGTCCTGTCCTGTGGTGACGTGTGTCAGCTGACAAATTCCAGCCGTTCTTGAATCCTGTCCCAGAGGCAGACACAACAACAACAGGAAGTAAGGCCATTTTCACAGGTGTCAGGAAACACAGGAAATAAACAAGTGGGATGCTGGGAAACAGCCTCATATGAGAACTCGAGGTGAGGGATCTGACGGTTATTAATAGTCAGCGGTGGGTATTTTCAGAGCATCTGCTGTAGTTCTGTTCAGGATGAGGACATGTCACCAGGCAGATTTCATACAGAAACCTCTGTAAAGGAGGTTTGAGCATCTGGATGAACTTTAAATACATTCTCAAAGTTTATATTTTATTAAGAATATTTGTATTTGGTTTTGTAATAGTGGGGGGTAATATTAAATATGTGGGGGGATGGGGGGGGGGGGGTAATAAACAATTATTCAATTGTTAAATACAATTGATTGTATTTAATTGATTTAATTACAAATTCTCTAGCAGTGGTTTTGGATGTTGGTTTTAAGACACTTATAGACAACTCTGTCATGGAATTTTTTTTTTTTACTTTTTCTGTTTAAAGTTTACTAAAAATCTATTAATTTTCCTAGAATATATTTTGAATAAAGATATGCTTTAGAACTGTTTTTTTTAAAAGACAGTATATATAAAATATATAATATAAAGGTAGAATTCTCAAATCAGTGTTGTCAAGCCTATATACTGTATATATATATATATATATATATATATATATATATATATATATATATATATATAGTATACAGTGGGGGAAATAATTATTTGATCCCCTGCTGATTTTGTAAGTTCGCCCACTTACAAAGAAATGAAGGGTGTATAATGTTTATGGTAGGTTTATTTTAATGGATAGAGACAGAATATCAACCAAAAAATCCAGAAAAAACACACATTATATACAGGTTATAAATTGATTTGCATTTCAGTAAGTGAAATAAGTATTTAATCCCCAAGCAAAACATGCCTTAGTACTTGGTGGAGAAACCTTTGTTGGCAAGCACAGAGGTAAGACGTTTCTTGTAGTTAGTTGTATAGTTGTAGTCACCAGGTTTGCACACATCTCAGGAGGGATTTTCTTTACAGATACTCTCTAAATCCTTAAGGTTTCTGTCGCTTGCCAACTGAAAGTTTCAGCTCCCTCCACAGATTTTCTATAGGATTAGGTCTGGAGACCTGCTCCAAGACCTTAATGTGCTTCTTCTTGAGCCACTACTTTGTTGTCTTGGTGGTTTGGGTCATTGTCATGCTGGAAGACCCATCCACGACCCATCTTCAGTGTTCTGGCTGAAGGAAGGAGGTTCTTGTCCAAGATTTGACGGTACATCAGCATTTCTCTTCCTCCAAACACGGAGTTGAGTTGATGCCAAAGAGCTCAATTTTGGTCTCATCCGACCATAGCACTTTCTCCCAAGCCTTCTCTGAATCATCAGATGTTCATTGGCAAACTTCAGACGGGCTTGTACATGTGCCTTCTTGAGCCGGGGAACCTTGCGGGCGCTGCAGAATTTCAGTCCATTGCGGTATAGTGTGTTACCAATGGTTTGCTTGGTGACTGTGGTCCCAACTGCCTTGAGAATTCTTGCTGGTTGGTTGGGGATCAAATACTTATTTCACTCGATCAAAAGCAAATCAATTTATAACCTGTATAAAATGTGTTTTTCTGGATTTTTTGGTTGATATTCTGTCTCTATCCGTTAAAATAAACCTACCATAAAAATGATAGACCCTTCATTTCTTTGTAAGTCGAACTTACAAAATCAGCAGGGGATCAAATAATTATTTCCCCCACTGTATATATATATTCTGTATGTATGTACACTCACCTAAAGGATTATTAGGAACACCATACTAATACTGTGTTTGACCCCCTTTCGCCTTCAGAACTGCCTTAATTCTACGTGGCATTGATTCAACAAGGTGCTGAAAGCATTCTTTAGAAATGTTGGCCCATATTGATAGGATAGCATCTTGCAGTTGATGGAGATTTGTGGGATGCACATCCAGGGCACGAAGCTCCCGTTCCACCACATCCCAAAGATGCTCTATTGGGTTGAGATCTGGTGACTGTGGGGGCCATTTTAGTACAGTGAACTCATTGTCATGTTCAAGAAACCAATTTGAAATGATTTGAGCTTTGTGACATGGTGCATTATCCTGCTGGAAGTAGCCATCAGAGGATGGGTACATGGTGGTCATAAAGGGATGGACATGGTCAGAAACAATGCTCAGGTAGGCCGTGGCATTTAAACGATGCCCGATTGGCACTAAGGGGCCTAAAGTGTGCCAAGAAAACATCCCCCACACCATTACACCACCACCACCAGCCTGCACAGTGGTAACAAGGCATGATGGATCCATGTTCTCATTCTGTTTACGCCAAATTCTGACTCTACCATCTGAATGTCTCAACAGAAATCGAGACTCATCAGACCAGGCAACATTTTTACAGTCTTCAACTGTCCAATTTTGGTGAGCTTGTGCAAATTGTAGCCTCTTTTTCCTATTTGTAGTGGAGATGAGTGGTACCCGGTGGGGTCTTCTGCTGTTGTAGCCCATCCGCCTCAAGGTTGTGCGTGTTGTGGCTTCACAAATGCTTTGCTGCATACCTCGGTTGTAACGAGTGGTTATTTCAGTCAAAGTTGCTCTTCTATCAGCTTGAATCAGTCGGCCCATTCTCCTCTGACCTCTAGCATCAACAAGGCATTTTCGCCCACAGGACTGCCGCATACTGGATGTTTTTCCCTTTTCACACCATTCTTTGTAAACCCTAGAAATGGTTGTGTGTGAAAATCCCAGTAACTGAGCAGATTGTGAAATACTCAGACCGGCCCGTCTGGCACCAACAACCATGCCACGCTCAAAATTGCTTAAATCACCTTTCTTTCCCATTCTGACATTCAGTTTGGAGTTCAGGAGATTGTCTTGACCAGGACCACACCCCTAAATGCATTGAAGCAACTGCCATGTGATTGGTTGATTAGATAATTGCATTAATGAGAAATTGAACAGGTGTTCCTAATAATCCTTTAGGTGAGTGTATGTATGTGTGTATATGTGTGCATGTGTATGTATATATACATGTAGCCTATGTACATGTATGTGTGTGTATACACTTCTAAAATATTCTAAAAAGAGATTCCACTTTAAAAACTTGACAAAAAAGAAAAGAAAGAAATAAACCAAGATATTTTTTCTCAGAATGACATGGTTTAATTTAAATCTCATACATAAAGCAGTAAGAATTCATATTATCTCTTTCAATGGGGGTTTAAAGCAAAGATTTACAGATAATAATTTACAAACATATTAGAAGGATATACACTCCATAAATTATAATAATCTCCTTGGCCTTAATATACCACATTAAAAACATTTTTGAGCATTACAGAGACCATGAGGTCAAATATGTGATGGCATATTAAAGTCATAACTGATGCTAATGCTGATCAGTCTTGGAACTGAGCCTGGTATATACTCTTAGAATGTGTTTGTCATTAAATATGATTATATAAACACTGCTGCATGTTTAATTATAATACATTCATAATGTAAAAGTGTTTGTGTGTGTTCATTCAGTTCAACTGTAATTTTAACATCTCATTTGAGTGTTTCAGCATAATGAGTTGCTGAGGGAACATTATTATTGTGTTACTAAACTCTAATGGATGATTGCATATTTGTGTGTGTGTGTGTGTGTGTGTGTGTGTGTGTGTGTGTGTTTGTGTGTGAGCAAGTGAATTCATGGTGACATGCTTTGGAATAAATACATAACTGGCATACACATCTGTAAAATATACAGAATAAAACATATCGTTTTCTTTGACCCTTTTAAACATAATAAAATACATCCGTTTGCTCCTTGAATATATTATGCTACATGTACACTAACTAAACTGAAGAGTGTGAGCTTCTGTCAGCGAGGAGGGAGAAAATTGCGCGCGGAGGACCGATTGCTGCTGGTTTCAGTGTTCGTGTCACCCGAGCCCAGTTCATTACCTGTCATGTGATTAAAAAAATGTTTTAATACAAATAATATTCTACACAATTTCACATCATATCAAAGGACACATATGAAAGGTGATTTTTAAAAATGTATTATTAAAATGAATTACTTTGTGCACTTCACAAACTCACCTTCATTTGAATGAGATTTCAGCATGGCCATTTTAGCCAAGAATTTAAAGGACAGACAAGCGCCCGTTTCTCTGTCACACAGTCCACCCGCTTTACAGTTGCATACTTTCCGACATTCCATACCGTACGTCCCATACATGCATTCTAATAAGAGAAAAAAAAGACATGTGACAGCTAATTTAGCCATTACAGAATCTGGAAGTAAATATTTGCCATGACTTTTCCACTTGTCATTGGCAAATACTCTCTTTTTGAAGATGTTTGCTCATTGCTAATCCAGTATTTGTGTATAAAGTGTAAAAGGATCAGAAAGGCTCACTTACATCTAACACTGGTGGTAAGACTCAATTAAAGGGCTGAGTGTGAGGAATTGGTGTGGAGGGAGTGTGTTCCTCTTATACAAAGTGTTCATTCACCAACTCACGTTGTTCTTACATAATACATTAAGTGATAATTTGAGGGGCCCTGGAAGGACTCCACAGAAAAGACACTCTGGGGTGAGTTTTCTTTAGTATGCTGAACTGGTCTTTAACCTGTAACCTGAGACCACACAAAAACCTTCAGCTAACCATGAGGCTTTTGGTAAATATATGAATATTCTAAAAAGAAAAAAGAAAAATCTGCATTGAACAGGTGAGATGAAGCTGTGTGACACATCAGCTATTCAAAAATAAATTCTGAAATTGTGAAGACAGTTAACAGATATTATATATTATAAAGATTTTATAATAATTTTGTAATTATATTTTTTTTTCCTCGCATTCGCATAGTTTCTTCTACACAAATTGTTTTGAAATTCCTTTATGATTCTTCTTTAAAAAAGACTTTATGAAAACTATATTGACCATAGGAGACACAATATTAAAGGTTTGATTATATATATATAAATTCAAATTTAAAATTGCTTTATTGGCATGACTGTAAATAATACAATATTGCCAAATACATAGAATAATAATAAAAACATCAAAATAATAGAAGAAAATATTATAACATAACTTAAATTTAAATAAACAGTGTATCATTAGAACATCTGTGAACATAATTTATATATATATATATATATATATATATATATATATTTTTTTACAATTATTTAGCAAAGAAATATATAATAAATGTAAATGTATAAATGTAAATTGATTTATATAGAGTACTATATAGATAGATAGATAGATAGATAGATAGATAGATAGATAGATAACTTCAAATTACATGAGATATATTATATATGGATGATAAGTAAGTAAATGTAAGTAGACTATACACACACACACACACACACACATATATATATATATATATATATATATATATATATATATATATATATATAATTTGATTTATATAAAGAGATGATCTGTGATTCTTCTCTTTGGTGAAAGAAAAGTAACAATTCAATGTTTTTCTATGTCTTCATGTCACCTTAATTTAAGTCATTTTTAAGTGTTCTATTGCTCTGAAATTTGCATTTGATTTTAACTTCAGTTGTGTTAATACTGAAAACATAGGCTAACTGATTACAAAATCATTGAATACTTTGAATAAGTGAATTCCCCACAATCCCATCTGCCTAAACAGGTGCACACAGCAGACTGTACCTTTACAGATGCCATATTCATCTCCATAATCATCCTCATCCTTGTAGAAGTCACAGAAGAGTCCCGGTCCGCACTTGACGCCGTGCATCCCGGACACGGTGCGGTAGCAGTGCTCTCCCCGTCCCGCAGCGCAGACCTGACAGCACCCGCAGTCATCCAGAACCGTGCGCCTGCAGCGCTGCGTCGAGCCGCACTGCGCGGGGTTGCATTTGTCCGGGCAGTGAACGGCGTATTTACCGCCGGGACCCCACGCGTCGGCTCCTCCAAACACCATCAACAGGAACACTGGGATCGCGTACAAACGCATGACTTGAAGTGATAGCGAAGCCCACGCTGGATGCTGTGCACTAGGGAGGAGCTGTCCTCTTCTTAGATGGGACAGTGAGTGAAACAGCTCGGGCTGCATGCCTGTCAGCTTTAAACAAGTTTGTTTTGCACATAGTATGCCCTCGTCAATTTCCTCAATCCGGTGTTGTTGTCTATTTGCCAGCCTCCCCCCCTTCCCTGTTTTAGAAATCCGGCGTGGAAGTGGAATTAGAGCCGTGCTGCCATCCAGGAATTGATGTCATCACTGAAGTCTGGAGTTGTTTATTTGTAGGCTTTTAAAGATGACCCCCGTGACCCTGACGTGAACGTGCATGACAATGTTTTCGGCTAGAGGAGCATTAAAGTGGTCCTTTCCTAGTTTGAGAAGGAAATGAAGTCTCTTCTGTCATTGTAATTATGTCACAAAAAGCTTAAAATATTTGAAATATTTAATGCAGTTATTCGAATAAATAGGCCTATTAAATGCTCAGGTAAATGAACCAGTGAGTCTACAGCAAAACAACCACCTAGATTATTTCTAATTTTATTTGGGCTATATCATAGAATGACATGAAGAGTGTCTTTGTGGAGATTGTGTGTGTGAATATGGATACATTCAATATAAATATAATATATCAAAGTTTCGATTTGCATTCTTTCAGTAGGCCTAGCCTATGATCTGAACAATTTTAAGTAGCCTATATTTCATAAATTGACCTATTTTAGCGGACAGTTTTTTTTCTTCCATAAAATAATCTGGTTATTTTTCTTTTCTCTCCTAGTTTTTCTTAAAGAAAACATCAAGATACACTAAAAACTGTAAGCCTTTTTCAATATTTACGCATTTCAATTAGGCTAATAGTAAAATTCCATAAAACTGAATTGAACAATCCTTACATTTTATTAAGAATTTTAAATGAGTAAGAAAAACTAGAGCTTAATAAAACATTTTGAATAAATATTAATGGAACAAGGGAATGAACCATTTAGTTTATGTGATTCGTAATACGTTTTTTTTTTTTTTTTTAACTAAGCACTTAACTAATCATAAAAGAGCTTTCCACTGAATATTAATTAGACATTTATAAACTTATCTTGAAAGTCAAAGTCTTTGAATTCTCTTTTCTGCAATCTGCGTCCGGTTTCGTAATGTTTATATTGGAAAGGAACACGAGAAACTCATGCAGCAGCGCTGCAGTGAAGGTAATCCGCCACTAGATGGCGCTGTTTCATTAAATAATGGCAGGAGATCTACGGTAGGTTGAGGGAAGGCTTTAACTGGGTGATTTAACTAATTCAACTTCACTTTGCTCCTCACGCAAAGTCATTTTTTGGCTTCAGAAGATATGTAATAGAGCGCAGTCGTATGGATAACTTTTATGATACTAATTGTGCTTTTTTCATTCAACCCCATCCTGACTCTCTACACTCCAGTCCAGTAGATGGCGGAAATGCTCCATTGGTTTGTCAGACGCCAGAAGTTTCAGAGCAAGTATTTCTTGTTCATGCATTAGTTGTAAACACAGACACAACTCACTTATTTTTTCTGTAGTTTTATATTTTTAGTCATTGCCTTCAACTTGTAGCTTTATATGATGTCGTGCGCTGCTATAAATTGTACAAATCGCCACTCACAAGGATGTAGTGTAAATTTTTTTCGGTAAGTTATATTTACTATATGAATGATTTGACTTTTATTTATGATTTCTCTCTGCCAATATGTAATACTAATACTAATAACAACAATAATAGTAAAGTTATGCGCGGAGAACCTTGTCAGAAATCATCGGCATTCTGGTTGAGTTTGATTCAACAAGCTGCAATTTTTATAAAAACATTTTCCGCTGGATGACGTTCTTATAAGCAACAAGTAAACTGATTCTTTAACAGAATGATATATATTTTTTTTTCAGCAGTACATCTTATATTTAATCACATTTTCAACAGTTGTAACGTTATTTGGGGGCATTCAGCGATGCTTCTTTTGAATCGAATCTTTGAATCTTTCAGTGAATCGGTTGATCTAGTCGGAATAAGTCTCTCTCTCTCTCTCTCTCTCTCTCTCTCTCTCTCTCTCTCTCTCTCTCTCTCTCTCTCTCTCTCTCTCTCTCTCTCTTTATATATATATCCACTTGTCTATTTATCTTTATCTCTCCTTCAGTTTCCCCTTAGGTGATAAGAGCAGGCTGCAGCAGTGGCTGGTGAACATCAGGCGGGACAAGTGGAAGCCAACTCCTTCTTCTCGCCTATGTTCTGTCCACTTTGAAGATAGCTGTTTCTTTACAAGCAATCTGGGCAAAGTGCGCCTTACTACAGCTGCTGTTCCCACCATCTTTTCCTTCCCTAAACACTTGCAGAAGAAGCCACCACACACCAGGCGAAGGCTTGAGAGGCGAGGAGATGTTGTATTGAGAAACGCTGAAGCTGTGGAGGAGATTGTGAGGGTTATTGTGGATGAAAGCAATGGGGCATCAGAGATTCATCCCGGTGGACGATGCAACATTTCATATGGCCATTTACCCTGCCATCCTTCTGTGCCATCAGACACAGTTTGTCATTCCATGGATCACACCTACATGGCCGAATCGCCAGAGACGCTGCAGAACAGTTTCAACTTGGCCAATGCCGAGCTTACAAACTACAGGAAACGGTTGAAACTGCAGAGCGCCAGGATTAGAAGGTTGAAGAAGAAAGTGACTTCTCTGTCCTCCATCGTTTCAGAGTTAAGACAAGAGAGAAGACTTTGATTTGCTTTGAATTGTAATAAAAAGTCTTTTTGAAAAAACGCTGTGGTTTCAGTGTGCTTTTGTTGTAGGTTTGTGATGGGCTTGTCAAGCTCCAAATGACACAGTAAAAGTATTTAAGAATGGGTCCAGATGACTCGTTTGCTCCTGCATATTTCAAGCCTTCTCAAGCAATATGATTAAAATTTAAGTAAAAAATCTTACATGCATAGCCAAGAGTTGCTCAAACTTTAAGAACCTTGACTTGACCTTTAAGGATTCCATGGCTGTGGCTTGGCTTGAAAGAGGATATATATATATATATATATATATATATATATATATATATATATATATATATATATATATATAATTTAAAAGAAATTTAAGTTCAATAATTTGAATGATAGAATATTTCCAATAAAAGAAAAAAATGAATACAATATTAAATACATTGTTACTGTAGTGTTATTTATATACTATTGTAGTTTGTATTAATATTTTGAATTAGCTTTTATTTTTATACACAGTTTTAATTTTAGTAAAAATTTTAGTCAATTTATTATGTGCTTTTGTCATTTTTATTTTCATTTTTTAATATACTTTTTTAGGTTTAATTTATTTTATTTCAGTGTTAGTTTTTTTTGTTAAATTTTATATCCAGTATATATATAATGCCTTGGAAACATTGCCATTTTTAATGTTTTTGAAAGAAGTCTCTTATGCTCATCAAGCCAGCTTTTATTTGATAAAAAATTAATAAAAACAGTAATATTGTGAAATATTATTACAATTTAAAGTAGTGGTTTTCTATTATTTGAAAGTATTTTAAAATGTAATTTATTCCTGTGATGCGAAGCTGAATTTTCATCAGCCATTAACGTTACTCCAGTCTTCAGTGTCACATGATCCTTCAGAAATCATCCTTATATGATTTATTAATATAAATGTTGGAAACAGTTGTGCTGCCTAATCTTTTTGTGGTACCTTCAGTATTCATTGATTGATGAATAAAAAGTTTAAAAGAACAGCAATTTTATTTCAGCGTTATTTCAATAAACAAAATGGTATAATAGTCTTATTTAACGGTAATAACCCTGATACAGTAATGGTAAATAATATCGCAAAAACAAAAGCTAGACATAACGGACCCTTACGATATAAACGTCATGACGTCACGACACTACGCCGTATGCGTAAAATCCTCCGCTGTACGCGCATTCCCGAAACCGAACGCCGCTATTTTTCATGGCAACAGCTTGCGGAGCGGCAACCTACCCTACTATAAACACCCTCCAGCGCGAGATTAACCGGCATTTCGTCCTCGCATTGCGTAACTCCTCTTTGCCGGGTGGCGTTTAGTTATATTTAATTCAAAAGTGTGTAATTGTGAAAGTAAATCCAGGTTGATAATAAAGCGGAGGATTCACGTCCTTTCTGATAGACAGCAGGTTTAAAGAGCCTTGCGGGGGGCAGGCAGTGGGTTGTTCTGCTGGGCGTGAATGACAGAAGGAAGAGAGAATATCGAATCGTTTGGTAAGCGTTATTTACACTGTCTTTTTTATATTTCATTCGACAGTATCTGATAATTGTTCGTCGTATCTGTAATTAATGTGGTTTAGCTCTTTAAACAGTTGAGCTCGTCATATGTCAGCTATTTTTGTATCTATCACTGTTGTTTTTAGTCTCAGCTGATGCAACAATGTACGTTAAGTCTTGTCCAAGTGACAGTTCATACATGTTGTTGTGGTAACTGATCTAATTGTGTTCACATTTTGCATAATGTGTTGTATTTGATCAAGATTGTGGGGTTTAGATGGATAGAGCATTGTTTGAAAGACCATAACTGATGCATTCTGGTCCACCATGCTTAAGAAATAGCAGATTCTTTGGGGTGATGTGTTGTTAGGGTTATAGATTATAGGTTCAAACCACTGTCGTAAAAGACCTGGATGTGTTCCTTTAGATGCCTGAATGTTAGTGTCCGTACCTGGATTTGAACTAGCTTAATAAAGCAAGCCTCGCTTGGTTAACCAGCCTTATTAGAAAGACAATACTGGTTGACCAGCATTGTTTTTTGCTTAACAGTATAGTTTTACTGGTCCACCAGCTAGACAAGCACCAAACTATGAAATTCATGCTGGTCCAATTTGGTCTTTACAGCAGAGAACAGGTGAACCGTGAACTGTCTCCATTGTTCCTTTGAGCAATACATTTAAAGGGACAGTTCACCCAAAAATGAAAATACTGTCATTATTTACTCACCCTAACCCTAATGTTTTCCTGTCCTATGTGGAATGCAAACAAAAAAAATATTTAGCAGAATTTTGTCAAAGTTGCATACAATGATAGCGAATGGACACGAGGGATTTCAAGCTCCAAAATGACAGGCACCTTTAAATATCATATAATTTATTCATGTGAATATTAGGCTAATCCAACTTGAGCCAGGTTTGATGTCAGTGAAGTCAAAAATAACTGGTTCTTGCACGTCATTTGTTAAGTCAATTAATTTAAATGTACGCAAGTGCAAAATATATTTCAGAGCCAGAATGGAAATTTGTAGTAAATAACTTTAATAATTCTGATTTGTTCCCAAACAAATCTATCATAAGGATGCAGAAAATTTGGAATATAAGGCAGAAGTCTTATGAATTCGTTTTATGGTGCTTTTTTTGTCATTTTTGGAGCTTTATTAGCTCCAGTCCCCATTTACTTTAATTGTATTTATTTTATGCAAAATATATATTAGTTTGCTTTTCATAGAAGAAAGAATTCATGTCGGTTTGGAACGACGTGGACGTGTGTAAATGATGACAGAACTTTAACATCAGGTTACTCCAGGGTTACTGTTCCCATAAGAAGTGTACTGACAATCAGTACACTTTTTTTTAATACAATTAAAAAATGTACAAATAATAATCATTTTAGTTTTAATATGATAATAATTAGCTCTAATAATTAATAATCTGTTAGTTTCTCAATTCTGGGAGAGGAGAACTTTACCGTACCGCATGATAGTATTGTTGTCAGGGTTGCCAACTTTTGAGTTTAGCTCGGAGTGAGACTTCTCCAACGGGGGGGGGGGGGGGGGGGGGGGGTATTCCAACCCAATTTTTTTGGGGTATTTTTATTTAAAGGAATTAATTATAAAAGCGATTTAAGGGAATAAAGAAAAAAAAGCTTATTGTATTAGTGAAATAATTGTAACTATTTGCAAATAACATTTTATTTTTAATTATGCATGCATTCTCTCTAAATGAATCAAAGAAATTATAGCATATTTTCAATTCAAAAAGGCTAAATTTAGTAAATAAATAAAAAAAGTTGAGTAATTCGCGTCACCGGATACTGTCGGTAGTTGAACATTTCTATTGTAAAACAGTCAAATATTAAATGTTTTCCACTTACATTTTGCCAGGCATTCGTTCACTTCTTTAATCATTCTGACATTGAAGAGCTAGACCGCTGAACTTTTAGTCATCCTAACACCAAACAGAGCGGTGCGTAATGGAGCGCATCAGAACAGCATCAAGAATATCAAATACATTGCAGTGAATCTTTTATTTGCATCTTAAGTTTATAGGCAATAATAATGACTGGTTTGCGAAAGTGTAGAACTCGGTGAGCTCGCGCAAAACACATCTTCAGGACAGCGACTCATTTAAACGCCTCTGATTGGCCAATGCGTTCAACAGACATGTCAGTGATTGGCTACAATGCTCAACGCTGCCGTACGCCGTGCGTGCGCTACAGTTTCTGTCTCGCATGCGTGCTCGCTCTAGATTCCGGGAGATTTTAACTAATTTGCGCCATAAATAGTGGTCCATCCAGTAGTTAAGAGCCTGAATTGTTTATAGTAATTCTGAAATTTAGTGCACACGAGTGAAAAAAAATACAGCACAGAACAATGTCTAATTTAGCGTGAGATTTCTTTGTTAAGCGTGAGAGCGTGAGATTGAGGCTGAATGCGTGACTGTCACGCCAGATGCGTGAGAGTTGGCAACCCTGTGTTGTGCGTGCGCATCTTTATTGTTTACGTCTGCAAACAAGTCGATCCAAATCTCATAACGAGCCAGGCGCCTCTGATAGGATTTTTTTTTAATACAGTGTTCAGGAGACATGTGTCTCTCAGCACAAACCCCAAAGCTCAGCTTTTTTAGTTCACAGTTGTGCGTTTACCGTCTTCTCTTCTTGGCCTATATTTTGATGCCCTCTGTGTGAAATGTGATCACACCGGACAGAAGTTTTAGTTGTCGCAGTTGCCCTAGATTAGTCAGGTGTTCAGACTATCAGCCCGTTTTGACTGGCTGAATTGAATTCGCTCTCTCACTTCAACAGAAGGTCAGCAGTGATGGGCACTTGGCAGTGGAAACTCTTGGCTGGGCAGCTTTATGTTTGTCTGACAGATTCAAGCTCAGTCCTTGACCTCTGTGGCTGGGAATGACCCTGCGGTTCCATGCGCTTTTTGTTTCCGGTTAACATTTTTTTTCCTGTTTCCAACATTTGACTGAGCTAATTTGGATCTGGGATTCCAAGAAATACCTGAAAACATTTCATGAATTATTTCCATTAAGTCAAATGAGACACCAGATTGATATCTATGATTATACACATTTTTACTGGGTCATTTCTGTTATGCAGCATTCTTTTGAACTCTAACATTAAAAATTAATACGCTCGTGTTGTCTTTTAAAGGGATAGTTCATCATTATTCACCCTCAAGTTGTTCCAAACCTGTATGAATTTCTTTCTTCTGCTGAATACAAAAGAAGATATTTCGAAGAATGTCCGTAATCAAACAGTTGATGGGCCCCATTGACTTCCATAGTATATATTTTTTCATATGGAGGTCGATGGGGCCCATCAACTAGTTTTGGCTACTGACTGATTGGTAACCAGGCCGGCATTCGTCAAAATATCTTCTTTTGTGTTCAGCAGAAGAAACTCATACAGGTTTGGAACAACTTGAGGGTGAGTAAATGATGACAACATTTTTGGGTGAACTATCCTTTTAAGAGAGTGTTTTCATAAAAAGGTGTCACAGACTTTCATATTTAGGCTCTGGTCAGATATGATTATTATTTACACAAAGACAAAGGAAATTTACAAGATGGTAAAATTAGTGAGGGATTAAAAATTTTGGCTTGCATGAGGGTGTCAATGTTAATATTTAATGTTGATATTTTTAACCATCTTTCGAGTTTATAATATCAATGATTTCTGTAATTTTATCAAACAGAATTTAATTTTTTAAAGTTACACAAAAAGTCGCTTTGGATAAAGGCGTCTGCTAAATGTAAAAAAGTATCTCATAAAAATCATAAAATCCATTGCTGGTGCATACTAGTAATGTTTGAGCTGTTGTTTTCTCACTAAAATGATGTCACTTCCTGGAAGATAATGTTATTAAGGAACTGGCTTTTACAAAACACTAACAGGATGGACAGTGATATTGAGGACACAGAAAAGCCTGTAGATTGATTGCCAATTAAAACGATATTCCCAAAGAAAGATCAGATATTTGTATTTTTCTCAAACCAAAGTAATTCATCACATTTCCAAATGAGTTTTTAGCATCACAACTGTTTTTAACATGATAATAATAATAAATGTTTCTTGAGCAGAAAATCAGCATATTAGAATGATTTCTGAAATATCATGTGACACTGAAGACTGGAGTAATGATACTGAAAATTCAGCTTTGCATCACAGGAATAAATTACATTTTAAAATACATTAAAAAGAAAACGGGCATTTTAAATTGTAATAATATTTCACATTATTACTGTTTTTACTGTATTTTTCATCAAATAAGCATTAAAAAGTGTAAGAAAATTAACCAATATGATTTAATATATCCAACACATGTAGACATGTGAACATGATTCTGAACTTCGCCACAGGAATGACCCAACAGTTATTTTGTCCTCCATTTTAATTTGGAAAGCACACCCATGAGCTATCAGATCAACACTGGTTTAAAACTGCATGTTCTCTGCCTGTATTTTTAAACATGATCTAAAATTACTATTTGGGTGCACAACTACCTCTTTCTCATTATTAATAGTAACGTGTAACCTAAGATTGTCTATATTTACACCCATAGCATTGTACTCGCGTCAATATGTCAGTGGTAAACACCTCAGAGTATAAGCTCAGCGTCTCTTTACATAGTCTGCCACATTAAGGACTTGTTGTTGTCATGATTTTTGCAGGATTAGTCAGAGTTCCTGGGGAATGTGACACTCGGTCCCACACCATCTCCCACATAACTGTGAAGCAGCTTTGAGAAGCATCCTTTTTATTTTTATACATCGTGAAACTGTAGAGGTTGCCAGGTGTAATACATTCTGGGCTGTAAGACCGTGGGCAGACGTGGAAGTGCTGGGTCATGTTGCTCATGGACACTAACCAGCGGGCAGTGGTGGTAACTTGCTCAAAGTGACAAGAAGGTCACTAGGTTCATTGACGTGAGAGTTTTCAAGCAGAGATGGAGGCAGACGTCCAGGTTGCTCAATTCCCAGGCTGATGGTGTCTGGTTCATTCAGGTTATTATAGACCTGTATTTTCATTTTAAATCTGAGTCATACTTCCGTCCAAATGTTGGATTAATCATGTCAGCCAATACTGATTGAACAGCTCCTGAGGTTTCATATTCATATGATTGTTTTCCGAGAAATAAAATATCATGAGTACGTCTCTCATCCTAACCGCCGGAGTTTCCTCATTTCCTCTTTTTATTCTCAAAAACGCAAGTAATCCCTCTTCACAGCTTTGGTAAAGTTGTGCAAGTTAATATAGTGTGTTTGGTAAGTAAAAGATAATGTATAGTCAGGCTGCCATTCAAAAGGATGGAGTCAGTGAGTTTTTAAAAATGTTTTTAAAAGAAGTCTCACATGCTCGCTCACCAAGGTTGAATTTATATGCTTGCGTAATACAACGTGATTTATTTGTACATTTTTGTACATTCCTGACGTAAAATGAAAAGGATAGCAATAAAAAGTGAATGCTGGAATAAAAAAAATGCCTCCATCTTATCTGGAGTTTACAGGTACAGTTTGAGCTAATACATCACATACAATTTTTTTTTTCCACAGGTTTTAAGTGGATACATTGTCTCTCAGGTTGGAAAGAGACCCAGAGAGGAGAAACCCGGGTGCTTTCAGGCTGTTTTCATGTTGACGTCACCTCTCATTAGGTTATTCGTTGGCTAGTTACAGCCGCTGGAGTCTGTAATCAGTTTTACACATTAGGGTGAAGTCTAAACCTTCTGATTGAGTCACAAATATGGTGGTGGGGGGGTAGGGGTCAGTGATTTGCTAATTAGGCTAAGCTGTAATGCATGACTATTGTCTTCGGCAAGTAAGCTGATGTGTTCCTCATGTTCTGTCAAACCGTGCCTCAGGAAAATGACCTTGATTCCCTTCTACATATGCTATCTCATACATTTCTTACATCCCGACAGGAAAACAAGTGCAGTCTGTCAAGAAATTTCCTTCAGAGAGGCTCTAGTCTAGAGAAAAGACATGTACATCTTTTTTTTTGGGGAAGAGCGGTTTGTAGTCTGTTTCTGACAAGGATATAACCAAATGTTCTAGATTGTGGGAGGCCAAATATAATAATTTAGAAAGCAACCATTTTAATACACATTGATTGGCTAATAATCTGAATATTATGGGTGAGATGCCCCTCAAATGCCTACAGTGGTAGGTTATGTCCTGGTTTCCATTATGAATGGAAATGCTAGTTCAGACACAAACTCTGATTAGATTATTTATTTAAATGTATTAGGGAATATGCACAAGAATAATAAATTGTATGGAACTAATCCGGAAATTACAAATAGACTTTTTATTAATTTTAAAACTAGACTTGATCAAGTTGTCTACACTAGATGTCGTGTGGGTCACACAAGTTTGACCCATGGTTTTTTGCTTAAGGGTGAAGATCCAACTCTATGCATGTTTTGTAAAATTCCCTTATCTGTTAAACATATTTTATTGGATTGTCCTGGACTTATTACAAGCAGAATGCTCTTTTACAAAGTTACTTCACTTAAGGACATATTTAATGAGATTATGCCTGAAAAGGTTTTGGAATTTTTATCATGTGTTAATTTAAAAAATCTCATATAATATGACTTGCTGTGTTTAATTGTTTTGTTTTTTATTGTATTTATATGATATTTGTATTTTTGTAATTGTATTTTTGCCATGAAAATAGCTTTGAGTGCTGACATGGCATTAAATAAAATAATCTGAATCTGAATCTGTATTAATTAGATTATTTATTAGAATTTATTCAAATCTATTAGGCCCTGGAATTTATTTAAATTACATTTATTGTTTACATGTGAACACAGGAATTGTTAAACGGAATCGAAATGCATGTGTCTTATCGAATCCCCGGTTCTTGGAAATTTGGAACCGGTTCTCGATACACAATCCTAATTAAAACTCTTTGTTGTACACTATTTTTAAATGTCTCTTACTTTAGTTTTTTCTTTCTCTTTTCCAGCTATGTGCCTCTTGTGTTTGAATAATGTACAGTGATGGTGCCTTCTCAGACACACGTGATGCTCAAGTGGCAGGAGCACCTGAACAGCTCCTGGGCAGCGGAGGACAGCGTTCAGACAGCCACACGGCACGGAGCGTCTGCTCTCTATGCAAAACTGCTCTACAACAAGGAGGTTGTGGGCTTGGCCCAGCCGGTGCAGGACCTAATGGGTCCACGCTTGCCTGACTTCCAGTACGAATCCAGTGCTGAGGAGGAGAAGGAGGAATATCTATCCGCGCTGCTACACAGTCAACGATGCCTGGCCCACCGCATGCTGGCAAGGACCCCCTTTGCCCTATCCCTGCACCACAGGCTGGTGATCCTCCAGAGGGTGTTCTACGCCCTCCATAGCAAGTATCATGACCGATTCCGAGCGCCGCTCCCCCCACAGCCCTCATCCTCCAGTGCAGAAGGGG
This sequence comes from Abramis brama, assembly GCF_963993115.1. Lineage (NCBI taxonomy): Eukaryota > Metazoa > Chordata > Actinopteri > Cypriniformes > Leuciscidae > Abramis > Abramis brama. Next base: position 27,327,415 of record NC_139977.1, on the reverse strand, counting down.
GCACTCTGGAGTCAGTGTCTGAGCCTTGGCCAACAGGCAGTTCCCGTTCAAAGTCGGGCACGGACGTTCTTATTGAAATGGGTGTCCGGACTGGGTTGAGTCTCCTTTTTGCTTTACTGAGGCAGAGTTGGCAGCGGGGGCGTCTTGAGAACCCACCAGATGTCGCTTTGTGCAATGAGGTATTGGCCACTGCGTCTTCAGTCCTGGCCGCCCTGCCTCCTCTTTCCTTGGCCAACGAGAACAAGATCCCAACAGTGGGGCTCGACTGTCTTGCGCAAGTTGGAGACTTCCTGAAGAAGACGGCTGTCAGCGGGTCCGGGGCGGATCGGGCGGGTCGCAGGCTAGCCCTGGAGCTCCTTCTCTCGCTAGCCTTACAAAGAGGGTCCTTGCGCTTCCTTCTGGAGTGGGTGGAGGTGGCGTTGGCCGCCTCTGCTTCTTCCACCACCTCTGAAACAGTTGGAGTGGGCTACGAGCTGATCCATCAAACACTGCAACAAATGCGCCAGCACACGGTGTGTTCCTACACCATGCGGTTGACCTAACGGTCATGCTAATAGCATAAGTGAAGTAATATACACAGTAATACTAATGGGTAATGGGCACTAGTATAGAAAGCTGTGCCTCTTTTGCACACAGAGAGAGTATAGAGTTACAGAACTGAGGCTAGGCTAACACCTTCCTCCATTTGTTCATCCCTCCCTCGGCACTTAAACGAAATCATTGTTGCTAATTGTTACTGTACTTCTAATACATTAGCACCATAGAGTAGTATACCATTATTCTGTATTCCTCTCATGGAGGGCAGGAATGGCTCAAACGTTTTTCCTTGCTCTAAATAAGATTGCAGCTTTCATTTGACTGGGAGCTCTTGGCCGACTTCCCAGCACTGAAAGCCGCACGAGCCATACCAGACCTGCCATGCTCTTATTTATTCATGTCTTAATTAATGGGAAATATGTCTACTTCAAGGCTTTTGTGCTTGAAGTTCAGCAGAACGTGTTCCCCATATTGAAGCAACTGTTTGTTTATAGATTCCCCTACTCCAGAGTACAAAGCTGGTTAAGCACATTGGTGCCAGTATCGAGACTTGAGACTATCTTCGTAATCTTCAGTCGAAACATAATGAACCAATTTTCTTTTCATGATAATGTCACCTAGGTTGCTTGGCCACTGGATAACACTAACCAATAGCCAATCGATTATTTAGATGTTGCGTTTTAGCAAACCTTAGCATTTAGGCCACTTTTTACCTCAGAAGTCCTACTCTACATGTTGTTTTCTCAATTCATATTTTATTTTAATCAATTAAGTGGGTTGCTAGAAGTGGAACATGGGTTGCTAATTTGGTTTCATCTTGCCTTCAAATCCTTTAATTGATCATCTGAATGCAAAATTTGAAAACATAAATACATGCTGTTAATTTGATCTTCCTGTGAAGTGACAGACTTCTCTTTGGTGATATATGTTGTACTTCCAAACATTTATTCCGCTTTAACCACCCGTTTCTTGCTATCGACTGCAAGCTCGCATTCAGCCTCCATTCAATAAATAGCCAATTGATAGAAGTCCTCGCCCATTAAAAACATCTGTTTCATTGTGACTTCAAGCAATAAGGCAGCATTTTATTTTGTCAGAGTTAAAAAATAGAGTATGTTATCAGTTTTTTTTGGTTCTACAGTACCTTTTATTTTTTGAACGATCCACTGCAGCATTTCATTTGTTGTTTGTTCTTACAGGCTTTTCGTGGTGAATCCGTCAATACTCAGGTGCTGAAGAAAGATGCTGACGGACTCTGTAGCCTCTCACATGTTGCTCTTTGCCTTTTTGAAGAGGTGTGTTTGTGCGAATAAATCTATAAGTGTTCACAGACTGTAATATAGGGTGTTTATATTAGGCTGTTAAGATTTCTTATGCCAAGTTGGAGAGACTTTGCCCTCTATTCTTTCGAGTCTCGAGTCTTTATTCTCATAAATAAATCTTTAATCTGTGTGTGTGTGTTGTAGATCTGCACCCTGGCCTCTAACTGCTTGTGCTCATGTAACACGGGCTCTTCCTCTTCCTCCGGCTCGGAGAATGACGCCGTCATGGTGTACGTGTGGGGTAGCAACAGCAGCCATCAGCTCGCCGAGGGGACGCTGGAGAAGATTTTACAGCCCAAACTGGCTCAGGGCTTCAGTGATGCACAAATGGTGTGTGTGGGTTTTGTGTTACTCAAGTGTGATGAAAACCCAAATAACTGGAAGCTGTCATGAAGCTTACATTAGTTCCAACAGAGACAGCATGAGAAGGAAAAGAAAGACCACTCGGAGAAAAATTTTATGAGAGAGATTCCAACGCTCAATTTGACGGCTGTACAAAATAGCTTTTAATTAAAAGAGCCAATTGTTTTGTTGGTAAAGGCACTGTCTGGGCTGTTAGCTCATTTATATTAGATTAACAGTTTTGCAGTCTAATATGAGCTTTATAACCATTTTTGTCAGATTTTATGGATGGCAGATACAGGGCTGCCAACTCTCACGCATTGAGCGTGAGACTCACGCAATTGACACTTTTCACACGCTCTCACGCCACACATCCATTTTCTCACGCACAGAAAAATTGTGGAGCAAAGAGGTACTTTTAATACTAAACTAATTCTCAGCTCTTAGATTCCGTCAATTTTATTACGAAATTCAGACAAAAATACGTTTGGCGCTTGTAAATGTGACGTGACAGATCGCTGAGCGCCTCAGTTCAAGTGCACGTGAACCGATCACCTGTTACTTTTTTATTTAAAGACGCAGTACAACTTACCGAAAGTATACATAATATCGACCAATTAGTGTTTTTCAACCACGGAAAGAGGTCAATATAACAGCAGGAGAACAATTATGTCACATAACGTTACATTTACCTCAGGAAAGCCATTTAACGACCATAGCATGTTAATTAAATAGAAAAAATAGCTAGAGAGGAGATTTTGCTGAGCACTATATTACATATTTATTATATTTTTACTTATGTCATTAAATAATTGTTATTATAACAAAAACTGCATTATATTTAATTTAATATTATTTTTAACCTTTAATAATACCAGCAGATTGGGCCCTCTATGTTTACAGCATTAGGTGAGATTATTTTTTTAAATAAAATTTAAAATAAACATGTATTCAAATTAGTCAATATTGAATCAAAATCGGAATCAAATCACAAGAATGGAATTGAAATCTTGAAATTTTTGTCAAGCAATAATAAAAACTGTATCCTATACCAGTCATTGTACAATGTAAACATTGTAACATGTTGTCACTAAACTTCATAAAATTCTATTTAGTTACCAAATGTTTTGACAATCACAATTACACTTATTGTGATGCAATATTTGTTTTTACATACCCCCCCCTCGTCAAAAAAAAAAAAATCTCACTCCAAGCTAAACTCAAAAGTTGGCAGCCCTGCAGATAACAGAATATGTGTTTTGGAAAGTTCTGTTATCTAATCTGAAGTAGCATTCAGGCCCAGCAGTCTCTGCTTTTTTAATACAGACATGTCTTTTCATTATTATTGAGAAATACAATTTAGAAAACAGCAACCGCATCTTAATAAACTGTGCCTTTTCACTAATACAGTTTAGACATCCTTGATCACAGTTGATTCAATTCACTCGGCTCTAAATGGTGCTCTTGTTTTTCCACCTGCAGATTGAGGCTGGCCAGTACTGCACATTCTCTGTATCTGCTGATGGTGCAGTGAAGGCTTGTGGGAAGGGTAGTTATGGGCGTCTGGGATTGGGAGACTCTAATAACCAGTCTATGCCTAAGAAGCTGGTTCTGGAACCGCCTCGCACCATGAGGAAGGTGTCATCGTCCAAGGGATCAGACGGACACACGCTGGCCGTCACGGCAGAGGGAGAGGTGTTCAGCTGGGGAGACGGAGATTACGGCAAACTGGGCCACGGGAACAGCGCCACGCAGAAATACCCTAAGATTATACAGGGCCCTCTTTTAGGAAAGGTGAGAGGAAATAATGTCTTCTACATGCAGAATGTAGCTTTTTTTTTTTTTTTTTAATCGTGTCTTATCCAGAGTATTTGCCTGGGCTCTTTTGACTTGGGCGAGTAAGCAACTCCCCGAATACTCTGGTAATTACTTTACCTTTACCTTATTCCATAGCTACCACATGACCTGAAACTGCATATAAACACCCTGGCAACCACTAATATTTCTTCAGAAAATGTAAGAAACTAGTTTGTGTGTTATCATTGCATTTGTAAAAGTGTGCGTGTTTCCTGTGTGTGTATTGCAGGTGGTGGTGTGTGTGTCTGCTGGATACAGACACAGTGCTGCGGTGACTAATGACGGAGAGCTGTACACCTGGGGGGAAGGCGACTTCGGTCGACTCGGTACATCACTCTCCTCTTACAGACCCTCAACATCACTGAACACACACACACACACACTTGAGACCTGAGTATATGTTCTCAGATGTAGTGTTGTCAGTGAAATACAATTCACTATTGATTTCTTTGAGGTGGTTTTAATGGTTTGAAAGACTGCTGTGCACAGAGGTTGTTGTTTTTTTAATCCTCTGAGAAATAATTTGTCAGGCAGTCGACAAGACTGAGTCAGGCTGTTGTGTCAGAAGTTCTGCCTATCCTGTCTCTGTCTTATTTTTACTCTGTCTGTCTGTCTGTCATGTAGGTCACAGCGACAGTCACAGTCGTAACGTGCCCACTCTGGTCAAGGACATCAGTGGAGTCGGGCAAGTGGCCTGTGGCAGCTCTCACACCATTGCTGTGGCTCAAGATGGCCGAATCGTCTGGTCCTTTGGAGGAGGGGACAATGGTAATATTTCATAACCACCTTATTTTGCAATGTGTTTTTCTTTTCTGTGAATGTGCGAGACTTCTGATTAGGTTTATAATTATGTAAGTACATTAAAATAATATAAGAAATGCCAGTTTGCAATATCAAGCAGCATAATGTGCTGTTTTGTACAGCTAAAATAACTGGAAGCAAATGACAGTGAAAGCCTGTGATGAAGTGGCTATATTATATGCTTCTGAAGCATTTAAATTTTTCGAACATTTTCCGTCATCTCGCTGAAGTCTTAGAGACATTACCAGACAAATGTAAGATAGTCATCCTTTAGCAAAGCGCCTTTTTCAAGGCTGTTAGTAACGTGTACAGACTCTCTTAGTAAGTCAATTTGCTATTTAGTGATTGAAAATCCTCAAATCTTCATGAAGACTGAAGTCATTTTATTTTAATAATGTTTTGCCTGGGATTTCAAACAGAGAGAGACTGGTATTCAACCATTTTTTAAAATCTTCTTTCTTTCTTTCTTTCTTTCTTTTTCTTTCTTTGTTTTTGTTTGATTTTTTTTTTTTTTATTGTATTTATTATTTTATTTCATTTCTTTTACAGATATTCACACTGATATTCTACAAATATTTAGGTCTTCACAGGCAAAGTAACATTTTTAGCTTAACATATATAGATACAAATTTATTCAAAATATGAATGAATGAATTATTTAATTATCAAGTTAATCCATCCATCCATCCATCCATCCATCCATCCATCCATCCATCCATCCATCCATCCATCCATCCATCCATCCATCCATCCATCATTTCAAAATTCAATTGCTCCTGTTCACGCAAGGAATATCTGTGATAGTAGATTTTTGTGTTCTTTTTTCCCCACATGAATTGAACAATTTGAATTGAATGGCATGCAAAGAGGGAGTATTTGACTCAAGTTTTATTTGCCACAACAATTTTAACAGCTATTCACAGCTTACAGCAGTTGTTCAGGTAACTTTCTGGATCAAAATCAATGTGCACACACACATTCTTCCGTCTTCTGCCCTCCAGAGTGAGTAGGACATTGTGACGCTTACTTTTCATAAGTAGAGCAAGAAAAATTCTGCAGTGCAGCACTATCAGACATAATATCCACAGACAAGCTTAAAGAGCAACTTGCAGGTTAGAAGACCCAACAAGTCAATGTATAGAAAAATAATGTAGGAACTAGATTTTCTTTAAAAAAAAATTATAAATATGCTACAGTGGCTTCTGGAGTCGTTTTTGTGAGAAAATTTTACTTCCGCATCTGAAAATGGGCGTGACGGGCGAGAGTCGTGACGTAGCACGAGGGAGAGCGGTCGATTCAAACAACAGGGAAATATGGATTGCAATGACATTTCGGACGCTGAGGAAATTGTTTACGGACCACAGCCATACAATTATGAGCCTGCTAGGCTGCCAAGAGAGCAGGGACAGGCCAGGATTAATGTTAGACAGAACATATTGGAACTTACAATAACAGAAACTAAGCTTTGATCAGGCGTTTGTCATGCTCATTAATATCCGCCCAGACTAACGTTACGTGATATAACTTAGCAGTTTCTCATGGAGAGACAGAGAGATATTTATTCCTGATACATTTTTTGTTCCATAGGTGCTTGTGTGGGAAATGCGAGGCAATGTTTACAGCTGAGGAAAGTCAGTGTTGCAGGGAGGTGGATGCATACTGGGCCTTAGTGGAAAATGCCAAACTTTCCATGGTTGCAGTTAGTGTTACTACAGTAAAGCCATGGTGAATGTTGCTGATCTGTGGACACTGGATAGTTCGTTCATTCATTGCACAATGTTTATTCCTGGTTTTCACGTCAGCGCTGTTTGATCCGTTAATAACGGAGAAATGTGAATATTTCTCACTAGATCTCGCAGCGATGTTTTTACTTCAGTGGCGAATTCTTTATTTACTGGATCTCGCAGTTAGGCTACAGTGTTGCTTGATCAGGCTCGCGCTGCACTGGTCCAAACTGATAAACGGTCCACACAAACACAATAACGAGTAACTGTTAGCTCAGTTTCGTTCCGCTTACATTGCGTTTGCCAGTTGATGTTGTGCTCGCGCCTACATCCAGCGGGAGAACCCGAAGATGCGTGCACTGAAGGAACCGCACTAGCTCTGAGTCTCACCCGGTTCTTACTTCGGTATCCCATGTTGAACTCCTTCATATCGCCGGGACGATAATCCTCCGATCTGAAGTGAACGCTACACACGACCGCGTTTTCCGAAGCCGACGCGGAAGAGAAATCCCGTCTCTTCACCTGCACAACCCGCACCCAGGCACGAAAGATAGCACCGTCCTTTTTCCTGTTAGGAAACCGGTGGACTCGATGTCCTGACAGGCTGGAGTTTTTGCAAGCTCCACAAACACATAAATTTACCATGACGATGATAAATTGAAATACAAAAACTACTGAAAACACACTGTCTCACGACCGCTCTTACTGAATACCAACCCACTCTGCACTGAGCTGCGGCAGAGCACAGCACACGTCTCCCTCGTGTGACGTAAAATGACGCGATGTTGAAAAAAAAGCGGTTTGTACGAGCAGTCAAAGAAACGCTCACTTTATCTACTAAATTGGTGTCATTATGTCGTTTTAAAACATTTTAAATCCTGCATTATCTTTTCATATGGTATTTTCATACACGGTTATATATTCATTTAGATTTTTTTTTTACCTGCAAGTTGCTCTTTAAACATGTTTGAAATAAAGGCGAAATATAGAGACAGTTGTTGTTGATGCAAGTACTGGCTGGCCTTAACACACCTTAAATTACTGTTGTCCATGTCAGAGGGATTTCTTTCTGTGTGTGTGTGAATGGTGTGTTTGTGTTACAGGTAAACTGGGACATGGGGACACAAACCGTGTATACAGGCCTAAAGTGATAGAAGCCCTGCATGGCTTTATTATCAGAAAAGTGTGTGCTGGGAGCCAGTCATCACTGGCTTTGACATCTGCTGGCCAGGTATATACAACCTCTCATTTATCCCACAGACTCGAACTGAGTAAACATGTACCGTTATATCCACCCTTATAAATTCTTGTGTCTCTATGCTCTCCTGTGTGCGATGCAGGTGTTTGCGTGGGGCTGCGGCTCGTGTCTCGGCTGCGGCTCATCTGAGACCACCTCACTCAGACCTCGGTTGATAGAGGAACTCAGCATCACTAAAGTCATCGACATTTCCTGTGGAGACAGCCACTGTCTCGCTCTGTCTCACGGTGAGAGAGATGGAGAAACAAATGAAGAATAGGATTAAATAAGATTAAAAAACATTCAATATTATGTAATTTCTGCTCCACAAGGCAAATTTTGCTGTCTGCAATATTATTAGACAAAAATCTTTTTTTCTAAAGTAAGGCTACAGAGTTTTGTGTTGTTAACAGTATTTATAATTAAATTAAATGATTTAATGAGTAATTTATTTTATAGAAATTATTTGTAGATCAATGATATTTTATTATTATTATTATTTTTATTTTATACTATTATATTTATAAATATTTTGAATGAACTTTACTACATATATTTATTTAGTTAGTTAGTTAGTTTTATTATTTTTTATTATTTTAACTTTAGTTTGTTTTAATGTTTTTATGTGCCTTTGTCATTTTTATTATATTTTTAGCAATTTCTATATAGCTTATAGCTTCACTTCAATTTAAACTTATGTTAGTTGCAAAGGCTACATTTTGTTTACTTTTTTACATTTTTCTACATTTTGTTAAATTAAAAAAAATAATAATAATAATCTAATATTTTTATTTTTATTTATTTTAGCTTTATTTTAATTACAGAAAACTATTTTTAATAGTTGACAATTACAATACTCATGTTTTTTCCAAACCTTTGATTTCTTTATTTTGTGGGACACAAAAAGAGGGTTTTGAAGAGCCGTACTATTTTCGATATAAACACAATAAATGGCAAATAATGCTTTCAAGCCTCAAAACGGACTCTATAAAAGTCCATACAACTTATGCACTACATTCCAAATCTTTTGAAACCCTATGATACCTATGTGAGGAAAGGACTAAATCTAAGTCGTTATTCACTTAAATGAAATTCTCAGATTCACGAAAATGCTTATGCAATTTTATTGTTTTTTGTTACAGAAAACGAAGTGTTTGCTTGGGGCAACAATGCCATGGGCCAGTGTGGGCAGGGCCACACCTCAACGCCAGTCACCAAACCCAAGAAGGTGATTGGTCTAGAAGGGGTTTCAATACAGCAGATCACTGCAGGCACGTCCCACAGCCTGGCCTGGACAGCAGTTCCTACAGACAGGTGAGGAGAGAGAGACAAAGACCTCTTCAGTAGTTGTGATTAGTGATATGAAGGGGCTTCCACAATGCATGTACAGTATTTCATTATTTATGTGCCTCATTGTCTGGATAATGGAAATAAAAAGCCCTCATTTCCTTATATAAACCCAAACCAAAAGCAGTTTGTCCTGAAATGAGTTTGAGCCCACAGGAAACGACAACATTCTCATATTCGTCATGCAAATCAAAACCCGTATCGCTCCATCTGGAGTGAGTTTCACCACTAATGCATTAATGCAATCGCATTTCCATTTTCCATTATTCAAATATGTTCACTTAACATTGTTTTCCTGGCATGACTGAATGTGAATTATCTATGTATCTTGTGTGTGTGGCAGGCAGCTGGTGGCTTGGCACAGGCCGTTTTGTGTGGATCTTGAGGAGAGCACATTTACGTACCTGCGCAGTTTCCTGGAGCGTTACTGCGATAGTATCAGTGGAGACACTCCTCCTGCACCTTTCCCCTCTAAGAGGTAAATAAACACTTGGACCAGCACCAAACCACCTAGATTTACAAATGATGTCCTATGAATTGTGATTTGAACCAATAACCATTAAACAAAAATATGGACTGTATAATGTATATAGAGGCATGGAATATCAGATATTGCTGTTTTAGAAACATAAAATATGCAACAAATCTTGTAGATAGGTTGGTGGATAGATGGATAGATGCATGGTGTGAAATTATAACAAGCTACCATCCAGGGGTCTTTTTGCACAGTGGCGGGTGACCTGAGACACCTGTTATTTGACAAGGAACGCTTGGAAGCAACACGCATGCTTAAATTCACATTTGATTTATTTGTGGAAAATAAACAACAAAAAGAAAGCAGGCATTAATAACAATTTTATTTATTTATTTATTTATTTATTTATTTATATTTATCGGTTCATTTTTAATCAGTTTAATCAGTTTATTTTTATTTTAATAATAATTGTAAAAATTGTAATTAATTGATTTTACTTTTTAAATTATTTTGGTTTTTATATTTTTAGTTTGTTGAATTTTTATATTTTCATTTTATGCTGAAATGTTTAAAAGTGCATTTTATACTACTTTATAAAATGAATGAAAATATATGGATATATGGATCAGTGTTATCATATTTTAAATTAGTTTTAATGTTTATATTTTTCATTTTAATTTCAGTTAAATTTCAGTTTAGTTTTGTTGTATTATTTTCAGTTTTAGTTTTTTTGGTACTGTACATCAAAATGACTTTTTTATTTTATTTATTTTTTTATATATATATTTTATTTCAGTTAACGTTTATTTTATTTCAAGCAATGATTTTTTTAAAATGGTTTTAGTTTCAGTTATAATAATAACCCTGATATGGATTGATGGATGAATGTTTAAACCATGCCAATCTGATGCATTGACATTTGCAATGTCAGATGTCAGTAGTCTACAGCTGTAGACTGCAAGATTTAAGATTACATAAGAGCTGTCATACAGATTATATAATATCGCTGATATTTCCCAGCTGAGGCCACAAGATGGTAAGTGATATATGTTGACCTTGAGGTCAGAACAGTTATTTCTGCAGCAGTATCTCTAAAGAAAGAGAGCGAGAGAGAGTGTGTCAAATGTCTTAATGATCCCATTATGTGGAAGCTCTCAGAATACCCTATCACTTTATATGCTGCTTTAGGCATCTTTATTTTTTTTGTGGCGCTTGCAAAGGTAAGCATCATGGTTACTATTGCTCATTCTGATACATATGAACGCTTTAACTTTAGCCTCTTAGTTTCTGCATGTGTTTTTGATTTTTCACTACATAGCAACCTCCCAAAACAACTGCATAGCAATGCCTTAGCATCCACCTAACACACCTTAGCATTGTGGCAGAGAGTTTTGCATGGGCAAGCAAGAAATCTGGTTTATCTGTGTCAACGTCAGCTGCTGGAAGACATTCATAAAACAGGAATGTGACACACACACAGCCACAGGGGTAACTGGCACAAGCCCATACCCATCTTCATACCCACAGGGATGGGGTCAGAGCAGCATATGGCCTGGCACTCGGTAAAGGTCACTTTAGACTTCTCATCTTTAAACTTGTCACTCTCTCTCCCTCTCGGTTTCTTTCCCAGGGAACATCACCAGTTTGTGTTGTTGTGTATGAAACTGTTGTCCATCCACCTGTCGCTGGCCCACGCAGGGGGAACTGGGGCCACAGTGCTTGGTGCTCAGGGTCGGCCCCTCAGGAACCTGCTCTTCAGACTCATTGACTCTAATGTACCAGACTCCATACAACAGGTCTGCCATCAGACACTGAGCTTTTATATTTATAATTCACGTATATTCATGTAATCCATTTGATGAAGACTACTGTTCAAAAGTTTGGGATTTTTAAAGAAATGAACACTTCAGCAAGGAAACATTAAACTGATCAAAAGTGACTGTAAAGACATTTATAAATTACATAAATTACAATTTATGCAGTTTCTTTGACTTTTCTATTCATCAAAGAATCCCACATTCAGATGTGCCATCACAGAAATATTATTATATTAATATGTATTCTAAAATGGGAAAGAGTTATTTAAAAATGTAATAATATTTCACAAGATTACTTTTGCTGTATTTTTAATCAGATAATTGCAGCCTTGAGCAAAAGAGACTTTAAATAGAGAATTAAAACATTAAAAAATATACCGGCCCCAAACTTTTGAACAGTATTGTACGGTTGTAATTTGTACCTTCAAATTCATATTATAAGAAATTAGTAAAGCTCACAGAAAGTGCTGAATAGATGTGATGTCTATTTCCTTGTGTGATTTATTGTGCTCTTTGGAAAATGATACTTGGCAAGGCATATGTTAGTTGTCAGTAGCAATATTTTCATCCACATTTATGCATGATAGAAAGATTGTGAATAAAGAGCATTTCCATACCTTGCAATCAAGAGAGCAAACTTTATCTTCTGTGGAAATTGGTGCTAAAATACTAATAGAAATGGAAGTTGTAGTCATTGTAAAATCTACTCTGACTCTTTTACTACACGTATTAAATTATATATTTTCAAATTATTATACTTTTAAACAAACTTATCTGCTTCAAGTAAACGTATTTTTTTTATGTGGATTATATTAAAATCTGGTTGTTTTCATTTAGAATTTTTAAAATGCAAAATCTCAAAATACATATTTTATGTTCATGGTTTTTTAAAACACACACTCGCAACAGTACAAGCTATATTTTCTGGCTTACACAACAGTAAACAACTTCAGCCAATCAGAATGCTCACATATGCTGCTGGAGTTCTGCCCACATGTTAAAAACACTAAGATGATGGAATCGGTTGCTCTGTTTTCTCTTCGAGGGAGTTTGCAGAGGACACGACTTTTCACAACCTTCAAGAGTTCAGTGTAACCGCTTCGACTGAGTCATCTGTCAGAATGCCAGTATATGAGTCATTCCCTTCACCATGGTAATTAATTGTTGTTTTTGTGTGTGTGTGTGTGTGTGTTTAGGCTGTAATGAGCACGCTGTCCATCGGAGCGTCTCTGTTGCTGCCTCCTCTCAGGGAGAGAACCGAGCTGCTGCACTCTCTGTTACCTCAGGGCCCGGAGAGCTGGGAAAGCCTGTCTAAAGGACAGGTACTCATACACAAAACACTATAAAAATTTCGGCTGTTACGCGCATATATCCACATTTGCTGAGAAAAGCCCTCAAATGAACACAACTCGAGTTAAAACTATGTCTCTCAACCCCTGCCGTTCCATTGCACTCCAGTTGTTTTTACCGTATCATGTAAGTATTGTAGTAAATGTTTGCTAATTACTCAGTGATATTACTGTTTCCCGTTCTACAGCGCCTACAGCTGGATATGGTGCTGAACAGCCTGCAGGAACAGAGTCATGTGGCGTCCCTGCTGGGATACAGCTCGCCTGGGGAGCTGAGTGCAGGTCTGGCACTGCCGCCCACCCCTGACCGCCCCACAGGAAGTGTTAGCTCAAGTTCAGAAGCTCCAGACCACCTTCACCTGGCCGAGGTCCTCCTGAAGACCTTGCTGCTCAGCATCGGCTTCTATACGGTCAGTCCAGATTGACAGACACAAAAGATTCTTTCTATTTCCAAGCCTTGGTTTAGTTTTAATTTTAATTTAAAGAATAAAAAAAAGCATTAAGTAAGCATATTCATTTGCGACACTCCCTCTTTCCCAAAGATATTTTGGAAATGGACTTCATGATTTTAAGTTTTTCCTGTACTGGTTTAGGAAAGGAAATATGCTTTAAAAACTGACATTCAGAACTACATTAGAACAATTTGACTTTTGGAAAACCAAAAAACTATTTTCTATATCATATAATTTTGCTGATTATCATTATTTAATATATGTGACCCTGGACCACAAAACCAGTCTTATGGGTATTTTTTTTCTTTTAAATTGAGATTTGAAAGCTGAATAAATAAGCTTTCCATTGATGGTTTGTTAGGATAGGACAATATTTGGCCGAGATACAACTATTTGAAAATCTGGAATCTGAGGGTACAGAAAAATCTAAATATTGAGAAAATCGCCTTTAAAGTTGTCCATTTCTGTTGGCGATTTTGCTGCATCCACTCACAAAAATACATTTTTGATATATTTAAGGTAGGAAATTTACAAAATATCTTCATGGAACATGATCTTTAATTAATAGCCTAAAGATTTTTGGCATAAAAGAAAAACTGATAATTTTGACCCATACAATGTTTTGTTGGCTTTTGCCACAAATATACCCGTGCGACTTGTGACTGGTTTTGTGGTCCAGGGTCACATATATAAATAATAATTAATATAGAGAAAAATATAATTGATAATATACATTTAATATAATAATTTAGAATATATACTAGTGGTCAAAAGTTTGGAGTCTGTAGGTTTTAAAACTAATGTTTTTCAAAGAAGTCGCTCACCAAGACTGCATTTATTTGAGATTTTAAAAAAAATACAGCGAAAACTGTGAAATATTATTACGTTATATTATGTTTTCTATTTTGATATATTTTAATATGTAATGTATTCCTGTGATGCAAAGCTGAATTTTCAGCATCATTACTCCAGTCTTCAGTGTCACATGATCCTTCAGAAATCATTCTAATATGCTAATTTAGTGTTCAAGAAACTTTTTTTCTTATCAATGTTGAAAATGCTGTTTAATATTATTGTGGAAACAGTGATATGATTTTTAGGATTCTTTGATGAAATGAAAGTTCAAAAGAACATTTATTGGAAATAGAAAACTTTTGTGACATTATAAATTGTTTCACTGTCACTTTTGATCTGAATAATACTTTTGAGCAGTAGTGAAGTTAAGAATTTTGGTTTAATATATTATGAGGAAACTTTTAGCAATCAAAACACAAATCATAACATGTTCTCCTTTCCATTAACTCTGTTGTACACACAGGAGCGTGCGTTTGGTGAGCTGGAGAAGAACAGTGATAAACAGCGGTCCAGTCAGTCCCAGAAACAGACGGAGGCTCCATCACACTTCCACCACCTGCTGTCAGCCCTTCACAGACACCTGCTGGCCCACTGCTACATCCACACAGGCACTGAGGTACAACAACACATTTACTGTTAAAACCTGCTCCATATGATACCTCCCTCCCTTAAGCCGCCTTTCCACTGCACACGACAAACGACAGCCGTCGGACCAGAAGTCATTCATTTCCAATGGAGAGTCGTACGGGAGCTGCGGGGAGTTCCGATCATATCCGTATGCGGAAAATTCGGATCCGATTAATAAAATAAAAAAATTAGGAATTTAATATTTAAAGGCATTTTTGATGTTTTCATTCATTCATTCATTCAACCATGGTAAATGCACGGAGAATAAATGCTCTTGTTGTTGCACTCATTTACTGGAGACGCAAAAAGAAATACTCCAAATCAGTGTGGGTAAAACACTACCTGTCTCGGAGGAAACATCTCGGTGAGTATCACCGTTTAGTGCAAGAGATGCATCTAAACCTAAACGGGGAAGATTTCCGTGAGTATTTTCGGGTCTCACGAGAGGAATTTGATGAGATCCTCCAGGCTCCAGGCCCAAAAATTACCAGGCAGGATACTTCATTCCGGGAGTCCATCAACCCAGCAGAGCGCCTGGCAATTTGTCTCAGGTACAAACTTAAGTCAGTAATATAGAATATCATACAGAATGGGGTATTCGGAGACTGCGAGAATCAACTTCTCTCCCGTGTTGCCGTGTATGATCGTAATGACAGTTCTGTGCGACCGACTGACACTAGGGGGTGGCGAAATGCGACAATCATATGCCAATGTTCGTTGCGGTGGAAAGGCGGCTTTAGGCTGCCAGTTGCAGTGGTTACGGATTGTAGTTTTAAGAAATAAAATTCCGTTGTGTGAGCCTGTTTAGTCAAAGATGCTTTATTCTTGTTCTGGAACCCAGAATTGGAGCCAGCCTGCATAAGTGTTTAAAGAACATTTTTTTGTTTTGCTTGTGTGTTGTGTAGGATGACAGCAGCGTAGTGCTGCTACATAAGCACCTGTGCCTGCTGCTGCCATACGCTGCCGAGACCTTCAGGAGATCCACCATTCTGCTAGAGGAGAGCACACTGGACAAACACGTCATCAAGAAACTACACAGTAAGAACACACATTACATGCCACCCACCCATCCATCCACCCATCCACCCATCCACCCATCCATCCATCCATCCATCCATCCATCCATCCATCCATCCATCCATCCATCCATCCATCCATCCATCCATCCATCCATCCATCCATCCATCCATCCATCCATCCATCCATCCATCCATCGCCAGAGTATTGAGTTGTTTGTCTGTTTCTCTGTAGCTGTGCTGTTTGGTTCGGTGGCGGGCAGTCTGCTGTGTCAGGTGATGTACTCTCTGCTCCTGCTGCCATTGGCTGTTGTCAAACCCCTCCTCCCTCACCTGCTCACTCTGCTTGAACATCTCAACGAGCTCAACTGTTACCTGCCCAACACTTCACACCTGGAGAACATGGAGCTGGAAGGAACCTCACAGGGTAAGCACCATCATTCTCTGAAAACATTTCAGATACCTTAATGAATTGTTTGGCATTCAAACTTGTGTAACACAGTTTATCATTCAGTGTATCATCATTACACACCCTTCCTTCCTGTTACAGAAGCATCAGAAACCTCTGAGGCAATTCTGCCACCAGAATCAGATGACTGGGCGTGGCTTCTTGACCTGGAGAGGTCTGTAGCTCTTGCCATTGGCCGTTGCCTGGGAGGTATGTTGCAGGGCCAGCCCCCTTCCATCCAGGAGAAGACGGCAGAGTTCTGGCTGTGTAACCCACTCTTGAGAAACGGGCTGGAGATTGACTTTGAGCAGCTGGGTAATGACCTACCACCAGGGGGCAGCAGCCCATGTTTGTATTGTAAGGCATAGACACATGCATAAATATAGATAAATAAATAAATACTCATCTATGTTCCTGTAGACTGGGCAATGGGTTGGCTGACTGAGGCCGTGTTTGTGGGTTGTGGGGATGTGAGAATAGCTGAGTTGTGCCTGTCAGAAGAGAACACAACGCTAGTGGAACTCGCCCTCGGCTCCCCGCGAGAACCAGCCAGCGCCCTCTGGAGGAAAATGAAGGAGTTTGCAGCGAATCGAGGTAAGAGAGGCAGGATTTTTTGAGGTTTATAGAATATGAATAGAAGGTAAAAAACATTGCAAGATATTCATTTACTGCCTTTTTTACATTTCTGCGCCATTTGTGGCATTTGCCGTGACTGCAGAATGCTGCAATTGACCAATAAGAGTCAGTAATTTCAAGTTACATTAAGCTCTGTCATCATGTGCATGTCCACATATTGACCTTGACGTGTGTGTTTTTCTGTAGACTGGGACAGTAGTGGATCAGTGGGAGACTCTCTGTTAGAGATGGCGTGTCGCTGTAGTTTGGCCGCTCTGCTCAAACACGCTGGCCTTCATGAAGCCTACTGGCAGGATAAGTGAGTGAGATCCACACCTCGCCCTCCATCTCTCTCTTTACCTAGATCTCTTTTTTACACCTTTACCTCCCCACGTCTCACTTATGCTATAGTATAATGAACTCTGTAATTAGTTGACCCAGATTTAATGAATATATGCTCTATTTAAAGAATGGCTCTATATGTGAATATTAAAGTGTCAGTCCCTGTCGCTCTCTGTGCTGTGTGAAATCTCACATGATAAATGCCTTGGCCATAATAACTCATTTGTGAGAGTGAGAGTTTGGTAAATATGAATTGACAGTGATGAATCCAGATAAACCTTCCTCAGTGTTTGGACAACAGCAGGAATGATTTAAACAGTCCATTAATGTGTGTGTGTTTGACTGCAGATATGAGCCTTGTGAGGTGCTGACTGAAATATATCAAGTGGTGTATAAAATCCGCAGCACTCTGCTGTCCTATAAAGAGAGCATCGGAAACACAAGCAGCGTCCAAACAACGACTACCAACAAACAGGTAAAACATATATATATATATAATAGGGTTTAAATGTCTCAGTTAAAATTAACATAAATGATGAAATATCACATGATTAATGTAACAAATTATATTTCATTATTGACTTAGAAATAGTGCAAAATTATAAATATTTCTTCTTCATTTTTTGTTATAACATGTCTTTGTTTTATATACATATCCAATTTATTTCCCAATTTAATTTATATCTTAAATCCCAGACATCCCGTTTTCTTTTTTTTTTTTAAGAAATTTCATTAGCAAGGACACATTAAACTGATTACAATTATCAGTAAAGTTGAACTCTTTTCAACATTGATAATAAGAAATGTTTCTTGAGCAGCAAATCAGCATATTAGAATGATTTCTGAAGGATCATGTGACACTGAAGACTGGAGTAATGATGCTGAATATTCGCCTTTTCATGACAGGAAGAAAATAACATTTCAAAATATATTAAAATAGAAAACAGTTATTTTAAATGGTAATAATATTTCAGAATATTACTGTTAACATATTTTAATCAAATAAATGCAGTCTTGGTTGAGTGATTTCTTTCAAAAACATTAAAAAATCTTTTGAACATTAGTTTAACATATATTTGTCTTTTATATTTATATTTAATGCACTTATTCTTTAGAAACATTTTTTTTTTTTTTTTTTTTCACAAACTTGCAATGTAATAAGTTTCCCTACCTATAAATCAGATGAATGCAACCAGGAACAAAATAGCATTAACCAATATTATCACTGTTCCTCCTTGTGTTTGGTCCTTTCCAGGCTTCATTGGGCTCCCAGAGCCCCAGTGAGGAGAGGCAGGAGGCAGGGAGCTCAGGAGAGCAGACAGGAAGAGACACAGATCCCAGCAGCCAGACGCCCCATGCAGCTGAACACAACCAGGAAGATCCCCTAGAGGAGGAGACGCCCAGCATCAGCAGTATGTACCTGCCGGGTAAACTCGCTGCTTTCTGTGCTCTTCCCTCTGTGCTTCTGTTCGACCAAATACCAAAGGCTTCTTTGTCTCAGAAAAAGGCCTGTTCTACAATCTCAGTGCACTCCTACTTTTATTGGCCATTGTTCTGGGATTAAATGCCTAAAATCAATTAAGTAATAATAATATATAGTTTTTTTTTAAATTAAATACAAGTGAAGAGTAAGTATTGACTATAATGACTAGGGGGACATTCACACAGGATATTTGCATGGTTTTTATTTCGCTTAGTTTTTCAAATCTTGAGACCTATTTTCTTTTGTTTCTTTCATTTTATATTTAACATTTAAGGTTGTGTTGTCATTACACTGAAACAAATTGTCACAGAATTTATTTTGAAACAATTTCACTCAGTAATTGCATGTAAACTTGCAAACAAACAGCAACTAACACATTGAATTAAAGGGACAGTTCACCCAAAAATGGAAATTTGCTGTTCATTTACTCACCCTCAGGCCATCCAAGATGTAGGTGTCTTTTTTTCTTCACTAGAAATGTAAATGTAAAGATTTTTAGCTAAAACCGTGGTCCTTGGTGATTCATATCATACAAGTCAATGGCTACTGTCACTTTGAGAGTAAGAAAAAAAAAAATACAGGCAAAACAAAATTAACTCTTTCCCCACCATTGACGGAAATTTCGGTATATACGTTAATATGCGGTAGTGGACGCAATGACACATCTTCTGAAAGAGTGCTGAATCTCCTGATCAAAACACATGTGATGAAGAAGCAGAAACAAGCGATATCACTTGTAATCATATGCATTTGTAAAATAACGTGATTTTTTTTTTGATCATCGTTCTGAATCCGATCCGGATGTAGCCTTTGACAAAAACTATTTTTTCCTCAGCTTTTTGCTCAAAATGTTACTTTTTTATGAAACTTACATTCAAGTGTTGATAAAAAATGCATTAAAGGAGCCGTATGTAAGATTGTGGCCAAAACTGGTACTGCAATCACTTTCAAATTACTGTAGAGCAGTGTATCCCCTCCCCCTCCCCCCTGACTCGAGGTTGCCAGATAGGCTGCAGGATCCAGCAGGAACGTTTGTAGCTGCAGCTGTGGTAACTAGAGCAGAGCTGGCAACCCGGATGCCGAAACACTACTGACTTCGTGATTGGTAGATAGGTGGAGGGTGGCGCTTCAGGCCAAAACACAAGATGACAACATCAACATCAGTTGAGGGCTGCAACTTCACTTTTTAAATGACAATATCCTGGCCGTACTACTGTTGTCAGTGATATAAGTATTTGAAATGAACATGATTTCTTAATGTCTAGTGACATATCATGGCCATTTTATGATTAATTGAAATACATTTCTTACATACAGCTCCTTTAAGCTAGAAAAGCAGAGGGTCTGTTCTTTCTTTTGATAATATTGCATGTTCAGATATTTATTCAACAAAATATGGCAACTTAGAAAAAAAACCTCTAATACCTGTCAAAGAGTTAATACCCGTGGCTCCTGACAATACACTGAGGTCTTGTGAAGCCAAACGATCGGCATATGCAAGAAACTGAACATAATTTACAGCATTATTACCTGTAATCCAAAGTCTATCATGTTTTACAGTGTCAATGTGTCATGGTTGTGATTGATGTGTGGCATTATTTGCTCTAAAATACTTACTCTGGTGTTGTATTGTGTAATTGCAAACTGTTTGCATGTTCCCTGCAGAGGTGCTGCAGTGTTTTCTGGCCACCCGTGAGGCCATGCAGCTCCAACAGAACGAGACCGTGTACGAGTCGTCTGGCACTAGCACGTTACCCAGCAGCACTGAGAGCCCGGGAACGCCAGACAGGGAGCCTCCCCAGCGGCCTTGGGACCACCACAGCACCAGTGACCAGGGCCTGTCCTTCCCGGCGGCGTGCCACTTGCTGGTCTCCCGCTGCCTCTTCCTTCTGCTGGGGGTCCGAGCTGCTTGGCAGGAGGAGATTGTGTCGTCACAGACGCCCACTGAGAGCAGTTTGGCAAGGTCTGCGTTTGAGTACAATTACAGAACATTTGCTTGCACATGCGGATGGGATAAACCTACTGTAAGTGATAAATCTCTCACTCCACAGATCTCCACCCTACTATGAGGCGTTAGGAACAAAGATGGAGTTACAGTCCTCCTCTGAGAGAAGATTCAGTGAGAGAGAGGTATTTATGCATCCCATGTTTCCCCTTAGTTTAATATTGATGAATTGATATCTCGTTTGGGTCTTTTTGTTTGTTTGTTTTTTTCATCTGTGGTCTGTTTCGTCTCTCTTTTAAAGATACTAGATCAGTCTAAAAGCTCCTCAGGGTCATTCAAGAATAAAATCGGTGAGTGTATATTGTAGCATATTAAGTTATGTATCTGATCTCACACATATTGGATCTGTTGCAGATTTGATTTTTAACATGTCTGATCTCACGTTTTTATGTTTCAAATTTCTTGTCTTATATCATGACTCATCTAACATATCTGATCTCTCACATATCTGATCTCGCATGTATGATTTCACATGTCTGATATTTTACATCTTGCATATCTGATCTCATTTGTTTCTTGTGTCCAATATCACGTCAGATTTTTGACATCTGATCTCGGGTCTGATCTCGCGTTTCTAATTTCTCATGTTTCATCTTATGTCTCATCAAATATAACTGATCTCTAACATATCTGATCTCACATGTATGGTTTCTCACATCTGACCTCACATATTTTACATATCTGATCTCACACATAGTGCATTTGTTGCATGCGTGATCTTTTACCCATCTGATATTACATGTCAGACCATTGACATATCTGATTTTTCACATGTCTGATGTCTGATATCATGTTTCTAATTTCTCATGTCTCATCTAACATAACTGATCTCACCTGTCTTCTCTAATTTCTAATTTCTTGCGTGTCTCATCTCACATATTTTCTTATTTCTAATTTCTCACATCTGATCTCACATATCTTACATGTCTGATCTTACATATTTCACATAATTGATCTCTTAAATGCCTGATCTTTAATATCTGATTTATCAAATTTCATATTTTCACCTGTCTAATCTTACATCTTATCTCAACTTTTTTAAATATCATGTGTTTCATCTCACATAAATAATCTCTCATTTCTGTTTTCTCATGTCTGATCTCACATATCTTACATGTCTGATCTGAGTCATCTAACTCATATTCCACATAATTGATCTCTTAAAAGAATAATCTCTCATATCTGATTTCTCCCATTTTAATTTTCACCTGTCCCGATCTCTCCCTCTCGCTTGCCTGATCTCACGTTTGATCTGATTTCTGAAGAATTCAGAAGAATGTCACAAATCTGATCTCACATCTAATCTGATTTTACATGTTCAATCTCTCATGTCTGATATCTCACATTACATCTCTCTCTCTCATTTCATATATACTGGAGTCATACATTTGAGTTATCTTAAATATCACACCTCTGAGCTAATCAGTCCTGTTCCTTGCTAGGCCTTCCGCTCTGTTCTTTGGGCATCATGAAAGACGCCTGGGAACGACTGCGGCAGTGCATCAGTCCCACTACCACGCTGTGCCCGGGCGGAGGTGGCACTACCATCCTGAGCCAGGTCTTCCATTTCCTGTGTGGGAGCCTCCTCCGGACCTCTTCTCTGATGGACAAAGATGGAGGTACACAGGCGGACCCCAAAGCCATCACTGTAGCCATGGCACAGCAACACCAAAGAGCTCAGGTGGGAAAGCCATGGCAGATCATTTTTATGTTCAATAACTGGCTAAAGTTCAGAAGAAATAAGTGTATTAACAGTTATGTAATATTCTCACACAGTAATAAAGATGTAGACACTACAGTTGTTTTCATACCCTCCGTCCAGGTGCGCTTGGAGGCCTTGTGTCAGATTTCCTCCTTCCTGTCAGAGATGGAAGAAAAGAGTGTCAGCTCGCTAGCGCCCCCACGTTTCCCAGGCCTCCTGCAGTCAGTGCAGCTGCAGTTCCTCTCTGGCTGCTTTGGCCTGGGAGCCCCGATCACCGGCAGTCCAGTGGCACCTAACAACAAGATTCACCATTATACCGTAAGACATGCTGTTAATGACATCAGCCTAAACACACATTCATTTTAGATCATGCTTATTTTGAGCTTTATTAAATTAATGCAAGAAATGTTGAGGAAATAACATTTATAGAGGTGATAATTTGTTTGAATAAAAACAAAAATCATTTTGTGACCTGACTGGTTTTTAAAATGGTTTAAAAATGAGCTCCCACCCATTTTTTGGGGTAAATGGTCTTTTGTTTGCAAGCAAAGACAAAAGCACTTATATCACAAACATCTATCTTACATTAGATGCACAATCACTGTGATCTTAAACACATGATTGCAGATGCCTAGATGACTTTGTTTGTGTTTTTGTGCGTAGGCTGGGACTCAGTCGGCTCCTATCAGTGTTCAGAGGGAGTTACAGTCTGCAGCTCACACGCTCTATCAGCAGCTGGTGCGTGTGCTCAGACAGAAGGTGGCGCTAGAGAGAGAGCAAGCAGGTGGGTAATGCTTCTTAAGGCCCCGATATACTCACGGCGCAGTTCTTTTTCGTTCTCCGGTTTTATGTGAGCAGATATATACTGTTATCGAACATCCGACACTGCCCACGCTGCGTTTAGATGAATATGAAAAAAACGCTTTCCTCTCAATAACAAAATAAAGACAACACAATTGAGAAAACAGCAACCACTTTTTGTATAAAACATAAGAAAAGCATCTGATCATAGCAATGTGGATGTTTGCATGAGCTCTGCAATTCGGCACTCTTGTAAAGAGTCCTGGCACATTCATTTAAATAGCAGTTTATACTAGAGATTGCTCAAAAACAAGCAGCTTTACCGTATTAAACATTAAAAACAGTGTCAGTGTCTCGTTTCATCAGAAGTACATCTTCATTTTCTGCTATAAAGTGGCTCTCCAGTGTGTTCACGTCTTCACTTGTGTACGTCTGAACTCAACGGACAGAGCAGGAGAAATGAAAAGAATTCCATGTGAAAGAAGGCGGTCCATAATCGCCATGGACCAATGGTAGTCCAAAGGTGTTTACTAGCCGTAGCAAACATTTCCGGAAAGTTCGCTTTGGCAAGCTGTTTCGAACTCCCAAAACGAACTCCAAACGTTTTGGCCTGATTTTGTTCTAAATGACGTCACATCAGTTCGTTATTAGATTTCACTTGAAGAATATCGGGGCCTTTATTCACGCATGCAGAATTTATCTAAACTAAAAAAAAAAAAACATTAAATTTGTATTTCTTAAGCCAGCTAAACTTAAATATTTTTTGTATCATTTCATAGATTTTTTTATATTTTTATATAAATACTTAATTTTAACTTTTTTTTAACTTCATACTTCAATTACTTTTCAAATTAACAATATAAATAAATATTATACAAATAATGTAAATAATATTGGTTACATTTAAACTAAATGTTTTGTATTTGCAATTTTTTTTACTAATTTAATTTTACTTAATTGTATTTGTTTTATATTTTATTCTTGTTATTAGTGAGTAGATCATATACAACCAGTGTAAATAATATTAACTCACATTAAATGAACTATCTTGTACTTTACAATGTATCTTGATGATATTAATACAAATTCTAAATAATAAACTAAAAATAATAGTAACAATAGTATTAGTGATTACTAATAGTAATTTAGTTTGTTTAGTTTTTATTGTTATTTTTATTATTGTCAATTGTTATTGACATTTATTTGTGATGTTGATTTGTGGTTAAAATTGAGCTTGAGTGCATTTTGTGGTTTGGCACAGTATTACTCTAGTAATACACCAGTTTAATTAAGTAATGATTTAACATAGATTTGTCTCATTTCAGGCTCTTATCAGCACCTGCTGTTAGCTACAGTCTTTGCTCTGAACTTCCACTATCAGCCGGTGGATCTGGTAGTGATTATTAAATGTGGAGTGCTGGAGATCTTGTCCACACTGACTGATAACACCTGTGTGCTGGTGAACCAGCGCTGGCTGGCCGCCTCCATGTCGGGTCACATGCAGCTCGGTGGGGCGGTGAAGCTGGCCGCTGCCAGACTCCTGCAGATATTCGCCATAGCGGCCAGGTGAGATTATAAACTGTTAATTAAATACAAAACGAGAAAACACCTTTCATGATATGCCCTCACACTTTGAAAACTGCTGCCTTAAATAATCACGTTCAAAGCATTCTTCATGTTAACATCATAATATTGCTTTTATGCAACAGTTTTGCATAGTAAAGAAATTAGAAATTAGAAATTTCAAAACATAATTTCATCTAAAAGCTTTAGTATCAGCAAACATTACTTCTGCCATAATGAGTGGCCACATGCTACAGCACGTGGCTACAGATAATCCAGGTTGTACAGTTGCAGTTAACGTGTGTGTGTTTCTGCAGTTCCTGTGAAGAGACCTTGCCGTTGGACGTGTCCCAGGCTCTCATGGATGTAATGAGCCAGCAGCTTCAGGGATTGTTGCATGCAGTCCACCAGCAGGAGGTGCTAGAGAGTGACTCTACAGAACACATCCAGGAAGAAACATCCAAACGAGACAGTGAGTCATTACAACACGATTACATGTTCTTTAGTGTAGTATTACTGTAGTTGTTACTGTTTCAACAGACTTGTTTATTCATATATTTATATATTTTATATATTCATTTATTTTATATATTTATATATATATATACACTGCCGTTCAAAAGTTTTGGGATGAGTACGAATTTTTTATGTTTTTAAAAGAAGTCTCTTCTGCTCATCAAGGCTGCATTTATTTGATCCTAAAACCTGTAATATTGTGAAATATTGTTACAATTTAAAATAATGGCTTTCTATTTTAGTATATTTTAAAATGTATTTTGTTCCTGGGATGCAAAGCTGAACTGTCAGCATCATTACTCCAGTCTTCAGTGTCACATGATCCTTCAGAAATCATTGTAATATGCTGATTTTCTGCTCTAGAAACATTTCTGATTATTATCAATGTTGATTATTATCAAAAGAAAGCTTTTACTACATTATAAATGTCTATACTGTCACCTTTGATCAATTTAATGCATCTTTGCTGAATAAAAAGTATTAATTTCTTTAAAAATCTTACTGACCCCAAACCTTTGAACGGTAGTGTATATTGTTACAAAAGCTTTCCATTTCAGATAAATGCTTTTGAACTTTCTATTTATCATAGAATCCTGAAAAAAAAAATTACACAACTGTTTTCAACACTGATAATAATAAGAAATGTTCTTTAAGTTCCAAATCAGCATATTAGTATGATTTCTGAAGGATCATGTGACACTGAAGACTGGAGAAATAATGCTGAAAATTCAACTTTGCATCACAGGAATAAATTGCATTTTAAAATATTTTAAAGTAGAAAATTAAGTATTTCAATTATAATATTATTTCACAATATGACTGTTTTTACTGTATTTTTAAACAAGCAAAATTTACTTGCTTCAAAAACATTTTAAAAATCCAAACTTTTAATGGTATGGTATATGTTGTATTGGATTATATATAAACTTTGTTTAATTTTAGGTGCAGATATAGTTCGCAGCAGCAGGGTTGTGGAGTCCCAACTCTCTGACTTTCTAGTCTTCCTAAGGCGCATTTTGTCACTAAGGGTCGCCAAAAGAGTCTCAGCTTTTGTCAAGTGGATCGATCCATTGATGACAATTATCTCATACAAATGCAACTCGGGAAATCCACATCTTCACAACCTGCGGACGAAGCTGCTGGCCTTCCATATTCTAGAAGCTCTTCTCCCTGCCTGTTCAGACCCTGTCGTCATGAAACAGGTGAGAAAGGAAGTGCTTTTTTTTCTTTCTTTTTTTCGTTCACTTCACTGTTCACTTGACACTGGATGATTGGTTCTTGATTGATTCCGACTAATAAGCATTTACCATGTCATTTTTGTTTTTTTTTTCAGATTGTGGATCAGTTATTTAGCCTTTTGTCCAAGTACATGTGGGAGGAACCTGTGGCCCTGAGAAAAAAATTAGAAAAAGAGAGAACTTCCGATAATATAAATAGGGTATTTAATCTCTGTGTCCATCGCACACATTTTACACACTTGTATTTGTGTTCATTGATTTTAGATTGTTTTATATGTGCTTATGTGTCTTCCAGGACAGCAGAAGTGAAGATGAATGTATTCCTATTGGTGATTTCTCTTTTGACCCACATAAACTGATCTGTTGTTCTCTGGAGAGTGGGAATGTACTATCTCATGGATCGGGGGGGAAGGGGTACGGTTTGGCCACCACTGCCATCACATCTGGATGCTTCATCTGGAAGGTACCAATGCAAAATACAATCACTGGTGTCCTTTACAGGGTCCATGTTCTAATGTGCTTTTTGTCTCCATATCTTAGTTTTTTATCACTAAGGAGAACAGGGGAAATGAAGGGACGTGTATCGGAGTGTCCCGATGGCCCATCCGGGACTACAACCATCGCACCACCACAGACATGTGGCTGTACCGGGCCTACAGCGGTAGCCTGTATCATGGAGGAGAACTGGGCCGAGCCCTGCCCTCCTTCACCCAGGGCGACACAATAACCTGTATCCTAGACATGGAGGCTAGAACTATCTCCTTCGCCAAAAACAACAGGGTCAGTGCGTGTTTATGAGATAAGAACAATTCGCAATAGCATATGGATTATAATTGCCATCACACAAAGTGTTGCTTGATTTAGAAGCTACGGTAGTTACACTTAAAGATGATGTGAAATAAAAATGAATATTGATTCAAAAGTCAAAAATACTTTAGTTTTTCAATTGCAAATTGTAATTTTGTTTGATATTTTTTTGACAAATTTTAAGGAATATTATAGGTTAAGCTGTATTACTTCAGAAAATAATTTTGCACACATAAATAAAATAATAATATATAAAGACTAATGAACTTGAAATGTAAATTTTTAGGCCAACTGAGTTACGAAGTACTTTAACTGTTTTTATGTGTGTGTGTAGGAGCCCAAGCTGGCGTTTGAAGGAGTGGATGCCACAGAACTCTACCCCTGTGTTCTGTTCTACAGCAGTAACCCAGGAGAAAAGGTCAGTCTCTTAAACATATACACTAAAGAGCATTTTAAGCAATTCATACCGGAAAAGAAACACAATCCATAATTAGCTTGCTAAAAATAAATAAGCAAACCTCTACAAAAAAACTCTAAACTTACAAAAGCCTCTTGTTCCTCCACTGGCCTTTAGGTGGCGCTGTGTGACCTGCAGATGCGTGGCATGCCTAGCGATCTTTTACCAGGAGAGCCACTGTGCAGCCCGCGGGCCACGGTTCTGCTGGAGTCCACAATTCAGCTGTTAAGACGACTGTACGTGAACGATGACTGGGTTCCGCATATCAACCAGCACATGCTGAACAAACTACAGCTCATCAACCCTCTCATGAGGGAGGGACATGGCAAGATAGGTCAGTTAACTGCTTAAATGCTTACTTCATTTATATCTCTCTCTCTCTCTCTCTCTCTCTCTCTCTCTCTCTCTCTCCACAAAACAAAGGTTGAGTTTGTACACTACTTATGTAATTGTAAAACAGTAAGTGCAGGTAAACAGTAATATATCCTGTTATAAGACAGAGGATGATTTAAAACAATGAAGAACAGAGGTCTCATTTAAAGGTTAATATATTCTGTATTCCGTCCTCTGCCAGCAGGTCGTGCCAGTAATGAGTCTGAAGAGAAATGTAGGGTGAACAGAGAGAGGGGCTCTGCTTGGGTAGATGTCGGGATGTCGACAGACCACCTCTCTGGCCCGGCGGGGCTCTCTGACGCCCAGCTCAGCATGTTGTGCACTGAGGTCTGGCCTGTCATGGCCCTCATCGGAGGGGTGGACAGCGGTCTCCGTGCCGGGGGGACCTGCCTGCACAAACCCAGCGGTCGACGGGCCACCCTGCTTGGGGTCTTGAAAGACGGAAGCCCCCTGGCTAAGCTTCAGTGGGAGGAGACCGATTTTACTGTGAGGTAAGCACACATATACAGCACTCTTACAGACATGCAAATAATTGAAAGTTTATATTTTAATATGCTGTAATATCAAATTAGGGAGTAAGAGCCTTTCACACCAAGAGCTATGTGATAATATTCTTAAATGCAGACAAAAAAAACAAAAACAAAAAACTTTTTTCCTTTGCCCTATTTTTAATTCAGTTGGCAGTGAAAATGCTCGGTGTAAATCTAGTTTCAAGCTGGGCTCTGGGGGTGTTTGGGGGTCTGCAAAAAAATTAAGAGAAACAAGACTATGACATTACTATTACTATTACTATTACTAGTGTTACCGTAACTGAATATATCAAGTATCTTATTCTTAACACAATATATTTTCAACACCTTTACCAAGTTCAGTATAATTATTTTGCTATTTTATTTTGCTATTTTATTTTATTTATTTATATAAAACCCTTGTTTTAGAGTAAAATATAATGTTCTCCAGCACTGTCATTGGCTTCTGCCATTGTAATTTATGTATATTTTGTATGTTATATCTGTCCTGTTCTTTTTGCCAGTTGCATGCATTTTTCCTTTTCGATTTCTTCACTTCCCTTTTCTTGTATTGTCTTTTGTCCTCTTCATTTTTTTCTAATCATGGTATCCTTTCCTTTCCACTCTTTTATTTCTGTCTTGCCCCCTTCCTCTCACTCCTCTTCTCATCTTCATTCTGCTTGTGACCTGCTGTGGTCCCACTAACCCAAAGCTTCCTGAATTCTTGGTCACCTAGCGACACGCCTCTTTCCTCCCTGGAGCCGTGTGACATCCCCCAGCTGGACGTGTCCCGCTGCCGTGGCCTCAAAGCTTCGGTGTTGTTCGACCTCATCCTGATGACCGGCATCTTGGATGAGCAGGAGCTTCCTTCCGGATCATCCGCATTGCCAAGGAACCGAATCAGCTCAGAGGGCGGTCCGCGTAATGAGCTGGAGAGACGTTTGGATGAGGACATCGCTCGCATTATGATGGACGAAGAGGGAATGAGCTGTCCCGTGGATGAGGGCGAAAATAACCCAGAGGAGAGGAGAGAGGAGCACCAAGATGACATGTTCAGAACCCTCACACAGTCGAACGAGGACCGTGCTGGCGCCCCCTGTCCACCAATACTCGCACTCCAACCCAGGGTGGACTTCTTTGCTCTGGAACTTCGTGCAGTCCGCATTTCCTACCTCCTCTTGGGGGCGCTAAAATCTCTGGCTGTCATTCTGAGCTGCGGGAAGTTCACGGATCTTCTCCTGGTTCCCAAATCAGATGCAGGGGTCAGCGTAACTAGCCCTGACCCAGCGAGGACCTCTGCCGGTGGGGAGGAGAACGCCGAAACGCGCTCTGTGCTGCAGTTTGTGGTGCGGAGCATGGTGAAGTGGGCCGTCAGACCCTGTCCCATTAAACAGGCCATAGCTTTATCAGACCTCGAGAGGGCCCAGATCATCATCTTTAAAGGAGCATTGAACAGACTGCATGAGGATGGAAGCAAGGAACACAAAGGTTTGTTGCTTTTGCATGAACATCTGAACAAGCTGAAATGCTGAATGTGCTTTATTCAGTTGTTTACCACCTTTACTGTTCAAAAATAACAATAAGTTAATATATACACACACACACACACACACACACACACAGAGTATTTATTTATTTATATATATACTTTATATATAATTTATATATAACTACTATTATACCAAGTATATATACTGTATATAACTACTATACCAAGCATAGACTGATACCAAGATAATATAATTTCATTTATTAATATTATTAATAGTAGCAGTAGTTGTATTATTTCATTTAGCTTAGAAAAGTAAAAGTCTGTAATAATAGCTGATGATGATGATGATAATGCTAATAATTCTAACAGATATATTTTTAATTTCTTTGTTTTCTTATGTATTAATTAATTAATTTGTGTTTGTGTACATAGATTCAGGGGGTCACTCTTCCTCTCAGCCAGTGTCCAAATCCTCCAGTTCAGTCTCGCTTTACAGCAACGGCTCTGAGGGCACCGCCATCTTCGGCCAGTCAGCTTCACCCTCCACCAATGACCTCACAGCCTCCCTCCTCACCGCCCTGCAGGCTGACGGCCTGGACAACTTTAACCCTTTCCTGCCCATCAACCTGCTCCAGTGAGTTTCTCTTTGATCCCGTTACAATTTATTCTCTATATGATCTCATTGCAGTGAGCTCTCAAATGTGAAGTGAACAATATCTGCACCATTAGTGTCACCATATTATGTAATAAAATAGAATAGAATAGAAATGAAAATATTAAGCAATAATATAATATATTCCACAAACGTAGACCATCACCAGATTCCACCACTTCTCAGACCGACAAGTGCCGATTCAACATGTTTAATCAGTGAAAACAAGCTCCAACAGCCAAAACCCGATGAACGTGTCTGTCGCCGTCTGTCGGTGCAGTTTGAGTTGGCCTCAAAGGAACCTATGAATTAGCGAAATAATTATGAAGTACTATGAAGTAATGGCAGTTTAATGATGACATCTCCTGTAACATCTCCTTAGTGGCGATTGTTCTGGCACTTAAAATGTATACAGTTTGTAATTACTCTGCCATTCACTGTCAGTTTGAAGACAAAACCAAAGGGACATGAAAAGGGTTTCAGTCTAACACACACACTGTAAACTCTCTGACGTGTCTGGATGTTCTCACTCCAGATCGCTGTCGTCTGAGACACTCACACAGGTTACTGAGAGTTTGAATGAGAATACAGGTAAGTGTGTGAGTGTAAAGCTGTGGCTGTGTGCGTTATAACCCCACAAACACATGCTCCTCTCTTAACCTCAAGTGTCTGAGCATGGCTTAATGACACAAGGGTGATTTAACACCTCAACATAACACACGCTCAACAGAATGTTTGTTCTAGAGCTGGTGCTAGCGGTTCTCCTGTGTCTGTGTGTGCATGTGTGTGTGGCTGGGCTCCTCTAGGCGGATGGTGCTGGCCCGTTTTCCCACATTGGCAGGTCTTGTCCACAGTCCGGTTCTGCCCCCCGGGCTCAGCCTGACGAGCTCAGCGTCCTGTGAGGGCTTCACTGAGCAGCAGACCAGCTTCCTGGAGCCCTGTGGTCAGACCAGGACCCCCGTGGGTAAGACTGGCAGCGCAGGTTTCATAACGTCCAGACAAACTCTTGGAATATAAGGGACTAGTAAAAGTGGATGTCTAGCATATGGAGTCCATGAACATGGTTTATCTGGTCAGATGATGTTCCTGTGATTATTTAATTGTTTTTTTTAACAAACTAACATCAAGATTGGTTTATGTAGCACCGGAATTTGAGAAGTTTCCTTTAACTTAACCCTGACGGCCAGTGCATGTTTTACACTTGTGTCTTGCTTAGGAAGTTTTTTTTGTTTGCTTACTCACTGATTGCAAGAAATGTGTTTTTCACACCCAGTTAAATGGCACCTTGAATATCACAATGCATTACAAGACCAATTGCTTCTATACATATATTTATATTTTTATGCAATTTCTTTTATGAAAATATTGTTATTATAATAAAGTAAATAAATAAATATATTTGTAATAATTAATAGAATATATTACAAAATATTTGTATATGATACTTAATATATTTAATTATATTATCAGCATAATCTGAGTGAAAAGTAAATTGACAAATAAATAAATAAAAATTAGGCATTATGAAATTCATTTTTTTTATATATATATCACAAATTTGATTAGTGACTAAGAAAAATGATCTTGGGCATTTTTTTTTTTTACTTCAAATATAACCTTTATAAAATATATAAGATAAGATAAAATAAAATATAATATATAAAATGGTAAAAATAAATTAATAATTTAATAATAATTGAATTTGTAGTCCAAGTCCTCAGCCTGCTTTAGCACTTTTACTTTATTTTTTAAATGGATATATTTTATAAATAATTAATTAATCTTATTTTCCTGACTGGATCAGTCAGCCCAGTCCAGACATATTCTGATTCATCACTTAATAATTTTTATTTCTGTCCTTCAGAACAGCCCCAAATGTTTGTCCCAGTTCGCTTGCTTGAAATGGGCTTCTCAATGAGACACATCTACAGGGCCATGGAGGCAGCAGGTACCAACAAGTGCTTGCAACATCTAGACTCATTCTTACCCGTTTGAGGAGGAGACAATCATGTTATTAGATTACTGTTAAACTCCTCTTATACGATTGCAATAGTCAGTTTTACTGAATTTTCAAAGCAATGCAGTTATTCAGAAATAGAAATATTGGATAACAATGTCGAGTTTTGTATTGCATTTGATTGTTTTTGTAACTGAATAATTATTTACTGGTGATTCACTCATTACACTTCCCCTGTGAGATCCTGCTTCAATTCACCCCTCACTGTTCTTCCCCACTGGAACACTCGGCTGAATCACGGGAAATATTAGTGGAGCACCGCATGAAGTCTTATTAAGTGCTAACAAATGTTAGCAATTTAACTAAATTCTTAATAATGTTTTGCATATTTTTTGCATACTTATTGCTATCAAAATAAAAAGTGTGTGTGTGTGTGTGTGTGTGTGTGTGTGTGTGTGTGTGTGTGTATGTGTATGTTCTGTATGCTTTGTATAATTTTTATTGCATACTTACATTTTCTTGAGCATTACAGGTTTACAAAAATAAAATGTTATATATATTTTATTTATTTTTGATTGCAAAGCCAACTTTAAAAATTAGTCAGTTCCAAAAATTTTTTTTTACATTTTGCCTGCTTTTCCTTCGCTATCTGGTTCAATTGTTCATTGTTTTTGTTTTTAAATTAAATTAAAAAAATTCTTAAGAAATTAATTCTCAGACATAATTGGACTAATTTCAAGCTCATTTCAAGCTTTTTAAGTTTATGAGAAATCATAAATTCAGTCAAGTGTGTCCAAAGGTTTTTGGGGGTATTCTCCCTGACCCTTTTTGTGACATCTCTTAGGGGTCACTGGAGAGGTGGACTCACGCACCATCGAGGTGCTGGCCAGCTGGATGCTGGAACATCCCATCACAGAGGAGCAGCAGGCGGGAGAGGGCTCGTCTGTAGGGGGCGCCACTGATACACCCTCATCTGAAGGGCCCGAGACGGTCCAGTGCCCCGAGTCTCCTGCTCCTCTGACCTTACAGGAGAGCAGAGAACCCAACGAGAGGTGAATTCACACATCCAGGCACAACACAAAGTGACAAGCAATAAATCACATCTCTTGCATATTAATCTGAATCCTAATCAACCGCAACTGATAGTAAGATATTTTGATGGCCACTTGGTTTCAGTAGCTATGTTTCCATCCACCTATTTTTATGCAAACAAATTGGGGTACACAACAGAGCACACTGCATGGAATATTGTATGTATTCACTGTGTGTATTCTGATGTGTTTTCCAGTCTGTTAGCAGGTTTGGACCTGGTGGAGAGAGAGAACTTCTTAGATGTTCACCTCACGAGGAACAGACCTCCTCCTGCACGGAGACAGCGGTCTGGAGTGGGTCAGAGAACATCCTTCAGGAGAGCAGGTCAGATTTCACACAGTGTACACTAATGCACACTACCGTTCAAAAGTTTGGGGTCAGAGTTCTATTTCAAATAAATTCTGTTCCATTGAATTTTCTATTCATCAAAGAATCCTGAAAAAATGTATCACGGTTTCCACAAAAGTGTAATAATAAGAAATGTTTCTCGAGCAGCAAATCAGCATATTAGAATGATTTCTGAAGGATCATGTGACACCGAAGACTGGAGTAATGATGCTGAAATGAGCCTTTCATCACAGGAATAAATTAAATAAAATAATAATAATTTGTAATAATTTAAATTGTAAATAATATTTCACAGTATGACTGTTTTTACTGTATTTTTGATAAAATAAATGCAGCATGAGAGACTTCTTTAAGAAACATAAAAAATCTAACCGACCTTTAACTTTTAAATGGTAGTGTTCATGGGTATGTAAATGTATGTGGATGTGAAGTGATTACCCAGAGTGTACCGTACATTAAGAAGGACACATTTCAGTGACTCTGCCCTGAAGTTTGCTCCCCTATCTTATCTGTTTCAGACTCCCCGTCTCCCAGTCCTGTCCCATCGCTGTACAGACAGGACGTGGGAGTGGCAGAGTGGCCGGAGCGGGCTGAAACGCACCCGTTTGCTGCTGAAGAAGACTCTGAGCTGGGCTATATGGATGATCCGTACCACGAAGAGCCCTATGAGGAGCTGCTCACCCCAGAGTTCATCACCTCTGAGAGGGACACGCTGTGGATGGTAGAGGTGCTGGAGACTGACTATCATACTATCGTTCATTCTATCGTTCAATGTATCGGTCTATCGTTTATCATTCTATCGTTCTATCTATTCTATTGTTTATCACTCTATCATGTATCATTCTATCTATCTATCTATCTATCTATCTATCTATCTATCTATCTATCTATCTATCTATCATTTTCTCATTTACCATTTTATTTTTCCATCCATATGTCCATTGATTTATATTTCAATCAAATATGATTTATTGTTTTCCATTCTGTCATTTTTCATTTATCACTTTATCGTTCTGTGTATCATTTGTCGGTCTGTTCTTTCATCGTTCTGTCTTTTGTGTATTATTTCTGTTGTTTGTTTTGTTCTGTCTGTCTGTTGTTCTGTTGCGTGAATATTGTTTGTCCGTGTATGAATGTATTTTTCATTTCTCCTTCACTTTACCAACATATGTGTGTTTTGTCTCAGGGAAGAGAAGAGCACCCAGATCCCCATGAGATGGTGGAGTGTGAGCTGTGTAACACTCTCACCCTGCAGTTCAACAACCACATGAAGCGTCACCACCCAGGCTGCGGTCAGAGCGCCGGTCGCCGTGGTTACCGCAGCAATGGGGCCTACGTGGACGGCTGGTTCGGAGGCGAATGCGGATCAGGAAGCCCATACTACCTCCTGTGCAGTGCATGCAGGGAAAAGTATCTGGCTTCCAACCTGGGCGTTATGAACTCCAAACAGGATAGGTGATGATGAGGAAATTATGAGCATGTTTTAGCCATTTACCTTTTTTTATATACATCAACCCAGATGATTTCTTTTGTTCTTCTTCTTCTTCAGGGCAAGAGGTTTGGCGTCTGATCTGATTGGTCAGTTGGATGGTACATCAGAAGGTATTTTTCCAGTTATTTTTCTGTTAAAACAAACTTGTGCTGTTTATTAAGGCAAAACACTACAGGCAAAAACGTTGTTTTTTTATGCACTGGTCAATTTTGAGCTTTTTGGCTCTTCATGACTTTTCATACTAGTGGAAAGAAAATATCAGTTTATTTTATTGCCGGTATATACAGTGGCGTAACTTTGTTTTAAAAAGTGGTTGGGACAGGTGGAGTGGGGGGTTTGCTAATACAATGCTAAATCAGATATATGTACAATAACATTACGATGTCCAGCAATTGATTTAAATAGTAATATATGTCAGTGCCGAGAATTTTCGTGTGAATAAATACATAGATCCGCCTATTTGACCAACATGTATCTTAATGGTCCAGTAGCAGAACTTTCGCCAAGCGTGTCAGAGGTTCTGGGTTCTAATCCGCACTCGTATAATTATTTTTATTTTTCTCTTATAGTTTTTTTTTTTCTCATCAAAACCGATTATGTTCATCAGTGGTTGTATATCAAGCAGGGACACGTTTGTGTGCATTAGGTTTTGTGATTTCACCAGAACGAATAGAGAGTATCCGCAACGGATTGAAGCGCGCGTCCGAGTGAAGACAGTTACCTTGCAGTTACCCGAGTTACCTCGCGGCGTGTGCACTGATCACAGCGGCAACGAGCACTTTGATCGCTTGATTTAAAAAAACACATTTCAGCGCTAGATCGTCTCTTATTTAAAAAACAAACGAAATGAATGCTCTGCGAGATGTTTTATATATTTGTAGAATTGGTACATTCGTGCCGTGAGACAGTGACGGTTCTAGGATTTTTCTGTAACAGGGGCCATTAAGGGGCCACATGTTACATTCAGGGGCCAAACACAGGGTACATTCAAGCACACAAAATAATTTATTCAGTACGGTGCAAATACATTTCGGCAGTCATTCCTTTTTCAAACGGTCTAATAAAAAATTATGAGCCAGTAAAGTTCTTAATGATTTTTTTCCCATTTATTTATACTGTGCATAAAGGACACAATGCATTTCTTTCTGAATTCCACCTTTTAAGTTTCATAATCATGTCGTCGCTTATAAACAGTAAATTATTGTTAATTGTTTGGGGGTGGAATTGCATCTGTGATCGTTGTGAAGAATTCTCCGGTTGCTCTTCTCGTCGACGATTGATGGGTGGGAATCTCTAGGCACCTCACGATTCGATTACGATTCAGAGGGTAACGATTATCGATTATTAAGTTTTTTTTTTTTTTTTTTTTTTTTGTTTTTTACTACTTTGTACTTTTAAAGCAAAGTATTTATGATGACCCATAACGAACTTACTTCCAATACTTCCTATATTAATTTTATTAATAAAACAAATGGAAGTGATTTGGCAAGTCAACTAAGGTTACATTTGCCAGCATATGTCCCAACATTGCAAAGAACCAACAGGAAAATAAATGTGTGCCTGTACTAGCAGCGTACT
Organism: Abramis brama; assembly: GCF_963993115.1. NCBI lineage: Eukaryota > Metazoa > Chordata > Actinopteri > Cypriniformes > Leuciscidae > Abramis > Abramis brama. The sequence goes on along the minus strand of NC_139977.1, from coordinate 27,290,167 downwards.
TGTAGTAAATTAATACAAACTTCAGCATATTCTGAATCTCTAGCATTTAATAATAGACTTCTAACCAACATCCTCCTGTTATTTCCAATGAGCAATATAATCCTTCAGACAAAAAAACATTTTGCTGTAGCAAATTCACAAACAGTTTTCATTCAAAAATATAGAATTATGTACCAGCAGCTCTCATACAAACATAATGCTTGACTTACGCATATTCTGAATAATTAGTAGCCTAACATACAAAGCCGCTCTTATTCACAACTAAATAATAAAGAGTTATGACTTGAAATGTTTGCTGTATAGGCTACCACAATCAAAAACAGCTTATACAAAAAAAGTGAATGACCATCTGCAGAGAGCACAGTCAAAATGTAACTTTTTGTGACTGGCATTGCACATATTGCAGGGCAGTATAACGTACGTATAACAGATCGGTTTACAGCATATTGATGTTAAAACTAAACAATACAGAAAGCAACTCTCATACAAAAAATACTAAATAGGTCACAATGAAATTGCCAATTTTCCATACGTTAGCTTTTAACGAAGAGGGTGCTGTTCGAATTTGGTGCTCAGCCATCATCACGCGACTCTGTTATGTGCGCGTCTCTATTGTGCACGCCACAGACTGTCCGCGCACTGCACGTCCGCTTTAAGTTCCGCCTTTTGCTTTCCGTCAATATTACGTTATTAGGAAAAAAAATAAAATATATATATATATTTTTAGAAAACCGATTTTTGACATTTGTGAATCGATTCAGAATCGTCCACGTCTGCATCGCGATGCATCTAAGAATCGATTTTTCCCCCACCCCTAGGAACGGGGGCCAATCAGGGGCCAATCAGATTTCAGCAGGGGCCAGGGCCCCTGTGGCCCCGCCTCTAGAACCGCCCCTGCCGTGAGATGTTTTAAAAAGTGGTGGGGACAATATCGACCCTGGCAAAAACTGGTGGGGACATGTCCCACCCGTCCCACCCGCAAATTACGCCTATGGGTATATATGAGTTATATACTGAAGGTTTTTACAGAGGGGTTTATTCATAAATAGTTTGTCTGGCTTTATACAACGTTTTATTCCTTGAAACATGGTAAATCTTTTTGTTTTTTTATTTGGCTGTTGACAGTATTTTCAGATATATGGAGCGATAAAAAGAGATATGCAAAATCCCCAATGGGGATATGTCAACAAAATAAAACAATAATTTTGAACCTGGCTTTATTCAATGTTCAGATTTCTGTTCTGGAAATTTATGGAAGTTAATTAGATAATGCCTGATTTGCATTTTTAAACATAACATTTCAGAAAACTGGTAATGCAAAAAAGGTTAACAATTCTAAATTTAATGTGGAATTATAGTGATATCTATTAGGTAATTGCTTTAAACTACTGTATTCACCAGGGGTGTCTTGCCATGAATTCATGTGTAATGATTTGAATGTGTGTGTTAGATGAGTGGGATCCAGGCAACCAGGAAGACTCTGACTCGGACCGGCTTACGGGTTTGGAGGACTTTGGGATTCTTCTGAGACCTTTGGGTCTGAGTGAGAAGAAGCCCGTGCCCGACCCCATCCCCTTCATGGAACACGACCCTCTTGGAGCTCTGGTCAGTGGCCTGGCCACTGGTGACAACAACCTTCTTTACAAAGGTAATATTCTCATAATCAAAAGCTATGTTTACAGTTGTCCGATACATATTGCATGTAAGAGCTTCCCAAAATCACAGTGAAATGCATCACATTGTTGTTTATTCATTGTGTGTAGGTGTTGTTAGCACTGAGCTGAAGAGCTCCTCGGTTCCTCTGAGTCTAGGGGAGCAGGCAGCATCCCTTCGGGAACCCCAGGAGAGACTGTTGGCTCTGAGGAGAGTCACCTCCACCACTCAGATCCTGCTAGCCTACAGTATGGTGATGAGAGCTCTCTCACAGACCTACTCCAGGTAACAACCACTCGCTCACCTCCGCCTGACTGCCCTGCAGAATATCACCTTCACAGCGAGTCTGACATGTCACACTGTGATTGATCCATCAATGTCTGACTGACCTCAGCCTTGCAGAATTCCATCATTCACTCACAAAAATGTTTTACCCTTCCCTTGGCCCTTTAATTTAATTTGACCAGTTTGTTCATTCTTTCAAATACTAATACAGGTATATTACTCTGTTCTTTTTAACACTGTTTACTTCATTTAAATGCATTCTGCACAATGCATTCTCACAGTCATAAATCCCTTCAGACATATCCAGAATCTTCTTACTGTGATGATCCATCAGATTCTGACTGATTTTTCCAAGATGTTTAATGGTAAATAACTCACCAGGAATTCAACCCCTTCCTTACAATCAACCACATGCTCTCATTTAGATCTGCCTCCATCCAGTTAACATCATATGGATAGAACCAAGTCCCTGTCCCTGTCCTGTCTTTTTCTGTAATCTGTTTTTCAGATGTGCATAACAATACAAAACAAATAATCTGTTGCTACTTCCATTACATCGCAACATAGTCTGTTTTTATATACAAATGTATATATACAATGTGTATATGTTATTGTACATTACGATGTACATTATGAACTGTCTCTCAAAGCTCTCTCTGTCCCTGTGTGTTACAGTAGTTCAGTGTGTAATCAGTCCAGTGGTCTGGAAGCTCTGGGTCTGGCTGACATCCGTATCCTGGTGCGACTGATGTGTCTGGCAGCAGGGGGGCGTGTCCAGACTGTCCACACAGGCGTGGACCAGCAGGGGATGGGGCGTGGCTCTGTGAACGATCGCACAGGCTCCGCCTTTCTGTCGTTCCTCAGTTCAGCAATCGGCAGTTTAGTGGCCCACAGTCCTGCTGCCTACAGAGAGTTAGTGGATATCTGCACCCAGGTACACACACTCTCACTCACACACTCTCTCTCTCTCTCTCTCTCTCTCTCTCTCTCTCTCTCTCTCTCTCTCTCTCTCTATCTATCCATCCTCCCTACTACTCTGCTAATGTTTCTCACCTCATTATCCTTGTTACGCTCTTCATCATTCTCTCCTTTGAGCTCATTTAATCATCCTGTCTTCCTCCTAATCATGCTGTCTCACCTGCATGTCCTTCCTCTCAGGATCTCATGGCAGCAGCTACAGGGATGAACATCAGTGCTATCAGCGATCCGCAGCAGAGAATGAGGCAAAGCTCCGCCCTGAAGGGAGCGATGCAGGAGCCGAGAGAACTGACTCCGCCCACCTTCCTGGTCACACAGAGTCTGGTGTCCCTCCTGACTGAGAAAGGCATCCGATTCCGTTACAAGGTGGAAAGAAGCGAATCCACTGAATCAAAGGGTAAAAAATTACATTTTCTTGACTCAAACAGGTACATATATATATTATATGGTTATAATTATTTTTTATATAATAAAAACATTTTTTTATTTCATGCTCCATAAAAGTTTTGTTTAATTTAGACCAGGAATTCCCAAAATGTATTGTCAGCCAAACCCATTGGACCTAAAATGATTAATTGATCAATTAACATTTTAAGTTAATGTTTAAATAATTTAACAGCACATTTGCATATTTATGGTGCTTTGACGGTGGTTAAACAGTAATACAATATTTATTTAAATAAATTAATAAAATAAAATATTTCTTTTTTTAGTATGTGATTATATTTGATTATTTGATTTATTTTTAGTTAGTTTAGTCTAACTAACCAGTGATCATGAATGACTGGAAAAGTCATGGACAGTGGTTTTGGGAACCCTGCTGGTTTTGGTTCTAGTGACTCACTTGTCTACCCATATATCAACTTTAAATGCCAATAAAAGATTTGCTATTAATTTATCCTAATTAACGGCACATGTCATTGGACAGAAGGTGGAACCCCTCCACCCTCAGGTCCGCCTCTCTCTCAAGCAGGGGTACGGGTCGGACCGCTGGAGCTGACTAATGCGCTCGCTGCCTGTGCCCTGTCGGCCAGGCTGACCAGCAGACACCGTCAATGGGCAACACAACAGCTGGTCCAGGCCCTGGCGGTTTTTGAGAAAGACAACACCGCCAGACCCCAGACATACAGTGACATGGCCGGAGATCTGCGCAAGTGCCCCGTAAGGAAGCTGGAAGGACATCAGAACAGGGTAAAGAGGACAGAGATAGAACACTTATAGAAAAAATGTATTCATTGGTACACAACTGCTAATAGACACAATCAGAAAGTTTGATGCTTAACCTGCTTAAGCTTTGCATTAAAATTTAAATATATTTAAATAAAAATAATATGTTATATACATGTATATTAGATTTTTGTAAAAGAAAATAATACTTTTATTCAGCAAGGATGCATTAAATTGATCAAAAGTGACGGTAAATACTTGTAAATAATGTAAATAACAGTAAATAATGTTAAAATAATACAGAAGATTTGTATTTCATATTAAAACCATATTTTGAACTTTCTATTTTTCAAGTTCTGAAAACATTGTATCATGCTACAATGTTTTCAACATTGATAATTATCTGTCTATCTATCTATCTATCTATCTATCTATCTATCTATCTATCTATCTATCTATCTATCTATCTATCTGTCTGTCTGTCTGTCTGTCTCATTCTAAATATAAACAGAGCTATTCTTACTGTGAACTTTGTCCAGGGCATCACAGAATGTCTTAACTTGTTTGTAATTGGCTGTTGTGTTTGTAGGTGAGCAGCTGCAGCTGGAATACAGAACAAGGTCTGTTGGCCACCGGCTCACAGGACGGAACGGTTCGACTGTGGGCCATAACACCAAACACAACAGAGCTGCAGCACACACACACCTGCACTGTCAGGTGAGACTCCTTGCTTTTCGTCTCTTTGATTAGGATAGGGAGAAATCCAAATGTTTCATAGGTCTGATGGGAAATACATTTTTCTGTAGAATGAGATGGAAATGGATGCTTTGGGCTCTGACAGCTCTGTGTTTGTGTGTGTCTTCTCTGCAGTGAGGACGCTCAGAGCTCAGATGGGTCGATGGGATCTCATCTGCTGTCTGCTGTCTTGTGGAGCGCAGGGGGAACTCTACTGGCTGCGTTCCAGAACAAACTCATCAACATCTGGACCATCAACGGTCAGACCAGCATTACACTGTCACATACCTGCACACACACAGTTACAGCTCTTCTGCTGCCAAGTCTTGTGTAATCGAACATGTATAATGTACTTGATAGTTGATTGTAAGAGTAACGCCAGCACTCTTCTGAAAATGCCTTGCTATACGGAATATCCGTGGAACTGTTACTAGTGTCTGATTTCGTAAATCGTTTGTTTCTGAATATAAAAATGTCAACACAATGTGACGTACTTGCTCTGGCACTAGTTTTGGATGAAGAGATGTGCTTGTTGTTGTCATTTGTTATCGTTGTACTAGCAGAATGTGACGGTTGGTCGGTGTGGTATCTATATCTATATAGATATATTTTTAATAAACACAATTACTAAAACTAACTGAAATTAAATTGAAACTGGAAATATAAACTAGCAAAATATTAGTGTATATTTTTCATCTAATATTTATTTTTATTTTATTTCAATTTTATTTCAATTACTGTAAAATTTAAATATCAACCAAAAAAAGTTTGCGTCATTTTTGCCAAAAATGTTTGAGTGATGGGGCTAGTTGTTATGCAGTTCTATGGTGTTCTATGCAATGTTTTTCACAAATTCTATCATCTTTTAGTGGTGCTTGTCTTGACTAATAATTTCATAGTCTAACATTCCCAATCCAGCCAAATCCTGATGGATAGAAACGTCCCGCAGTATATATACGTGCATCTGAAAATGTCCTGGACATATTGGATTTAGTACAAGCACCTTTATTTGTGTTTGTCTTCTTTCCTGTAGGTACTCAGGCACACATAGAGGCTCAGTCGTCCTGGGTCACGGCGCTCTCATGGGTTCAGACCTCCTCTCCGTTCCTCAGTCAGGAAGCCTGTAGTCAGGTCAGTCCTCCTGAGAGTCTGCTGGTGGGACGGCTGGACGGCTCCCTCTGCTGGCTGGAGGTCACAGAGGACTTGAGGGTGGAGAGAACAGAGCTCACTCACTGCCACAGAAAAGAAGGTTGGTGGCAAAAAAAGTGCTAAAGATCTCTCTGTTTTAATGTGCTTGGAGAAATTCTGTAGCGAATGAACTTTGTGTGTGTTTTTCCTCCTGTTCAGCACCTCAGTGTCTGGCCTGGTACAGTGTTGATAAACCCTTTGCTGTGGGCTATCCTGATGGCAAAATTCTCCTCGCAACAGCAGAGAGCTATGAAACCGAGCCACCCATTCTGCTAACAGCATTTCCTGTGAGTAAGAAGTCATCAAAACACTCATGCGCTGCATGTGAAATCGCATACTTTCTGAGTTGGTACCAGGTAGACACCAACTCATTTTAATGATTCAGTTTACATTTACATTTAGTCATTTAGCAGATGCTTTTGTCCAAAGCGATTTACAATTAGGACTAAATTAAGCGAGTCATCGTGAAGAGGCAAAAACAACGCAAGAAGTGCTCAAAATATGAAGTTCAGGCATTGTTCAGAGTAGCATAAGCCCGATAAGCGAGGATTAAAGGAAAAATAGTTGAATAGTTGAAATTCAGTTGAATCGAAGTTTGTAAGCATTTATAAATCACTAGACTGTAAGTGATAAGTGACGTGGATTTAGAAAATATTTTCTTAGTTAGTTTTTTATATATATATTTTTTTTTATTGATCTGATTTGTGTGACATCATTAAAGGAGTAAAAACACTCTCATTTATATAATTGAATCAATACTGATGTTAGTTCCTAGTAGTTAGGAATAGTAGCTTTTAAATATTTACACTAACATTCAAAAGTTTGGGGTCAATGCGATTTATGTAATGATACTGAAAATTTAGCTTTGCATCACAGGAATAAATTACATTTTAAAATATATTAAATCAGAAAATATTTATTTTTAATTGAAGTAATATTTCACAGTATTACTGTTTTTACTGTATTTTCGATCATATAAATGCAGCCTTGATGAACATGAGAGCTTTCAAAAACATTAAAGATTCAGTATTTAATCACAAAAATAAATGTCATTCTTAAATAAAATGCTACATGGGGATTGGAACACTTTTAAATGATGACCCATTTTTTTATATAAATAAACCATACAAATAAACTGATTTAATAAAATAAAACGTCTTAACTCTACACAGCCTAGACAGTTTGGGATTTTGTGTGAAACCCAACCCATTCTTTTACACAAATAAACCCATATTTTTTGAGAGTGACGCTTTTTATTATTTTTTTTGTTTTCCAGGAGAGTGTGAGTGCACTCAGGTGGGACCCTACAGGACATCTGCTGCTGTCTGTTGGCCGCTCTGAGGTGGTGAAGATATGGGGTCGTGCCAGCGGCGCGTGGGTCACCCTCCACTCTCTGTTCCACACGGGCAACGTCAACACGGCCGAGTGGTGCCCTCTGCCCGGGAGAGGGGCGGAGCCTCGTCTTATGATGGCAGTGTGAGTGTGGCATATGTTTAATAATCATTAAAGCAGACATATATGTTCAGAACTAGTGCACATTAACATATTCCCAACCGCTTCAGTATTTAGCAACTTGCTGGTGGTGTTACTACTCATTTCACATGTGAAAAAGTGAGCCAATACTAACAGAATCCATTTACATATAGAATTAAGCAAGAGGAGATGTGGTTGACACAGAAGGCGGAAAGTCCTGCATACGCCAATAGATACGAAATTCTGTCGTTTTCACTTGAAGATCCAGTTATGACATGTTGATTAAACATTACAATTTAAAATTTGCATTTACAAAATAGATAGGGTGTATTTTCATTTCATGCCGACTTTAAGGTCTTAGGGGGGGTGAAAATAGAGGAAAATGTGTTAAATTAAATTACGACAGCTTTGGTGGATGAAACCTTGACTAACATTATAAGTGGCTTTAAAAGGTGCTGCAAAAGTGTATAATATGGCACTTTTATTATTTCTTCACACCATTTACTTGAATAATGGGTAACAGATATCTCAGAGGAGCTTTTGAGAGCTTTAAACCTGTACTTCATGAAGTATTTTTAGGATATGTAGACATTTAGCTGTCATGTTGGTACTCAAGGATGCACAGGTGTATAATCCGTCATCCAAGTGTTTTGATTTTCCTTTCTTCATTTCCTCAGTGGATGTCAAAATGGCCTCCTGTATGTGTGGACTCTTCCTCAAGGGGGCACTAATGTCTCAGTGCCCAATTTCCTCACCCCATCTACCAGCCAAGACAAGAGCAGTGCCATCAAGGTCAGAATAATATATTTATCTTTTTTTTGGGAGATAATTTGCTTGGGATAAATTAAGCTGTCTTATTTATTACCTGTTTAACCTTACCTTTTAATTCACTTTCGCGCTGTTAGATTAAATGTGTCTCTAAAGAAGTTTTTTGTGTGTGTGTTTCAGCGAGGAAATGCTAAATGTGTGTTCCGACTAAGTGGACACATTACCGCGGTAAAGACGCTGTCATTTTGCCCCAGTGGGCTTGCTCTGGTGTCTGGAGGAATCGGAGGGGTGCTCAACATCTGGTCTCTCAGGGTGAGTCAAACGCTTCTTTTTGGCGTTTCTTTTATTAGCTTTACAAAACTCCTGTTTTTGATTGTAAACACTCCTCTCATCTGTTCTAGGATGGTTCAGTCCTGCAGACTGTAGTTACAGGAATGGGCTCTGTAGTTTGTACCACCTGGATACAACACATAGGGGTGACTGCTTGTTCTGGAAGGTCAAAGGTACTAAATACTTCCGGAAAATGTGTTTAATTTAATAAATATTTAATTTAAAAATGGTTTAAGCAATGCTTAATGCATGTACCTATCTGTTTCTCCAATCTCAGGATGTTTTGCTAATTCGCTGTACCCCAGACTGGATCTCTCAGAATCACATTCTGGCCTCCTGCCGCTCTGTTCTACGCAGTCAGGGCATTCTGGGATTGAATCGTGCTCCCTGCATGGCTGTCTTTCTTGAGCGCCTTCCCACACTGCTTCAGGAGCAGTACAGCTATGAAAAGGTACATACACTTTCTCATCAAAACTGAAAATTCTAAATTAGCTACATATATTGTCCTTTTAATGAGTTATATTTTGCTCTCTTCATGTTATGGCTGATAACTATGAAGGTAAAAGAGTAGCAAAACTCAAGAGCATGTCGATGTGAATTTGAGAACTTGTACAATAAATATTCGTACTTGTACGCTAAAATTTACACTCACAGCTCCGATGTGAAAACCTGTAAAATACAAATCTGAAGCTGACTTTTGAGATTTGCACTCGCAGACAATAGTCACAAACCTGTATTCTGAATTTGAAGCTGCAGACAAGTAGTCACAAATGTGTAAAATGCCATTCACAAAAATACAATGACAGACAAACCTGTAGTACATAGTTGCACTTATTCTTTCATTCACGTTCGCAGTACAACCACAATTAGGCACTTGCAACTTCTCAAATCTGTCACTGCAATTTCAAATGTCGCGCCTTGACTTTTGCTACTCTTTTCGCGTTATATTAGATGCAAAACTAACTTGTGCACTTGCAACTCAGTGGCGGCGAGAGAGAAAGGCGGGGGAGGGGGCAAGGGGGCAAAGGAGTCATTTTATTGGTTGGCGCCTAGCCAATGAAATGGGACCTATTTTGTACGCAATGATGTCATGAAATCCTCCTCTGAGACGTTCTGAACGGGGCTTAATGCATTAGACAGTGATATTAAAAGAAATACATGATATTATCAAACTCAGTAAACACCATACTAATAATGCATACTATGTACAGAAAAGCAGATGAGCCCAGAATATAAACGCAACACGTTTAATTACAAGTTAAGCGTTTCCCTCCCATAGAAAACCAAGAAAACGCTTAATGGACCAACGGTTATATTAGGTATTTAATATGTTTAGGTAATAAAATATGCTCATAAAACAGGGAAATCTGTAATTATATGTGTCCTTTGTGTTAAAATGAGTTCTTATGACATAGCAACACTAAACTCCTAGAACACTATAGAAATGACAAAACTGTATTGCATACATTAGAATAACTGACACATATTTGCCTCAATTCTGACCCAGTCTGAATCTGAGTTTCTGCGGTTCTGAGAATCTTTTGAAAAGAATTCGTCAATAGAAAACTGCCTCCCTGAATTCCAGTTAATACGAACACAGCAGGAAAGGAAAAAATTGAACTTCTATTCAGATAACAAAGAAGTATATAATCAACCTTTTAAGATAGAAGAATTAATACACTCTATAAAATGTTCACATGATACTGCTGTTGGTCCAGACAAAATTCATTATCAATTCTTAAAGCACTTACCCCAAAGTATATTATCTCTTCTTTTGGATAACTTCAATCTTGTATGGTCTTCTGGACAAATACCACCCTCTTGGAAAGAAGCAACCGTAATCCCAATACCTAAACCAGGAAAAGACCATACAGATCCAAATAATTATCGACCAATCGCTCTTACCAGTTGCCTCTGTAAAACAATGGAGAGAATGGTAAATAATCGACTTGTTTGGACACTGGAATCGAAGAAACAAATAAGTGATTATCAATGTGGCTTTAGACGTGGAAAGTGCACTTTGGATCAATTAATCCGACTGGAAACTTATATCAGAGATGGTTTCATTAGAAAAGAACATGTTGTCGCTGTCTTTTTTGATTTGGAAAAAGCATATGATACAACATGGAGATATGGAATCTTAAAAGATCTTTACCACATGGGTTTTAGAGGACGATTACCCATCTTCATTTTAAATTTTTTGGCTAGCAGATATTTTAAAGTCCAAGTAGGAAACATCTTGTCGGATATTCACAAACAAGAACTTGGAGTTCCTCAGGGAAGTATTCTCTCTGTCACTCTTTTCAGCATTAAAATAAACAGCATTGAGAATATCATCGGATCTAATATATTCTGCAGCCTATATGTGGATGATCTCTGTATCTGTTATAGGGGGAAGAACATGAGTACAATTGAAAGGCAACTGCAGTTATGTATTCACAAAATATATCAGTGGTCAGTTGAAAATGGATTCAAGTTCTCTAAATCAAAAACAGTTTGTACCCACTTCTGTATCCAGCGATCCCTTCATCATGATCCAGAACTCTTCATTAATAGAGAACCGATTAATGTTGTTAAGGAAATCAAGTACTTGGGTCTTCTATTTGACAACAAAATGACTTTCATTCCTCATTTGAAATCACTAAAAAACAAGTGTCTTAAAGCTATGAATATAATGAGAGTATTGGCAAAAACAAAATGGGGAGCAGATTATATTGTTCTTTTGAGACTCTATAGAACACTAATTCGTTCCCGTCTTGATTATGGAAGCATAATATATGACTCTGCCAGAAAATCATATAAGCAGATGCTTGACTCAGTACATCATCAAGGCTTACGACTTGCCTTGGGAGCATTTAGAACTTCGCCAGTGCAAAGTTTGTACATTGAAGCCAATGAACCTTCTCTTCAAAATAGACGATTGAAGCTCTCACTCCAATATGCTGTCAAAATAAAGGCAAATAAAACCAATCCTGCTTATTCTACAGTCTTCAACCCACAATTTACTCCTTTGTATGAGAGCAAACCTAAAAGCATCAGATCTTTTGCTATTCGTATTAAAACACATTTGGAGAACTTAAATACAAATTTGAACATTTTAAATCAAATACAATTCAATTCTATATCTCCCTGGAAATTAAAGAAGCCTAATATCAATTTGGATTTGGCTCATCAGAGGAAAGGAGTGACCCATCCAAATGTATATAGACAGCAATATTTGGACATAAGAAACCAATTCCCTTTTCACGTACCTGTATTCACAGATGGTTCGAAGGTGGAAAATAGTGTAACGGCAGCAATGGTGACTGGACATCAACGCTATGGAATCCGTATTCCAAAACAGTGCTCAATTTTTTCTGCTGAAGCACGTGCTTTACTTTTAGCTTTGGAGCATATTGAAAATGCACAACAAAAAAAATCTATAATTTTTACAGACTCGAAATCTTGTCTTCAAGCATTGGACACTTTAAAAACTGATCATCCTTTAGTGGACTGCATTTTAACAAAAGTGGATTATCTACTAAATCAGTTCTTCAGTATTGTCTTTTGTTGGGTTCCAGGACATGTTGGTCTTTCAGGAAATGAACGAGCTGATGCAGCTGCTAAGGACGCTCTTAATCAGGAAGTTAATGAATGTCAAATTCCTCCTTCAGATATGAGACCGATTATTAATCGATATATTTTAAATAAGTGGCAAGAAGAGTGGAATATGCACAAGAATAATAAATTGTATGGAACTAATCCGGAAATTACAAATAGACTTTTTATTAATTTTAAAACTAGACTTGATCAAGTTGTCTACACTAGATGTCGTGTGGGTCACACAAGTTTGACCCATGGTTTTTTGCTTAAGGGTGAAGATCCAACTCTATGCATGTTTTGTAAAATTCCCTTATCTGTTAAACATATTTTATTGGATTGTCCTGGACTTATTACAAGCAGAATGCTCTTTTACAAAGTTACTTCACTTAAGGACATATTTAATGAGATTATGCCTGAAAAGGTTTTGGAATTTTTATCATGTGTTAATTTAAAAAATCTCATATAATATGACTTGCTGTGTTTAATTGTTTTGTTTTTTATTGTATTTATATGATATTTGTATTTTTGTAATTGTATTTTTGCCATGAAAATAGCTTTGAGTGCTGACATGGCATTAAATAAAATAATCTGAATCTGAATCTGCGGTTCTGCTGGAACATTGACTCTTTGCCCAGTTCTGCTGCAGATTTTCACTTAACAGTCTCTCTGTATTAACAGCTGATTATGTCCTTGGTTAAACTGCAGTCCTGTGAGAGAGTTCACACTGCAGCGTCTGCTCTGATAAATGAACTGCAGCTCTCTGGGTCAACGACACCTCAGCACCACCTATTTTTACTTCATTGGAGCTTTTTAAACAGCCCAAGTACTTTAAATATTAAAATGTTCCTGTTTATGTCAGTAAAGTTATTGAGATGCAATAGTTGAATGAACATCACACATCAGATATTCCAAAACAGCTCTGTAAAAACCATCAAAGAAACTTTCCATGAAGCTTTTAGCTTGTACACTTTCAGTCAAACATTAGGAATATGAAGATATTTTTATTATGTTCATGTTATGTTATTTGTTCTAAAATACACTAAAAACAGTAATATTGTGAAATATTATCGCAATTTGAAATATGTTTTATTCAATATATATATATTGTTATTATTATTTATTTATTTATTTATTTAATTATCTATTTTTTTTTTTTTTTAGAAATGAATACTTTTATTCAACAAGAACATTACATGGATGGAATGTGACATGCTGTTCTTTAAACTTTATATTCATCAAAGAATTCTGAAAAAAAAAGTAGCACATTTTGCACAAAAAATATTTAGCACCAAAAACAGTTTTCAATATTGATAATTATAAGAACCATTATTAATAAAAAACTTTAAAAAAAAACTTAAAAACTTAGCACAAAATCAGCATATTGGAATGATTTCTAAAGGTGGCACTGAAGACTGGAGAAATGATGCTGAAAATTCAGCTTTGCTATAAGAGGAATCAATTATATTTTAAAATATATTCAAAATAGAAAACCTAATAATATTTCACAATTCCACACTATTTTTGATCAAATAAATGCAGCCTTGGTGAGCATAAGAGACTTCTTTCAAAAACATAAAAAACTTAATTATTCTAAACTTATAACAGGTAGTGTATTGTAATGCATTACAAAGGTATTCTCTGTGCATTTTAGGTATTATATCACTTCATATTCCTTCATGTGTGTCTTGCTCCTCAGAGTCATGTGATGGCGGGTGATCAGTTGACCCACAGTGCCTTTCTTCAGAGTCTGGCCACACTGGCCGTGGGTCTCTTCTTGGATCACTTACTGTGCCGTCAGCCCAGACCTCCTCATCACAGCGGGACGGGGCCTGATCGGGACGGGGCCCCTGGATCCTTCTGCCCCTCAGAGTGGAACTGGCTTTCCACATATTCAACCACAGTGAAGAGCGCAGAGGCATTTGCTCGTGGTACGCCCTTCCCAGAAGCCTTCATCGCACCTGAGTTCCATCATTCTGGAGCCACAGAGTTCACCAAACCTCTGGTAAGAAGCTAAGGAAGCTGAAGTTAATCCTTGTCAAATCTGTAATTTAGCTAATTGGATATTTAAAGGAACAACATTCTACACTGTTTTTAGCATGCTAGTGAAGTTTTTTGCACCAAAAACAGTTATAAATGACTTATTCATGACAGTCATATATATTTGACTGTTCCACTGACCCTTTGGAATTTTAAAGGTATACTATGTAACTTTTTTTTGTTCAAAATTTACAAAATGTATGTAATGAGCATGTACATCATGAATCTATCTTCCAAACTGTGTTTTTGTCTTATCCCGAATCACTACAGTACTCCAGTAATAAGTGTACTTGGTGTACATATTTACAAATTCAAATAACTTTTTTTCTTGGTATTAAATCTTGTAATGTTATGATTCATTGTTTCAACAGAGCACAGATAATCCTGTTTTCCATAATATGCCTCTTAAAGGAGAAGTTCACTTTCAAAAAAACTTTTGCTGATAATTTACTCACCCCCATGTCATCCAAGATGTCCATGTCTTTCTTTCTTCAGTCGCAAAGAAATTAAGGTTTTTGATGAAAACATTCCAGGATTTCCCCCCATGTAATGGATTCTATTGGGACCCAAACGGTAGAAGGTCCAAATGACAGTTTAAGTGCAGCTTCAAAGGGCTTTAAACGATACCAGACGATGAATAAGGGTCTTATCTAGCGAAACGATCGGTCATTTCCAAAATAAATAAAAAAGTTTAAGTTTTATAAGCACAAACGCTCGCCTTGCTCTGTTCTGTGATGCGCGTTGAAGACGTCACGTAATACGCAATTACGTTGAAAAGGTCACACTTGACGTGTTTACAAATGTGCGGAAGGAGGACCATATACACATTTTCAAATGTATTTGTGTCAGTTTATCGTTTAAAATGCCCATTTCGTGTGCGTATCCTGGGTGTTTTAATATTAAAAAGCCAAAAAGAACATTTTCTTCAGGACAGAAATTTTTCAAGCGTGACCTTTTCAACGTAATTGCGTATTACGTGACGTCACGAACGCGCATCACAGAACAGAGCAAGGCGAACATTTGTGCTTATAAAACTTAAACTTTTTTATTTATTTTGGAAATGACCGATCGTTTCGCTAGATAAGACCCTTATTCATCGTCTGGTATCGTTTAAAGCCCTTTGAAGCTGCACTTAAACTGTCATTTGGACCTTCTACCGTTTGGGTCCCAATAGAATCCATTACATGGGGGGAAATCCTGGAATGTTTTCATCAAAAACCTTAATTTCTTTGCGACTGAAGAAAGAAAGACATGGACATCTTGGATGACATGGGGGTGAGTAAATTATCAGCAAAAGTTTTTTTGAAAGTGAACTTCTCCTTTAAAGGTTATTTTGAAATGAGAATTTATGCAGAGTTTCTTTTGTTCTTTTTATAGGACAACAGTAAATGGAGTTTCATGATGGATGAACAACTCATGTCCTGGGCGACCAGCAGACCTGAAGTAAGTCTGTGTGTTCCTGGACGTGTGTGAGGTTTAGCAGATATGTGAAAGTGTGCGTTAAGGCATCCGGATCTTCCTCGATCTTCCTCATTCGTCTCTGTCAGTATAGTCTTTGTGTTCAGCATTGTTCTTTCAGGCAGTTTTTTATCGCTCTTCACATGTTTTTATTCATTCTTCTTTTATAAATTACCTCACACAAACTCTACCAGCTAGCTGCACACACAACCTGGCTGTCTCTACATAAAACTCTTTTTGTCCTCATAAAAAGCATATCTCTGTGCATTTTTTTAATCTTTACAGCTTGCTGAATTGGCTATTTAATGGACATGGCCTTATTTCGCATCAGTACATTGAGATTGCATTAAAGAAAAATGCTTTGTGTATAAAGGAAATAATGTTGTTATTTTTAAGTGTCCCAGTTAGGCTTTTGCAGATATTACCTTTCATTTAGTGTGTAATATCTGTTTGTGAATGTAAAAGGTCTGCAAAGTTTCAAAGATCAAAGTGCACAACAAAGTTATGGTAACACTTCAGTTTAGGGTCCAACTCTCACTATTAACTAGTTGCATATTAACATACATATTACTAGGATATTGGCTGTTTATTAGTACTTATAAAGCATGTATTAATGCCTTATTCTGCAATGACCATAAATCCTACCCAATACCTAAACTACCTTACTAACTATGAATAAGCAGCAATTAAGTGTTTATTGAGGCAAAAGTCATAGTTAATAGTTAGTTAATAGTGAGAATTGGACCCTAATCTAAAGTGTGATTTTCTCCCAAAAGAAATAACCATTCCTGAACTGTCTTAAACGAGTCATCTGTAGATCCAGTAATTCTTCTTGCACTAACCTATGTAGGTTTGGAACAAATTTGCATAATACCAGCCTATGGTCTTCATTGGCTGCCCGTGAACCGCATCAATCGTGTCGTCGAAATGTAGAAATACGTTTTTCCCGCGGTGAAACCGACTCCATCGTTATAGTTCGTATCACTGTGTATCAAGTGCTGACCTTGGATGCATGTAAACCTATTGGAGGTGACCTCCAAAACAAAAGTATGAACCTTAAAAATAGCATAATATGGGCAGTTTAAACATCTTATTTGAATCTAATAAAATTGGGTTTGTGTGTTTTACAGGACTGGCAGCAGGGTGGTAAAAGTGAGGTGTACCTGTGGGGTAACGGACGTCACGGGCAGCTGGCGGATGCTGGAACCAGCGCATCTGTGCCCAGCCTTGCGCCCTCCCTCTCTCAGACTCAACAGGTGGAGTGCCAACACATGCAAAACTACCACAACACATGTTCATTCATTTAATGAAAGAGTTATCCTATCCGTTTATGTCTGATGTGTGTTTCTCTTAGGTGGTGTGCGGTCAGAACTGCACATTCCTGGTTCAGGCTAATGGTTCAGTTCTGGCTGTAGGGGAAGGCAGTTATGGGCGACTCGGACAGGGTAACTCAGACGACCTCTACACCCCAACTATCATCTCAGCTTTACAAGGTAATACAAATAACTTGAATTCAATGTAATGTCCTTGTGCAGGAAATATATATATTGCATGTATTGCATGGAATATGATTTATTTATTTTTTTCCTGTAATAGGTTATGTAGTGACACAGCTAGTGACATCATACGGGTCAGATGGACACTCACTGGCTCTCACCGAGACCGGAGAGGTGTTCAGCTGGGGTGATGGGGATTATGGGAAACTCGGCCACGGGAACAGCGAACGGCAAAGGCGACCCAAACAGATCGAGGCTCTGCAGGGAGAGGAAGTTGTGCAGGTATAGGAAATCACTGTCCAAGATAATCGCCAAAACCATCACATGATCCACTTTCATTTGAACAACCTTTCCCCTTCTCAGCTGGCCTGTGGGTTCAAACACTCAGCTGTCGTCACAGCAGACGGAAAACTCTTCACCTTTGGCAGCGGAGATTCTGGACGCTTGGGGCAAAGGTCAACTTCGAACAAGATGATCCCGGAGAGGGTTACAGCATTAGATGGATGTCACATTGGACAGGTGCTACTTTGTCTTGTTTTGACTTTCATGCTACTGTGTGTGTATATGACCTTTGACCAATGCGTGATGGCCTGTAGATGACCTTTCCTCTCTTGTTTAGGTGTCATGTGGTATCAATCATACTTTGGTCCTCTCATCAGACGGCCTGACCGTTTGGGCCTTCGGAGATGGTGATTATGGTAAACTGGGTATCGGGCCATGCACAGTGAAGTGCTACCCACAGGTACCGTCGTACTGATCTTCTCACTGGCTGATCATTAGCTAAAATACTGTTCAAAGTTTGGGTTTGGTAAGATTTGGTCAGATATTTTTGAAAGAAATCTCTTATGCTCACCAAAGCTGCATTTATTTGATCAAAAATACAGTAAAAACAGTAACTTTGTGAAATATTTTTACAATTTAAAATAACTGTTTTCTATTTTATTATATTTTGTTATGTAATTTATTCCTGTGATGGCAAAGCTGAATTTTCAGCATCATTAATCCAGTCTTCAGTGTCACGATCCTTCAGAAATCATTCTGATATGCTGATTTGGTGCTCAAGATACATTTATTATTATTATTATTATTATCAATGTTGAATGATAAATGCCCTTAAGGTCACTTTTGATCAATGTAAAGTATCCTTACCAAATAAAAGTAAAAAGAAAATCCTACTGACCCCAAACTTTCAAACAGAACTGTACTGTATGTGTTTTGTCCATTGGCTGATTGACCTGCGTTTCTATTGGTTGGCAGAAAGTGGAGGCTCTTTGCAATAAAGGCATCAAAAAGGTTGGATGTGGAACGCATTTCTCAGTGGTTCTGGCAAAAGATGGGCACGTCTACACATTTGGCCAAGGTAGTCCCTTCAGGAATCTTCATCCAAATGTGTTTGTGTGTAAATGTGGCATCATTTACATTTTTGAAATGAGATGTCTGAACGTAAAGCTGACTGTGTGTTTTTCAAAAGCACCTTTATGATGTTAAGACAGCCCTGATGTGTGTGCATGTTTTCACAGAGCGTCTGATAGGTCTGCCGGACGCCATGCTAAAGAATCACAACCGGCCACAGATTATTCCTGCTTTGGAGGGAGTGTTTATTGAGGACATCGCTGTGGGCTGCGAGCACATTCTTGCTTTATCCAACACCGGAGACGTGTACGCATGGGGCTGCAACTGCGAGGCCCAGGTAAAGTCAGCTGAAATACTGCACTGACCCTTTACCATCATGTGTGATTGGGTGAATATTTAGTTGAGCTTATGTCCTCTATGTGTACATTGCAGCTGGGTCTGGGCCATTCCAATCCCGTCAAAGAGCCCGCTCTAGTTACTGTTCTACAGGGCAAGAACATCAAGCAGATCTCTGCTGGACGCTGTCATACCTCGGCCTGGACCACACCGGCTCTGTCAACCAGAGCATCAGGTACACACCACAGGCTTGGAAACAAATCCTTGTGAGCTGGGTTGGAACCTCATAAGTAAACTTTTTGGAACGCCAACTGTGACTAAAGAGCTTACACATACTGGTGAATTAACCATTACAGAAACATAAAACAATATTTTGGTTATCACCAATACTGTTAGTTTAGGGCAGCTGTGGCACAAACCTTACATTTAGTTCTGAAAAACATCCAGTTCATTAAAGGATCTTTAAAAAAAATATTATCACAAATAATTTCACATTTTCAGCATTGATAATAAAAATGTTTCTTAAGCACCAAATCAGCACATTAGAATGATTTCTGAATACCTTATCTAGTATTCACAAACAACTGGAAAAAATCCTTTATTTATTGGTCAAAATGTATGGAAATCCGCTAATATACACAATTCAGATATGCAATATTTTTCTGCTGAATCCTGGCATAATTCATCTTGTTTAACATCTCCATAGGTTCTGACCTTCTCAGTGAACCGTACTGTTCTAGGATCAGTTCCTCAGCAGTTGGATGTGAGATTTGTTTTTGCATCTCATGTCAACAACTCTGACTCTGTGTTTTGCAGGTTGTTCAGGGATTCAGCTGGGTTTGCCTCAGTCCGTGCCCCCGCAGTATAACGCCCTTAAAGACTGCAGCTCTGAAGTGCTAAACACCCGCCTCAGAGTTCTGTACCACTTCTCTGATCTTATGTACAAGTCCTGGAGGCTTCTGAACCTCGACCCTCGCAGTCAAGTATGCATAATCAATAATAAAACATAAATACACTCACACATTCATATTAATCACTGCATTGCCTGCTGTTTCACTGGAAAGAAACTGTACTCTGATTTCCTGCCAAGAACCTTTCATCATTTTCTAAGCTCAGCTGAATTTGTGTCCAGTGTGAAAGTGTTGTTACGATAGCTGTTTTTTACCTCCAGACTAATAGGTCTCTGTCGCTCGATATCTGAGCAAGGGTTTTGTCTGACCATGTAACTCTCTGGCTGGTTTCCAGGTGAATGCTTCTCGCTACAGCTCAGGTACCGCTGCCATCGTACAAGGCCAACTCCGAGGCCTCCTGTCCCCGAAAGTCAACACTCTTCCTCTCGTTCGCACTATCGGCAGAACCATGACACAAGGAAAGACCTACGGCCCACAGATCACAGTCAAACGGATCTCCACCAGGTGCAAGAATAATTTAACCAAAGCTGCACAATTAATCGAAATAAAACCGAAATTGTGAAAAACCTGGATATATGAATTATCCTACTTTTAAAAGTGTGATTTCTAGACCTGGAAAAGTCTTGTAAATGTAAATCTTAGAGCTCCATGGAAATTTTTGTAATGAATATTAATTTTTCTAGTTTTGCTAAGCTCAGAAATATTGTTTCAGATAGAAATTAGAAAGTTAAATCATATCCTTAATTCTTATCCAATAAATCACAAAAAAGATGGAAAATTCATGGGGCCACAATATTATTGTGGAAAATAGGAGGCCTTGGAGTCAAACGTAAAAGTTTGAGAACCAATGGATTAGAGGAACACAAGAAGTGTGGAGAATAGTGTTGTCAAAAGTACCGACTTCGGTACCAAGTCGGTACTGAAAATTTAAAAATGTGACAATACCGAGCGTTTACACAGATACGCACGGAAAGCACAGGCGTCTATCAGCGGATCCCTATTATATCTGCTGATAGACTGATCTGCTGATAGATGACTGCTTTCCAATGCTCCCATGTGTATCTGTGTAAGCACTCTGAAAATGACATGTCTTTGAAGCGTTGATCATTGTAGCCAATCACAGACTAGATGTTGAGCACATGAACACAATTACCAATCAGAGACATACATGTTGAGAGCGTGAACGCAATGGCCAACCAGAGGTGTTAAAGTTCAACACCGCTCAAAATGCTAGAGGGAAATGCTGGTATCGTCACATTTTTAAAATTTCAGTATCCAGTTGGTACCGAAGTCGGTACTTTTGACAACACTATTAGAGAATGTATAGACAGATAGTTGATAATGTTCGTGTTTTTAGCTAAAGATTTGTTTTTGCCAAATTCACAGGGGGCGCTCTAGCAAGCCCATTTTCGTGCAGATCGCCAAGCAGGTGGTGAACCTGAACCCTACTGAGCTGCGTCTGCCCTCCAGAGCATGGAAGGTGAAGTTGGTTGGAGAGGGGGCGGATGACGCCGGGGGCGTGTTTGATGACACCATCACTGAGATGTGCCAGGTAACTCCAACTCCAACATCCAGGGGGTCGCTTTTCACTGTATTCATGCATTCAAAACCGAATTCTCTTTTCCCAGGAGTTGCAGTCTGGTGTGGTCGACCTTCTTATTCACACTCCTAACAGCACTGCAGATGTTGGTAGTAACACGGACCGGTACGTTGTAGACATTGGGATGTGTAAGCAGAATGTAATAGAGTGCTGCAGTGATGATGGGTTTTTGTAGACCGACCCAGAAGTTCGCATCACCCTGATTCCCTCGACAAAAACCCAATTGTTGTTTTTTTTCATTTGCTTTTGGACTAATTTAGAAAATAAGCTCTGTGACCGACAAAAGTTTATGATTCTTACATGTTTTGTTCATTATGATAATCTTCACAAATGAACACAACTAGCCTGAATACAATCGACGGAAGTAAAAAGTGAAAATGCAAGCTATAAACAAACTACACCACGGTCAAATAACTTAAACATAACCATCATTAAAAAGATGTAAATAAGTTGTTCTAAACCTATATGAATTTCTTTGGTAACCAAACAGTTGATGGGCCATTGAAAACCCAGGACGCTGAAACCGGAAGTGCTAAAATGTTAACTTGTTTCTGGGTTTTGGCCTACAAAAATACGTCATCCCTGCAGCACTGTATTGGTAGAAAAAGAAAAAAGAGACTCTTTTTCTGCTAACCTCCGTTGTCTGGACAGGTTCTTGCTGAGCCCAGCTGCAGTCTCAGATGATCACATGGTGCAGTTTCGCTTCTTGGGGATCCTAATGGCGGTGGCCATTCGAACCAAAAAGCCCTTGGATCTGCACCTGGCGCCGTGGGTGTGGAAACAAATGTGCTGCATTCCTCTGGGAGCCGGCGACCTGGAGGAGGTGGACCTGCTCACGTACCGCTCACTTCAGGGCATCTTACACCTGGACAACAGCGCGATCAATGAAGAGAACTTCACAGTGGTGAGCCATACAGTCCTGAGAGACTAATAGAGATTACCCATCCAGACATCAAACACATCACTTGCTCACTGTCTGGTCTTTTTTCTGGATTTGTAGATGATCCCTCTGGACTCGTTTGTGGCTCACAGTGCTGATGGCACATTGGTTCCAGTGATTCCTGGTGGGCATAACTTCCCCCTGACATTCTCCAACAGGAACGATTATGTGGAGAGAGCCCTGCACTACAGACTTCATGAGATGGACAGACAGGTATCTGCCTCTCTTTTGGACACTTTGTATTTACAGAATGGGATTATATTCACTAAATACTCAATTAAAGCCACAAGTCAACCGAAAATGGAAATTCTGCCATTATTGTTCCAAACCCATATGGGTTTTTTTTCCCATTAAACACCATAGGAGGTTTTAGAAGAATTGTACTGCATGATTTGCATACTGCCATCTTGAGACGCCCCATAATGATAATTAAATAATATGTCAAATCATAATGTTGAAAAAGTGACATGATTAAAATAATCAGATGTTGGGAATTCACTAGGGCTGAACGATTTGTGTGTGGGGGGAAATATGTGATTTTTCTTTGAAAAAATGTAAAATGTGTGAAAAAGTTACAAATGTTATTTTAAAGGTTTGCTGTGCTTGTTTGTAGGGCTGGACAATTTGGCCAAAAAAAATAATATTGTGATAATTAAATCAATATAACTGAAAATGATGATGATAATAATAATAATAATAATGTGATTTTATTATGATCTGTTATTATTTAAAAAAGAATAAAACTGCAGGGTGCTATTAAACGCTTCTCATTACAAATATTATGAAATAATATAATATGACATCGTATTTAGTCAGAATGCACAATAGCTTTGCAATGGCTGCCGATAGAGGAACTTTATTAGTCCTTTCATAATGGTGTAGTATTTTTATGTACAAAAGTGTGCATACACCTGTGAAATCATCAGTATTTTATCTGTTTTCCTGGAAATGTCTAAATGTTCAATGCACTTTTCTGCTAAAAGGGAATTTGTCAACATTTGGAGCATATTAGCATATAGATGATCTCCAAGCTAACAGACATGAACTAAAATCCACAATAACTGACTGAATGAATGAATGAATGAATGAATGGCTTTATTTCGAACATGTAAAAGAAACAATAATAATAATGCAATAAAAGCTAATGGACAAGAAACAAATAAACAAACAAATACTCAACAAAACAGAAAGCAAAACAATATTAACTTATACATGTCTGAAAAGGAGTAGGAAGAAGCATAAGCTTATTTAATCCTACCTCATCTTCACTACTCGTTAAAAATCATCCGGTTGGCCGATCATCTTAATCTGTTTATCTCCACACACCAAGAAATACAAAAATAACATACATAATTACCTATGTTTATATCCACCATAAATAATAAATTGTGTAAAAAATAAATATATAAATAAACTGTGAGAACACCTAGTCAATGACCTTCTTCATCCCTATACCTTGTGAAAACCATATCTTTTGAACGGAGTCATGCTTGTTTGAGCACTAAACTTAATTTGTTCCAAAGCTTCACTCCACATATAGAAATACAAAAACTTTTTAATGTTGTACGGACACAGAAATGTTTAAAGTTGCACTCACCCCTAAAATTATACCTCCCTTCTCTATTAAAAAACAGTTTTTGAATATTGCCAGGAAGTAGGTTGTTTTATGCTTTATACATTATTTGAACATGAACCACATCAGTGAATTTCAATGTCTTTGATTTAAAAAATTTGTGTGATCTCTTTAATCGGTATTATGAATTATCCTTATGACTCTTTTTTGCAACATATGATAGTCTGCATTTATAAGTATTACCCCAAACCTCCACACAGATTGACTCAATGACTCATTTACCTCTCTCTATGTGTAGAGGTAAATGAAAACAACTAATGCCACATAAAGCAGTGTTAGTGGCTCTGCAGTGTATAATAATGACAATAAACTGATCTTGCATGCCAACAGAACATGAGCAGTGTTAATGCAGCAAGTGTGCATCTGTGTTTATGTAGGTGGCAGCAGTGAGGGAGGGCATGTCCTCCATCATCCCAGTCCCGTTGCTCTCTCTGCTCACGGCTCGGCAGCTGGAACAGCTGGTTTGTGGCCTGCCCGAGGTCTCTGTGGAAATGCTGAAGAAGGTGGTACGATACCGTGATGTTACCGACAGCCACCAACTCATTGGCTGGCTGTGGCAGAGCCTCGAGGAATTCACCAATGAGGAGAGAGTCCTGTTCCTGCGTTTTGTGTCCGGACGCTCCAGACTGCCATCCAATCCGGCAGACATCACACAGAAGTTTCAGATCATCAAAGTTGATCGGGTAAGACCACCGTCACATGATTAAATATTACATTTAAATATTATTTTACTTAAATATTTCATTAAAATATGTAAAGTTTGGGGTCAGTAAGATTTTTTTATGTTTTTGAAATAAGTGTATGCATGCATTTATTTGATAAAATTTTGATTTTGAACTACTTTAATATAATTTCAAATATAATTTATTTGGTAAAGCATAATTCCTCCAGTTTTTACTGTCACATGATCCTTCTGAAATTGAAATCTAATATGCTGATTTTTATAAAAATTATTTGATGAATAGAAAGTAAAAAAAAAAAAACGGTATTTATTTGAATTAAAAATCTTTTGTAACATTGTATATGTCTTAGTGTCATTGATAAATTTAATGCATAAACAGATAATTTTATGTACAACTATATATATATATAAAACTGGGGGTAATTTAATATATAATATTATTTTAATATATAATAATGTAATGACTGCAAATGAGATGTAGACAAGATTTCTACACTGAAATTAACTTTTGAATATAAAATTTAGAATTATTTATTTAAAATTCACCCAAAAATGAATTTGGAAATTACTTATTTTATTTATACTATTATTAATGTTTTTTTATGAAAAGGTTCGTAGTCCGTAGATTTGGTAACTAAAAGAGAAGTTACTGAAAGGGTTAGAGTTATCTGCCTATGATTAATCAGCCTGGCTGATTGATTAAAGGTGTCTGGAAGGCATAGTCAGCATACTGTAGTATGTACTTTCCATGCAGTATGTGCATTGTGTCTTTACTTTCTCTTTATGTTCTCTCAACAGCCTATGAACGGCCTTCCTACGGCCCAGACGTGTTTCTTTCAGCTCCGCCTCCCTCCCTACACAAGCCAGGCCATATTAGCTGAGCGCCTACGCTATTCCATCCACAACTGCCCCTCCATAGACATGGACAACTACATGCTGTCCCGCAACACCGACCCAGCGGACGGCTCTGACACGGAGTACTGATGCGGTGCTTGCAAAAACAAAGCACAAAAACAACACAATAACAATCTTATAAATGTCTCCGGCTGCACTTCTTCCTCATACATGCAATACAATTCTCAGTCATAAAGCCTCACGTACGTACTCTCTGCAGCACCCAGAATGCACTGCAGACACCAGTTCTTCCACCTGGTCAAAAGGAGGATATTTAAGCAATTCATTTGTCTATATCGTTGTCAATATCATTCTTGTCTCTGAATGTTGCTTCCTAGAAACGAATTTCTAAAAAATATTACGCCACCATTACAAGCTCTTGTGCCTAGATTGGTCGCGAGGTTTCTCTTGGCGCTAGCGACAGAAACTGGGGTCGGTTTGTCGGTGAGCACTTGGCAGCTAGCTTCCTGTCCCAGTTTATGCCAAAGGCTTTTAAACTACTGTACTGTACTATACGCGATACCTTCTGACTCAGTGGTGGAGGGAAAGTACTGGGAAACGAGCCTCGGAGCAAACGTCGTTGGGGCGTTTGTATGGAGCTAGCTTGTATCTTAAATGAATGTATACTTGCAAATGCCATGCACGTGTGCACTCAACTTTTATTTGCCAAATACTGTACTGATGCTGTACATTATATAGGGTTTAATGAATTTTAGCCTTTTTTTGCAACTGTGAAACAGCGTGTGGAGACGTTTGGTGACTTTAGTGTACGTCTGTGCATTCTCACAGAGCGAGAGTGCAGGTTTGTTACGCTATGCTGATTGATCATCAGTGTTATCATGTGTTTCGGGGCTTCTATGCCTCAGTGCTGGATGTAAAACATATTTTGACTGTTTTTACTGATGTGGTGAACATGCGTTTGACAGGACTTCTGTATGCGGTGGTTTACAGTATTGCTAAATTATTGTTTGTTTGTTTTTTTTCCCCAAAAAAATATTTATCTGAGTGAGCTTTTTGTGTTGGAAGAGAGAAGAATGAGGACTAATGCGGCTGTTGCGCTGTTTTGCACTTTAGAGCTGTATGCATTGCGCTTTAGCATTAGAGGAAAATCTTATTCACTACAATATTTACAGATTCCAGACTCCTTTATCTAGATATTCTCTCATCCTGAGCCACTACTGATATTAGTATCCAGAACTAACTTGAACAACGAAAGATTTCTTTAAGGCTGATTCATTAGGCTACGATATGGTGGCATTTTACAATGCTTAAATTTTAGATTAAGCCATAAAACAAGAATGATTAAAAAAAGTCTACTTAAACTGTATATCTTCTGACGATGGCCTCTCAGATGGAAAATGCACTGTACTGTAAATTAAATTTTGTGTACAGACTTTTGTGTCAGCTTGGTAAGTCACTTTAATTTGATTGTAAATGTTTTTCTTTCTGATTATGCACAGGCTAGTTTTTGTTTATGTCTGCCATGTTTTTTCTGTTTATATTCCAGATATTCTAGCGCAATCAGAGTCTCTCATTTCCAAAGACAAGACAAAGGGAAAAAACCTTGCATTTCCTCTCTGAAGCAGTCTACTCATCCAAAAGATTGGAAGTTGCATGCTATACATATACAGTATGTATATATAATATACACACAGAAAAGATGTGTTTGAAACACAACACAAGTTCAAAAACAAATGGGTTGAACTGTGTTGTCTGATTCACAAACAATTTTGATCATGCAGCCAGTGTAGGCCAATTTTGATTCTTGAAACAAATCTTCTTATGAATCATATTTATATTAATGAATAGACTACCATTCAAAAGAGTCAAATGTTTTGAATGAAATTAATATTTTTAGTCAGCATGGATGCATTAAATTGATAAAAAAGTAACAGTATATTCTTGAATATTTGGTTGTATCTGTAGTATTGTATACTGTTAGTACCGTTCAAAAGTCTGGGGTCAGTAAGATTTAAAAATAAAAAAATATATACTTTTATCCAGCAAGGACATTAAAAAATGACATTAAAGACTTTTGTACTGATTCAAAAGATTTCTATTTCAAATAAATGCTGTTGTTTTGAAGTTTATTCATCAAAGAATATCCTGAAAAAAAATCATGGTTTCCACTAAATATTAAACAGCACAGCTGCTTTCAACTTTGATGAAAATAAGAAATGTTACTTGAACGTCAAATCAGCATATTAGAATGATTTCTGAAAGATCATGCGTAAATTACATTTTAAAAATATTCTTTAGTATTATATTCATTTGAAAAGAAAAAGCAGATCTTTTAAATTAGAATAACATTTCACAATATTACTGTTTTACTGCATGTACATATAAATGAAGCCATGGTGAGCATAAGAGATAAAACTTTTAATAAAAAAAAGCTTTCTGACCCCAAACTTTTGAATGGTAGCATTACAGAATAAGCAAAGAGAGAATGTCTTTTATATGTAAGCAAAATGTACATTATAACTGACATACATAAGTGAATCTGAATCAAAACTAAATAAAATCAAAAGCTTGTGAATTGGAATCAAACCAAATCATGTATTTGCGTATTGTATGTTTTAGCTAGCTGTAGACATACAGTATACACAAAAAAACCCTTCAAAGTGTAAAACAGAATATCAGCATTTTCTTCACTCATAAGTTTAACTTTTTTCAAAGAACTTGTAATGAAGCTACATCTTTCTTCCGTTGTTTTACAATAGATAATTAAGTAATGCATATGAGATTTCTACAGATTCCATCCTCCCATGTTTTTTTTTTTTGGACAGATGGGGTTGTAAAAATGCCCCCTGCCACTGACTGTACGCTATATTCAATTAGCAGCAGGGTCTATCGGATGACCTCACGGAATCAA
Source organism: Abramis brama (assembly GCF_963993115.1). Lineage (NCBI taxonomy): Eukaryota > Metazoa > Chordata > Actinopteri > Cypriniformes > Leuciscidae > Abramis > Abramis brama. The sequence goes on along the minus strand of NC_139977.1, from coordinate 27,261,796 downwards.
GCTGAGCTCTGTCTTATCATGCTGCGATAATTCAGTTGAGCACAAGCTTATTTTTAGTTTCTTTACTCAATTACAATCCTGTTTTCAGACAAACAAATCATTTATCTCCATCTTTCTTTATATGCATCCTATAACAAAACCTAATCAGATTACCCTAAGTATTGAAGTGGTACAATCAAGCTAAATGTGGTGGAAAACGCGGGCAGAAGGGGCCAAACGGATCTAAAGTTGCAGACCACCGTTAGCACAAAGAGGTGCATTTCGTTCCCCTCTGGAGATGCTATCATTTTGATAAATTGTGCATGCCACCCATCCTCTGAGACAAGAGGAAAGCGATTGTGATAATGAGCATCCTTGACTTGCTCCAATGAATTATGGGAGGAAGTGAAACCCGCCACTGATGACTGAGAGGATCAAAGGGAGTGAGAAAAGAGGAGGGGGAGACACTGATCTCAACTGCTTTGATGTGTTAGAGTGCTTGTGTTCATGCCATCCTGAAGAGTCGCAATCATCATCTCTTCTGCTGATGACATGGACTTGAGATCTTGACTTGCTGTTATGTGAAGCTCTTCAGTGTTCAAATCATCAAATTTGGAGGTAGCCAGACTTTTGACTAATAACATACAATCTGGTCCATGCAATGCTAGTTCCAGCAATGTTCCAGCAATCACCAACAGCCTAACCACCATTGGTGTTTGTTGCGGCAAACCAGTCTTTATTTATATTAAACCAAGCAATGATTCAACTTTCCAAAAAACAAAGTACATGGAACTGGACCTTGGAGTAGTGGAAGAAGGTCGCCTGGTTCGATGAGATGATCTGTGCAATGTTCTGCTGGTAAACCTTGGGTCCAGCCCTTCAGGATAATGCACACTGCACACATTGTTCAGGAATGGTTTGAGGAACATGATGAAGAGTTCAAGGTGTTATCCTGGCCTCCAAATTCCCCAGAACCTCAATCCAATTGAGTATCTGTAGGATGTGCTGGACCAACAAGTTCGATCCATGGCGGCTTCACCTCGCAACCTACAGGACTTGAAGGATCTGCTGCTAAAGTCTTGGTGCCGAAACCACAGGACACCTTCAAGGCCCCCTGAAATTAAAATGTAAGTTTAGCTTTTAGTATGAATAAGTTAGCCTTTAGGTTATGAATAAGCTGGTGTGTTCCAAATCAATGACAAAATTCGCATTTAGGAGATATAAGCATTCAGAACTTACAGTCTCTCACTTCCGCTAAAATGGATCACGGATTTTTATGACATCACCACGGACTCACATCTTCTGTAAACACTATTGGCTATTTAAAAAGGGGGAGGAGCCATTCAATATGTCCCGCCTTAGCTTCCTGTTTCAGTGGAAATTACGTCAACACATCATACAAAGCTGCGCGTTCCAAGGCACTTCAGTGGGCCTTTCAAGGTCTTGTAGAGTCCATGCCTCACCATGTCAGCAAAATCTAATTCCAACTAAATTCCGTAATTCCATTATGCTTAGGGTTTCGTGGGTGCTTGTCAAAGAGGGGTTTCGGACAGTTTAGTTATAACTTTAAAACATGAGTCATGTTTTAATTGGTCTGTTGTGTACCAACTTTAATAAGTGAAGGCTATAACGGTGTGCTGACGTTTTTAAAAACCTAGGAAGAGTTTAATTCAGTCCAAGCCAATAGGGGAAAGTCTATCAGTTCTTTAAAGGAGTCATACGATGGTTCTAAAAAGAACATTATTTTGTGTATTTGGTTTAATGCAATGTGTTTACGAGGTTTTAGGTTAAAAAAAAATCATTATTTTACACATACCACATTATTGTTGCTCCTCTATGCCCCGCCTTTCTGAAGGCTCATCGTTCTGAAAAGCGCGGTGTGCTCTGATTGGCCAGCAATTCAGTGCATTGTGATTGGCCCGAAAACCTTAAGCGTGTGACGGAAATGTCACGCCCCTTACCATATTTTGAACATCAGCTCCCAAAGCAATGATGACAGGTGATAATGTCAGTACTACCTCAGATCGAGCCCGAATCTGATCCGGAAAATGCAGATGACCAAGCTGATCATTCAACTTTGGAGGAGATCACTATGTAAACATAAAACCATGTCTGTATTTGTGGACGTACTGTAGGAACGACAAACAAGCGCTACTCTATACTGCTCAATACTCGCGTTTAAATAGTCGGTAGCAAATTCTTAAAATATGAAAGCATACTTACAGGCTGTGTCTGTGAGTCAGAAGCGCCAGACTGTAACGTTATTTGCAAAGATTACTTTTTAGAATCAGCCTTTGTGCACAGCCGGCCTTGTACTCTCGCAGGTTCTGGAAACAGTCCTCCAAAAAATGCGCAGCACACAGTCGAATATTTTAGTTGTACTGTTCTGGACCAGTGTTGTAAATAAAGCTTAAGCACGGTTTTCTAACTGTGTCCTCTTTTGGAAGGCCAAACAAAGTAGATTGGCTTTCGCAACAAAAAACACAGCGTCTCCACGACATGGCGGCGCCGGCGGCAACAACAATACACAGAAAATAAAAGTTCCGCCTTCTTTCTTTGCATATACATTTGGGTGGTGTTATGAAACTCCGCCCCAAAACACTGACGTAGATTTGTGGGGACGTGTTTAAACGAAGCGTTTTTGTAAGGTGTGGCTGAGCCTTAACTTTTACAAAGAATATCTCTTTAGGTTTGAGACTTTGAGCTTTGTAACTCTGCAGATCTTATACTTGCACAAACAGCTACATAACACACTAAAGAAAAAGGAAATCAAGAAATCGCATCATATGACCCCTTTAACATACTTCAATTAAAAAGAAAGCCTTTGTTTTTATCTGTAAATATAATTGCAATTTACTTTAGTGCAATTTATGCCAAAGAAGGTAAAGGATTTATGCATGAGACATTCCTGGAATCTGAGCCTGACACTACTTGGGAAGTACCTGAATGTTTCAGATAAGGGGGTTGAAATAGCGGGCCAGCTCTGTCGTTAACCCATCTTTAGTGTTTTTACTCAGTTCATTTAATCTTATTGGTTAATTGATGACCCTGCACAACTCCTAATTGTACCGCTATCTCTGTGACTTAGTGTATGCCCTGATTGCTGAATCAGCATCCATGAAGCCCATTCCTCAGGAATGTTTGTTTGCAGAGGGAAAGCGTTCTGTTGGCTGACCTTATTAGGCATCTGTTTTCTGCATGTACCTGTGAGAGAGTCCCGCCGCAGTCAGCAGCCTTGCAGCTGGTCCAGGGACGGTGGAGTCGTCAGCCCAGGGCTGTTTTTATAGGGTCATTCATCTATCATGGGCAGAGCGCACAAATTTAGAAAGGGCATTGGAGAATGTCAAACCAAAATATTCCTGCTGAGCAAGAACTGCACGGAAAGAAAGACCGGGAATGAGAACTAAAGAGAAAGAAGTTGCATTAGGGTGTCTGAATCAGATCTGTGATGTAACCCACTCGGCAGTCAGCCCCACATGTTTGCCTGAGAGAGGCCATGTAATGTAAAGCAGAATGTGAATGGGGAAACAGAAGTGTGTGAGTTCCCATTTATGTAGATGAGAGAAATGAGTTCACTCTAGCATATCAGAGTCATTTATAACCCATACAAACTACAGGATCCAAGTTAGAGTTTAGCATAGAGTAAAAAATGAATGCAAGTACAGTATTTACACAGGGGAGAGTGGGGTAAAATGTGTCAGTGGTAAGTTGAATCAACGGTAATATTTTTCATGTGACCATATACTGTATTTAGAAGGAGCTCATCGCAGCTGTCTGTGATTGATAGATGCAAATTTTCTATCTATCCATCTATCCATCTATCCATTGTTCTATCGTTCTATCTATCATTCTATCTATCATTCTATCTATCGTTCTATCTGTCTGTCCTTTTATCGTTTATCGTTCTATCATTCTATCTGTCGTTCATTGTGTCTGTCTGTCTGTCTGTCTTTTTATCGTTTATCATTCTATCATTCTATCTGTCGTTCATTCTGTCTGTCTGTCCTTCTATCATTTATCATTCTATCTGTCATTCATTGTCTATTCTCTATCTATCTATCTGTCTGTCTGTCTGTCTGTCTGTCTGTCCTATCGTTTATCATGCTATCTGTCGAACATTGTCTATTTGTCTGTCTGTCTGTCGTTTTATCTGTCTGTCTGTCGTTTTATCTGTCTGTCTGTCTGAACGTTTATCGTTCTATCTGTCGAACATTGTCTATTTATTTCTGTCTGTCGTTCAATCTATCTGTCTGTCTGAGCGTTTATCGTTCTATCTGTTGTTCATTCTGTCTTTTTATTATTACCGTTTGATCTGTCTGTCTGTCTATATATCTATCCGTCCATCCATTCTGTCTATTACTATATCTATCTGTCTGTCCGTCCGTTCATCCCCACTACATAAAAAGTATAATATTCATGTACAGTACCATATAGAATTTAGGTGGATCTACAAGGGACTGCAAAGAATGCTGCTACCATAATCTTTGTATCCGAAATGAAATGAAATGAAATTTTTGGTAATCATACAGTACAACTGTATTCCCATCTGATACCATGGTACTGCCACTGTACTTTTTGTAAAGGTGGTATTGAATCTTGGAAGGAAAAATAAGTTGCGGCTAAATAAGTAAATTTGTTTTGAGTGAAGAAGAACTGCAGAAGAGCTCTTGGTCAAGTTTACCGTGCTTTCTGCATTGCTGAACATTAACCGTTTGGTTCCCCCTCCACCAAACTAGTTGTATTTGCATTGTATTTTATTTGCACAGATGAAGAGGATTATGTGGTTGGTTGGTTATAACAAATGCCTTTGTTGTTTGTTCTGTGCGTCCTGAAGTTGTGATTAAAAAAACAGGCCACAACTGGATGGTGCTACGAGCGGTCACTATGTGAATTGTGATGTCTTTGTGACATCATCATTCCAATTGTTTCCAAGGCAACACAACCGGCTCTGACGCAGGTGATTTGATACTCTCTGCGGTCACATAAGCTAATGTTTGCTTGCTGCAGATGATGCTGTGAAATATTGGATGCATCATCATCTCTGCCACACACAGTCACAAACATGCTCACCACTGCAGCATGTACAAGAGCACTCAGATAACATGCATTTGCATAATAAACAATGGAAAATCTTGTACATGCTGCAGAAGTGAAGTCTTGCATCTGTTCTGCTTCACGCACTGTAAGAAACTGAATTCAGCCTTTACAGTGGATGCATCATAACTGACCCGTACACTGAGAGTCAACTGCATGTGTGCGTGCATGTCACTCTTGATCTGTGGGAATGTGAGGATGGCTGCTCTTGGTGTTGTGCACCAGTGGATCATGCGGTTGTGTGAGCACACCAGAAATTGCTACATAAATTAACTAATAATGTATCGGATAAAAAGGCAGTTGCTCTCGACTGGTCCGATCTGAAGGTTGTAAATGGCAAAAAAATAAAATGCAAAAAATAAAATGCCATGTAATTGATCATAATTAGGATTGCAAAATAAATAGATTTAAATTGCTTCAAAAAGTGTTTAGTTATGGCTTGTTACAATACACTAATACAAGTTTTTAAGAGTGGTTGTCTTGCCCAAGTTGATCCTGATTGCTGCCACACCAATTGTTTGGGTCTGAATAACTGAATAATTGAATAACCAATTGTTATTCTTTTCTTAATATTTTTTTTTTTTCTTTTTGTAAAATTTTCCTTGTCTCTGTTTATATACATAGATACTGTTTGTTGTGTGTGTGTCTGAGATCTGACCGTGCAGATTTATGACTCCTGTCACCTCTCCTGGTGAGAACTGTTAAGATATTCTCACAGAATGCATAATGAACTCCTTATTTTATTCATAAAGCCGCGGCGGCAAGAATGCACAGAGGGCCAGAAATAGACACACTGTGTATATATTAATTTGGTGGTTGATGATTTATTTGTTTAGAATATATCAGCATCATATTTCATCCTGCTTATCAGAATATAACCCACTACAGTGCTATGGATCTGTACAATATATTATCTTATAGTTAACTTTCTGAATATGCAATATATATAAGCGTCAATATGACTTTATGTATGTTTATTTTTTTGCATGACCCTAATATTGTCACATAGCAATGAAGCTGCTCACTGTTCTTGACAAAAAAAGAGGTGGCAAACAGTTATCATAATAATTATTAAATATTATATGTGATTACTGTTTGCCACCTCTTATATATAATGCCACTATTAGTGTGTCTTAGTTCTTGATTTGAACATCATCGCATGAATAATGAAAGTGTAGAGCAATTAACACTGCAGTACCTCTCCTGTCCAGTAGGGGCCAGTGTGTTGATTGAGATAGGGCTGCAGTTGTGCATGTTTCTCTCTCTCTCTCTCTCTCTCTCTCTCTCTCTCTCTCTCTCTCTCGGCAGGTTCTGATTCACCTAATCCCCGCTGGATCTGCTGTACCCGGAGAATGAAAAGAGGTGGATTAGCAAACATGAGGTGATGTTACAAAGCTTTGTGAGCAAGAAAAAGAGAGGAATACGAGAAATCTCCCACAGTATGTTCAGCCCCACCCCCTGACTGTAGGATCATTTGTGTAGTGATTGACAGGTGCTCTGACCTCTCCCGGCTCTCGGTCTCCATTCGTCACTCTTTCTGAAGTTGACAAATGACTCTTCCGTCTTCTGTTCCCTCATGACAGCTGTCAGCAATCCACATGTGGGTAAAACCTCATTAGCTCTGCATTGAGTTTACATGTACACCTGCTCTCTTGGGGTTCGCAGCAAAGTGACGGACAATAATCTTGGCACTTATCTTGTTAGTAATGAAATTTGGATTGTGATTATTTCTAAAGCAGGTAGTGAGTGTAGCTCGAAAAGTTAATTTTGTAATGTGCTGCTGAGGTATTTCTTAAAGCTGCAGTCCGTAACTTTTTTTTGGGTTAAAAATTATCCCCAAAAAATTGAGCAAGTACATAACCAGCCAGTGTTCAAAACTCTCTGCTTGCCGTAGCTCAGTTCAAAATGGTAAGCTTGTAATAATGTTTTTAATTCCAGTGGTACTGGTGGATGTCTGCGGGAAATTCGAGCATGTGTTTGCGTCATTACGTCACATCTGTACACGTAAGGAAGGTGTCCCGGCTAGTTGGCTATATTGCGTGTGAGGATGTTAGTTGGAGGTGGAGATTTATAGCCTTTTCTCACAAACGACAATCACCAGTGACAACTGGAGATTCACCCGTTGTAAAATGTAAAAGACTTCGGACTTCAGAGTGACTACAGAAAAATAGAGACCGGGCCCATGCGAAAACAAGGACAAACATCGGAAGGGCATTAAA